>NC_045952.1:19523910-20148910 GCF_004382195.2 Drosophila sechellia
CTAATAGATCTCTGGGGGGAATAATGTTTAACAACATTAAGATCTTTATCAAAGGGTGGTTAGTTATTTAATAAGAAGCTATTAAGATTTTAGAGAAGGATATATCTAGCTTTCAACTGCATCATTTTCTATTAGCTTGATCTATTGATTTATTTCAGTCGCTTAATCTGGCATCGTTTTCCCACTTTGAAATCCAATAATATTCCCTCATTTTATTCACGTTTCACTGTTGCAGACAGCAAACGCTTAGGGCTTGATAAAAATCTACCCAATTGGTGTAGAAATCTGCTGCTCTTCCTCTGGAAATGGAAGCCAATGCGAAGCGACTCGTGCTATTGACAGCTGACATTACAACAAGTGTTTTGTATCCTGGTCTTGGCTTGTGTTTGTACATGTAATTGCTTTGCTTTTTGCAAGCGAAAGGGCTCAGAAAGGGTTGATTTCGAGGCCAAAAAGGAGGTGAAGGGACATCATGACACGCACACTCCATGACGAAAGGCCATATGGCAGGTGCCTCTCAGATCAGCCCAAAGGCAAATAACGTTTTTTCATTATGATTTTGAGGGAAATTTGATACTCCCCCAAACATTCTCTGCACACGGATGTCACTCCCAGTGCACTTGGAAAAAAACTATCTAACTATCGTTGAAGATTAATTACAATGAACTCAAAAATAATATGCTTAATTGAAAGGAAAGACTACAGTGAAGTAGAAGCATATGTTTGATAAGTTGTTTTATTTTATAGTTTTCATTTGTTATAGAGTTTCGCTCAGTGTACAATCTGCAACCCTCGGATGCTTTTGGCAGCCCATTTTGCGCACTCAGCGACCTGCACATCCAACCCTCTTTTTTCTGCTCCTGCAGCATTAAAGTTTGGGCGAATTTTGTTGCAAATTCTACGCAAATATGCAAAATTTGTCGTCTGCAGCTGTTGGCCTGCTGCCCGTTCTTCCCCATGATTCCCCCCTGTTTCCCCCTGCTTTTCCCCCTGTTTTCCCCCGATATATTCCCCCACAAAATGCACTCCCTTCAGTGCATTTGCGTCTCAGTCGAATTTCATTCCGCTTAAACCCACGCCAAGTAAGGATGTCGTCGAAAAAATTCGAAACGCTTATGCTAGTTTATTTTTTTTTTTACTGTTTTAATAATTTCTGCATAAATTCAATTCCGTTTAATTTTCAGTTTGTTTTTGCTCTGAAAGCATTATTGGAAATATATAAACTTAATGTTTATTTAAGATAGCATTGCAATATTATTCTTTAACTCATTTAACCGGATGTGGTTGGTTTCAATTTCAAATTAACAACGTTAACTTAAATTTTCCTAAATTGTTGAATTATATGCTTATTCGATTTTCACAGATTTTATTACTGCCTTTCGAACGGAAACGGATGTATATTATATTATATATATATTATATTATAAATTGATATTATATTTTCAAATGTGTTAACTGAGGCGGCGCAATTAAGTTAATTATAGATTATCGTATGTATCAGACTCAAATTTGGCTTTGTGAAAGCTTAAAAATGAATATGCCACAAAAATAATAAGTTGATTTCCTTTAAAGTAAGCCAAATGCCATATGTTACAGTCACCAGTTGCTGAATCCCACACGAAGATTAAAGCTCAAGCTCAGTTTGTTTATAATTTATTATGCCTGCGTATATATTTAATTTTAATTTCAGTAGATGGGTTTCTGTTGTTTTTTCTCTTTTTTTTGGTGTCTCTTCAAAATTATATGCCTACAAATATGGAAGTGCCATCGAATTAATCGCCACTTTGCGTTTACCTCTTTGTTTTCGTTTTCGATTCGGAAGATCCATTATGGGTTGCCTAGGCAGGCCTATGTCAGTCTGGTGACCTTCAGATCGGAGCCGACTATAAATAGCGATTCGAGAAATCGGCATTGTCATTCACGCAGATCTAGAAGATACTCTACTCGCACAATCCGTCAGTTTGCCAGCTCATTCATAATTCCATTCGTTACTTTGATGAGTTGCCGCACTTGAGCGCACTTCACCATTGACTTTTGATGTTGTTTTTTTGCGTTTTTTTATTTGAATTGTACTTGAAATAAAAAGTGCTACAACACTCAAACACTTTTAGGCCGATAGACGGAACCAGCAATTTAATAGGAAGCTGAAAAAATTGTAAGAACGAGACATGAACAAAATTTGAATCTAATGCTAATAAAATTGATTACCATGACGCAGATTGATGACTGTCAGGGGCAAGACTGCCACGCACTCAGTACCAAGTTGAAATTCCTATCTGGATTGCTGCACTAAAAGAAAATGTATCTTTATATAGCAAACATATATGTTTTTAAGTATACTTTAAAGTAAAGTGTGTTTAAAATATGATTTGAAATACCACTTTCAATATGTGCAACAATATTGTTACATTTTTAAGAATTCATTTTAAAAATATAAACATTTTTCTGTGTATATATCCTCTATATGAATTATCAGCCAAGGCAGATCGATTTGTGTTTCACATGTCTAATCCCCAGTTTATTTTAAACATTTTCGGTGGCACAACTCTGACATTGCAACACTTCTGGCCGCCCAAGGGTTAATCTCTGTGAAATTTTATGTTAAGCTGGGTATAAAAATTAAATTTTGACTGACAGCGTTGAAGGGGTCATTATTATTTCATTGATAAATCGCCGAAGCGTGCGTTTTTCCCCTTTTCAAAAAAAAGTATTTACATAGCGCAACCTCAAGCATCGCTTCAATCATTTTCATTTCCGAGCGTTATGTGGAAAATGTTTGATGCTAAGCGAGATTTTTCATGTGCCGACATTCCACAGATATCTTTTGTACATTCCATTTTGTCACATTAATGAGATAATTATGCTTTGATTAATATTTAATTGAGCAATTAAATGCAAGCGTTTTAAGCCGAAAGTGCAGTGTGCTTTGGTTTCATAGCTTAAAAATTTAATTTTAAGATATTTTCTTATAAAATACCTTTGCTACCTTTGCTGCTTTACGTTTGTATCTCTTCACATATTTTCATTTCGCTAAAAAAGGTTCCCAGACCTTTTATTTCCCATATGCATAACCCCAGCCCCTATATCACATATCATATATCACACGCACCTAATCCCCACTTTCATTTTCGCCTCTCTTCCTCTTCCACTCCCCGCGAACATTACACAATTTTTATTTAATTGAAAATCATCCGTATGAGTGTCTATTTGAATCGGCTTAGCTCTTTGAAAGAAAAATATAAAAAATTGTGTCACTTGCGGCTTTTCTCTCAGCCCTAAACATTGTAATTGTTGTCGAGTATATATATAGATATATATGGATATATATTTCTTTTTATTTCCTTGCTTTGTGCATAAAACTGTCTGGAGTAACTTGATACTCGAAGTAAAAACTGTTGCGACAATTGTTTGGCTTTTTCACTGGCAGTTTTGGGATTGGGTGAACTTACTTACTTTGTGTTAGCTGCAAAGACTTTGGGCTAAGGTTGTGGAGTTTAAACTGAAGTGCTTGTATATTTGACTTTTTGCCGTTTCATGTTACGCTTAAATACCATATGTTTGTTATTGGCTGCCAATTGCTTTAAATTTGTTGAATAAAATTTATGATTATTGTTTTGGTTCTTCTCTGCCATGATTTTTGCCGCTCTTTCCCACGCTGATTTATTTAGTCATTGGAAAAATTTTTTCACCGGCAGTAATTGTAAACTACTTCTACTTTGTTTTTTTTTTGTAATTTGTGCAGCCACCGCAACTGCTCAGGCATTTGTCTCTTTCTGGCTTGAAAAATACTTAGCATATTTTATTGGCCAACATTCGTCACGTTGCTGGAGTGCAGGGAAAACAAATATTTCCCTATAGGAGGTGACTTTCTTCAGTTGCCCGCCATTTGTCACCCGGCATGAGGTGTCCGATCCCGAGTTCTGGGTTCTCAATTACAGAACCCATAAAACTGGCTGGGAGCGCAGCTCTTAAAACCACAAATTGCCGTAACTTGGCTAAAGTTATATCCGCTTCCGCTTTGCCCGCTGCGGCATCGTTTGTCTTTCCTTCGTTTTTTGGTTCTTCTTTGGCTACCAGTTCATATTGTAACATTAATCTATGTTCTGCTGCGGTTTGATTTGCATTCATTTGTGGCAGGAATTGTGCTTGTAACTTACGCATATTTTTTTCTGAGTGAAAATTACTGGCAACTTTGAAGTGGCGAGAAGTTCATTGTCTGCTTAAGTTTCGTTTTTATTAACATCTCAGACCAACCGCAGAAAGAGTTTTTCACTCTAGTGTTTGGCCATAAAATGTTAATCCATTTACGGTGAGTTAACTGTATTTTGCTAACAAAAAGCCGTAATGATCGAAATAATAAAAGTAAGCCAACAATGTTCTCAATAGAATTCTTCAGTTTCAGAATTCTGCAGTTTCAGTGCATTTTACTTTAATGCGCCCTATAAAAATCGCACTGCGTTTAACCTTCAAAGAGCTGCCGGCGCAATTGCAACACATTTTCCGATCGTAAAATTTGAGAACATTATTCCAGGGTGATCAATCCACATCGCTGACAGAGGCAACAACCTAAAAACGTGCCAAACTTGGCCCGCAGTCATATGCAAAACATTTTACTATACATAATATGCCACACATACCCACATTCTCCTTGCGGCAGAGCATCTTCATCTCGTCTGCGTAATTTACAAGTATGAAATCGGGCAATGGCCATCATCCTAAAGAGTCCAGAGTCTGGTAGGGATCGCATTCCCATTCGCTGAAGAAGCTTCTGGCGTTGCATAAATATGCAGTTTCTGCTGCCGTGAGAAGTTCTGCGATGATTTTCTCACGCATGTCTCTAGGATATGCACGAGTGAGCTTCTTGTACTTGTAGTATAACTACACGGACTTATTATAATTTTGTGAACTATTTTTTCAACGGAGAGGAGTCTCTCCAATTAGCATTCCGCTTGGGAAAAGAACATACATACATGTATATATACTTATTTCAGGGGGGTTACAACAAATTGCAACAGGTTGAAAAACTAATTTGCATGCATGAAATTGCACTGCGAGTTCAGCTGACTTGACTTGTCTGAAGTTCTCGGCTGGAGTTTTAGTTTGCAGACACGATCGAGACATAGATACATATATATGTGCCTGTGGAGCACCAAGAATAATCAGAAACTTGTCTAAAACTATAGCAACAGCTGGCACAGTTCAGATCAGATCAGATCAAGCCTAGCCTCAATCTGTTTACTTACTTATGTATATATATCCGAGTGTGCGATTTGCCATTGTCTGGCAATGCGGTTGGTCTTTATTCGCATTTCATAGTTTTTTTCAATTGAACTTGAAGTGTCTGTCTCGGAGTGACGCTCCCCTGACTTCAAAGACCGAAAAAGACTTGCCTAGATTTGGTCAAGTCGCTGGATACGTGTGTGGCAAATACAGTGCGTTTCAGCGAATTAAAACTACTTGACTTTAATAGCAAGAATTAGGAAATATGAAAAGTATCTATTATTGCCCAATATATCATAACAGTTTAACAGTAACATAAGTTAGTAAGTAAATAACAATAGTATTGACCTATCCACTTGTATTCAGCTTAGGGTATCTATTGTTCGATTTGTTTTCTGTACTTTACTTACCTTGTCTTGCGTGTGTTTAATATTTATTCTGTGCGCCATAAATGAATGCTATCACTTTGATCTCACTCACTTTGGCGGGGAGTTCAATATAAAAGTGTCTGTCAGGGTGTCTTTATAGCGCTTATATGTACACATTACCCCAACCAAATTCATTATATTGCTCTACATACATATATACATATGTACATATGTGCGTTCAGTGTTGATTGACATTTGGCCGGCATTTGAGGTGATCTATATGCTTCGCTCAGCTGTGGCTGCTGTCTCGTAAATCATGCCACGAACAACGATTTATATGTCTGCACAGACTGTATATATATATATATAGTTTGTATGGCCAAAATGTGAGTCTAAGGTTAAACAGGATTATTTGTACACCTTTTTCTTTTGGGTTTCGAGTGCGGTGCGTGAGTTTTGTGTGTTTGCCATTTGCCTACATTAGAGTTCTTGCTTTGTCTGCAACTTTTTGCCACGCTAATTATAATTTATGTTGGTCATGTTGGATGTGACATGTGTTTACCATTTTACGGAGAATGCAACTCATAAATTTTGTTTGCAACTATAATTTATGCAACGACAAAGTTCTACCCTATGCACAAAAGTGTAAGCCAAACTAATTATGCCGCTTTTGTTTCCTTCTTTCAGATGCCGCCAATTTGGAGGAGAGTCGCGATGGGGAAAAAATGCAAAAGGAAATCGAAACGATCGATTACATTGACAAGTAAGTGGTCACAAATAAGTTGGATTTATTGCAAGAAATGAATTACCATGTCAGTGTGGAGTGTGGAGTGGACAATTACCAGGTCTTGGCCTGAACTTGTGCAATTTTCCTGTTTTCTGTCTGGTTAACGCCCTACGAGTAAATTTATTCGCCGCCAATTGCTGGGCGGAGAATTAACTTGTTGCAATTTCGAAAATCGCGAAAACCATAATTGTTTACTAATCTCAGTGTGCTTGCTGCGCTTAAAAAGTTAAAGTTGCTGCCGGTGTCTGTTACTATTCATTTGCGGGCTGCTGTGCCGCAGTGTTTACGTTGGATTGTGCAAATTGTGTATACGACACGTTGACCAATCCTCAAAATTGACAAAACACGGCGACGACAGTTGGGTGTTATTATCGTTGTTTTGCCTGATTGCTCTGCAATTTGCCGATTGCGCGATGAAAATTTATCGATTTCGATTGTAGAAATCTCTTTAATTAGTGTAGGAAATCATTAAAAAATCCAAGAAATATATGCTTGTTTCATATGCAGTAAATGTAAGTTCACTGTAATTTAAAAGAAATAAAGCTAATTAGGACTTGTAAGCAAAATCAATTTCACATTAACAAATCTCGAATTTCTCACCACCAAAAAGGCTCATTAAACATCGTATGAAACGACGTACCGTTTTGGCCTGGTCCAAAGCATTGAAACAAGCTCAAAGTGTGAATTATGCAGCCATTTTTTTGCCGGCGTTTTTATGTTCGTCTTAATTATTTTATTGCCTGCGGTCATGAGCGCGCATTTAAGCCATTTGCGGACTGCAATTGAGCGACAGCTTGACCACAAATGCAACAACAGATCGGAGAGATTTGGATCGTCGAAGTTGTTACCGTTTATATGGCCAATGAACACGGGCAAGTTTCTGCAGAAGTAGTCGTTTTTTTTTTCATTTTATTCATCGTATTCCCCCAGTTGTTGCGCAATATTTAATTCACTTAAACAGCCGCCAAAATGGTTGGTGTGGCGAGATTTTCTTTATTTTTTTTTTTGTTTCTTCGCTCTGTGGCAACTTGTTAACTTTTTTTTTGCAGTCTTTTTAACTGTCCCGAGATCATGTTGTTTTACGGGCGGTGGCGGCCTGTCCAATCGTCAATGTGTTTAATACATAATTTCCTTATCGTTGCGCGGATTTTCTTGTTTCGGCTTTTTTCTTGTGCCATTGCTTGGTTAACTTTTGATATGTAGTTGAGATTTGATTTTCTGAAGTTTAATGACTTAAAATAATTATGATATTCAGTCAGGTAGCCCCGGAGTTAGCTGAACATTATTGATGGCTGTGTGCGGCACTTTTTTGGTTTCTGGTTTCCAATTGATGCAATATCAGAAACAAGTTCCCATGTCTGCCACTTCTTCGACGACTTCTTCTTAATTAACTTCCCATACTATATCAATTTCACTCCGAGATTGAAGACCCAAGTGGAAGTTGCTTGGGAAGAGTCAACAAACGAAGGCGAAATAAGCGAAAAAAATAACGAGATCGAAGCGACAAAATGAGCTGAAAATAAAAGGTTTTTGCAATAATGAAGCTCAGCGATTGGACTAATAAAATACAACACATTTAGAGATTACACCACCATGCTTTGTTAATAATAAAATGTTTTTGAAAACATAAAAACCAAACGTTAAGCTTAACTTTACTTACACCTTTTGCGGAGGCGTGACATTTCCTTTGGCCATAAACAAATTTCAGGCCAAACCCCAAATCGCTATCCATCCGCATCAGTGCTCACATAATGTTTCGGCGTAGGTTAAAAGTCATCTCGACCACTTAACCATAAATTAAATCGTCATCATTAGCGTGGCTCTGACCCATAATTAGAATATTATCTCGGTTGGCTAATCAAATGCATTTGAATTTAGATAAATAAACAAATTGAACAAACAGTCGAGTCATTTGAAACTCCTACAACTTAATGAGGCACCATCGTTGTATATTTTTTTTAGCTTCTTTAGTGCGGGAGGCAACACTTTCTTTTGGGATACGTTTCACTTTCCACTCGAGAAATCAAAGACCTTTTGATTGGGCTAAAGAGTTAACAAAAACACGAAACTGGTTCAGCTCACGTATGCAAATAAGTTCAACAAACGCACGATTCCAACTGGCAATTTGTCGCCCCAATGAAACGCATTTAAATTAACATTTGGGAAGAAAAAAAATAACGAAGAAAACCACAAAAAACGTGCGAATATCGAAGCAAGTTTTATTGGAAGTTCGATTACGACATTTTGTATGCGAAAAGATGGATGGAAACTTTCACTTGTCGTTTTTAATTGCCGATTTGGGTTTTTGCTGAGAAGGAGGAGTTTCAAGGATAGCTGCTGTTATATGGGTTTCCCCTTAATTTCAAAAGCAATTCCGTCAGTTTTCCGTGATTTTCCTTACCCGAAAGTCAAAGACTCTTGCAGATTACAGTTTAAGCAGCCAATTGCCAATTGCCAATTGCCAATTGCCACTTGTGGCATGCCGATGCGTTTGATGAACTTTTCATTTAGTCGGAAAACGTGTAACCGTAAACCCTGCTGCTGGCATATCATTACACGATTTCTTACAGAAAGAAAACCCCAAAAAGACGGCGCCAAAACAGGTGTAACCAGTGACCGACCGATCGTCTATTACGTGACGTCTTGATGGGAGACTCCACCGAGCAGACAGATTATAATAACAATAACAATAGCAAAAGCAACGAAACGGCACAAATAAAACACGGCAACAGCAACAACCAGCATTTAGTGCTATAAAGAGAAGTTTGTTTTAGCTGCCGCTGGCTAAAGTCAAGTTTAAATACCAAAAGGTTGCCACCAATTGGTTTTAGCATAACAAAAGCAAAGCAAATGGAACCACAGCAGAAATTCGAGATCGAAACAATAAATACGATTTAGAAACAGCTTTCAAAGGGTCGAGGGTAAAGGGCAGCAGAGCTGGGTGCGGATACAAATTGGGGGATTTACTTATTCCAAATAATGATGCAGATATAAACAATAGGCTAATGTGTTAAGATTTCACACAGAGCTATAAACGGTGTAATAATCACATTCAGCATTTAATTATAAATAATTAATAAATCCAGTTTGGTAAACCGTGCGCTTCAAAAAAAACTTAAATTTATGTTGCATGTCATTTTTTATACAAAAAATATAATTGTTGCTACAGCCGAATATACTGCACTCGTCGATGATCCATCAAAGCTAAATTTCCCACCAAGATATCATGGCAATCTATGCAAAACAGTAATGTATCTGGCTGAAACACAAAGAAACGAGTTTGTCGCCTAAGTCTTTTGTTTTGTCATGCCACCGAGTAGACAATAAATCTATTTATAATGATAAATTAATATGTGAAGAAAAAGACAATCATGTTATTGTTTTTTGCGCAGTGAGGAGGGAAGGGGGCGGCAAACATTTAACGCTCTAATTAAACATTTATCCTTTATCAGATTTGCCATTGCAACACATCATCCGGCTACGCCTGAAATGCAATCAAAGACCTGAAACGAAATATTTTATGGCTTTTTAATGGATGATGGAAAATGGTTAAAATGCAGCCGTATGCCTTGCACAACTTGTGGGCGTTTTGCCAGTGCCCCACATTTTTTATTGTCTTATATATGTATAGCTGTGGCTTAGACCACCTACAAATATTATGAGCCATTATTAAGTGCAGCATTTCTATTGGAACACAGACACACAGGTCGAAGTTGCAAAATCGTTGTATTATTATTTTTTATTTTTCATATTTTATTTCATATTTTCATTCTATGCACACCTCGCTGCAAAACGCTTTCACAACAATAAAAGAGAAAAAAAGTATGAATAAAAATACGTTTATGGCCTGCGGGGGCACATGGCACGAGCCTTGGCCAAGTTGAAATGCAAAAACCGAAAGAGAGACAAGTAAATTAAGAGGTGGAGACCGCGTTGGTGCCTTTTTTGGCGGTGTCGGAGTTATGTTTCTCAACTTGCTAATGGAAAACGAAATGAATATACGAGGAAATGGTTAACCAAAAATGGTTGCTATTCATTACATCAAGATTGTAATGAGAGTCTTGTAATATACTTCTAGACCAAATTTGGAATGTTCATATAGACCTTGAATATTAAAGTAAAAAATGATTTCTTGTGAGCTTTATTTACATTTATTTAAACATTGTATCTTAACATATATACCTTCCACCACCCTGCACATTTTATAAAATTAATAATTCTGTGTGGCGAGCTGTTAAGATTTCAGCTTTGTTGGCACCTAAATTGCTCGTCGCCTTTTTCAAAACTGTTGATTATGCAGATTGCAGCTGAGTCAGAGAAACGAACTGCAATTGCCCAGTCAAAATTTTGTACTTTTACCGGAGAAGGAAGTGTCTGACATTACCGTTAGGGCCACGTCAGGCGCCACTGCGAGTAGAACGAAGTAAAGTAAAAGTTAAAATTCAGAAAACGTTGGCCATGTGGGAAATTAGCATAGGCAGAGAATAAGTAGAAGAAGCAGCTAGCCAACGTGAGCGTCATGAAATCTAAGACAGTTTGCCCCCTGCTTTGTCAGCCAACAATAAAACATAACTATAAACTGTTTGGCCATATAACACTGGTCTTAGCATGCAAGCAGCGATCATCGTTCAACTTCAACTCCAGCTTTAAGCCAGACTTTCAAGGGGGTTTATGAACACTCGGCGGGCTCCACGAGATGGAAACAAACTTGCACGACAGCAGCTGTTGGCGTTGCTCTGACAATCATCCGGACGAGGGGGGTTTTGGGGATACGAGGGATATGTTAGAGGAATACGATGGCGGTACAGGCAGGACTTGGTGGCTTGGCCAGTCAGCTTTCAGCCAGCTGAAAACGACAGATAAACAAGTTGGCGTGGCAGCCTTTTCTTTGATGCAGTTTCGGTTATTTTCTTGAATTTATATGCCAAAGACGTGCAAATTTTGAACCAGTTTATAAACAAAGCCGGGCCAACAGGCAGGCAGGCAGGCAGGCCGTAAACAAAAGCGTCTCCCGTGAGCCATGTGAGTTATGGCGAAATTTGTATGCCTTGCACCCGTCAACAATTGACTACTGCACATGGGTTTATTATGGCCAAGTGAGGCCCTTTTTTTATCGCTGGATAGGACTAGGCATATTGAATGTTGATCCGGGTTTAAATAGGCACAATGGATGGGACAGCATAATAGCTAAAATGGTACTAAAACATATAGTTTACTTAAATCCAACTAGATGAGTCTCTGTGCAGATGATATAGATATCAACTATTTCTAACATATTCGAGGTTAAAGTGAATTATTTTTTGAAGTGTTCTTGGAACTTTTTTTTCCATCCCGAGCTAAAGTTTGTTTCCCAGTTTTAAGTGGTGGACAAACGTTGCCAGCCTCCATTAGAGCAGCGTACTCCGCCTTCGGTCGACTGGAAGTCGGACTTGGACAAGGGGAAAACAGGATTATCTCTTATCCCCGGCGAATGAGTCATGCTCGAGCAAATCCCCAGCTGGGTCACTCGCTCAAAGATAAATTGGCAACACGCGTCGCAGATGGCTCTGTGGATCCCGATCCCGATCCCCCGCCTTTGGGCCAACTCTCTTTCTTTTCTTTTTCTGGCCAAGTCCGAAATGAAAGAAAAGAAACCCATTCTCCGGCAGCTGTTCATGATTTAGTTTTAGCTTTTGTGGAGCTCGACTTGCGTTCTCTAATTGATGTCTTGGCTGTGGCTCTGTACGGTTAATTGTGCAAAGATTTATTAACTTTCGACAGAGAAATAGAGCTGAATGGCAAAAGGATTACACTCGAGGCTAATGGATACAAATGATAATAATAGACCGAATTCACTGGCCACTGGTTTTGCATCAATAGCACTGGCCGCTGGCTGCTGAGTTCGTGATGTCGAAGAAATGAAATTGATTGCTTCTCTTCCAATTTATGACTCAATCAATCCTTTTGGCCAATTGCAATTCGGCAACTACACCCCAAAATCCAAACAATTGTAGTTGCAAATTGGCCCGAAGCAAATTAGTGCAACCTTTTTGTGTGTGTGCTTTGATTTAGTTTCATGTTTCGTTTGGGGCTATAATTTGCTTAAATTTTGTGCAAATTTTCGTGATTTTTGTCTGTTTTTTTATTTTGGGTGGGGTCATTATTTCTTACAGGAATCGAACATGTGTCAATCACTTTGAAGGCTTTGCGTGACCAATGTTTTCAACACCTTTCAGCTGTTTTTTGGGTTCCCGTCTTAACTTTTAACCAACATACCTGTTTTTTTTTTTTTGTTCTGCCTGGTTTAGGTGATGTGTTAATCCCAAACAAAATTTAGAAAATAAATAACCAAAGTGATGTATGAAAAATTATGCATACACCAAAAACACTTTAGAAACTTGTTTTGACTTATGAGTTTGACGGTGGCTGCAGTTTAGAAATAATAATAATAAAAAATAACCTTGGATTTTTGCTTTGGCCTTAATGGGCTTAAATTATGATTAGCCAAAGCAAAAGTTACGTCTTTCGAGTAATTGTGTTTTTGATGAATTCTTTGAAGTGTTTGTACCACAAGCAAGTATTAATGCTTTTTAAATAAGTTTAAAGGCAAATTAAAAAATCAGTTATTTCTCATACTTTGCATTCAAGTTTAGGTGCAATTTAATCGTCATAATTTCCGCACAATTCACTGCATAAGTAAGCCAAATTGCGTTCATGGTTTTCACACGCCTACCATAATTATCCAGTAAATTTTTCACATATCATGGGAATTGAGCCGCTCCATTACAGTTAAAACGGAACCAGATCTTCAGATCTACAGGTCCTCAACGGGAGGTCTTCCACTTCGACGCAGACCTTTCATCAAAAAGCCGTTTAAAGTGGGTGGACCCCTGCAGACATGGCCCATACATTTAACTCATTATGTGAAATCAATACCAGCATTTAGAGAGATATTTTTTATGGATAGGATTTCATGATGAGGTTGGAAATGTAATAGATAGAGTAACCAATTTCCGAGAAACTCCCATAATGAGTTTTCAATTCAATTTGCTGGTTTATTTTGACGCGCTTTGCATTTGGCAAAAACGAAACCAGTTAAGCTGTCTCGACCCCTGATTTATGACCTGCAATTAAATGCGTCAAAGAAAAATCCAATTCAATTGGCGGTAATTTTTTTTAATTTTTTTTGGCTCGTGTTTGCCAACTGTAATGTTTATTTCTACGTTGCCGTCGAATGGATGCCTCATTGTCTCCCAAATTATTTTCTCACACAGCAGCTGGCTAAAAGGGTTGCCAAGTTTTGTGTGTATATTTGTTTTCGTTGATTATTATTTTGGCTGTGACTGTTATTTATAGCGACAAATGCAGGGCAATGTTTGTGTTGCCCCACCTTTCGTCTACATTTTAACAAAGCTATTTTAAAGTTTGAAATCATTTAGATCGTGTGGTATGGCTGTGAAACATTATTGCCAAGGCAAGATATCGGAAGTTACTTATGATTTATGCTGGCGATGAGTTATAGGCTATAAATCTTGAGAATATGTTTGTACTAATGGAAATTACAACACTTCCTTGAATCAAAAAGAATATAAACTTTTCTCTTGAACAGAACCAGTTCTGTATATATAATTGTGTATATCTATTTATTTCAGCCTTCTCTCTTGTAAAGAAACCTGTTTGCATACTCATACGTACTCCACATTACAAATGTCCACCACATTTTCATAATTAATTATCATTTTTCTCGGTCAGAAATTAAATTAAGACCACGTGCCCAGTATCTATCATATGAACTGTCAGCGCTACTTAATCGCACTATTCGAGTCTTAGTCATATACATTTTTTAAACATTTTTCTTTGTCTTGAAGCTCCCTGAAAATGGCTGCTGCCTCTCTTTGTTTTTTCCATTTTTCCATTTTTATTTTTTGTGCCAAGAGGTTAAAATCATTTGACATCTTGTGCATTGTAATTACACTTAACATAGCTTTCATAGTGCAACGTCTGCGGCCGCGACGTGCAGTTTAATTCAATTAATCCCCGGGTGACACTAATCGAATCGATTATACACATTTTAAAATTCCCGCCCGACTTAAGTTGGTTTGGTTTGGGGTCGAGAAAGGTAAACGATGTCAAGTGGTTTAAACACTGTGATTAGAAGGGGACAACATTAGCATTTTAATTCACTAAGCTTTGTAAAACAATTAGAAATTTGTGATAAATCATTCCGATAAGAAGAAGTTGATATTATTTACAATGCAATAGATATAAATTTATTTTATTTACAAATATTTAGTTGCCGCATTTCTCAAACACACATTTATCTAAGCTATAGCCCCAAAAATATATATATATCTCTGATTTATGCAACTCTCTTTGGCTGCATTTATTTATAGCACGAATTCCCGCTCTGTTATCTTAAAGATCTACTTTTTTCGCCCCTCCTGCAGTGCTTTAATTAATTCTGCGCCGTTTGCAGCCCACATGCACATTTATAAAATAATATATATGGTATATATGGTCGATCGATGCCATTCCATTTGGTTCCATTTGCTGCCTGCATTGTTAATTTAACGCTCTCGGGCAATTGGACTTAAGTTCCATGTACTCGTAGCCAGCACGCCCGTTTAAGAACTGATTTAATTGCATTTGTGCGGCAGTCATGCAATTGTTATCAAAACACACACACACACCCCTCGAAATGCGGGCTAATCCACACCCAACTTTAATTAACAAGTGTAATTGATAGAACTTTCAATCCAACCGGGTGCACTGCTCCCTTTCCCTTCATTAATCTCACCAATTGCAAGAAAAGTGACCAGACAAAGGCAAAGATGTCAATAAAAGTCTTGGCCCAAAATGACACACATTTTCGGACATGGAAAATGGGAAAATGAATGCGTGACAAGTGAAAATGTTGCGTTTTCTCAACACACCACCACTTCATCCGTGTTTATTTTTAATAACACCAATAACAACAGAAACAGTTTACGTTTCTGTTTTTTTTTTTCTTTAAATTTTTTTCTCAAGAGTCACGGCAATTTAAGACAAGCTGCAGAAAGCAGAAGAAAGAAAGAGAGAGGGACTAATTTTTAAGCGGCTGACATTTATTTTGCATGACATTTCACACACGAAGAGCCACGGGCATATGGAAACTTTGGGTGTGCACCTCGTTATCCAGGGAATTGTCTCCACAGAGAATTCTTGTAATACCCTGCGAAAGGGTATATACACTCGGACCAAAACTTGGCTGCCACAAGAGTTAAGTTTGAGAAAATAGTATGCTACAAAGATAAGATATATATTTCTTGTATATATTAATATTTATTATATGAGAATGGTATCTATTATTATGTACATTATAACATTGGTTTTTAAAGGGTTGTTTTGTGTCATTAGAATTATATAAAATCGATTTTCTTTTTTTTTTTAACATTAAGTTTTAAAGGGTATTTTGCAGTCTTTATTCTTTTATACATTTTCCTCTAATTTGTTTCTTTTCCCTTTGGCCGCCGCTCTTCGTTGTTGCTTTTATTTTGGTCCCCCGATATTAAGCAATTTAGTCAAACACAATGTTTGTTCTTATTTGGCGCACTCTCTTCCGCTTGACGTCTTCCCCCTTCCCCCTTCCCCCTCCCTCCTTCCCCTCCCATTCTCCACCAGCACAAACAACTCACTCTCCCAATTTTCTCAGTGTTTTGGACGATTTTCGAGTCTGTCGCGCATGTTTCCGTCCGAGAGGGTTGTATTTGTTGCTGATGCCCCACGGCGGCTACGAGATTTCCGTGGCTCTATTCGAAATCAGTTCGGAAATTGCCGGCGGTCAGCACATTTACTTTGAACAGCCGCGGCGTGAAGTGAAAAGTTCTATTCGAAAAGAAAAAATCACGTTTTATTTGAACTTTTCTATCTTAGTTTATATCTAAGAACATTTTCGCATGTGCGCTCGTGTTTCGTCATTAACAATTGTAAATGATATAGTACAGAAAAATTGGTATAAGTTTTGAAAATTACTGGGAAATTCGCTGACCCAATCAAAGTATTTTTAGAATGATTTACGCGAGCAAGTCTGTGGACAATGGGCATAAAAAAATAAGCAACCAAAAATATTTAAATATTGTGCTAAAAAGTAACAGAAATAATTATAAAAGTTAAAATGGAAAAATAAAGATAATTGCTTACAAAAATTATCTACAAATAAATTGAAAATGAGCTATGCAAATGATTTGCTCCCCTTTTTCTGACTGATTTCCCCATTTCCATAAACACAGGCGCCTCATGTGCTAATTTTCCTTTGGGCAATCAAAAATTATCCATCCGGCTGTTTCCCCCATTTCTCTCGTTTGTCATTAATCACGTTTAATATGCAATTCTAGGCTGTAAAGAGGAAAATAATTGCAACAATAAAATAAATATAAACAACAGCAGGAGTGGCAACCCAATTCCCTTGTAATCTTCATATCCGGAGTGTCGCTGTCTGTGAATTCTGCAGTTGGACTCTCCTCCAGTCGCACATTTTCCCCTCAGGGATCACTTTTTGCATCATCATTACGATGGAGCCTCTTTATAGAGAGTTTTCTGTATAATGTGGAGTTTATTTTTCAGTGGCGGGTTGGTTTTGTATATAGGAAGTGCGGTTTAAACGGGAGTCTGGCACTCAGTCGTTTCCTTGTTTGACATTTTAATTGCAATGTTGATGGACTTCACTGTTGACACTTTCCTTTTTCACCCCATTAATGAATAATGAACTTTTAGTCTGAAAATTTTCTAGCTAGCCAGGCCGCAAAGTTAAATTTGCTTTTCGTGCAGTAAATTAAAAATGAGATTCCTAAAAGAACATTCTACTTTAACAATTATGACTTACTTTCGGTAAAATGCCCTTTTAGCTTTCCCACTGATTTCTTTTGTGTTTGGAACCGTAGTAAATTGTCTGTGAAAAGTCGTGGCCAAGTTAAGTATCGTAAGTAAAACGTCTTCCGTTCAACACCTCATTAGGCCAACTTTTCGACGGAGGCCGAAAACGACTTTTAATTGTGCCCACTGGACATACACAACCCCTGAATTTTGTTTTCTGGCAGGAAGCACGATTGTCCACAGGGTGAACATGATAAATGCCTTGGCCAGTCTAATGTTCTTTTGCCACCAGAAAATATCCAAGACATGGACAAACTCTAGTGTAGCAATTAAGTGCCAGGCCAACTGAAAATGTCATTTAACATTTGTCAGGGAAAAATGAAAGTAAAGCACTCAACTAAAAAACAGCAACAAGTTGCAGACTAATTAAATAATTGAAACATTTTACGTGGGAGTCGCAAAGACACAATGACAATGAACTAAATGTGTGTGCAAACGAAAAGCCAAAAAAATAAAGACACAAGAAAAAAGATTGTACAATGTCGCAATTGGACTACACCTGCTATACGGTGCCCGAGTGTTCCACGGATGAGGATGATGATGATGATGACGATGAGCTGGGCAGTAATGTGACCCTGGAGAACAAAGATCATTCGGATTGCACCCTGGAATCGGATGCTACGACCACCACATCTTCACTGGAGCGTCATATGTATCGGAATCGGTATCGCTCCAATAGGAGTTTCGGTCCCCAGAGGGTTTCCATGCCCATTCTCAGATGCAGTCGATCCAGGGAGATGACGCCCCAGTTGGGCATGTATCACGAGGATCCGGATCGAGATCCCCAATGGGGTTACTTTGTGCCCCTGTCGCCCAACTGTTTCTTTAGTCCGCCGATGCAGAGGAGGCGTTATAGGTAGATTTATAGTGTTTAGTACTTAAAACATAATAATTATTATCTAGTAAAACTTACATAGAAAATTCTAATAAATTTAATTTTAATTTCCTTTCAGGGAAAAGGAAAACGATCGCAATCGCCGTGCTGTTAGTTATGGCAGTGACGTCACCTCCTCCCCCCATTCGGCCACCATACCCCGCGCCGCCCCCCGTCGCGTGGCCTTGATGAAGGATCCACCGCCACCGCCGCCACCCAAGCCGCAATTGGGCTCCAAAGCGGACTCCGTATCGCATTTGGCCAGCAAATATCCCCAATCCGAGTACAATCTCATACAGAAAATCGACTCGAACAGCACACTCACTGCTCCGGCGCAATATCAACCGCAGAATTTCTACGCGAATACTGGCACCATATCCTCAACGAATGGCTATGGATCGCTGTTGTGCCACGCCAGTTCGACGACCAGTCCGCTGGCGGTCCGGAAGCGGGACAAGCTGCTTCATCGCTTCAGCGATGCCGCCACCTTGGGCCGGAAGCTCAAGAAGAAGAAGAACACGAATCGCACCTGCAGATCCATGACGGAGGCCATTGAGATGCTGGCCGATCCCGTCATCGAGGATGAATTCTTTGTAAGTACAATGATTTATGCAAAATATATAGAATTAAAGAAAAACACTCAATACATTCCCGAAACAAAATAGATCTTGTTTCTTGTCATAACATCATATAACTTGATAGATATATATTTAATATTTGGGCGTGGTTTTTAATTAGCTGCAGGTTCAGCATTTAAACCTTTTCATTCTTGGTTTTTTCCCGCAAACATCTGCCCCATTCCACAATTTTACGTTTTAGGGGGTGTATTTGTTTGGCCTAAGCCCCTCATTTCGTCTCATTTCACTTGGGCTCTGCTCAGCTCAGTCCAAGCTTTATCGCAATCGCTTTTGTTCTTGTATTCTCCTCCAGCTGGAAGCGCTATCCATTGGAAAATGTGCTCGTGTCCGATAGGCTCTTGAAATTCATTGATTTCATTTCAGTTTAGTTCGTATTTGAGCCTCGTCGCGATTGAAACGAAAAGAAATCACCACCAAAAATAAACGATTCTCGTAGGCGGAAGTGTTAGAAAGACAAACGTCAAATAGATAAGGTGGAAATAATAGGAAGTTGACAGATTGAAACTGAGAAGGGCCATTGAATTAAGTGGAGTGACAGAAGTGATAAAATAAAGGGAAAACTTGAATATATTAAACGAGAAAAATGTGCATTAGGCAGGGTGATTTATATTTGACCACATCTTTTCCACTGAGTTTTTAACTATTAAATTTTATTATTGGATATTATAGATCCCTGTAATATAACCTTGAAAGTATTTTCCGACGGCTGAACTCAATTCGCAA
Source organism: Drosophila sechellia (assembly GCF_004382195.2). NCBI lineage: Eukaryota > Metazoa > Arthropoda > Insecta > Diptera > Drosophilidae > Drosophila > Drosophila sechellia. Next base: position 19,543,411 of record NC_045952.1, read on the forward strand.
TCATTAAGCGAAAAAGGGGCGTCAATAATACTATCGAAAGTTCAATAGACCGCACATTCATTGACCCAATCGGGGTACCTTTGAGTTTTCACAATGTTTTGAGCTTGTAAATTGGTATTGGGGTCGAGCAGGGCTAAGCCACAATTATTTGCCAAATCAGTCTTTAATTAACCAACTCAGAGTTGACAGATTAGCATGGCTCTCTCTCTCTCTCTATTCTGCATTCTGTCTCACCCATATGACAGCTCGGTTGACAGTTCAGGAAGACGAATGTGTCTAACAAAACAAGTGACTCGCAAACTGTGTCAATACTTTGGGCTCGAAAAACAATTTACCTTGCGCAAAGACGACGGCTCGAAAGGTGAACCCCGGCTAATTGGATTGGCAGTGCGTGCCTTCCAGCAAACAACAGAAATGCAGAAAAAGTTGTTGCAATAAAATCAAACAATTGCAGTGGAAAATCGAACGAGCAGTGTGCCGAACGTGTTGGTCGCGTCAAAACCTTAAAAAATCGGTTATTTTCAATATAGTTTATAGGGTCTATCTCTTTTTTATTGGCATCTCTTAGGCGTTTTAAAAGCACAAATGTTGCCTACTTTAGTGCGCTGTGAAATAAGAAGGCCGTGATAAATAATTCAACCATATTTGTAGCATAGTTTTACGCGGTCGAAAATTACATTTGACATAGAATAAAAATTGTCGAGAGTTACGCTTACTAAATTTATTCACACACTTGAAACGCTAATTTGATTTTTTTGATTTTATTTATTTATTTATTTTTTTTTTTTTTTTTTTTTTTTTTTTTTTTTTTTTAAATATTTCTAACGAAAAAATTTTGCTTAATTTAATTTTACTTGTAATCTAAAACATTCTATTGTCAGCCAAAAGACAGTGTAAATTTTATGTAAGATTAGCCAAGTGTATCTTTTTTTTTTTTGTTTATGTATATTTACTTTATGATTTTAGTTTGCAACAAACTTAATTAAAAAAAAAAACAAATTTCTTTCAAAAAAAATAAAAAAAAGAAAAAAAATTTACTTTGGTGTCGACCGTGACAGGACTCGAACCTGCAATCTTCGGATCCGAAGTCCGACGCCTTATCCATTAGGCCACACGGTCGCTTGTTTCAAGCACGCTTAAACTCGAAAACATTTGATACGTGCGCACGCAACCCACTGCACAAGGGTGGATTTTCTATAGAGCAAACATTCTGTTATCGCGGGGTGCAAATCCAAACGAACAAAAACGAAATATTAAATACAACAAAAATATGAAGCCCAGCACGCGACGTCGCAGTTTCAAGACGAAACCCCCCAAATCGAATGTATATAACCCACTGGTTCGCTATCGACCGACGGCCTATGTCCGAAACGGAATTATTGGCAGCGGCGACGGTCCCGGCTCGAGTGGAGTGTACCAAATCGCGGATAGGGTCTATACCACCAGCAAGATGTTTCTACGCGATGGCTATATGTATCCGCGTCAACCGGGTCAGACCATGGATCCCCGTTTCCCCCTCGAGTTGCACGAGTTCCCACAGCAATTCGGCGCCACTGGCCTGCAGTTGGTTAGTGCACCCAAGGTTCATATAGCCGCCGAATATCTGGCCAATGAACAGCAGGAGCAACAACAGCAGAAGCAGCAGCATCAACAGGTGCAGGAGCAACAACAATTGAGCAGAAGAAAAGCTGCGGCAGCCGCCGAAATAAATTTGGCAAATCAGGTTTACTGGCTGGGCAAGCAAAAGTCCAGATCCCGATCGCGCAGCAATAGTGTGGGCAATCGGAGCATAACCAGCTGCATGGGCGGCGGTGGAGGGGGTGGCGATAAGGAAAGGGAACGCGGCGGGGATCGAGATCGTCCCTATATACGCAACGTTGACGATCTTCTCCAGGCACTGGGCAAAAGGGATGAGGGGGATAACAACAGCAATCTGCTCGAAACTGTATCGACACACTCTTCATCGCAGCGAAGACGCTTCAAGAAGGTGAGATACTTACTTACAAGGTGTGATAAATGCAAATCTCATTTTTATAAAATAAAAAAAAATAAAAAAAGTTATTGTCTCGACCGTGACAGGACTCGAACCTGCAATCTTCGGATCCGAAGTCCGACGCCTTATCCATTAGGCCACACGGTCAGTTGGCAACTACGAAAAATATGACTAACATAAAGACAGGCTTTACAAATAATTTAATTTTCCACCATTAATATTTGTTAAATCGTTCTTTATCCGAATACGTAATTTAAGATTATAAGTTAAAAAAAAGCAGAAAATATAAAAATCACTATGACAGGACTTCAAGTGGCACATGTTAGTTGCATATTTTACCCGCAGATATAAAATATATTTAAGGAAAATTCCTTAATTTACTAATTTTAAAATTCTTTACGCCACTGAATACCACCATCTCGGCCATCAATCACCACATTGCATTGCTCTTGAGCAACATCGAAATTTGTCAACTCGCGTTGCAACACTTTCAATTGTCGCTGTGGCACCTATTTTTTTCCATTTGGCCACCTTAATTACACTCATGGATGTATGTATGAAGGTGGAGTGGCTCGTTCCGCCAGGTCATCATCAGTCATCACTCGTGGCTTGTCTGCAGTGTCCAGAATGGAGGCAGTGAAGCCTACCGCCCCTGGGGTGCGTCTGCGCAAAAATTAAAATTAATGATGTTCAAAATTTCGCTTGGGGCCATTAATGGAAATGGCATGAAGAAATAAACGAGGTGCGAGATTGGCAAAGCCGGAATGGAGATGAAAGGGAGAGGAGCTGGTGGTCAGACGGTAGCTGCTAATTTGGCATCCTCGAACACACCTGCCCCACAATGATATTCACCGCGGCCTTTCAATTTCTCAAAAAGATTCAAAGTCAAAGCTCGGCTGCGGTTCCTTTTACCACTTTCAATGCAGGCCCTTTTCTTTTGTTGACCATTTTATGCATTTTTAAGCCGCTGCTGCTCAGGCTTCCATGACGATATAGTCTTTTTTGTCGGTTTGATTTTATTCTTTTGTTTTTCTTTCATTTTCGCTATCGTCATTAGTGGATATATATGTATATAGTTTTCGTTTTAGCTTAATTCCACATTCGCCTGGGGCACAATTTATGCGCTTCTGTTTCGAATCCAGATTCGGGCTTTGAGGAGCACTTGAGTTTGAGAAATTGGTTTCGTTGATTGTGGCTTTAAACATGGTCAAAAGAGTGGGCGAATGTTGTTAAGAAGAGTACTTACAAAATAGGTCAAAAGTTAGCAAAAAAAATAATAAATATTTTATAATTGTATGCAGATGGAAAATTAATACAAAATTTATGAAAACTTGAGTTTATAAACAATTTTCAATCAATTAAAGCCCAATGTACTTCGCCTCCGCCCATGACTCAACTTCCGGCGTGTGTATAAATCCATTTAGAACTCGTATGAAACGAAATAAATTGCTGAAACCCAAGCGAAATGTGCATACATTTATCTCTTTAAATTCTTGCTTTAGTCTCAGGTCGAAAAAGTTAAGAAATTTAAGCCAAATTCCGGTGGAAAATGACTTCAGTGTGACTTTCATATGCAAAGTAAACAAAAAGTAAAAACAATTGCGATGCAACTCAAGTCTGTCTGGGGACTTCCCCTTTGGCTGCAGTGGCTCGTAAATCGAATGAAGCACACGACTTCGTCACCCATTTCCCCCACTTTGTGGTATCTTTCTGTGGTTCCGCTGGGGAAGCGCCAGTAACTTGTTTAAAACATTTTACAGATTTTCCTTTGCCGACAGTTTTTTGTTTTAATTTCGTATTCCAAGGCAGCAGTCACGTGCCAAGATATTTTTGTAGACGAATTGCTGCAGCTTATTGAAAATGCAAGGCAGAATAAACTCAATCAAGAGAGAAGGGAAAAAACTATGTGTTATCTTAATAAAGTCTGGCAGCTTATTAGTTATAAGTGCAAATAATATTATTACAGACCATGCTGTGCATAAAATATTAATCTTAAACAGTTAATAGGGAAAAGCAAGAAACCAAAATTATTTTCCAAAGAGTCAACATATACAAATAAATTATATGTTGAAGTAAATAAAAACAGTCACAGAATATTATTAAATCTAAGAAAATGGTATAAGCCTTCGGACACAATTATTGCACAATTTTTCAAAGGTAAAATCCCTCCCAGGCTTAAATATATTTGGCCAAAAATTACAGGCCATGAAACCTTATTTGACTACACTTAACAGAATAATATGTACTTCATTTCAATACTTTTACCTAATATTACTTAGTCATGTTACATTTTATTTTTTCTTTTTATAAAAATTAAAGACCTGATTTTACATTTTGCAAATTAATATTAAAAATGTTTCTCAAAAGCTTAACAATATTTTCGAAAAGTGTAGTTGCAGTGCAGCTCGCTCTTGTGTACAAATCAAATTATCCAATTGCAAGACTATTGTGCATAGGCCCCCATTTGCCACTCCCCCCGCCCCAAAGTTCGTAATGACCGGCAGTAGCCACCAGGTGGCGTAGTCACCGACTTCAGCTTTTTCGTAATAGCAATAATTGTATCAAAATATAACAATAACAAAAAAAATGACAACGAAAAAAACTTATAAAGACACACCGAGAATTTGAAATGTTGCACGTGCTCAACCACTCAAAGAAAATACAAATAAAGAAAAAAAAACAACAACAACAACAACACGGAGATCTAAAGTAATAGCAGTGCATTAAGTTTTTTGGTAATTGCTTCACATAAGCCAGGTCATTAACAAAGTCTCCCGTCTACTAGATAAAAATCAGCGCCTCAAAAAAGCAGTTTGAGGTAATTGAATTTGGGAAATAAAACCAAAAACATCTAAACTAGACGGACGTTATCGGGCAGAACTAATCAAAAACTTAATTGAAATACGTTTACTGGCTTCCCATTTTCCGAAACAACGTATATTTGTATATAGTTGTAGCATGACCTAGGTTAATACTCAGCTATTTGACCCATTGGTCTTTGGGTTTTCCACTTTTCCTCTACCATTCCTCTGGACTTTTTGTCTACTCATTCCAGCCACTTGAGCAAACAGATAACTTATTTTCTTTTGTTATTGTTGGGCTAGGACATGGGGACTATAATAATCAAACATCAAGCACTTTTTGGAATGCACTCAAAAAGGTTAATGATAAATAATTTCAGCTATAACTATCTTATAGATGGAAAGTCCAGGGAAAAATGTTTGTACTTCTGTGTTTCCCTTTTTTGTTAGTGTAGTACAACGTAGTTTTCCTTCGCCCAGTCAATTGAAATTCCTTTCCCTTCAAAGCTTATGATCATGGAATTCCTTGGCATACCTGCAAATCGAAAACATATATATTTATGTGGAATAATGCCCTTGCAGCCGTTGACATTGCATTTTCATTGCACTTCAGCAGCCATCTGTTGAGCTCCTTTTTTACCTGTTTTTAAGTTCCTTAACCATTTCGCTCATTGCGAATTCACAGCAGCTCTGGCAACAGCAACAACAACCAGCATTCCTATAAATACCAACTTCACACTGCTGCATTGCCAGCAACAAAAAAAAAAAAACAAAAACATCAGAATTTTGCCAAGTTTTTCTTTTATCTTTGATTGCAAACTTGAACAGCAACAACAACTGCGTAACTCCTTCGCACAAAGAAGAGGGGCAAATAAAAGAAAGAGAGGGACATGTGTGTACAGGAATAAGTTCTTGCTTAACCCTATGAAATTAAACTCTTAATTATAAACTAAAAATTATAGGAGTAAATAATTTTAAATGTTGTATAAATTATATTTTATTAAAGACAAACACTTTTTTAAAATATTTATTTATTAAATTCCCATATTAGCATTTGCATTTTATTAATAATAATTTGTTCAAATAATAATTTGACGGGTCAACACTTTTGGGGTTAACAACGCAAGGAGTCTCCAATTTAAAGCGAAACCCGTTGCCAGTGCTGCCCATTCTCATTCAGATTTTGTAGCTTTGTCGCCTAACCACCACACATTCGAGCGATTTGAGTGAGCCGAAACTCTACACAACACACCTGTACACACATACAAACACACACACAGTGGTAAACGTGTCCCATAAAATAAGGTTCAAACCGGGTTGCCAGCGAAAAGTTGCCGGGCAACATTTTTCGCTCATGTTGCCAGCAACAAGTTTACGTGTTTTTGTCGTCTACCTGTGTGTGCAGGTGTATGTGTGTGTGTGTTGTATGCTTACCTGGCTCACATGCACGCACACACCTTTGTAGGTATTAGTGAGTGGGCATTTTTGAGCATATTTCGAACTGAACGTTTTCCACGTACGTCGGTCGGCTTTTGCTTTCTTGAGTCTATTTCAAAAGTGGCCAACGTTTGCTGGCGAGTGGACGCGATTAACGGACGAATTTTTCAACTAAATATCGCGGCGGAGATTCCTTCAATATTTTTGTATTCGCCCCCCACTCTCGTTTCTTTTGATTTGTCCGTTTTCGTTGGGGGCGCCTGTACTTTTTTGTCGCTTCGAACTTTGCCGATTTTCGTTTGTCACGCGCGCGTCTCGCGACTGCAATTAATTAAGCAGAAAAACAGAGAAATAAGATATGTAGGAAACCATACGAATAATAATACCTAAAACGAAAATTACACGAAAATAAAACCCCAAAGAAAAATGTAATTCAAGTGTCATTCGTGTGTTTCGCCAGTTAAATGTTTTAACTAACCAAGTGCTTTGAAACCAGTTTCTGTGAATATCTTGAATTTACATTTCTGCCAGCGAGATTTCAAATGTGCAACATGTGGCACTAAGCGACAGCAATAGCAACAGCGAGTGCAGCAACCACAGTAATCTCCTTTAGACGCGGAAAATTAATCAATTCGAAATGGATATAGTCAGCGGATCGGCAACGGGCAACCAGCTCGTCCTGCCAAACAATCATTTTCGCCATGAATCATTTCAGCAACAGGTAAAGACCGTAATTCCAAGGAATTTTCTGAGGGTTTTCGAAGTTTGTTTGTTTGCATAGTTACTTAGGTATGGGTATATTTCCTTTGAAATATGTTGAATTTTTCTTGAATTTTTGTCAAAAATAATGATCAACTTTAGGGTTACCTCTAATAGTTTAATCGACTATCAAATGACCAAAGGTCATTTCAATTTGTGTAACTAAATGTCATCATTAGCAAAATACAACAAAATTGTCACCTTGGGCTAGGAAAATATACTAGAGCAATGACCAATTTAAGTGTTTGAAATTCAAAATCTCAAAGATAATCATAAAATTAAATCTTAAATCTCTGGTATAATGGTTTCCATTTTAGCTGACCACTTTAAACGATTTTTCCATAGAGGAAAACTCAAAATGGACAATCCGAAAACAATGTAATTAATTAACTTAAAGAAACACATGTAAGGTGTGCTTAAGACCATCCTTTTACCCTCCCCACTTCGCCGCTCATTAGTAAGGCAAAATCTGTTTACACTCTTTATTTGCTTGAAAACTCTCACCTCATCAGCAAAAAGCCAAGCCGAATGGGGAAAAAACTGCCAAGTTTGCAGTAAGTGAAAATGCATTGAAAAACACGACGAGAAAACTTTTTTTTTTTCGAACAGACAAACCCCAGCCATAAAGGTTATAAAAAAAAGAAAACAAAAAACCAACAAAGTTTTGAGGTTTCAGCTGCGCAAATTGATGGTTAGAGCGATGCCAAAAGTTTGATAACAGAGCGAAGCCCCTTCATTTTCAATCACCAGAATTGGCAATGATAAAATCGAAGAAAATTGCGAAAAACAAACGGAAGTCCAGGGAAATTGTTAACATAAAGTTTGTAATTCCCATATGACCAGCTAGCTATGCTATAAAATAATTAACAAAACCACAAATTGTTGCAGTTTGGTGAGTAGTGAGTCGAGGACCTCAACAGCCAACCGTCTGCGAAGTAATAAACATGGGTTAAGAAATTGCCAACCCAAAAACTCGTAGTCGTTAACTTAATGAATATTTCGAAAGTGAAACTTTGATTCAGGTTTTCGTGTGTTTTCTGAAAATGAATGTGGAAACAGCTTTTAAATATTTCAGATAGGCCTTGCAGATAGGGAAATTTCGTGGAAGAAAGTCAACAAAAGCAGGTGTTTATTGTATAAAGCTTATAAATATATTTCTGTGGAATCCATAAATGATTTTTATTGTTTAAAATTTTCCCCCTTCGTTTTCCACCGATGATCAGCCAGCTTAAAAAACTTGACATTGCTTAGACTAGACATAAAATGACATTCACTGTTTATTTTGAACTCCAGAGCTGCAGCAAACTGAAATGCATAATTCATGGCGGCAAATAATAATAAAAATACAAAAAATATTGATTATAGTTAAGCGACTTGACTTGGCCACATTCCTTGGATTCTACTCCGTTTTTATGAGCATTCATACGATGGCGTTTAGATGCCAATGCTAATGACTATGATATATATATATATATAAGTATAACTTATGAAAGATCAGTTGGCTTAAGTTCTAATCCCCTCACAAACAAGATGTTCATTTCTATCACATTCGCCATTGCCAAGTTCAGATATCCCATATTTATGAAGACATTTTCAAGCACCTTAAACCGCAATTTATGCTCGCCGCTGCTCAAGTTTGTGAAATCCTTTAAACCGATTTCTGGAAAAGCAAATACAGCAGGCCCATAAAGAATCTCTACCAACACATCGAGCGGGGCAAACCAGTTTCATGCGACCATAAAAATGGGTAAAAAAAAATAAAAAAGCGATCTCGCTGTTCGATCTGGAAATAAAATAAGAGAGCCAGAACCAGAAACACGATTCGTGGCCCTAAGACTCGAGAACTCTCCAAGGATTGAGTGATCCGGGTCTTAAAGTTGTATATATGTTTGTAATTCCACTCAGATAAAAATAAACTCGCTTCAAAAGAAAGAAAAAGTCTTTGGCCAGCATCCAAGTCAAGTTGTTCAACTGGTTTCTGCTGGCTAAGTAAACGATAGCCGGTGCCCTTTGGAGACTTTGAGATTTCGATCCCCCCTCATTTACAGTGTTGTATTCTCGTTGATCGAGCGATGCGGGTGTTGGTTTTCGTTGTGTTTAACCCATTGATTTATATTGGTAATTTAACGCCATTATGCTGCAGCTGCCAGTCAGTCGAACTTTGGAAAGTTATCTAGTCACGAGGCCATGAACTGCATTCAATTGATCCGTCGGGGGCAATTGAGTGATTTTTTGCTGGGGCCACGAGCCCTTCCCATGTTGAGGCAATTACCATGGATATCCGTATCCATTTGTATCTGTTGTATCCATGTATCTATGTATCTCCGCCCAGTCGGCTGCCATGTTGTTGCGCATAATTGTTTGGACCGCCAATCGGGAAAAGCCCCTTTTCCACTTTCCCCGCCCGCCGACTGCAGCTGTAAAATTGTTAATTTAGCTTCTGTCTTGTGTTAGTCACGTGAGCTTCAAATTAACTCTATTTTTTTTTTGCTGCACTTTGATGAAGTCATTCCCTAGTAATTACCTTGATTTTCTGTGGCGGGTGGGGCATGGGTTTCATGTGAAAATTTGATTGAAAACAAAAGGATTTTTGGCAGGGGTGTGGGTTTTCTTTACATCGCGATGGCCTATTATTAAGATTTAAACCACTCAATTATTAAGCTCAGTCACTAATCATTTACCTTGAACGTAATAGAAATATATAAATAAATATATCCGATTTCGCCTTCAAATTCTTAACTCGTTTCACCTGCTCCACTTCTCATAACACATTTCACACAAAATTTACGCAAAACGATCTTATTAAGAGCCAAGATTTATTAGCATTTTGAAATGTAAATCCGAAATCAAAAGCGACCATCTAGATACAGCACATAAAACTGGATTTCAAACTGCGACTGGTGCAAAATCCCAAACAAAAAAACCCCATCGGGCCAAGATAGTTTTAAAGACTCCAAAAAATGCACAATAAAACATGTAAAATGCGTTGAGAGCTGCATTCTGTGGTGGCCAAGACTCGTTTTTTGTTTTGTTTTGGCCCCTTACGAAACCAACTCGATGGCAGAAACAAACACTGAGCTTTGAGGTAGTAGCGGCATTGATTGGGAAATGAATGGTCACAATTTGTAGTTGTGTCTTTGCAGTTGCTGGATAAACAACTTCACTTGACACGCTGCCCCAAACCGCACACACACCGCACCCAGACTCAAATTCTTGTCGATTGAATCATATTAATAAGGAGAAAACCTGTTCCAAAGCAAAGAAACACATTCTGCATACACTGGAAAATAATTACTCACATAAACTGCAATATGTATGAAAGAAGTGTTGAATAATGTCGAATGAGTACATCTACAATATGTATTAAAGTAGTGTTGAATAATGCCAAATGAGTACATCTTTAACTATACTTCTTTTAAGATAGTTTTACTTTTTGTGCACTTATGAGTAACTTAACTTCAATCTATGCACATCAAATCAGGCAGAAACCGGGTATCCAGCGAATTCCATGCATAATCCGACACACCTGGCTCAATGCCTGCGGTTTCTTGAGCCTTTCCTCATTTGCATTCAATTAATTCCCTTTTCATGAGGCCACACTGTGATTCATACCCCACTCGGTGTCCATTGAAGTGCTCTTTCTTCTGCTGCTCCATTTTCGGTTTGATTTACAATAAATTTCTTTTGTTTCGATTTATGCCAAATATTTATTCGTTTGATTTTTCACCGTAAATATCATTTTTTTTTGGCAGCTTTATTTTTGTTTATACACTTGGAAAGCTGTCGAAACCTGATAAAAGTAATTGGCTTTTTCGCTGTTTGCATTTTCTGTCATTGCAATTGCATAAAAGGGCTGCAGCGATGACACAGAATATGAATATTTAATGAAATAATTGAATTTCCATTTTTATTAATAAATTTATTTATTTTTCCTAAATCGTTAGTGCTCAATGACATCGTCTAGACAATTTGAACTAAGTGTAGGCTTGATTAGAGACGCCTCATTTAATTTCACAGTCAATGATTTTCCAGTCGCCTACTTAAAGGTCAAAGTTAAATTTGAATTTTAAGGTCTCTGTCTCGCGCAAATTAAGAGAATTACATGTGAAAGTTACTTTCGTGGATAATATTTAACCTGAATAAACCAGAAGCAGGCGAAACATGCTAACAAGCAATTTTATATGCAAATCAATAGCCGACTGAATAAAACATCAGGAATCGAAGGGGAAAAAGAACTCCAAACTCTGTGAACGGAGTTGTTTCGCATTTTTGCCAGCATAAAACCTTTATTATTAACTTTTTTGAATGCTAATTGAAAGTGTTTATCAGATTTTATGTTGATTCGCTTTTGACCGTCTTTCCAATCGAAATTTGAATAAAAAAATAAAGCCAAAGATTGATGGTTTCGAGCGACCAATGATTCATTTGGGGGAAAAAAACCTGAAATTCGACAATGTGCTCATTGGTAAACAAAATAGAGTGTAATCTGTTTATTTGGCTTTGGGAAATAAAAAACCAATTTGATATGCATGATATGTGGGATTTTTTCGAAGGGCCCTAAATTTATTAGTTTTAATGCTCATAATTATATAATTATTTAACATTTTGCTTCTGTTTTCTCTCTCTTTGCAGGTGAGTTAAACGTTCTTTTAAAACAATTTGCATGCCCTTTGGGCATTTTCGTGAGTATGAATAATTTCAGCATAATTAAGGGAGCAGGAGCTTCTCCAGACTAGTGAATGATTCGCTGCGGGCTCATTATGGCCTCACATGACGGATGGACTTGGAGTCCAAACTCTCCCATGCATTTTATAAGCTAGTTTATTGGTGCTGGGGCGACGGGTCATTTGGGTTCAGTTCCTCACACATTTTCCACTTGACTTCCCCTGGCTGAAACGAGATTCCATGGGATTGCACTTTTTCATTGCGATGCGATCGCTTTGGTGCACCAAACGAATCATTGATGCATCAAAGGTGTGGACATCAAGCCTACACTGCAGAATTATGTAGTGTTTATGATGCTGAAAATTCTGCAACAATTTTTATGCATTAATAGTGACACACTGTGTCTGTGATAAATGCATTTTTCAAATACTGCACCCAAAAGCCATGCCAATTATTTTCATGGCGTTTATCTAAAGTGACACCGCAGCCATGCAAATTGCACTTAAATCGATTGCGTGGGTATCGATAATCGTCTGCGGTTGTTCTTTTTTTTTTGCGATGTTTATAGTTACCACATAGTTTGCATATATGTACATATTACAAACGAGTAACATTAACTATTATGGACTTTTCCAGTCTTTTTTTTCAAAGAGATACTTGAATGCCAGGCCTTCGCGTGGGTTTTGTGATCTGTTTTGAGTCGAACACTTGTTTCTGCGATTTAATTGCTGAGTGGAGAATTGCTTTTGAAAAATCGTAAAAATTATAAAACTCAATTAAAAGCCAACAAATAACGTAGGAATAGTTTACACTAATTGCTATGGAATTTATATTTGAATGTGTAGTTATTGCATCGTTCTGTTAGTTTAATGAATGCTGATGATCATTAATTTAAAATTGAAAACCTGTGAAAATTTCCAGTTTGATTACATATTGTTATCGGAATGTAAAAAAAAGAATTTCAGTTAGCTGATTGAAGCTTCAATCATATTTACATTCCTTGATTATACCCGTTTGTTCCTTTCGATTCGATTGACTCGATTTTCTTTTCACATTTCCATGCCACATTTTCCGGCCAACCTTTTTCCGATGGCAGGGATTTGAAGGAAACTTCACCTTTGCTCTACTTTTGCCAGTCGCAATGCACACAGTGATTAGAATGTGACACAATGATTTCGAACCGGAGACGTGTCAGTCGGCATTTTCCCGGTTCCTTTGGCACTTCATGTTTCCTTCGGGTTCGCTCCCCTCACTCCTTGTTTGCCTTGGAAAATTACACACTCATTTTCAGAGTGTTTACTTTTTGCATACGGAAAGAACAGATAGTAGCAAGATGTAAGAGCCATGGAAAACGTATTCCGTAGCCTGTATCCTGTTGTATCCCATTTCCTGTTTACATATCGTTCTTATACAAAAAGAAGTGAAAATGGAGTAGGTGTTTGCTCTGGGCCATAGAAAGGCGCACAGAGCCTCATTGTGTGTTGAGGATAACACGTCCTGACAAGTGAAAGGATGCTCGAATGTTTTTTTTTTTTTATCCGGACCAATACAATGGCGAGGGGTCAAAGTGTAAAGCTTTAAGGATTTGGAGGCCTAAGTTAAGTAATCTCTTTAAAATCGCATGAGAACTAAGAATATCGAGAGGTTGTAGTTAAACCAAACAAATCATGACCATTTTCCTTTTCAAAGGTATTTATCTATGTTTTTCTTACATAAGCGGATTTAAAGAATTCCCGAATTTGGTTTAAACTTTTATCACTAGATTGTATCCCAAATATTATGCAGTGAAGCGAAGGTTTTCCTTCTTAGATGTTAAATCCTTTGATAAAAAATCCCTTTTTGGGCTAAGATCCCATTATCGTTTGTCACATTCTTTTCATCATTACTTTGGTTTTAAAAGGTTTTGATCTTCAGATATCTAGTTTCAAGAAACACCAAATTCTGGTTGAGTTCGCCCCCGATTTTAATCCATCCTGCTCGTCTGACCCAAATAAGTTACCTAAGGTCGTTTTCATTGGACAGCTAAAATCTATCTATAGACATGGATGCATTGCATTTCCATTTCCCATTTTCAAGTGGCACGCATGCGCACCATAACTCAAACACATGAACGCACTTTGCTGGAAACTCAATTGCAATGCGAGGGGTGTGGGGGCGGAGTGCCTAATTTATATACATACATACATATATAGTGTATGAAATGAAATCTAGAGTTTTGTAGTTCAAGCACGTACCACGCACAAAGCGAAAAGTACAGAACAATAGAAAACACTCGATAAATGGGAACAGATAGAAATTCTTTCGAACAAAAAATGCCCATGGAAAGTTTTCATACACTTATATAGATATGTAGATACATAGATACTCTCGAGTCAAATTCATGCTGGGCCTTTCGATTGCCGCACTTTAAGCTGACTGCAAAACATAAACACGTCGCGACGGCATAAAACCAGTTAAATGCTCCACAAAGGACAAACACTCAGACGCCTTATTTGGTCTGACACAAATACACTGGGAGAAACTAGATCAATACTTATGTAGCTAAAATATATTAAAACATAAGAGATACAAAACAATTTCAATTGTATTTCTTAATATGATTTTAAAGCACATTCAACTTAAAATTAAACTACTATTTAGACTTTTACGGCCAAGATTATTTCCAGTGGCTGCACAGGCAATATGCAAATTTTGTTATTGAAAAGCTCTTGGCCAAAATGGCCTCGACATGTCAAGCGGGTGGACTGCTCCGCCCGTTCCACCTGCTGCAGTCCCACTGTCCCCATTATCCTGCCACCCACCTTGTCACATTGCCATTACCACCAGGCCATCGTCCTTCCGTTTCGGTAATCGCCGCAGACAAGTCGTATGTCATCTACGTGGCCGCCAGGATAACGCGACCTCGACCAGTTGTCGTTGTTGTGGATACGCCTGTGGTGTCCTCCAATGATGCACAGTTCGCTTCCTTTTGCCACCGCAGCGGCGCCGAAGGGGTAAGAGCACAGTTTGATGTCGCTTAACACCCAGCAGACAAGTGGCCAACTTGGGCACAGGAACGCCACGTCCAAGGACCTCTGACATGCATGCGAATCAGTTGCCGGGAAGAGTCACAGCTGCCTCACCACATGCATTGTCAATGTGGCAACATGGTGATTCATGGTCGAATTTAAAATATATTGAAAAAGTGTTAGCTTGTAAATAACTAGCCAAAAAATATGAAAAATACTCTACTGAATTTAAAATTAATCATAAAAAATAATCAAAACATTATGTGAACTCATTCGACAACTGATTTATGTTTTAGAGATATTCGATAATCTACAAGTATATATTTACTCAGTAAATTGCTAAAATTCCTAGTAATTCCTACAACATGTGTGTATATACTTTCATTCAATGAAAAAACAAAAACTTCAACATCTGCTGAGCCACCCTAGTGCAAACAGGCCAACTAAAATCAGCAAACAGACTGCTGTATCATTAAACAAGAACAAAACTCTATAAAAATCCTTTGCTTGCAAACTTATTTACTCGGCTTCGTGCCTCTTGGACAAATAAAGTGCAGCTTCTAAAAGAAGTAGGCAAAAACGCGAAAAACAAAACACAACTTTTTGGCTGCCCGAATTCAGCCGCCCTGCCAAGTTTTTTATACAAAACTTTATCCTGTGCCGAGAAAAAAAAGAAATAAATAGAGAGAGAGGGAGAGGGAATGAGGGGAGTACTTAAATTAAAATTGTCATGGCTGATTGCATTCTCTCTGCCTGTGTGTGTGTGTGTGTGCGCTGCACAAGAGTCAATTGTTTATCAATTGAGGTACACAAAACACAAAGAGCAGCCACCACTTCTCTGGGTTTCTTTTTTCGAGTGGAATGTGTTGCAGGAACCAGAATACCATCCACAAAGGTCGTGTCCCGACATGTTTTCAGCCTCCTAGATACCTGAAATGCCCCTAGGAATACCACAGATTCCTACCTGACCGATCTCACTGGGGACGAAGATACAGACTGTACAACAGGGTCAATAGAGATGGAGAAATAGAAATAGATTAAAAATGCATTAAATCGTTGATAAATTGCGTGAGAGCGAAAGAAATAAAATGGGCTTAGTCCCTTTTTTTCAAATCTCAGTAGGTGTTGAAGAAATCTAAAGCGATCATTTAGTTGGGATCTGACCTGGGGCATTCAACATGATTTATGCATCTGCAATGGTATATCATTGTTTTGGCCCCAAACTAAGCAATTCAATATCATCGTGGCCCAACAATTATTTGCCTTTGTTTTAGTTGGCTGGCTTTTGTCTTTTACCCCACTATTTTGGCAGCAAAGTTCACGCGACGACAACAAGAAATTCTACTTTATAAGGAATTCCAGACTGGAGCTCTATTGTTTGGCAGCTTTCCGTGGTATTGGCAATGGCGTCAGAATCGTTTACATATATATATTTTTTTTTTCGAACTGAGGGGAAAACTATGCTGATGTGGAGTGTGCAAATGGAAATCGTAGTGCCTCGTTGATTTGCTTTTAATTTTGCATAAATATGCGCGATTCTTGGGGCGGGGGGATGCTGCCGTCAGTTGCAGTCTCGGTTGCTGACAGTCTGGATGGTGGATTACTTTACTCTACACATCTACATGTATGAATAACTACACACAGTGCAGCTTGCATAATCGTAACTTGGAAAAAAAACTTGCGTAGAACTTGGAACAAGTACCAGAAACCAAGAACAAAAAGGAGTTCTTAAAAAAAAATTAGCGCTGAGTTAAAGCATCTCATTTATATTCGTCCATCAGCAAGCTTCACTGTTAATGTTTATCTGCATATGAAACCCTCCACCCGTGGCCCTTTTTAAAGCTGACTTTTAGCTTTTCGCTGCCTCTAAAATTCAAGAATGCAGCAATTTCTGCATCGCTTGCACTTCAATGTGCAGAATTTAATTCACGGAATATTCTTGTGTCACTCGCGACTTCAGTTCAGTTCAGTTCAGTAGTCGCATAATGGAGTGATCTCTGTGGCTCTTTCGCTCCGGGGTCTCATGTTTGTCACTTTAAACGTTTAAACGTTTAATAAGCGATCTCTTGATTGAATTAATATGCCATTGTTGACCGGCGGCACATGATCTTTCGGATTGGTTCCTCGGAAAAAAGAGAGAGAGAGAGAGTTAATTGAATTGAAGTTGCCTTTCCCAAGCTATGAACTTTTCAACTTTTCAGCACTTCTCAAGTGGAAAAATCTTTGAATAGATGGAGATTTATTGCATCGATTGAGCAAGTGTTAGATTCTTTGCAGCGATTGCAGATTTAGTTTTTTGAGTCATCATGCATTTATATTCATTTTCAATTCATGATGAAATTCCTCCCTTTGTTTGATGTGGCACATCTCCTTTGATCCTCAGCAAAAGTTCCAGACATTAAACCGGATCATAGCCCTATTCTTTAATCCACAGATACGTTCCACACCCAAAGAGATACACACAGACATTCTCCATAGACCCGCACTTGGTGAAAAGAAACTCCAATCTGAAAATCTCTTTCATACACAATTTTATCAAATATTTTCTATTCGTCTGGCTCTCATTCTCGGTTTGTTTACATTTACATGTTCGCCTTTCCGGCCTTTTAATTTAAAAGTGGAACCCATGCCCGCCAACACCATCCACACAGATACGTTCATATCTCACAGACACAACAGCACACAACACACACACACATTCCGGTATTTATTCTCGTGTTTGTTTTGCGCTGCGCCTTAGTTCGTTGGATCGCGTTGCCTGCTGGCTGGCATTTGGCATCCACATCGACGAGTCCACAATCGTAGGTAAAAACAGTTTCGAAGCGTGTTTCAAGCCGTCAACGTCAACGGTTGCCGCCAGCGGACAACTGCGACGGCGCGACGTATCCAAGAGATACGACGAATATCCGTATATCTATCGGCACCCTTCTTCCTACATCTGCTGTGTGTGTTGTGTTGGTTCATTACGAAAGTGTTAAAGTTAATAAGTTGGCTCAGCTTATTCAAGTGCGCGGTGGCATTATAATCAAAAGATACTCGCGAGAGATATTAAGATACTTAACCTAAAGAAATATAACAAAAAGTTACAAGAGAAAGAAATGAAAAACTCAAACTCACAATGCAGATGTTACTTGCAACAAATCTTAATAATTAGATAAATAAAGTCCAAAATTGGTATATTTGCAAACCCTTAAAAGGAAAACCCCATATAGCAACAGGAATCGCTAGGGTTTTCTAACAACCGGCAAACAGAAACGTTAGCCCAGTGCAATCCTAAAAGGCAATCCGTAATGCTCAGCGGAGCGCAGCTGTGAACATTTCACTTTCGGTGCATCCGACAGATACGAGCGATTGTTGCACGCCGCTCCAAATTCGCAACGCAAAGTTGGCTGGTCATTGGCTTTTGGCTCTTGACGGCAAGAAACCTTTTGCACGATGCAAATGTCTCTATAAAGAGAGAGATATATTCGGTGTATCTATGAGCTACTTTTGCTATCCACGTAGCGTTTGTCTCGGTGTTGGTGACTATTCATGCTAATTTGCACCGAAACTTTATGGGAGTGTAAAGTATCTCCGAGAACCACTCGATGACGCCTCGTTCAGATATTTCTTGCCAACGAGCCATTAGCATATGCAAAGCTACTTCCAATCAAATCGAATAGAATCGAATTCGAAACTGAAATCGAAACCTAACTTTGAATGGCGTGAAGTTGCAGCGAATAAGTAAAAGTTTATTTATAAATCATTACCTCAATTAGCTGGTGTTTTCCACAGATGAATTGACATATTCAGCTAACCATTTCGTGTGTGTTAACAACAATTGAAAGTGACATCAGCAGCGAAACTTTATTATCGCGAAATTCCTCAGCTTTTGCATTTTATTTACTTTGTTGTGCCTTTATTATTCCCATTTGTTAAAAATTATATTTATTTTCTGTGTTAGTGTGTGCGTGCTTCAAGTGCCCAAATTACGTGCATTCATATCGCAAAGCAAACAAGTGATATTACACACTCCCTATAAACATGTCATACGAAGCCAATTAAATAGTCAAATTAATTGCTTTGATTCGCATTGTTTGAGATACATTTCAATTTGCGGCCAAACGAAACCAAATAAAAGCAAACACGATGAAGTTTCCGGATTATGTTCCAAACAACATGTTGGTGGTAAGCAAAAAACCAGGGGCAAACATCTTAGTATCTCAGTTGTTTCCCTATAATTAAAGTGATTAAGAGTGTGTGTAACTGGGCCATAAATCATTCGGTAGCGACTTAAATTATGACTAAAGAGAAGGGTGGGGTCTTAGAACCAACCAGATAAACAATCTGATGAATGCCTGCGCTGTAACAGATGAAGGTTACGCTGGTTACTACATAGAATCGGCAAAACTTCTTTGGCAACAAAACTTCATTGGAAGAAATCTTGGCAACGCACACACGACAAGATTAATTATGGGCCATATTCAGTATAAAGAAAGTCTTTAACGCACGCCTTACTTCTGCTGCACACCATTAAATTTCCAACTAATTTCACTTGCAATTAAGTTAATTATAATTTTACCACCCCCATCAAAATGCACAAAGTCGGTCAAAAATCCAGCAAACGTATTCATATATCTTCTTTCATGTTTTCGGCTCCCTCGGTTTTATTTTTGTTTTATGCAAGCATTTCTGGGCAGATGTGGATGTGCAGTCAGTCCGATGCAAATCCATATATATGTAGATAGTACATAGCTACACCTGCAGCAGACGTATAACTTTATAAATATTTATTAGCTTTAGCTTGGCCCACGCGACTACACAAATTTGTATTTTGGTTAGTTAATTTCGTTTATTATTTATAACAGCCCACGCGTGGAATGTTACTCCGAGTTTTTGTAATTGGATGCGTTGTGTTGCGTCTGTCTGTTAAAATTAAATGTAGTCTTTCTTCTTTTTTTTGTTTGTGGCGCCCACCTGAGACAGGCATGAAAATTTCGCTTTAATTTTTTTGTTTTAGGGGATTGGCTGGCTCGCTGAACGAGACAGATCCGCAATTGATTGCATTTTCGAATGGTTTTTTCGTGGAGTTTTGTCGAGTGAATCACGTTGAATTGAATGCAAACTGGATTGGGCAACAGCATGATGGGATTCGACTTTAATTGATTTATCTTCATTGTATATTGGATTTGTGTAATGACTGAGCTGGATCTCTCAATTGAGTTAGTCGTCCATATGGGGGAAGTGTGTCGAATTGCGATTTGGGTTTCCACCCAGCACCTGCTGTGAGGGAAAATGAAGTCAAACTAAAATGATTTTGTAATTGCAGGTGGTAATAATTCATTTAATTGAGTTGTTGAATGCCGAACGAAGTGTATTTTATTTTACCAGCATTACACTTTAAATAGAATTATAAATGCAGGCATATAAAAATTCTTTGTGTCCATTATTCATAATTAAAACAAAAAACTTGAGAAGAGAAATTAAGTTTTTAACCGAGCCATTAAAAAGTACATTTACATTTCTAGTTCATCCCAAACATCTTTCATTCCCCAATTCTTTTGTGCTACACAAATATATATATTTCTATCTCCGCTGACTTTATGTATGTAGATTCAACTTCATTCGTGGCATTTTCAAATAGAATCGTTTTCAGCTTTATTTAGTTCCGCTTTTGTGTCAGGTGTCCCAGTCAGAAAAACAACAAATGTAAAGTAAACTCCACAAATTCCCATTCAGTCACAGCGAGTGCACACCCAACAAGTCCTATTTCCTTCATTATTTGTACCATTATTTTTACAACTAACCACTACCCCCCCTTTACGCACTTTTGTTGGAACCTCTAGTGCATAAAATTGAATCGTGTCCGAGGGGCTAAACATTCATGGGTCGTTCAAAGGGCCTGGGCAACAGGTCGCATACAAGAGTGTGTAAAAGTAATGGAAATGCGGAAGTCACATGTGCATTTCCGCCTGGCAGCCGTCCTTAACAAATTTCAATTCCAATTAAATTATATTGAAATAAATTGGAAAAGGCAGCAAAGAGAAAAGATTTTACACACAAATTTTTACAACAATATTTAACTCATTTATTTGGTTTTTTGTTTAAATTTTGTTGAAAATTCGAAACCATCTAACATATTCAATATTTTTTCTCGATTTTCCAGGGTGATCGAACCACATGGGAGTACCACACGGTGGCGGTGACTCGGGTGCCGGGCTATGGATTCGGCATCGCCGTTTCCGGTGGACGTGATAATCCGCACTTTGCCAACGGCGATCCCTCGATAGCAGTTAGCGATGTGCTGAAAGGTGGCCCCGCCGAGGATCGATTGCAGTAAGTACCCTCGCGATGACTCAACAAAAGTTACTGACCCCGTAGGAAGTAAACCTTTTCAATGCATTTTGAATTATTATCTGGCAGGAAACTAATTGTTGTTCGGAATAAGTCCGACATGCTGAATAGACCCCCATGCAGGCTGATCAAATAGAAGTCTATATGCCCAGAACTAGTCATCCACTGCTCTGAACGAACAACGGGCATTATAAATTCCCGACATGCTGCTGACAATTGACATCGTTAATCTTGCGCTTAGAACCTATTTTTTTCTTCTTTTATATACCCACTCCTTCAAATATAAAACTCGAAATGCGCACACTTCAATACTTCAAACTCACGTAGAGTCGGTCCCCAAAAAGAAAAGGTATTTAATTAAACCAACGCCTCGAGAACTCGACAACTCGGTCCCTCTGAAGCTGTTCCTCTCTTGGCGATAATAAAAATTCCAAAGCGTTTTTCAATAGACAGCGCAGAGGCCGTAGTGATTACGAACTTGTCATAATCTTTTTTCCCAAGAAACTATTTACCCTGGCCCAGACATGCAGAAAACTATTTTCACATTGTCCCTTTTACCTGCGACTGCCGGAGGATTTCAAAAGGAAAATCCCGCTGCCGAGGCTGGAAAATTGTTGGCCAAGTGAGCGGAGACAAGTGGAAATTAGCTGCAGCCCAGCACATGTGTCTGTGAAAAGCTGGCTAAGAGCATGTGGGTTCAGTATGGACCAAGTTTCGCTGTTATGCAGCTCAGTAACTAGTATACACTCAGAAAAAAATATTACTTGAGATTGAGATACTCAAAAAATAAGTTTTTTTTCAATTGCCATCCTGACCAGGATTACAAACTAATTTTGTATTAAATAAATCAAATTTTTTATACTTTTTTGTTGACTTGTGTAACACATTTTTCCCCAGCACATAGCAGGGTTTTTCCAAACCCAACTTGTGGCATTCCAAGGCGCATTTTCCGGATTTTTGGACGGCTTAATCGTTAAGCCGCTTCAGACCAGACCCAATGGTTCCATCCATGGCGAACCGAAAGTAAAACGCGGCCCAGGTTGAGTTGATTCGGCTGCCGTTTCTTTCTGCACTCGTAGACAACTTAATTATGGTTATGTTTCGCCTCAGACATGCAACATAATTTGTATCATTAGGCACTTTGTCTGCCGCGACGAGAGCAGAGCAACACACACTTATTGTATCTGTATCTAAAGTATAACATTCTTGTCATTAATTCGTCATGTGCTATTTACTATAACATTTTTACTTTTCATTCCGCCACTTCAGTATTCCGTTCCAAGAACGGGCCGTAATTGTTCAGGCCAGGCCTGTACAAATAAACCAAGTACCGCCAGAGCTATTCCTCAGAAATCCATGGAAGCCGCTTATAGCAGACGCCTCGATTCTCCATTACTTCCAGTCTAGTCATGCCGCAGAACTCAGACAATTGCCGGTTTATTAGCGTATGTTTTCAATCCGAGTCCAACCTGATTTCACTTCAAGTTGCTGCGGGGATTGAGAGTGAGAAGTCTGATCTTTGCCTGTCCGATCGCATTGCACTCAATGATCCGAAACGAATTGTATCTGCAGCTGAAGTAGCAGCGAAGATATATCAGGTGTGCTACTGTTTTCAATACCCTGTACTCAACTGTGACATTGAGTAAATGCAATCAGGTGATGATAGTAAACCACTTGAAAGTAAATATCCACGATAACCCTATTCATTTCATTAATATATTTATTTATTTGGGTCAATATGATAGTGTTTTTAATTATTGAATAGCTGATGTGATAACTATATATTGACCTTCAGCTATTCAAACCAAGACGATATATTTCCTGGGTATTTCCAAGTTGCAACTATCCCAAAAGGTTTCCTTAATTATGGCTGCAGGTCTAATGACTGTGTAGAAATGGACAAGGTCGCTTCTAATGACCTGCATATAAACAGAAACTTCTGTTCTCCTAGTTTGGTCACGATTCGGTCATTAGGGCAGGGTTTACGATCTACCCGACAATTACTTAGCCAAGCCAAGTGATCCATATTATTATGCCTGGCACTAAACCCATTTCTATTACTCCTCTTTGCAGAGTCAACGATCGGATAATATCGGTGAACGGCGTCTCCCTGGAGAACGTGGAATATGCCACCGCGGTGCAGGTGTTGCGCGATAGTGGCAACACGGTGCAATTGGTGGTCAAGCGTCGCGTGCCCCTCAATCCCATTAATGCTGCAGGTGCAGTGCAGCATCAGCATTCACACAGTCTTAGTTCGGTTGGTCTAATGGCCAATGGAAATGGAGGAGTGGCACCAACCCCCCTGACGAGTCTGAGTCAACCCAACTCCCTGAACTCTTCCCTGGTGCAGAATGCCACCAGTGGTCAGCCCATCAAGGTGACCCTCACCAAAGGCGGAAAGAAAGATGACTATGGTGTGGTGCTCGGCTGCCGGCTGTTTGTCAAGGAGATCTCCTCCAAAGCTCGCGAGCAACTGAATGCCAATGGTTATAGCATGCAAGAGGGTGACATCATCACTCGCATCCACAACACCAACTGCGGGGACACGATGAGTCTCAAGGAGGCGAAAAAGATCATCGATGGCTGCAAGGAGCGATTGAACCTAGTGGTTCTAAGGGACATTACCAACCAAGCAGCTGTTAGCCAATTGAATCTTAACAATTCAGCCAGCCACCAGGCGTCGGGAAATATATACGCCACGCATCAGCCTCAGGTATCCGGATGTAGCAGCAGTAACAACAATCTTGAAGATCCATATCTGCCGGGCGGAGCCAGTTACTCCTCGCAGAATCTGTACGTGCAACCGCCCACTCGCACCTCCAATGGTCCCAATATCAATGGCAATGGGCTGAACGACGAAAAGAGTAATCTCACGCCGCGAGGTCGATCCCGGGGCCCCATAATGGATGGGGTATCCCTGCAGCAGTTGGACAGACCCGTAACACCGACTCGGGGCAGGAGTGCAGCCATCGACGAGCCGCCACGTCCACCACCACCAAGGGGATCGAGCGGAGGAGCGGCCCAAGAGGATTTCTACAGCTCTCGCAGGCAATTGTATGAGGAGCGTCAGAGTGCCGAGCCGAGATTCATTTCCTTCCAGAAGGAAGGTAGCGTAGGTATCCGGCTAACCGGCGGCAATGAAGCCGGTATATTTGTGACTGCCGTACAACCAGGATCTCCAGCCTCGCTGCAGGGTCTAATGCCTGGCGATAAGATCCTCAAGGTCAACGACATGGACATGAACGGAGTGACGCGCGAGGAGGCTGTGCTCTTCCTGTTGAGCCTCCAGGATCGCATCGATCTGATTGTGCAGTACTGCAAGGAGGAGTACGACGAGGTGGTGACCAACCAACGTGGCGACTCCTTCCACATCAAGACACATTTCCACTGCGATAATCCTTCCAAAGGCGAGATGGCCTTCAAGGCGGGCGATGTTTTCCGGGTGATCGATACCCTGCACAATGGTGTGGTGGGATCCTGGCAGGTGCTGAAGATCGGTCGGGGTCACCAGGAGATGCAGCGCGGCGTAATACCGAACAAGTCGCGAGCCGAAGAACTGGCCACTGCCCAGTTCAATGCCACCAAGAAGGAGATGAATGCCAACGAATCGAGAGGCAACTTCTTCCGGCGACGACGGTAAGTTCATTAGTATTATAAATAAACAGAATATTTTATAACTTTTATTTATTTACCAACAGTTCGACGCACCGACGCTCGAAGAGTCTGTCCCGCGAGAACTGGGACGATGTGGTCTTCTCCGACAGCATTTCCAAATTCCCCGCCTACGAGCGTGTCGTTCTGCGCCATCCTGGCTTTGTCCGACCCGTAGTGCTCTTCGGACCCGTATCCGATTTGGCCCGCGAGCGATTGGCCAAGGATTTCCCCGATAAGTTTTCGACTCCATTGCAGGATGACGACAAGTCAGCCGCAACTAGTGGAAAGTGCCGCATCGTAAGGCTCTCGAATATACGCGATGTGATGGATCGCGGAAAGCACGCCCTGCTGGACATTACGCCCAATGCAGTGGATCGTCTCAACTACGCGCAGTTCTATCCGGTGGTGATCTTCCTGAAGACAGACAGCAAGCACGTGATCAAGCAGCTGCGTCACGGACTTCCCAAGGCGGCCCACAAGAGCTCCAAGAAGCTGCTGGAGCAGTGCCAGAAACTGGAGCGCGTCTGGTCGCACATCTTTAGCACCCAGATCGCGCTGAGCGACGAGGAGTCCTGGTACCGAAAGTTGCGCGATTCGATCGATCTGCAGCAGAGCGGCGCCGTGTGGATGTCCGAGTCTAAGGTGAGTCTTTTCGTTTTCACATCCGGATCTCAAGTCCATCCTAGTTGTTGTCTGAGTATTGTCCAATGTAGCTAGTCCTTAAGAATTATTAAAACCAATGCATCTATTGGATGTCGTGACTCCATTTGATAACTTCGTAATGTCTAACTTAACGATGTCCTAACTGTCCAAGCGGGTGATGGATTAATAAATGTAGAGACTTAGGATTTAGGAGAGAAATATTTAATTTCGAAAATTTTAAGTTTCACTTAACAACACAAAAACTTTGTTTTGTTTACAAAATTTTAGTAGGTATCAATATAAATGAAAAACCAGTTTGGTTTTCTTCTTGCTTTTCAACAAAACTTAGAACTATTTAGCATCTATTAGATCAATTAACATGTAAACACTAATGTACATGAAAACAGAAAACAATATTAAAGAAAGGAATGATTTTTTTACTATGTATATGTATCAGTTTATTTGATATAGTTTTAGTTATACCAATGATATCCCAGCCCAATAGTTTTTTTCAATCTTAAATAATCTTATTTATCGAATGGACTCCTCAACTAATTTGAAACACCTATAACTCTATAATTTCTACAAATGGTTATGGTCAATATTCTAATTTTTACTTTCGATACTTTTTCTTATTCGTTTTTTAAAACACACAACCACACACACTTACAAACATGCCCATGATTGTTGTCAACGAACCGTATAAAAAAAAAACATATTAACAGTTCCCCGATTCCCCCACCGAAATGTTATTCCCCCCCTACATCGCCCAGCCATGCAAGTTAGCTTGTTGCCGCCCCATATCATCTACCTCAGTGCCACGCTACTCGCAGGATTTGAATCTGAATCTGAGCCAGAATCCGAGTAAATCCTATTCGCTAATCCAGAACCAGGCACACACCCCTCCGCCGCCACGCCCACCGCCCGTGGGTTACGCCCACAGTCAGAGTTTGGCCGAAAAGCCTCGAGATCGCAGGTCCTACACCATGGTGCCGATCATAAAGCCCGCTTCTTCGATGCCCAGTGGTCTGGCGCCACCCGTTGAGCCTGCTCCCATGATGCCACTAGACGATAGTGTTCTGGCCATGGATGGGTCCAACTCCCAGTATCGTAGTTCTCAGCCAAATCTAATGAGTCAGAGTTATTTGAACTCAAATCTAAATGGTGGCAGTACGAATGCCGTGAATCAATCGAATCACTCAAACACCATGAGGGGCTTTCAGCCCGGACCATCGGCAGTCAGCCGCTATGGATTGCGGACCAATGCCCAGGTGGAACGTAGGACCACGCCCTACTACTACCACGAGCTGCTGCTGCAGAAGAATCTCTTCGATTCCAGTCTCAATCTTCTGCCCCAGCAGCAGCAGCAGCAGCCGGATCTGGCCAAGAGCAAGAACAGCAATGTGCAGCTGGAGAAGCAACAGCAGCAGCAGCAGCATGTTGCAGATGCATCGAATGCATCCAAAAGGGCACCGATGGCCAAGCCACAGCAGCGTTTGATTAGCAATGGTCAGGGCAGGAGCAACTACTCCTCCTCGGGATCACTGAGCAATCTTCTGGGCAATGGCCATGGGCTGAGCAATGGTCACGAGAGCAGCGATGGCACTTTGGCGGATGAGGGCAGCTTTACACTGGCCTTCAATAATCTCACCAATCAAATAGCCAGTCTCAATAATTCAAGTAGCCTAAACAACAATAATTGTAGCAACAGCAGGAGCATCAACAACAACAGCAACAGCCATAATATTAATGCCAACAACAACAATAGCCATGTTAATAATGCTGATTCCAACAACAATGTTGGCCAAAGTAACGAATGCATTGCATGAGAATCGGTGTTAATTTAGTTGAAAAGGTCCAGAGAACGAGATCTGATTCTATAAATCTGATATATTCCGATCTTGGGGCACAAGTCTTTTCAACTGAATCGAATCTCCACTATCCTTCCTATCAGCCCCTACTTTGTGTAATTATCGCATGTAGTTGTTTGTACTAAATTATTCATAAGACCCAAATCTTCACATGTAGCATGATCAAGAACAATAATATTGCGTGTAGCCCGCTATTCGTTTAATATGTATGTACATATAAATGTGTGTAATCGTGAAGCTAAAAGCATGTAGAGGGATCACAAACCACCATATAATCCAAAGCACGAAAATTGTCATTCCAGGGAATGCATAAAGTACACTATTTAATCTCAAGAGATCTAAGATCTGCATTTTAACTTCTCACATTTCCACTTTGTACTCCCGACGAATGACAGTTTTCCAACTCCAAACGAACTCATTATCAATATACCAATACCAATTCTATCGAACCAATTTGACATACATATTTAGGCTTAAGTATTTACGCAAAAATCGCCATACAAATTTTTGCCAATATTTTTATAAAGTTGCTAACTAAATGTTTTTCGTTTCATTTGTTTCTTTTATTTACATACCAAAAACCAAATATACATCATCATGGTCATTCCCCGCTTAATCACCCGTAAAACCCGATGCATATAATCAAACAAACACCACAAATAATAATCAAAATGTCCTCGTCCAAAACTAAAAACAAAAACCAAACAACAAAATATACTCAAAATGCCAAATATCTTGTGTTCGTCCACACATCACGTATCCAAATGCTTCGCAATCGAACGTCTTTCAATCAAACGAATCGTATCGAATCAATCATATCTTTCAATGTTTCATAAACGTTTCTTGTTGCTGTTCTTGCGTTTAAATTGACAACAATTGAAAACAAATGTTGTTCGCTCCCAACGCGCTAAATTTTATACATTCGAAAACCAAACCAAAAAAAAAACTATCGCTAAAATTCAATTAACTTTTGCCAACCAATTGCGCCCAATCCTGCAAACTACCAAACCCCAGCCAGTAGAATCCCTCTCCGACGATTTCCTATTCCCCATGACCACATCCCGACTCTCGTATGCATCAAGTCCCGAATCCGATTTGGAACTGAGTCCCGGCCCATCCGCATCATTGTCGCTTGGCAATTTGCCGCAGTTGGTTAAAGCGAGCTCAGATCCATCGATTGCCACTAATCAGGATAACTTGGATAGGGATAGAGACATAATTGGTGAAGGACTACCACCTCCATATACGGTAAGAGGTCGAAAAACCAACCAACCAACCAAACAAACAAACAAACAAAACAAACTCAAACTAAGAAATGGCATGCGCTTACACTAAAATCAAAGAGAAAAAACATCCAAAACTTGGGAAGTTTCTAAGCGTCCATCCAATTCTCATCCAAATAACAATGGTCAACAAAAATAAAGCAAGTATTAAGTGAAATTCAAAAGAAACATTCTAAAATCAACATTTTCAATAATAGTTTCTCAAGAAGGCTTATTTTTGCTGACCAGTTTGATTAGTGTGCTAATCTATTTCACCACCCACTCACGAACCCCTTGCAATGCACCTGCTGCAGGTACCCTACGACCATGCTGTCCCCGCGAATCCCAATCGCCGCCAGACCATGGACTCCAGCAAGTACAGCATCTACGGCACCAATGTGCCACCGCAGCCGCAGCAGCCGGGCGTTGGAGGTGATCCCGTTGCAGTGAGGCCGCAATCCCTGTACGGCATTAATGCTCCCGATCTGCCGCCGCGCATCGATCGTCAGTCCAAACCGGGGGATATACCACTGAACACCTCGGGCTCATCGTCGCGAAATGGCACCCTGGGTCGAAGTGCCCAGGAGCGTCTGTTTGGCAAGGCTGTGGTGCAGGACGATGTCCAGGCGGAGTACATAACCCGAAATGCACTGGTCGGGTCCGGAGCTGCTGAAACACTGGATCGCCAGCAGCAGCAGCAGCAGCAAACCCACGCATCCTTGGAGCGCCAAGCGCGTTTGAATGCGCAGCTAAAGGCCAACGGAGTAGGCGCCGGAGGAGGTGGTGCATCCACCTACGACAGTGTGTCCAGCTACGACTCGTACAACAATACACAAATGGCCATGCAAAACCTGGGCCGACTGGGTCCCAATGCACCCGATGATCTCAAATCAGTGCCAAATGCAAAGTGAGTTTATATTTAATGTAGCTTCTTTACTTTAGTATTTATACGTTTTTCCAAATTGTTTTAGTGGTCGCCCCTTGCCTCCGACGGGTCAGTCACACGACTACGGTCGCACTCCGCACGATCATCGCAGTTTCGGAGGACCCAACGATCTGAACCGGCAGAGCAGTCCGGGCAGGCCGCACTACCATGACATGAATGCGTCCCGTAATATCGGTGAGTCGCTTTATATGCCATGGTTTATAGAAAACTAACTTATTTCATATCATTCGACAGATCCACGCAATGGCACACCACAGCGTCCTTCGAATCTGGGCCTGGAAAGCAGCCCACGCAAGCCTTTGGTGGAGACGAAAACGGATTACGGCAAATACAGGTATGCGTGATGAAAATGCATTACTTTGGGGAAACGTCCTCGAAAATTGTATAAATTGCGCGGCTGAGTCAGAAATAAAAACATACTTCTTACTTTCTTTTTCTCCTGCGCCGTCGTTATTATCTGAAATCACTCGCATGAATCTTTATCGACTGTGTCGTAAATATTCCTTTGTATCGTTCTGAATAAATGCAATATGATTATGTGTATATCCACCTGTGTCCCTGGCCCATTAGACGCTATCATTTACATGCGCCCCATTTGAAGCACTTGCATATGATGCACTCGCTCTCACCTTCGTCCTCGTTGTCGCTCTCACCTTCGCCCTCGTCCTTGCCCCTTCACATGTCCTGCGGCCTTCAGCTGACACAGCAGCAGCTGCTCCGCCTCTCCACCGGCGGCTTCGATCGCCGACCCATTGCTGCACCACGTCTGCATGCCCTGATGGCACCACTGCCACCGCCAGCTCTGATGTCCAGTGCCTCGGCCTACGATACACTCGTCTAAGCAACGAAATCGAACTTATTTTATAGATACACTACGACTTTTTATATGCGATACTACTGAAAACATTCCTTTAGTACATGTTTTTACCACCTAAAATTAAATACTTTGCCTGTGTCACTTTCATAGTTTTTAGAAAGTCGATCTAATTGAAATTGTTTTTATTTTACATTTTACCTTCAAGTTGATGGTTAAAGCCAATAATCAGCATTGATAACTTCGACCATGTAAATAGTAAACTCTTTTGCGAGCTCCAATCCAAAGTGCAATAAACGATACTGATTAAAACCCGATTGACCCAGATTTTTGTATGCCGTCTAAGCACCATGAATATTTATCATATTTCTACCACACATATCCTTATAATTACATAAACTTTTTTCTCTTTTTTGCTTATGTATTGTGCTCGCCATCATCAACTGTTTGTCCCCAAAAACAAAACTCAATCTCACACACCCAAAACCACTGCCACCCAAAACGCAATTATATATCACCGAATCCACAATCCCGAAACCATTTGAATCAACCATCCATCAGTCGAAATAACTCCGTAACGCAAGCGGATTACACAAAGCTACCGAAGACGGCGCCACATGGAGTGGTTCCTCCGCCGAATGTGAGCAATGGCCAGAGCCAGATGAATGGCAGCGGAACGCCCAGCAGCAATGGCAGTGGACCCTTCAAGCCGGTGCCACCACCCAAACCCAAAAACTATAGGCCACCTGTGCAGAGTGGTGGTAGCAGTGGCAGCGGTGGCACAACTCCTTGGGAGAATGGGGTAAGTTTCATCCTTCTACATTCAATTCTCTCTTTCTTAGACCTTCAACTCATCAAATACTCCCTTTTTAAGGACTCTGGTTCGCCACGTTCCCCGAATGGCTTCTATTATCCACCAACGCCTTCGCATCATCATTATGGCCAGCAGGCGACTCCTGGTTCACCCAGCAATGGCCACATGCAGCCACCACCACCACAGCAGCAGCAGCCCACCTACGGCGGAAGTAATGGCAACTATGGCCAGGCACCACCACCACAACCCTATCCGCAGGCCAATGGCTACAATGGGAATGGCCATCACTACAACGGGGGCAGCGGCACAGGACCCTATATTGCACCGCATCGCGGCATGCCACCGCCAATAGGTGCGTGGTAACCCTATCTCAAGGGGTTATGTCTTCTAAGCATAGAATATCCTAATACCTACTTAAATGTTAACCATAGGAAACCTGCCGCCTCACACGCCCGAACGTCATGCTCTGGACTTGGCCGGAAGTCGGGAGCAGCGTGGTTCGGCCTTCGAACTGTATCGTAAACCACAAATCGGAGCTACGGCCGGGCACCATCACAACATGAGGTGAGTCCATCAGACCATTAGATACCCGTAGCTCCCTGAATAAATCCATCCTCCCAAAAGGATATCTTCCTTTTCCAAAAGTAAAAAACAAAAAATGAAATCAAACACACGAAAACATACAGAACTCTTATTGATACCCCACCCCCCAATTTTCAACATTTGTGTTAACGAAAAATGTTTTATATTCTTGTTAAATGCCATTTTTGTACTTTACAATATCAAACATTCAGTCAGCGAAACAATCAGCCAATCAATCAGTCAATCATTATGCCAATCTCTTCATCTTTTCATGCGGTTGATGGTCATTACAAATTATTCGATGCAAAATTTCACGAAAAACGCACAACGAAAACAGATCGCATATATTCCATAAATTAAATAATTATTGTATTTTGCAATAACCAAAATTATTAACCAAACCATAAATTAAAGCTTAACAAAGTTTGTAAAAACCAAAGCTAAGGTTGTTGAGTTGAGCGCTTCACGCACATGTAAAAAAATGAAAAAACGAAAATAAAACATTTTTCGGGTTAACTTCTACTTGCTTTTTTACTCTACAGTACAAAGATTCGTATCCACATTTCTTCACTTTCAAACTCAAACTCGTATTACTATTTTAATATGATTATGCTTTTAGCTGGTTCCTTAAATATAACTGCTCTCAATACATTTCTCGGGTATTTGAAAGTTAATCTTGAATCTAACTATGGTTTTGGGTAAATTCAACCTTTCTAAATAAAAACGATAACTAACAAAAAACTACTTTAAAGTAAAGTTTAAATATTTGGTAAATGGTGTTTATTCTACAGTTTTGGTTAATATGCAAAGTATTGAATATAAATATATGAATATATTTTACACGTGCGCTTCTTGTGTGTCGTAAGCGAATGTTTTGCAGGAATAAATTGCGAGTTAGACATGTTTGTTCAATATTTTTACTTCCCTTATTTAAATGATGAATTGTACCGCCTGGAATTAAAATATATTCTGGTGGCCATTTTTAATAAACAAATTGATTGCTAAAGTTCTAAAGTTCACGAAATCCCCCACATCGAATACATTAAAAAAACTCCTTGCTAATTGCACACAAAAATTTCGAATCACATAATAAATCTTTAGCGAAATGGAGCCGTACGATGAGCGCTACGATGATTACTATAACATGCCACCCCCTGCCGCCCATCCATCCCAAGGGCATCATATGCAGCGATCCCGATCAGCTCCTCGTTATCCCCACGAGCGACCTCCTCACGCCCAAGATCCCAACTACTACGGCCACTATGGAACGTCCAGGGGACATAGTCAGCCGCGCCAGCAGTATCCTCAGCATCACCAACAGCAGTATTACGATGATCATGGCATGGAGATGGGTCCACCGCCACTGCCGCCACATAAGAAGAAGAAATCGGTGCTTAAGAGCCCACTGGTGGCATTAAAGAATGCGCTGCTTAAGAGTACGAGGCCACTGCGGAGAATGAACAGCATGGTGGAACCGGAGAGGAAACCGAAAGGACTTCGACGCCAGCAATCGATGCTGGAGAGGGGTGTGCAAAGACCCTACTATCCGGATGAGTATCCAACGTATCCAGCTGGCTTTGAGGAGCGTGCCCATGGCGGACAAGGCATGATGCAACCTCATCCGCAAGATGCCTACTATCAAAGAGGTGGTCACTACGCGCCGCAACAGCAGGATATGATGAACAGCACCTACCAGAATCTGGAGGGTGAGGATATCTATGGGAATATCGGCAACACAGTTCCTAGAATGCCACATCACCAGGACAATGGTTATGGATATGACCAATATGATCTCTATGCGAATCGAGCGTGCATCGATCTCGAAAGAAGGCAAGCAGAGGCAGCTGCAGCTTCTGGCGGACGAAATGGAAGGAGAATTGTAAGGCGCCACAGCACCACTACTGCAGATCGTGGAGGAAATCCCGGACCACCTAGGAGGCCTATGATCAGTCCTGGTTATGAACAAGATCCGCAAGAGATCTACCAGACCCGCAACGGAGCCTACATGCTGCCCGATCAGCGAAGGGCGCCCAGTTCGGAGGTAATGACCCGTAGACGATTCTATCCGGGGGCTGCCAATGAGCAGACTGAGGAGGAACCCCTCTACCAATCTCGACGCGAAATGCAGCGTGAAATGCAGAGGAATCATCTGTACCAATCGAAACGAGAAATGCAAGAGAGGATTAGCCAGGGCAAGAGGGATATGGAGCGAGAGTTTAGCCCCCAGAGCAGCAGCAGCCAGTCGGAGGCCTCCAATCCGGAGGCAATATACCAGAGTCGCCGGGAGGCCAAGGAAAGTGCTCTGAAAACGAGGTCACAACTGAGGGATCAGATCTATCAGACTAGACGGGAAGCCCTGGACAGCATGGCGGAGCCGATCTATGTATCCAAAAGAGATATGGGCAGACCGGCCCCAATCTATGAGACCCGTGAAGAAAGTATCCTCCAGTCCCGAGAAAATGAAACAGATGAAAAGAAGGAGAAGGAGTGCAAAACCGAACAGATTCAGGTGGAGATTAATGCTCAACCGGAAGAACAGATCGAAGATTCGACCTTGAGTCGTTCGGACCTGCAGAAATCTTCGGACACGGTAATAGAAAATCCAGCGAGAGCTCCTCTTGTGCAGGACGAAGTAGATGATGACGAAGAGGAAGAGGTTCAGGATCAGAATGATCCCGCTGAGAGCTCTGCGGATCAGACAGAGCAGCCAACGGCTATTGAAAATAATCTGCACAACGAGGGAATGGTGGAGCAAGTGCAGAATGATTCGGATGACGTGTTCGAAGCAGCAGATAAGGTTTCTCCCCTGGCTCCTCCACCAGCTCCTGTTCAACCGCCGACCCCGCGATCAGGTAGAGCTCCCTTCCACATTTCGAATATCCTTAAGCGAACAGCACCTCCTCCGAGTTCCCCAATCGGCGACAGCTGCACCTCCATCGAAACCCAGTACACATCCCAAGCCAGCTTGCCAGTGGGTCCACCCAATGCGACCAGCACGCCATTCAGTAGCAGCATGTCGTTGCCCATCGCCGGACCAGTAAATAATCAACCTCCGGCCAACGGACCCTTTCCCACTCTGCCCCGTGAACCCAGCACCTCGCGCGGATTCTTCGACTCCAACGGTGGCACTCTGGCGGATAAGCTGTGGCACGTCTCACTGCAAATCCCGCCGGGAGCCATTCCGGCCGGAGTACGACAAGAGATCTACTTCACCGTGAGCGATCCGCGAATGGGACAAGCCGTCGGCGGTCCTCCGCTGGACATGGAAAATGGTTGGTCCCACTAAACACAAAAACCCACTCTACTTCGTATTGTATCCATCCACCAAAACCACCGCCACTACCACAAACCTCTTGATTTTGTTTTTATTACAGCATTGTTTTGTGTTTTTGTTAATAACCATTATGTTTTACGTACTTAACCTTTAGAAATGGTGGCTGGTGATTTGCTGTAGTTTAAACATTACTTTTAGATTTTATGCGATATATACTAACTTGTAGTTTTGCTTCGTGCATGTAATATCATATACATTTTTAAACCTACCTTTATACATTTTGTCTCACCTTGCCTCTAAACTATTTTCAATTTTTTATCCAAAGTCTATAAGCTTTGCACGAATCGTTTGTGTTTCCAACCGAGTGAAGTCTATGCCTGTGTCCACTTACCCACTTCCTATAACCCCACACGATTTACCACCACGCTCTATTAAACACAACTATATTTGCATTTGTAAAACCCAAGGAAATTATAAATATCTCCTACTAAAGGCCTTGTTATTTGCCTTCGCAGGTGAGACAATGCTGTCACCGTTGGTGATGTGCGGGCCTCAGGGCCTTGAGTTCCTCGTACCGGTTACGCTCAACATACCGCACTGCGCCGGACGAACTGCATCACTGGGACTGGCCCTCAAGGCGACCGATAGCGAGAAGAACCTGCACACCGAGTGGGATAACATCGACCTGCCCAGCAATGCCGCCGCTCACACGGTCTCCGTCAAGGTGGATCACTTCTAATCATTAAGATTCATAGCACTACCATTCACCAGCCAACTTGAACGATATACGAAATTGTAAATAGATCCGTAGTATCATATGTGTAGTCTTAGGGCCGCAATTCCAGGGCAGACGAAACGAGCAAAGAGGTAGTATAGGCATTGCTTATATAATATAATTAATTTAATTCGATATTGTCTGTTAATTGTGCCTTTAAGTGATCGTTTGGCTCTGCCTCTGAACTATTATATCGAGCTAGAAATTAATCAATCGAATGCAATGGATACTTGTATAAAGCGACTAGAATTTAATTTCATACACAAATTATTTTGTATATTTTAAATCATCCAATTACTATGTATTTTAATAATGTATTCATATATTTAACGCATTTTAAATGATATATTCGACATTTTATTAGATATTCGCATATTGCTTCGACCCATGATCAATTTTAATTGCATTCAAATTGTTAAATGCGTGCAAGTATTGCATGCTAAAGTTAAACATATACCATTTATAAATAGTAGCGATATCCTTAGAGCCAATATACAACACGCCTGTATAACCAGAAAGAAATCATACTTTACAAATATTTATACGCATTTTTGAATTAAATATTATACACACGTGGAAAGTTTGGGAATAAATAAAAGAGCAACAATAATAATCACATTCTCTTAATCATTTTGACCAACATTCAAAGTTCTTCTTATACAGGTAAGCAGGTTTCTCACGTAGTGACGAAGCGCACCGAGAGTGTGCGACATTTAACAGATCGATGTAAATTTTACCCCCGTGGTTAAATAAATCGCCAATGGTTTTTGAATTCGTTAAGAGGTGATTTGGTTTGATTTTATATACATGTAATATTTATATATTTTGTATACTTATGTAAAAAACTTGCACAGAATATGTTTTTGCTTTAAGTGCACTGTTTTAGCTATAAAAGTCTCGCAAAGTACTTTAAATCTTATAGATTACATCGAGTTTACGCATCCAGAGATTTGATTATTTAAAATATAATTACAAAACTAAGCAAAAGAAGGCAACGCTTTTGCTTCTGGCACTGCTGTTGCTGAAGCCGGAGTGGCTGTACCGGCCGAAACGGATGTCATAGAGGAGGTGAGGAGTATTTCCTGGTCCGGAATAACAGACACGGCCTCCTTCACATAGCCGTAGATGTGCTTGCGCGTATCATTGACAACATCGCGTACCATCAACTTGAAGAAGTTGGTGTGCAGTGGCGTTTCCGTGTAACGTTCGTATTGATCTAGGGAGTCCTGCAGTTTGAGCGTGAGGTCATAGTTCTTGCGCACCACATCGAGTATCTGCTCCTCGGTGGGCGTAGAGAGGCCTTGTTCTGCCAGCCATTCCTTGATCTTGTTCTGGAAGTGCTTAACAATGGCCAGGATATTAACCAATGCGTTTAAGAGCTTGATTACATCGTCTTTGTATTCGCACTCCGGCATCGTTGTGTAGCGAAGAACTAAAATTAAAAAGGTTAGTTTTGTTTCTACAGATGGAATCTGAACAGTCTTACCCATGGCATGTATTTCCGTAAATACCTTCTCCTCGCGGTTCAGTTCGTAGTAGAGCTCATCATAGCTATTTGTTGTGGCCAGGAAAGTATCACCGTACGTAATAAACAGATTAAATATATTCACCACCTGTAGCGACAGATGGAATATGTTGCATTTTTTGACCAGGGTCTGTTCTTGGTTGACCAAGAACCGGAGAAGGCCAATGAGAGCCGACCAAAGTTCCTTCCACGGATAGTTGAGCCGCACTCTACATCTCTTTTGATAGCACAAGATTCGATGGATAACTCCAATGCAGAGCAGATACAGCTCCATCGGGAACTTTTTCATCAAATGCGATACAATGAACTCCACCAGAAGGTCCAGGAGAGTGGCAGCCAAAGGCTGGGACTTGCCCACCCGATCCACATTCAGCTTGCGATGTCGCATCTGCGCCCGATGCAGCATGACTTTGAAGGTAAGATTGCTGTCGTGCATCATAGAGTTGGCGTACTGGTCCTCGGAAATGCAGGTGAGGATTAGGAAACACAGCTTCAGATTAGCAATGCTCGATTCGTTCTTATTGTCCTGCATCACGATGGAACAGTACTGAAATACGGCCACCAGCAGATTGGTGGGATACTGTGTAATGTCAATGATGGGTGCATTGGATAGATCCGGCACAGGTTGGGCCAGACTCAAGGTGTTACTGGGCGAGGGCGGGGCACTGGACTCTGCCTGCGTGTGAGCCAGAGTTGTGATGAAGTTCCGATTCAGGTGCACTGCCTCGTACAGGGCAAGTAGAAGGCCATTATTCGCCTTGATCTGCTGCACCCGTTCGCATCCTTCATCCGACACAAACATGTTGCCCACAATATTCGATAGCGACGAAAACCAGGAAGAGGATTGCACATTGTTAAGACTCTGAATGTACTGGCGACAGAAATCAATTAGTGATTGCGATATCATTTGGCCATAGCTGGAATCAAGATAAAGTTCGGGTTACTATCGAAATAAGATATGCGAGCTCGTTGCAAGTTATCTTTTTGATGACGTCAGTCACCAAGTGCTGCCACATAAAAGAACTTGGTGATTCAGTTTAAATATTTGATTACCCTCGATTAAGCCAATTGCTTTAATATAAGTTGCAAGAAATATATACATACATAACATTGACTAAATGGACTTACCCATTTAAAGCCAGCTCATCTGCGAGTATGGATAGCTGCACCACATAGGGGTTAGTAGCTTCATGCTTGCGATAGTTGACCAGGATAGTAAGTAAGATAACGATGTCGTGTCCATGCTGGCTGCGGAACGTAGGATCACTGAGTAGCCGGACAAAGGCGTCGAACATGCTGTGCATCATTAGGTGCTCGAAGAGGGCGTTCTGGTTGACGTTATCAGTGCCCGTGACCAGAACCTGCAGCAGTTTGAGGCACATAAAGCGAGCGTTTTCGGGCACATCGCCCAGTAGGATGCGATTGCAGTACTGCATGAGTAGCTTCAGCCATTCGTCCATCTTCTCGTGACCGAAGATCTCGTTTAGGATGTTAAACGTAGGATCTGCGTTGGACTTCTTAAAGATCCCGTAGAATAGGGAGCACAGCGTTTGTAGGCTGTTGCACAGCCGCTTGGGATGGTCTTCTGGGGGAAATCACGGATTATAGGTGGCTTGAGGTGTATATTAATAGGTCAAACTGGTCTACCCGTGTCAAGCATTTCGATGCACCTCTGGAAGAGGGTGTTCAGGTTCGGTTTCACCAGCTGCAGCTGCTCGTTGTTAAGTTTGCCAATCTCATTCTCCAGCGCCTCGAAGTTCGGCTGCAGCAGGAAGAACTCGTTCCAAAATTCCGGACTCTCGCTGCTGGGATCCTCGCCCCGGCACAACAGTTCGTATATATAGACCACCTGCAATAAATTCCAATTAGTCAAGCAAATCACAAATCTTCGAGGGCGGAGCTCGTCATTTGCGGTGCTCCGAGCGAACCTTCTCCTTGGGCCGCTTGGTCGAGCCGCTGCCACTACGCTTGCGTGAGGTCATGACTGGATGTGGATATTATTGACCTAGGGGACTAGTTTCAGAAACTCATAGTCTGCTGCTGTAAAAATATATTGGAAGTTGGCAGAAATTGTGGGTGGGCAATAGTAAACTTTGTGATTAGGGAGTGACCATAGGAGTGAGTTTACAAAATACCTGGCTAGCTGCCAGCTCAGAGTGTGATTTAAAATCCAAGATGGTAATTTATTCAAGATTTTTATGGCTGATAATAAATTACGTATAACTTATAATAAATAATTGTACTGTTTTTTTTAAGGAGTAAATAAAAATATAAGAAATCTGTTATAAAAAATCGATAACATATCGACAACAGCATTAGCTGGTCTTTCACATCTGCCTTAAAACGGGCACACTGTCAATCAGCTGTTCCTAACACGCAGTTGCCTGTGTTTTTCCGTTCTCGCCGAATTTCACAACAATTTTTCCATAAATTGATTTATTTAATTCACATAAGCAATTTAAATATGTCCCTGGTGCGAAACTCCTCCCGGTTGCTGCGATCGCAGCTGAAGCGCGTACAAAGTGTCCCGGTGGCATTGTATCATGAAAATGTAAGTTAGAACTCGCAATTGCCGCGCGGAAGGTTCTTTCGTAATATCTAGAAGCTGTATAATATAGATAAGAAACGACTTTGTTGTCGTTCTGATAGACAGCCTTTCAGGCGGCACGCAAAGTGATAAGCGCGATAGCACAACCCCCCGGTGACTAACACACCTACCTATTTCAACCCACAGGTCGTTGAGCACTACGAAAACCCGCGCAACGTGGGATCTTTGGACAAGAAGGATGTCACAGTGGGAACCGGTCTGGTCGGAGCACCCGCCTGCGGCGATGTGATGAAGCTGCAGATCAAGGTGGACGAGAACGGCAAGATAGTGGACGCCAAGTTCAAGACCTTTGGCTGTGGATCGGCCATTGCCAGCAGCTCCCTGGCCACCGAGTGGGTGAAGGGCAAGTCCATCGACGAGGCCGGAAAGCTAAAGAACACGGACATCGCCAAGGAGCTGCGTCTGCCGCCCGTCAAGCTGCACTGCTCCATGCTGGCCGAGGATGCCATCAAGGCGGCCCTGGCTGACTACAAGGTCAAGCAGCAGAAGAAGGTGGCCAACTGAGAGGCGGAACGGAATCTGTGAATGTAGTGGAGCGTATCTCTGAACGACTACTAAAAAAAAAAACAACTATAAGTACTCTACCATACAATACAATACCATATACTATATATTACTTGGCATTAGGTCGTAGTATGCGATTATTGTTCGCTAGAGCTCTGTGAGTGGTGAGTCAAATGGTGTGGATACAGTGAATAGCGGTTAAGAGGAACTACATACATATTTGTTAATAATATGTATGACAATGCAAAATAATCCTCGTTTATTGCCTATTGGCTAGTTGCTCTTAACACACTTTTACTGCAATAATAACAATAATACTCGTGCCAACTGATTAATGCTTTAATTGATTGCAGATTGGCCGCGTGACTGCTGATAAGTGCATAGGAGTTTAGGAATCGTCTGTAATTGATACTAAAGGATAGCTGGAACTGATCTTGTATGAATGCATATACACGTGTGTGTTTTGAAGGGGAATTCTAAGTAGTCCCAAGAGCTAATTAAATTTTCTGTTCTGTTATGCGAAATACAAACTTGCGTCGAAAACAAATAAAACGTTCCCGTTGGAATAAAAAATACATTAATATTTTATTGCACCATCAGTGAAAGATGTTTAACCGTCAAAAGTGTTAAAATTGGACTTCCGGTTCCTAGGACAGACGAACGCTCACTCCGCCGCCGCACTCTCCCTTGGACTTCTGCTCGAATGCTGCGAAAGGATTAAATCATATTTAATTCTATAAGGATATTGTGGAGGATCTCTTACGATCGTCGGCATGCTGGCAGTTGTAGTTTGCCATGACGCACGGGCTGCCAAAAGTGAGGAGGCGCTCCTTGCTGCTGTTTTTGGCCTTGGCGCAAACGGGCTCGTAGACTTCACCGCAGTTGCGCTGGCAACTGTTGGTGGCCGGCTTCTTGGTGTCCTTGGCCGGAGTAGCCAGGACGAACGCCAGCAAGCACAGTGCTAAATAAGTTTGTAAAATAAGATGGTCATGTTAAAATTCTTAAGGACGCTCAGATATGTTTACTTAAATTGAAACTAGAAAAGTATGGGTTGATACTTTACAAATTGAATTACATTACTGTTTGAAGCTCATAATAATTTTGTAGATCAGAATATAATTCTGTCCGTGAGATCATTCATTTGGGCTTTTGTTCTTAATGGATATCTAATTATTTTTGCACTTTCCAATCAAACAAATTGCTTCGATTTATCCTAAATTGTATTTACAATTTTGTTTATTTTCGATACCTAAACTATACTGTTTGTATTTTTTATAGATGCTAATTAAAAGAGTTGGTTTTATGTACCTAGAAAAGCAAACAGAGCGAAACGCATTTTGAATAACAATCGAAATTTCCACGAAATCACAACTAGAATAAAAAAGATTCGACTTTCGCAAAAACCGGCTTCGAGTCGCGTTTGAAGTGAACTGAATTTTAGACTGCGAGATTGATCACCTTTATATACAAAGCCGGACTCATGAACAATAGAAAACCAGCAGCAGAATATATAGATGGGCAAACCGGCGACACATATAAGTAAGTGTGATAGGAATCGTATCTCTCACCTCAACCCACACAATCGCGGATTGGTGTGTATTAAAAACAAGCAAGTAAACATAAAGTGCACTTGTTTATATGGGTACCCCGTCGGGGGATAACAATGGTGGGTCAACGAGATGATAATGACGATTCTGTCGCAGCAATTTGGATAGATAATGGGTTTGATCAGGCTGGATCTGAGCATGGGCGGGTTTTGAGTGACACCCGTCGCCGGTTGTAAGCGGTTCTCATCATCCTATTTTATTTTATTTTATTTATCCACTTAACGGGGCATCCCACGATGACATCCTGAACGAAATATGTCATAATACCGCATCGCGGACTTTTTAACCGCGGAAAACAAAATTTGTGTCCGATTTTTTGATGCTTTGAATTCGTATAAGGTAATTACTTGTGTTACCCAGCTATTTCGGCATATTTCAAAAGATATATGAAACTGATAATCTAATTTCACATTAATCCGAGATAAAAAGATTGTGTAACAGTTATGTATGTGCCAAAAACAATAAAATAGCAAGGGCGTTGAATTCAATTTGAGCTTCAACCATTAAAATTAAAATCGTATACCCAATAAGGAGAAGATGACAATCTTTAATTGCTTCAATTTCGTGTTTAATTACTTAATTTTTAATGGCAAACGTGATGCTCTCATTTAACGTGCACTTAATCTTTTAAATTTACATGTAAAGTTTTATTTACTATTTATATATTGATAAATATATCGTCTTATGCGCCGAACTTAGATAAATTGAATATTTGTTGACAGAAGATAGCTATAATCCGGATTTAGGCCTAAATCCATTCCAAAATGCCAGCTGTCGTATTTTATTCAATTTCAAATTTTGGCGCGCACTTGGTTTTCTTAAAACAGCAGATGTGACAACTCTGGTAGGTAGCAATCAAAAGCAAGTAGATTTCATTTTTTGTACCAATATTGAACATTTGTTTCACGGTCAAGTGCCCAAATACACAATATTGATTATTTTGAGTAAAAACAATTAAAAATAATCTTTAATATACTAACCGCAGTCACCGCTTGTCTGAACAGGCCTTACTCTTCCCGGTTTGAGTATCCACTGATTCACGATGACTCGAACCCAGAGTTGCATAAACATATTTCGATGTACATAAAGAGGGAAATTTATTTTTTTGCCTTGGCAATGCCGCAGCGGGCATATAAAAGTCCACGCAGTCTTGCGATTGTGTGAGTCATGGTGGAAAATTCGAGGCAAGCGTACCGATGCGCAAAGAACAAGCATAAGCGAAGAAGATAAAGATATCGATTAAAATTTCTGC
This sequence comes from Drosophila sechellia, assembly GCF_004382195.2. NCBI lineage: Eukaryota > Metazoa > Arthropoda > Insecta > Diptera > Drosophilidae > Drosophila > Drosophila sechellia. The sequence goes on from NC_045952.1 coordinate 19,586,537, forward strand.
TACAAAAATAAATATATATGTAACGCATATTGTAAATGTCCTAAGTTAAGTGATATAAATCAAATATTTGTGTAAAGTTTAATATTTTAATACGCGTCGAAGTACAACGAGTGAGGCTACAGAAAAGCACACACTAAAGTGGAGTACTTGGCGAGCGCAAATAACGGAAATCAAATTCGAAATAAACGCTGCGCAATAGACGGTGGTGTACATAAGAGTTTAACAAAATCCGAATCAGAATCAGTTGAAAGTGTGATTTTTTTGAGCCTTTGTCTGTAAGTGAAGAGAAAGCTTTAAGCGGAATTACATCTATATATATATATAAATATATAAATACGAAGCCAGCCCGTCGCCATTTTGAAAGTGATTTTACAATACACACACACATATATATACACAGCTGCGAACACATCCACACATAACCCCAAATAAAATCCGAAGAAAAGAGCAAAAAAAAAAAACGAAAAGCAAACCAATTTCCGCAACATTTTAAAGTGAAACATCCAAATCAAGGCAACTTTTAAACCAAACTCAACCCATTTTGTATATAACGCTTGTCGAAATATCGAAATCTGTATAACGAAGTGGCTGAGAAAACTGCGACACAAACACGCTCGCACGCTCGTTGGTGTGAGAAGGTCTACGGCAAAAAAGTAAGTCGCAATTGTGTTAGTTATTGCTGCGTGTGTATGTATGCGCGTGTGTGTGTTTATTCATTAATTCAGGTATTCTCGCAAAATAAATGTACATATGTATGGTTATATATACATGTGGGGTCGTCCCTCTGACGTCCCAAGTTTGCTTGAATAGCCAAACAAACACCTTTTGTTGACGTAAATAGCACACACAGTCTACACACACTCACACGCTGAGACGATAATGCAGCCGTTACGTAGTTAGCACTACGTTACAGGTTGTTGCTACCTGGAAATGTAATCTTTACATGTCTTATTTCCCCTTTTCGAATTCCCGTTTCTTATTATAAACACACGCGGTCATCGAAATATAAGTGCTTTGTTTTACCTTTGAAACGTTACATTTCGTACGCAGGTAAAAAGGGAATTCTGATGTCTATGTACATAATTACCTTTCTTACTCAACCTAAATTTAAATATAGGCCTTTTAACGTCAGAATGTATTTAAATAAACTGCAGTTTTCGTTGTTAACTTAACATCATTTTGTTGAGCATTGTATTTAATGCGGTTGATGAAATACTTCAACTGTCTCCCTTTAAACATAAGCCAATATGTATCGCTTCGATTTTTCAATGGTTTCTTTCGCTCTTCTCCAAAAAACAGGATCAGCACGGCTTGGAATGCGAAAGCAGCAGTTGAATCAGCGAAGAACAGAAAGAGTTTGCGAAAATTATAGCTAAGGATAGCTTAACCGGAGTAAAAGAGATAAATCAACAGACTGATAAACAATACATAACGTTACAAGTAAAACTAAATAAAGTAAAGTAAACAGCAGCTGTACATAAAACATAAAGGAGAAGTGGAAAGCAGCTACGTGCTCAGCCGCCCGTCGCCCTTTTCGTTTCCATTTTGGAGGTCATCTCAACTTCGGCGACTATCAGCTACCAAAGAAAATAGAGCGGCGCAGCTACATCAACATCTCAATAGCAATAGCAGCAGAAGCAGAATCAGAAACAGAAGGCGTTTGGTTTCGATTTATAAAGAATTGATTTAAGTGCGTGTGATATTTAACGTTAAGCATTAATTTAGCGAATTAACCAAAAACAAAAAGGCAAAACAGCAGAAATTTTAATAAGAGAAAGAGAAGAGGAGAGCGGAGAGAGAGAGATATCGATCCAGAGATCGGAAAGCGACGAAATTACTATGACATACTCGCACAATAGCGTTAGGAACAACATCAGAATGACAACCGCATCGGCCACCAAGTCCATACGATTAAAAAAGGGAGCAGCATCAGCGACCTCCGCATCCAACTCATCCACCCCCTCGCCCACATCCGCACCCGTCTCCCCCACATCCGTATCCGCATCCGCACCAGCAACGCCCTTGGTAACTGCACATTCCAACAGTATTGCCAGCAGTACAAATAACGCCCAATTCCTGAGCTCCTCGCCCACGAGTCTCGGTCTTGGCCTGGGTCTATCCGCCCTTGCCACGCCCCCCAACCAGAGGCAGCGGCAACTGCAGTCCCAATCCCAGTCGACCGGATCCAAGAACAAGTATCAGCAGTCGCAGCAGCAGCGCCAGTCGCCGCAGCAGCAGCAGGGATCCTCTGTAGGCGGTGGAGGCTTCTTCTTTGCCAACAACAACCGAAGGAACGGAGGAGGACGTTCGCCCCAGGGAACTATGCAGGTGCGGCAGTCACCCGCCACCATTTTGGGTGGAGGCTTCTCGCCGGGAATCGTCGGAGGATCGGCTCGCAAGCAGAGGAAGAGCCCTTCGTTAGGCGGAAAGATATCGCCCCAGCACCAGATGCAGATGCAGCAGCAGCACCCACTCATACCCACCGCACTGACGCATTTCGCGGGCAGCAAGTGCTTTGATGCACCAGCTCCAACGGCGCTGCCCAAGCCACCGCAGCACTGGACGTTGTCCAGGTCGGAGGGTAAGCTTCCCATGATGATGCCGTCGATGCCCAAGTTCCAGGTGCCGATGCAGACAGGCCGCTCGAAGCGGAATCTCCTCGATGACTTCGACACGCACAACCTGAAGTTGCTGCTCAATGTGCAGTCGTAACCACACTGGTGCTGGAGGATCAGTGTCTGGAGCAGGGAAGCAGGAACAGGATCTGGATCTAGAGCTGGATCTGAAGATGGATCTGGAGGACCGACATGAATGGCAAGAACACCCGGTGGACCCCGAACCCGTCAATGAGTTGCAAAAAAATCGAAATGAACATAAAATCAACAAAAAAAATTAACAAAAACACAAAACAAAAAATGGAAAATGAAAAAACTTTTACAAAAAAAGCGAAAACATTTCAACTGGAAATTTGAACTTTTTTAAAAAAAAACAAAAAAAAAAACAAGAGTAATGTTTGTGATCTCAAGTGTGTATCATAAAACAATTAAACCAATTTGAGAAGCTATGGTAAAGTGAGAAGAGAAAAACTGTTTCAAGGAAAGAAAACTGAAAGTAAACAAAATACAAGTAAAACACACAAACAACTGTCCTCACACAACCGACCGACAAAAAAGAACATCAACAACGAACGACAATGAGAACAAATCAACACAGCGAAAAAGATGCAAAATTCCCCGCTATATAGAACATCCCCCCAAACTCCAAAACTCCACTGTCAACTTCAATGCGCAATCTTTATAGAGACAGCCAGCCAATCGACAAACTGCAACCAGTACAACACCCAATGGATGCCCGGCTGAAATACAAGGAAAACCAAATGGAATGAGGACTTAAGCGAAGGAAAAGCCGATCAGAGGAAGGAGAACTTTATATGTCTAACAACGGATACTTCACAACTGAACATTGTTTTAAACGTGATACGCAAATAGACTTGAAAATTAATTAATAAGTAAAATTATAAATATAATAATATTTATGAGTAATTCAAAAATGGACGCTAGAAGCGCAACATAACGTACAGTTTATGTTTATCCCCCGAAAAGCGGACAAAATGTGCAACGTACCTTAAATGTTGATAAAGAAAAAATGCAGAGAGCAGCAAAAGCTAACAGAGTTTATTCAAGAGACACGATAATACCTATTAACTAATAATAATAATAATAATGCAACTACTATAAATCGTATACCCACCAAATCACAAAGACTAATTCAAACAAAAACTCAACGACAACAACTCAACGCAGCCGCCGCAGCAGAGCAGCAGCAGAGCCGCAGCGCAAAATGCACTCAACTTGCCTATGAAAAGCAAATCAACATCTGTAACTCTCCTCTACCTTAAGAAATATTGATCCACAATTGTATTGTAATTTTGACCAACCTAGATACTTCCATTACTTTTAGTTTTACGTCGCGCGATAGGGAAGCAATTGCCCAAAAATACTGAGCTACAAATGCGAACTGCAAACATGTTTAATTATTCTTAATGTATAATTGCGAAATGGCTTTAAAAAATTCTAATTTAAACATTCTTGAATTGTACATAAAAGGGAACAACGCTAAAATGTTCAAATAAAATTTTCTAAAAACGAGAAATCGATAAACAATAAGAATAAGATCATAAGATCAGCACTTGTAAATGTGGTAGCACGCAATTGGCGCAAGCAAGATTTTATTTATACCAAAATATGTTTGATCTTGCGCCGAGCGGAAACAACAATTGTGAAAACAACTAAATACTATATAAGTTGCAATCCCCAAAGCGAAGGCTTTACGAGAGAGGAAAAGATATAGTAATCGCGAGATGAGGATGAAATGAAACTACTTTATGTAAACTATTCGTTGATGCTCAATACTGAAACACTTGAACCCAGTACCTTATTTTCATTATTAGCATTACTTATTAATTGTTAATATTAATATGTATGTAAATTATTTAAGCCACCCCAAGCAAGCATCCCATACTTCCCGATATATCCCCAGCAAATCCAAAGTTATTTGTATTTTGCGTAGAAAGAGGCAGCGTGAGTTTTGTTATGTGTTTTTGCCAAGTGAATTGGCACTGAAGTGATAAGCCAAAAACAAAAGGAACCCCAAAACGTAATTGATAGTGGAAAAACCCAGAAATAAGATCGCACTTGAGTTTTGTTTATGCATATTGTTTAACTTCCCGAACCAGCTAAATTATGAAACACGAGAATGAGAGATGAAAAGATATGAAACTATAACAAAACACTCAATGATAGTTTTAAAAATGTTGAAAAGCCAAAAAAGTCAAGTACTGTTTAGGTTTACTGAGCAAGTTGTCATATATTGGTAGCTTTAAAGCTTGTATCTTCAAGTTACACTACAAGTACACCCCATCCACCACATACCCACTACTTAGAGTATTGAACCGAGCAGTGGGGGTCACTCGAGCAGTGCTCGGGAAAGCCCCAGCTCACCCCCATTTACCCCCACCCCACCCCATACGAAGTACACACACACACACCCCACAGAAAAACTGTAAACTTGTCGCGCAGAATTTTGCATTTTTTTTAAGTGTAAGCAAAACGTTTGTTACTTACTGGACGTCAGTTTAAGCGGAGAACAGCTTAGACTTCATTGAAGCAGGATAGAGATACAGATACAGATACAAAGCCTATTTGTAAAATTCAAAAGAAGAGAAAACCACTCCACTTAAAACAGACCAAAACAGCCCAGATTCGCCGGCTCTGCCTTGGATTGTGGGCTCAAACGTTCCGGCCCGCTGACTTTTTAAACACCAATCAGTACAAATTAATTTCCATTTCAAAGTTGGGAGCCCGAAACAAGATCGCGGCGGAGCTCTCCATGCTGCGAGTCCAAGGCGTTTGTGTCCCCAACCAAGGCGACTGCGAGTCGAAGGCCTCTGAAATTATAATTCAAATTCAATTTTTTAATTTAAACTTAAAGCGTAACGACGACGATTCGACCAAGTTCGAATATTATTTTTAACCTCTTTTATTTAAGCCGAAACATGATTCGTCGTTCTAAAAACAATGAAAAGAAAGCAACCAAGCACTATGTATTTTTTTAATTTCTCCATTGATCTAATTTACAATTTAATTTGCAATTTTTTGTGATACTTTGCTATATTTTTAAACCTGGTATGTATACAAATTAAAAACAAATACAACTGAAGAGAAAACGATTAATTAAATACCCTCACAATTACCTTAAATGGACCATAAGATGAATGCGAATATGAAGAGCAAAGTCGCCATTCAATATTGTAATTATAGAAACGATTGTGAATAAAAATCTGAGAAGAATTGTAAAGCAATATTGGAAATGTGTTAAATCCAAGTCAACTTTTAAAATTTGAGAAAAAAGAAAGAAAACCCCACAAACCAAACAACAACAACAAAACAATAGAAAAAAAACAAATAAACAATTGTACATGGCTTTCGTAAAGAAATTTATTAAAGCTTTGTATGATTAACCAAAAAAAATTCTGAAATTTGTGTTTTTATTTGCGTTATCACGTACAGTTTTTCATTGGCAATTTTAATTCCAGAGCTAATCGGCATAATACCCCCCGTACAGAACCATAACCCCCCTCTCCACATTCCAGAAGATTCGAACAACATGTGCTCCGAAAAATTCCACTACGCGAGGTTCTCACATGTTTTTGTTTTCAGCACGATATCTAAGCGAGCGACCGAAAAGACAGAAAAGAACCAGAATAAAATTGAAAAATAAAAAGCGCTTTGCTAGGAGATCGAAACAAAGGAAAATGCGCATATAGTACATATGCATATAAATATACATACATACATACATATATATAAATGCAGCTGCATTTGTGCTGCGATTTCACAAACACGCAGATATTGCGACATACATGCATGCAAAGTAAAATAAAACGATAAGCAACTTTACAGAGCCGAAGGGCATATGTAATAGAACCATTTCCAACTCCGTTTTAGATGTGAAAAACTATCCTGATTGTTCCTATGTTAGTTCTGAGTAGATGCCTACTATTTGTGCAACCGCAATCGGATCGGCGAATCCATAAACAACTTATGCGATAAGTGCGAATTGTCATTGTGAGTTGAGGAAATTTATATACATACGCAACATGTAAGCATTTTATAGATTCTTACACAGCAGTCAGCATGATAACGATAAATGTTTAAAGGTTTTACCACATCACCACTACACAAAATAGATACATAAATGTATAAGAAGTTTATATACATAAATTGATATGAGACGATCGATAAGATCTTAGCCAGAGGAGAGCTCAGCTAGCAGCAAAGTCAAGTCAAGTTAAAACTCAAGCAAACCAAACAATTGCCTAACGATCAAACAATCAATGTGTAAATCCCCTCCCAAAAAGCACCCCAGCCAGTCGATTAATCCCCACATCCCCACATCCCATTCCCACCCAACCCAACCTTCCCCAAATCCCCTAAAAAGTGAACAGAGAGATACAAATATTTTCAATGGAAACCCCCAACGTCGAGATCCAGATGACGTCAAACTTCTCCGGCCCGCATGCCATATAGTGAATAATTGGATTTTTTTAGCCCAGCTCCTATTTTTACTAGTTTTCAGTTTTTTGATCAGTTCACTCTTGGATCAGAAACAAGCTTATAATCCATTAGATACGCTCTTTTTTTTTAACTTTTTCAAACTGAAAAATATTTTCAAACTGAAAATAGAGCTTGGCTGATTGCAAAATTGCACAAAGTTGAAGTGAATATGGATGGATGGCTTATTGGTTATTTCGAGTTGGGAGGGAAAATGGCCCGACTTCGATGGAACCCCCGAAAAGTGGCGATCCCAGAAGGAGGACAGTGGAGAGAGAGCTGTTGGATCAGTTTAGTTCAGAGGTAAGTGGGCAAAACACGAATGTGACTCACTGGCGGTACAAACTAGTATTATCTAGGTGGATTTCTCTAGAGGTTGCTCGAAGACAAAAAAACGGACGCCGAGTGAGTGGCGAACGTGCTTCGAATCACCTCATCTCGCACCTACCGCTCCACACAGAGAAACAAATAACAACATTTTTTATGCAACTTTACACGTTTTAAATGCAGTTTTCTAAAAAAGAAATATGTGTGAAATTTGAATACCCATTTAGATCAATTTTAACGTGCTTTGATAAGTCTCGAAAACGATTTGAGTTTCGGATGCAATGAATCATCATCCCAATTGTTACTCTGCATTTGATGTTTGTGTTTTTTGCCCCGCCGCTTTGGGATTTCGTTATAAACGATGTCGCAAAAGAAAACTGGATTCACAGACAACACACTATGTTGGCAATGGGCTTCGGTTTTGAATTCGGTGTCGTTGTTTACCGCTTCGCTACCTCTGATGTATATATGTATGTACATACATATGTATTTACCATTATGCTTGTACTTTATATGTACTATATCCGATCGAGTCGAATGAATACAAGACAATAGCTGTACGGGTTGTCCATAATTGAGCATCAAAAGCGTTTTCCCCTCGTCGAATTCGTTTAATGCTGAGCCCCGCAAGTCTTTAATTTTTTTGTTATGCTCTCAACGGTTTTCAGTCCACCCCCGAGAAATATATATACACGTACATACATATGTATGTATGCATGGCTGTGGACAATGTTTACGTAGTGACGAAAAGCACCCTGAGTGGCGTGTTTTAAAACTCAATACTGAAATAAAAATGTAATATATTTAGATGTAACTTTAATATTTATGGGTATCAGGTAGTCGAGTCGGTCGTGAATTATTGATTTTAAACTTAACAAGAGGTGTATCTATGTGTGCTACCCATATTTGTTGCCCTGGATGTCTGTATGTCTGTATGTCTGTATGTCTGCACACAAACTTAAGGCAAATCAAAAGCGTAAACAATTTTGTTTTTATTTTGCTTTTGGTTGCTACTCTTTTATTTTTATGGCGCTTTGCTTAAGCTAATTGCAAACTATAAATGGCGGCGGCGATAGTGGATTTCAGCGAGGTTGGTCGGTAAAGGGGCAGATACTTCGCGATTGCAAACATAAAAACAAAAGACCAGAGCTAAAGAAAAAACATATAAATGTATAAATCATGGGGAAACGTGACTTAATGGAAACGTTCATACCCCTTGATTGGCATTTTGACATCATTTTGATGTACATTGCTTATAACTAATAAATTAGATAGAAACGAATACGCTTTAGCCCAATATACCCTAACTGCGGGGTATCCAAAACGAGATGTGGCAAAACAAAAAGCTGCGTGCACTGGTCTCGAACTGGGCCCGTAGATGTATCTGTCTGTATCTACGCAATTGGTATCTGTAAGATACACACACATCCGAATGCTCACGTTGTGCCGCCACACGCGCTGTGTGCCGAGCGGGATGGAGATACTGGTGGAGCGAGATGGACGGCGTTCGTATTTACAAGTTTTGTGCGTTGGTCTCTGACGACCCCTTGGCCACCCGCCTCCTACGTCCCCCTGGTCACAGTCCCCATTCCCCACTCCCCTGTATTTTTGTACAACCATATGTATGTATGTATGTACGTATGCGTGCAAAGTACGCAAATGGCGAAGAAAAATATAAAAAAAATTAAATATAAAAATAAGTTAAACACACAAGAGAAAAATATTCATTTTAAGTGAATGCTGGTAGTGTATTTTATTGTATTTATGGGCTATAAAGATTAGATCTTTTCGGGTTTCATTTATTGCTGTTATTTCCATGATGTTTCGCTGAAACACTATGTTTTTTTTCTTATTGAAATTTTTTAAGAAAATTACCAGCTGGAAAACTCCACTTGAACTCTTGGTCGTTTCGTGCTCATAAAAATATCAACAGTTTTTTTTATGTGTATAAATTGTGAATATATTATGGGCAATCATGTGAGTGTGTGTCAACGGTTATTTTATTTTTTTCTTCCTTTCGGTTTTTGTTATTTTCAGGCAGTGGAATAATTTCATTCTGCTGCGCAATTTCTACTATTGATTCCCATTCGTATTCCCACATTTTATGCTTTTCTTTGGCCTGCCCCTATCGCCATGGCTTCGCTTCCATGAACTGCCCTGCTTTGATACCATTTTCTAAATTAAGGCATACTTTCGCACAAACAAACATCCGACTGAGTACATACATATGTACATATATGTGGGGTACTTGCGAACCCTGATAGCATTCGCACCTTATCGCTATAGTGGCTCTGTGTACGTTATAATTATTATTGCACGCGTAAACATCATATATAGTGATAAGAGCGCTTGTTGTTACCTCAGACGGATGATAAGCGTAGTGTAGTGGGGCAGATGTTAACCCTTAGAGAGTCGGAAATTCGGTTGAGTTCGTAACGGAAATGACTCTGTGAAATGGGTTCCCAAAAAAGGTGGATGATTCACGGACTCCAAATAACCATGCGGGCTACGATTACGATTATTTGCTTAAATTGTTAAAATTTGTATTTCAAGTGGGAACTTTATAGTGATGGATATATTCATAGCAGCCAATTGATAATAACTGCATTCAGATCACCCTCAATAATGCAAACAATGTGCATCATACTCATAATATTATTAACCACATTGGCATTCGTTTAGTCAGTTTAAGATTATTCTGATTTCTGTATACCCTCGGCAGGTTCAAAGATCTTACTAGTTTCCATAGAGGTCATACTGGATACGAAGCTCTCAGCAAATTGAAATACTTGCTATTCCAAGCACCTTGAAATGGTCTTAGGTTGGCAATCGCTCACCTCACTGTATTGACTTTTTATCTCGGCGAACACGTGACATGCGCTTTGTCTGGCAATGGAAAATTCCCCCCACCGCGGGCTCCCCAGTCTATGTGTTTTCATAGCTAGAAAACTCATTGAATGTGAATGAATTTGTTATCGGTCAAGTGGGAACGATGTGTGATAACCCAGTGGCTTGATAAGCGGCGATGTCGAGCTTGGATTGCATGAAGTGGTCTGATCGTGAGATTTCAGCTTGGAATCAGTCAAACATTTCCCAGTTCGCCGACAAGATGTGGTCCTCTACGACTATTTTGGTTTTCCTAGCAGCATTTACTTTGGTCCAGGCATGTTTTCGATTTTGCAAGCATGCGGGCTGTTTCCTAACCAAATTTCTTACAGGGCAGCATGCGGTTCCACTTTACCCTGGATTTTCACGTACCGCAGCCGCCGAATGCATCCGACACCATCGACAAGACCATTATTGTGGAGAACAATCGGATATCTATGGTAGACAACGAAGAAGCGACCACTAAGGCTCCGATGACCCAATGGACGGAACAGGATCAGTATAACCAGGACGCATTGCTGAAGGTGACTGATACGCGCAGATCGGTGCAACAGCTGAATACGGAGCTATCACCCTTGGTTGGCAGGAGCACCGATTTGGCCAGAAGGATTAAGCAGAGTATGCGATACGTCAACGAGGTGGATGCTAATCTGGATGATTTGACCAGCTTTGGGCAGCTGGTGGAGCTGCTCACGAAATTCGTTATCCTAGTTGATAACCTAAGGGATCCAAACAATCTCGGAGGCATTCGAAGCCTGGAGTACGTACTCCTCAAGTTGGCTCTAGAGAAGTACGACCTGCTCAACAAGCGACAGGAGATCGGTGAATACTTGGAAAGGGCGGAGAGTGCCTGGCGAAGATACCAAAACACGCAGGTGGTTGTTCTGGATAACTCCACCTGAGTCCGGGCTCAGATGCCTATGACCACCACATTAGGAATTTAGTTTTAGGATAAACCAGGACAAAGACCAGCATCATGGGTCGACACAATCGCTGCACCATGATCTACTAGAGCGGCTCGGCTCTTGAAAGGAATAAAAGCCAACGAAGGGACTTCCTGTCTATTATTCGATTTCACTGCGATGCCCAGAATTGCTACAGGTATGCGAGGGGAGTACCACCGATTCCAGGGGTAGAAGACCCTAAATTCCCTTCGGTGCCCGGTTTCGTTAAGGCTGGAAAGTACGTTACACACGCTAGGAATGCCTTTGTACACTGCAAAAAATTATAGTTATAAGTCCTAAAAGCGTAAGCAATCATGATAAATAAGTATTTTACCCTATACAAAAATTCGGCTTGTTTTTTATTTGGCTTATTTCAAGAAAAAATTTTATTTCTTAGCTTAAGTATTGATTTATTTATATTGATAGTACATTTAATTTGAATAATAAAGAACTGCAATAGAATACTTGAAAAAGAAAATACGAAAAAGTTCTCAGTGCATTTCCATTCAGCAAATGCAGGTAGTCGGAATCGAGGGTAGAACAGCTGCCAGAGCTGTTGCTAATGGATGAAGTGGAGGGTAGGGTCCCGATCGCAGACAGAAATTTCCGAAACCCGAAGCAACCACTAACAAAAACCATATGCAGTTAAGTGGGAAATGGAATGGGGCGATCCCGAGGAGAACGGCATCATCAGGACGTTACGAGTACCATTTGTCGGGTGGAGTGCGGGGGCGGGTATTCGGGGTAACGATATCGTCGTACCCCCCATAGACGGTACTCAGGGAATTCCCAGCAGTGTGGAACGCTTGAAAGGCGACACCGCATCCAAATCTCTGAGTTACCCCTATGGCTTCCTTAACGGTTTTCAGCGATTTCTTTTTTAGGGGTGTCGTCTGGAGTGTCGACTTATAAATACGCTCGTACAATCCATAAATTTGCCTTTGTGTTGAGCAAAAACCATGAAGAAATCGGTATACATAATGAAAACTCGATTGGCATAAGAGGTACAAGCTGTATGAATACAGGTTTAAGCTCTTTTTTTATCAACATCAGCCGAAACTGGTCGAACGGCTTTGGAACATGGGCCATCCGATGGCTTATGTATCGTTTTGACAGTTTATGTTTGTACTAAAATTTCGCTGCAGGCGATAAATATGTATTGAAACAGCATCCGGTCCAAGAAAGTAGTGGCTAGGGGGATGAAAAACAGAACATGGGATTTATGTAAAAGTATCAATTACACATGTGGACAATGTGCTTGCATACATAGTACATACATATATGTACTTATGAACATATATATTCATTTAATATTTCATACAAACCCATGTTGTAAATCTATTATTCAGAAATTGATATTGAAAACCACGTACAGAAATATATTTCCATCGTAAGATCATTTATTGTTTAAAACAAAATAAAATGCATATTTTGTATACGTTATTTAATGTTTTTATTTTTTATGTCTAATTCTAGTTCTCTACAACTATTGTATTATTATAAAAATTACAAAAGTAAGCGTATAGTATATACATTGCACAAAACACAGAAGTTAATATGAGAAAATTATTTGACGCGTTATTAAAAACTAAAAAGTAATTGAATCATTGGTTGCATTAAAGCTCAACCCTTGGTTTGTGAATATTATTGTTTGTATATTTAATTACAAATTACAGTTCAGTGTTTAAATTTCGCGCCCTAAACATTAGACGATGTACGATAACGATTAACTGTGTTCTTATTGCCTATGTTAACTTGCTGTTAAAAGAATTTTGCCCTTATTGTAAATGCATTTGTAAATGATTTGACTGGTGAATATTCAATTCGGCTTGAAGTTGCGTAGGATTTTCAGGACCTCGATCTGAAAGTCGAGCTTACGATCGGCGCACATCTGCTGCATGTGAGGCTTAATTGTGTCGAAGAAGGCCTGATCAGGATCGGCGGACAAGTAGGCGGTGTTTGTACTGCAGGGTGGATCTGGTGGTAAATGTGGAATATATGCGATTTCCGGAGTGGCGGTGTCCCCCTTGGCGCAGCCCAGATCTTCCAAAACCCTATTTATGTTGTCCGGAATGGCTGGATTACGGATGGCAGGGTCAATATTCGATTCCTGGTCGGAGTTTCTCTTTCGTGGAGTTTTTGCAGATCTCAGTGCGGCAGTGCTCACTCGCTTCCGTTTGCCCTGAGGCTTGGGTTGCTCTTTCAAGGATAATACATCGTCCTCCGACTCTGCTTTCACGTTCAGCAGGAAACTCAGTTCCTTTTCGTAGATGTAGGAAGCTCTGGCCACCTCCTCCCCACTTTGACGTAGCCGGTTGACCCGTAGGTAGCTGTCCCTCGTGTTTTTCCAACGTTTGAGCAGGGTTTTAACTGGAATTGGAAGTTATGTATGATATAGACTCAAATAGGTGGGTACCACCTACCTATTTCCTGCCTCTCCGGCTCGCTGGAGTCGTCAAAATTCGCGCAAAGCTCGTGCCCAATTTGCTGCCAGGCCTCATCTCTGAGTTCGCGGTTATGGAAGTTTGGGTGGCTCCGTTCCCATATAATAGAACGTTTGTGTATCGCGTCAATAAACTCGTACATCGAATAGCGCAAATTGTTTCCCGCTGATCGAAGAACTTTATGATTGCCCATTATTTATTGTTTATTTTCGGGTTGGATTGGATTAACAATATGTTGCTTGCGTTTAACAGCACCACTGGAGCTGCTTAACAGCACTCCCCGCAGAGTTGCCACATCGCCCCGCATTCAAACTAAAAACGTTCTGTATGTTATGAAAATACAATTTTCAATTTTGTGTTTTATTATTAAACATATACGGATAGGTCAGTGGATTATTGTTGCTGTTGTTCTTGCTTCGAAGCGTGCGAAATGCGAAGGTATGACCGAGTAATACGTGTACGTGTTAAATTAGGAGAGAAATGCAAGTGAGTTATGATGATTAAGGTGTAGTGTTCTCTGGATTTCTGAATGATTCTATTTACATGGGCCTGCCCATTCCGCGACCCATTCCCATGCCACCGCCGGCCATCGGGGGTTCTCCGGCCTTGGGACTCTTTATTGTCTCATCGACGGAAAGGATCATGCAGGCTGCCTCGGCGGCCGCCGTCAGTGCATTAATCTTGATGATAGACGGCTCCCAGATGCACTGCTCATAGTTGTCCGAAATGTCTTCCTTGTTGATGTCGACGCCGAACCACTGGCCTCCTGCAAAAATGGCAAAAAATGGTATGGTTTAGCTTCAAAACACTGTTACATAGAATATAAAATCTATACTATACTATTACGTTGCATGATCACGCATAGTTTTATTAAATACAATTAATTCAGAGTAATGTTTCAATTATTAATTAGAGTTCAAAATTAGACTACCGATTTGAATTCGCTAACGATTTTAGCAGATAACATTCCGCCCAGGTGGCAGCGCCGCATACAGCCCGCGCAATAAACGAATTGAGAAGGTGCGAAAGAGCACAACATACAGCACATGTGACTAGAGTGAGAGAGGACGAGTGACAGTGAGGTCGAAGAAAAACACGCGTTGTTGCGGCTAAAATTTCCGCTGTATTTACATTATTTGGAAGAAAAAAACGCTGCCAAACGAAATGTCTAGCTCCGGGAGAAAGCGCAAGCAGCTACTGAAGCCGCGCCAGGACGATCACCGATCGCCGGTGAAGCGGCGCAGTGTGGACATCAAGTCGGAACCCTTGGACGGCTATCCGGCGCTCGCAGACTACGATTTAAGTACGGCCGATATAAAGCCGGATCTCACTGAACTCCAATTGCAGCTGGTGGCGGAGCAGCAGGCGCCCACCAACACCGTTCGCTTGGAATTGGAAGAGCAAGAAAGTGATTCCGACGAGGATGGCTACTCGGAGCTTGATTACCAAGCGGCAGATGTCTTCTGTCAGGGTAAGAAGGGTGCTCCTCCCGTCATTTCAAGCCCCCACTTATATAAATATCCTTTTCAAACCCAGACGATATGGATGACTACGATCCAGATTGGAGCAGCCAGCAGGCGGGCTCCAGACTACTCTTCAAATTTCCCATCCAGCAAACTGGGCTGAAATTCGGACAACGCTTCCAGGGACCACAGCACTACTTTAACCAACTTCTGGGAAATCGCTCCAAGTTCTTCAGTTCCCTAGCCCAAGGCTGCAACCTCAAGGGAGGAGAGCTCAAGTCCAAGCCCACAACTGCCGAAGAAATGGAAATCTTTATGGCGCTTTCCCTGCTTATGTGTGACCTGAAGCTGGAGCACCTTTCGGATTACTGGAGCACTAACATGTTTTATGGTCTCGTCGGATTCTCTGGGAAGATGCCCCTAGAACGGTATCAGCAGCTGCTGCACAGCCTTAACTTTGATGCACCGCAGCTAGAAACTGGCAGAGCCAAACTGAAGAACTTTGTACTGCTAGACTTCATCAACGAGCGTATGGAAGAGATATACATTTGTGGCCAGCAAATGGTGCTCAATGAACCTATCACTCTGTGGAAGGGTGCATTAAGGTACCAGGATGATCTTCCAAACAAATTCCGTACCAACGCACTACTGCTGCATATGCTAACTGAGCAGAGCGGTCTGGTGGTGAAGATTCTACCGGAGATTGTGCGGAAGGAAGACGCACCGGCATGGGTACGCAATTCCCGGCAGTTGGTGGAGCACCGAAACAAGATTGCCCTGAAACTAATGGAGGGTTACCAAGGAGGACGCACTGTGTACGCCTCAAAGTTCTATGGAAGCTACGGCCTGGCTCAGGAGTTGGCCAAGAAAAGCACCTATTGCAGTGGTCTGCTGGACAGGAATAGATATGGCAACAGTAAGGCACTGGTGCACCAGCGGTTGGATTCCAACAGCATCTCCACCAGCTATGCCACTTCTCTGATGATGGCCAAATGGCGACGACGGGCAAAGAGCTTGTACTTCTTCAGCTCCGACTGCTTGGCCATTTATTCCAAGGAGATGGCCATGCAAAAGACAAATGCAAAACCTAAGTTGATCCAGGAGCTTGAGTTTCAACTACGACCTGGAAACGATGGTCGCCACCACCTGATCCACTACCAAGCTGCCTGCAAGGAGCTGCCGGCAAACATGAAGCTGACCATTTTCCTACTCAACATCCTCGTGTACAATGCCTATTTGCTATACTTCGCCAATGGCCAGAATGCGCGAGTCGGACATCTTAAAAGTTACTCGGAGTTCCGGGTGATCATCATAAAGTCGCTTCTTAGAGAAGAAGTGACGAACGAACCGGTAATTAGTCCCCAGAAGCCAGAGACATATGAACGGTCAAAGAACAAACCGGTGCCCGAGCCCAGGTTGAAGACGGTTCTACACGAACCCATGCTTATCCAGCAGAACGGAAAGCCGGCCAAGAAAAACTGCCGCTATTGCCACAAAGGCGGAATGCTGCAGTTCAGCAGGTACATGTGCAACACCTGTCCCGATAAGCCGGGTTTATGCCAGGAACCCTGCTTTCTGCTCTGGCATGAGCAGCTCAAAAAGTAATCAGACAGACAATTGGACGAAGTGAATAAAAATAGATTTTAACTTGTTACGAGGAACAAATGTTTTTTTGTTTAAAGTTTCATACACAAGCTCTTTAAAATAAAAACTTATCTTCTCCCCTTTCAAATATAAATTTCAAACTCACTCATTGTTAAGGTGGCTTTGTATGGACAAATAATATTGGACACTCACCCTGGGCGTGCTTCTGGCGCAACTTGTTGAGAATGTTGGTGGCATCGAAACCGGCGTTGTCGCACAGCTGGCGAGGAATGATCTCCAGGCCCTTGGCGATGGCAGCGATCAGCAGCTGCTCCTTGCCGGCAATGGTGCGCGAATAGTCGCGCAGCAGCTTGGACAATTCCATCTCAATGGCACCACCGCCGGCCACCACGGAATCATGCTTGATGGTGCGGCGCACGATCATGATAGCGTCGTGGAGGGATCGCTCAGTCTCCTCCAGAAACTGTTCGGCACCGCCACGTAGGATAAGGGTGCTCGTCTTGGCATTGGGACAGCCTGTTTAAAATGGAAAATAACAAGTTGTTGTTAAAATGAGTCCTTCAATTAAGTATGCGAATAAGATTCTTACCTTGGAAGAGGTTGAAACGTTCGCCGCCCACCTGACGCTCCTCGAAGTGTTCGCACAGACCGAGAACATTGGGCTTAATGTCATTGGCCGTCGTCATGACGGCTCCACCGCAAGCCTTCATGGTGCGCTTAAGATCTTCTTCGGGAACGCGGCCGGCGCAGAATATGTCGCGGTCGGCGAAATACTGTGTGGCCACATCACCGATGGGCAGCTTGGAGAGGACAACATTGGCGCCAGACTCGTGGATCTTGGCCAGCTTGTTGTAGAGGATTTGCCACTCGGCGTCGACCACCTTCTGGTACTCCTTGACGTTGTCTACGCGGATCTCGGCGTTGTCGCGCTCAGCCTTAAGCTCCAATTCGATGTTGAGCAGGGCAATTTTGCAGTTGTCATAGGATTTGGGGGCCATTTCGAAGCCGGCATAGGAAAAGGTCTTTTTGAAAGCCACGCCCGACACCAGCTGTGACTCCTCCAGCGAGCCACCGGTCACCTTCTTAATGCCAATCATGTTGAGGGGCAGCAGCTCATCCAGTGAGAGAACAGCATCGACTACAATGCGGGAGAAGAAGTCCTTCTGCTGGTGAATCAACTTGGAGGACATGGCAGTGGCTGCGCACTTCTCAAGGAGAGCACGCTGCTGGTCCTTGGACTGTTCGACAATCTGGACGGCCATTTCGTTGATCTTCTCCATGCAGAGCTGCAGGGCCTTGCGGATGGCCTTAATGATGACTCGTGGGTGCACTCCCTCCTCCACGAAGGGTTTCACCTGCTTAAGGAACTCGCCGGCCAGCAGAACCACGGACGTGGTGCCATCACCCACCTAAAGGAGAAGTTGAATCAAAGCTTTAGCTGTGTCACGTGCTTGGCTTCTCAGGGGTACCATTCACTTACCTCGGCGTCTTGTGACTTGGCAATGTCCACCAGGGTCTTGGCCGCCGGATGGATGATCTCCAGCAGCTTCATGATGGTGGCTCCATCGTTGGAGATCGTTGCCTTGCCGCGGGCATCCACAATCAGCTTGTCCATGCCACGGGGACCCAGAGTGGTCCGCACCGCGTCCACGATCGACTGGCAGGCATTGATGTTGGACACCAGTTGCGGCTTGCCCTGCGACGAGTCAGTGCCTTCTTTGAGGAGCACGATTTGCGGTTGCTGCGGATCATACGGATATAGCGAAAATATATAGTAAAAGTCTCCAATTAGTCAGCAGATGTCGTCGGCTTGCGAGAAGCTTCTTTGCAGGTTATGTTTACAATCGCATGCCGCTCGCGAAGGAGTCCATGATTGGGATTCCCCTGGTTATCCTCGGATTATTTGCGGTCGGTCTTACCATATTTATGTGATGGGGTTGGCCTTTAGCACGTATTACAGTTTAAAACAATAAAGTTCCTAGCAGACAGGCGGCAACTTGCTTTTCGTTCACGTTTTCCGCGATGAGTAATGGGCCAATCGAATAATCGGTATTATTTTGGCTTTTATCGATGTTTGCAGCCAGTGTGAACGTTTGGGGATTTAGGCGCACTTTTAATGAAGTATGAAATCCTAGCTCAACTGGAAAGATATTTTGTTACTCATTTTATATAAAACTATCTATTTATTTCTATCTTGAGAAATTGTACAATAACAATGCTAGTTCCAAAACTTTTTTCAATGGACTAAAAATATTTTTAATTAAACATTTTAAACTAATATGAAATGCAACTGGTGGTAGTTATCGAAAAAGTCATCGATGGCCCCATGACGTCACTGTTGACCGGCGAGCGGTTTTTTGAAATTGCTCCCAACTTCAAATATAGATTTGTGATTCCTTCTATTTATATAATTTTGGCGATGCACGCACGCATGTCGCTTATTCCATTTTAGAAAGTGCGCCGCATCTTCAGTTTGTTCCTACCGCTCAACTTGAGTGAGTTGTGCACCGAGCAGCAATTAAATGGAAAATAAAAGAGTCATTTGAAAGGCCAAAACGCCAGAACATTCAACCGCAAATAGGTTTAAATGAAAGCACGCATTCTAAATCTAATTCGGTCATGTGGAATTGGAATTTTAGTTGCTCAAGACTCCTCTTAACGACGACACCGAACCACAATGGATGCCAATGGATACTAACCGGATACTAGACAATTGCCGAGTGATTACGAAACAAATCAGGATGCTGAACCGACTATGAGAAATGCAAATAGTGAGTAGGAAAAGGAAAAGTGAATTGGGGCTCCCTCACGATAAGGCACTCAAATCAAAGTGCAAAGTTTGCTCCCCTTTTGTGCTTTTATTTAGATTTCCCCTGTGTTGACAGACTGGAATCGGAATGTGTTCTAATTGTGTCCATCATTCATCGCGTCGTTAAGGCGATTGTCAAATTTGTATGTGATTTGTGGAAGTTTCAGCTGTTGGGGATTATAGACATAAAGATATTCAAATGCAATAAGATGGCATTTAAATCCAAATTAAAAGTATGAAATTTTAATCGCCTTAGTAAGACTATAAACAAGTTGATCATCTTAAATGTTTTGCAAGTATGTTTATTATCAAATGTATTTACTTCTGGTCTAAGCATATATGTAATAATAGATGCACGTTTCAACAGCTTTAATGTCACGTCTTCATACTGCACTTAAACTTAAACTAGCACAAATGTTTTGTGCTGATAAAACTTTTTAAATCATGCGGAAGTACTTATAACAATGTCTACACAAAGATAACAATTTAACTGAATTTTATCATATCTTTATCATACATATACCGAATTAATATCCAATCAACCTGAAGTTCCGATATCTTTCATTTCAGTGTTTGTTATTTTGACCAAATTCGTTGCGGGTTGTGCGCATATTTTGGTTATTAATAAACACGCGACTGGTTTGTTTTTGTTATGAAGACGGGAACCGGGAGGAAAACATCTTCGGCTTTCAATGGATGGGTTCTTCCGGCTTTACGTCGGCCATTCTTCGGGGCACGCACATAGGCCCGAGCTTTGCCACCCCGTAACCCCAAGAAGTGCATGAATAAATGGCAAAGCTCCTTTTAATTAAATGGAAATGGAGGCAAATGTGAAAGAGCTTGCGAAAGCTCGAGAGGCCGAGTTAGTCAATCGGTGTCCGGCCGAAACGAAAGATCTCTGCTATCGCCGAGCAAACGAAATTTACGTAGTATAGAACACTTCTTTTAATTTACAATTTAAATTGATTGCAACTAATTAGGATACTCCCCAAACGAATCGAACATAACTCACTTCTATTCCGACGAACTTGTGCAACTTACTTGATATAATTGCGAACTTCCTGTACGAACTGTGTGAATATATATATTTAAACAAAAATATAACATACTTTGCTAAACAATTGTCGAAGAAGTGCTCCACATACCGACGATATTCAACTTGGTCTGTGCGCGAAAAAAGTTGATTGAAAATTAACGTATTGACGTCATTACACTGCAAGAAACAGTGGCAAGCTGGCAGTAAATAAACTGTTTACATTACAACATCGTCGGTCGACTTAGTGAGTGAGTGAGTGAGTGAATAAACGTATACAGAAGTTTGAGGCACACCAACTGTTGGTCTACGACGCCCAAGGATTTCACAGCTAATGGTGCGTATACGTGATCTTCAGTGAATCAGCCGAAAGAGCCGCAGACTGTACACTTGACGGCTGACCGACTCATCGTTTGGCAATATTTTCAAATTGATATATGACTGAAAATATACATACTTAAAGAGCAAAAAAGAGACTTTCATCTGGCCATGGGGATGGCTGGCTGTGGATGTGGATGGCAATCGAGTGGGTGGCTTCGCTCGAACAAAACCAATCCCAACCAAGCCGGTCACACCGAGGCTGTGATGTCACCATGGCGTGTATGTCGACCCCAAAAACACTTTATTATCGAGTTGACTGGGGGCGGTTTTAAATTTAATGAAATGAAATGCAACATGAGAGCCTTCATTAGCACCAGTCCTTCAGTTTAAACAAATGCCACAAAATAAATATTACTTAAATGTTTTAGGGTAGTTTTTTCCACTAACATATGGGTTTTTGAATAGATCCAAGAGTCAATATCATAAAGTTTACTAATACTTACTTATAATTTATGTAATTTATGAAAGTAATAAACTTGGGCACCACCCACTTAAGATCCCTCCCTATTAACACCTAATGCATCGAGCTGGAAAAACAAATCAAATTCCAATTAGACGCCAGAAGGTTGCTAAGTACACACATCTGTCGCTCTACATGTGTATATAGATCGTGGCCTTGATAAAGATGATCGGCCAGAAATCTCGGAGAGCATTCGTGTGTGCACCTCATACAGTATATACATATATATAGATGCTTTGTTATAATCTTTGGGGCGGATGTGGGAGCAATGTAAAGAATTCTGTTCTAGAACAGAAAAAGTAATGAAAAGCGGTTTTATTGCGTGTAAAGCGCCCCAGAGGGGAACCTCAAAAAACACATGTATGCTGTATTCCAAAAGGCGCGCCACATGACGTCATTAAGAAAAGTCATTCGGGACCAGTTTATTTGGTAAGCTCAACGCAATTGGCGTTGTAAACTATTTCCCATGGTGCCTATATGTTTCGTTTTTCATTCATGTGTGTGACCCGACCCGATGTGGCGAAATGAAGGAAAAAGCTTTTCCGCTGAAATCAATAATGGGGGGAAACTTGTTGATTAGTTCAACCCAGTGAAGAAAAGCGTTGAAGAGTCAACGGCTAAACAGAAGCCATTGAAATGCTGACAGACAAAGAGGAATCTTTGCGATTCTGAAGAAACAAGCTCCATGCGGGCAAAGACTCGCAATTCTGTATACTGTGTACTTTTTCAACGCATAATTTATAATAAGTAGATAAGAGTGGTGCTTTTAGATCACTCTGTTGCTTAAGAATAAGTAATAAAATATTATTTTCAACATATCGTTTACAGATTGAGGAGAATCCAACGATGACCAGGTGAAGTATAGCAGAGACTTTCGGCAGGGTCGGAGTGCACCGCATATGCAGTACTTGAAAAAGCAGAAACCCATAAAAACGACGGCAACATTTTTATATACTAAAGTTACATAAAAATGGCTGAAAACCAAACCAAAACGACCTCTAGCAAGGGATGTAATACAATGAGCAGGACCGCCCATATCCTGGCGCCCCACAATGGGACTGTGGTCCGCCGGACGGATCCTGGCTCCAAACTCAAAGAGAGCTTCCACACGGAGAAGCACGATATCGAAGACTGGCAAACGATGGCCAAGAGCAAGTTGAAGCGCAAGAAGAAACTGAGCAGCTCCCTGACTTCCGTGGGGGATACGGTGAATCAGGAGAAGCGCACCCGCATCGAGGGCATTCAGCTGCATTGCCGCGGCAAATTGCGACCAAAGGATACCCAATCCTTTGAGGCCGAGAAGCGCCCACCAGCAGGCTCCCAGAAGCAAATGGGAAAGGCAGAAAAAGATCGGGAACGACCCGTGATAATTGGTGGCGTGACTACCACCAATGTGATAGCAGCACCTACACAGAGGATCAAGAGGAAACTGCAGGAGAACATGGACACCATCCAGAAGCTAAACGCCCTCACGGAGCAACTGCGTCTGGAGGTGAATGAACTGAAGTCAAGTCTGATCACAGAACGCGGTGCAGTGAGGGCCTTAAGGTAAGCCCATTGATATATACCAATAACGAACGTGATAATCTCATTTTATTTTACCTTAATCGCACCATTTTATATTGCATAATGTTCTGAAACTTTTTAAATTGAGTTATCAAATACACATACATTCGTTTTAAATGTATTCGTGCACTGAAACCATATTTGACCTTTCATGAAAGTGACGATTGGCAATCAGTAAACTCAGAAATATAATCTTTCAACCAAGAAATGTATATTCGTAATATGATAATATACAATCAATATTATAAGTTTCATTCAGACATCTTAAAATATGATAGAATATTAAAACCCATTTCGATCTGATCTTTTGAATTCATGAAGATATTAAAAAATACATCGCTTATTTGTTTCAACCCAGGGCTCAGAATGACGCAGATAGTCGTCGATGGAAGAGTGAAGTGAAGAAGTTGCAGCACACGCTGGAAATGGCCAAGAAGAGCAACGGTATAAAGAAGGCCATCGAATCGGGTCCAGAATCGAGTGGTGCACATGTGACCGCCGATGGCCTCATCAACTATGAAATCCAAAGACTGACTAACGAGATTGCCGTGCTGAAGGAAGCGAATCGAAACAAGGAGGAGAAGACCCAGGTAAGTGGACGCCACATCAACACAATCATCCGCCTCACATTGCATGCTGCATGCGATAGTTAGTGCCGCCGCTTTGTTACCACCAAATTGTAGTTGTGGGTCAAGTGCTCCCAGGCCAGCACAATGCATGCCATACCGATCCCCACCAGCCACAGAGCGAATACGGCGTGGAAATGCTGCAGTTTGAGGACCACCGGTTCATCATTGTCACTCCCGCGACGACGGTTCACCACCTTCACTCCCGACTTGATAAAGGCGGAGTTCATGATGCGATCCCAGTATCGCTCGAAGCCAAACTCATGCGAACTCCGGATTAGCCAGTTCAGGAAACCCAAGTAGGGTGATCCGTAGGGAACGATATAAACGGCGTGAAACGGCACCAGGCAGCTGTTCATTAGGTGGAAAAGCGGACGACCCAGGTGCATGTGCACTCGGCTGTTCACCTGGAAACGTGCGATGTGATACTTCTCCAAATAGGCAAATCTGGGAAAGAAGATGTTATGGAATCACTGCAATTAATCCACGTACACACATACCTTATGTCATTGTTCCTCATCATTTCGTACATCTGGGTGTCGGAAACTTCCAGCATTTGTTCCCGAATTCTGGACTCGTGCTTGTGTCCCAGGGTCAGGAAGTGTTGGATGTGTTTAACGTGCCTCGGACGAATGATGATGTGGTAGTGGGACCTGGCCAACGCACCCAATTGGTTTATATCGGGCAGATACGGCTGGAACACCATCATGCTGGTCAGATTTCCCTTGAATGCCGAGCATATGAGAAGTCCAAAGTAAAGCCAGAAGATCAGGAACAATCGGATCGAGTGGTTTAGCGGAATCCGGGTCATGGGCATAGTCAAAGCTCCGGCGAATAGTTGCATGGGAACCCTACCCACTTCGGATTTCAGGATGTAGCAGAAGACATTCGCCACCAGGACAGAAACCAGAATTAGGGCCCAAACTAATGCGCCAAACGAGCGAAATATGTTCCAGAAAGTGGGAGCAGTCTTGGCTTTCGGCACAATCACGCAAAGATCATCACGCATGTGAGATACCGTGCTCTCCGCCTGTTTCCTGAAGGTATCCGGAACCAAGAAACGGATGTTCATGGCCACATCCACGTACTCTTTGGCCACCTCCAGGAAACATATGTCCGAGCTGAGATTGTGGTTGTTATACGAGTGCGGACGCGTAATCATCATGGTCGCGTTCAGTCGCTCAGCCACATAGGCTGCCAGGAGGCCGTCAGTCCCCAGGATAATTCCCTGTCTCCAGAAGATTGCCCTCACATCGTCCCTGTAGATGCACATCCTCAGCGGTTTCCTCTGCATATTGGGTATGGTCTTTGGAAAAAGCTGCTCTAAAATTGGAACCTCATTTGGTTTATTGTCGACTGGTATCAGATAGTTGTCCATAAACGGGTTGTACCGATAGGCATTCAGGCGTCCATCTCGCCAGTAGAGGATCACGATGTTCAGTAGCCATATCTTCCAGAATTGCCGGAAACTGGCCCGCATCCAAGCATCGGAAACGGTATCCGCATCTCTGACCAAGAGAAAAACATGCGATCGATGCTTGGCAGCCGATTTCTTCCGGATGAGTGAAAGCTCCAATGGTTGCGATATGTTTGTGATGATCATCACCATGTACATTAGTATGCCATCATCCTTGACCGCCTCCAGTGGTGTATTTTGATTCCTGAATGTAAAATATTCAAATATTTGTGTTTATTATATGTTATTAGTATTGCTATTAGATTAAATGATCAACTTGCCTGAGAGATATGTACGATATGTCGCACTTGGTCACCTCTTTGAGTATCTGACCCGTATGCTCGTGGGAGGTTTGATTCTCGAAGTAAACGAACAGGACCTTAATCCGAGCCTGGCAAAGGATCTGGCTCATCTTGACCATCACGATCGAACTTTTCTTCAAATCCAAAGGAATGCGATTCTCCCGTGCTCCGGCCGAAATGACCAGGATTGCCAGGAGCAGGATGTGTTTTAGCCACTGTATGGACATTGCAATGCCAACTGTTTGGGCAGAGGGATGACACCTTTGTTTTTATACCCAGAGCCAATTTCGATATAGCAATTTCCCTAATGCTTGCCATATCGGCGAAGGGCGTTAAGCAAATATTATGCTATATCTTCTGCACTTTCATACCCTGCAAAGTATCTTTTAGAGTTCCTGTCTACGGATTGCATTATCTAATTAACACAGAAATATTCCAACATCATAATTTAGTGCCCTCTATAATTCCCCAGAATATGCGAAGAATTTAAAATAGGCATTATAACTCAATAAAGTGAAAGTCTTTAGGTGTTTGCTATTTGTATATTTTCGTTTTTTTTTATGAAGGGTATGCGATTCTTCGACTGTGGCAAGAACTTTCCTTTCCCGTTCTTTTTGTAGCATTTTTTGTGTGTTTTTGTGTCTCGTTTGGTTAATGGACGTGCGCGACCTAATCGCAAAGTGCAAACTAACAGCATGGATTAACTTGCTTCTGGTATCTCCCGCTGCTTGGAGCCCCGTATCCAAAACGTTGGCAACACGCAAACATGTATGATTCGACCATTTCTTGCAGATTATGGGGCAGGCTGATAGACTCAAGGCTGCCGATATGCGGCAATTGAAGAACGCGTACGAAAACCGATTGACTCACATACAGAAATCAGCCAAAATTGAAATAACACGTTTGGTAAGTTGTGCGTAGCGGCTGCTAACGGGTCACCAAAAGTTGGCTCAAAAGAAGTGGTTGAAGGGGGAGGGGAAGCGGTACGGAACGGAACCCGGCGGTTCAGAAGCGGACGGGCAACTTTTCATACCACCATTGAAATTCATACATGCATTTTGAATTTGCACAGCAAGAAAACAGGTCATATTCAACTAGCTGCTATAAAGTACCCATATTATAAGCCTCATATTGTTTCGATTTACTGATCGTATATTTGTATAAACATTTTCATTTTTCGTGATGTTATTACTAAGAGAGTTTAGTTTCAATCAGCAAGGCCATAAACATTTCTTTTGGCACTTACACCAAACTTATGGGATATAGTTTCCACAACAAGTTGTTTAGTTCTAGTAAGCGTATAAACATTTAATAACGTTGAATTGAGCCACCATACTTGGCTTGTATAAATATTAGACCAATTCTGGTTGATTATTATTGAACAGTATTGCAGGTGGATGAACACGTATTGCTCATATATTTCTAAACTCCATATGTGCAGTATGATTCTAACTAATCCCTGCTACTTATTGTTCCAGCTAGAGGAAATAAAGACCAAAGAACGTAATATAGGGCAACTGAGGAAGGACTTGCTGGCACTGCAGAGTCCCAAGAAGCTGAGGCAGAATGAAGCCAAAGTGACAGCGACGACGAAACCCAAAACGAACCCCAACGAAACGAGCCAAAAGCCAAAGAAACCCACTACGAAGGCGGCGGGAGAAACAAAAGCTAAAACCGAACCAGATACAGATACAGATATATCCGAGCAAAATCCCATACGCCAGGCTCAAGTTACACCTGAGGTGAGTCTGTATTTTGTTTCATTGGCCTTTTTTTTCGTCTTTTAGCTGTTTGAAGTGGGGGCAGCACTTGAACTTGCCGGAGAGTCGGGTTAAAAGTTAAGAGCTCGGCCAGATACAGTATCTGTATCTCGAGATGCAAGTGTATCCATGTATGTATCTGTCTGGCGATGGTGCCCGAGTATCTGTATCTTTTACCCCTGTGGTTATGCACTATTGGCATGATCTATGATATAATTTTGCGTTAGTTATGAGAATGGCAAAGACAACAATCGCCGCGTCGATAAGCGGTGGGCACAAAAAAAAGTAAGACGAAAAAAAGGGAAAAAAGTGAGAAAAAACCTGCTGCGGCATTTGCAGCGTTGCAGTTGCAGCAGCGCAAGTGTTGCAAGTGGATCGCTGGCGAGAGCGAGAGAGAAAGAGAGATAAAGAGAGTGGAGCGGACGATTTCAAGCCGGTTTTTCGCACCACTCACTCACTTTCTCTCCCGCCGCTCGAGAGTTTACCGCTCGCATGAATGGCCGTCAGTTCGGTTTTTAAGTTCGCAGCGGTCGCAGGTGTCGCAGGTGTCGCAGGTGTCTCAGAGATACTATACGAGCCCGTATAACATACCAAAAATCCTAAAAGGCATACAGCCAGTGAAGTGCACAAATCAAATGGGTATATATCCGAGTTGAAGCGGTGCATAATCAGGTGAAATTCGCGGCCCAGAATCGTCGGGTTTGCGTCGAAAGAGGCGCTAATGAAAATCGGCGTGTATCGGGGTGCATTGTCTGGATTTCTATGCCGAAAATGAAGGAACCAAATGCCACACATTGATGTGTATACTCGTACATGCCGCCACAAACAATCGTTACCTTTTGAATAGGAAAACCTATTCGCAGTTTGTCTTTCACTTTGGCATTGTCTAACGCACACGAAGACATAATTTCACCGACTTTGCACTATAATAGTTTAGTGAAACATGCCAAAAACGATCAAAATTAATTGCCTTTCACACCGTTGCCCCCTCCATCTCTCCTTCTGCCACCGACTGGCAATTTGTGGCCATATAGCCATATAGCCGCGTTACGTTCCAGTGATCGAATTCGATTTTACAGTTCATTAATCTTGCCATGTTTCATTTCTCGTAATTGTTTTATTGCCGCCAAAGTAGTCGAGCATTTGTTACGTCCAAGCGCCTAGATGCCCAGATCCCCAGATCCCGAGATCACCGAGCCGTGTCATCTGGATCTGGAATGGGTGTGGATCGGATTCGCATCTGCCAGATCTCTTTAATCCGCGATCGAATGTCGGCCAGTGCCCCAGTTTCTAGCAGTCATTTGCATAGCAAAATAGCAAATTGCAGCAGCAACATCATCAACAATCGGTCAACAATGTCATCCAGCAGCAGCAAGAATTAAATGTGGCATCAATTAATGCACGCAGAGAAAAAGTGTATACCAAAAGCGTTAAAATAGCGCCTCCTTAAAGGGTAATAACCTGGGAAAACATTTAAGTGTGTGTGCGCAATTAACTGCCCCATAAAATATTTTATTAATTTAACGACACCCAAAAGGTGTGATCCCATCGCATTGTTGTTAAATATATAAAAAATAAAAATCTAATTAGTAACAAAATCAACGTAATGTAGTTAAAACGAGTGTCAAAAGGTTGGGAACTGCACACCTTAAATTGTGGTAAACAGCTATTATTAATAATAATTAAAGAAAAGTGCAGTGCCAGATGAAAGTAGTACCTTTAAGGCCCAAAAGCAGACAATTACTATGTTTTTACACTATAAACCGAATAGCTTTGCATTAGCCAAAGTTTCGCAGTGAATAAGACGTTGTGCCATTATTTGCTGAATGCATCTTGATTTCCACCTTATTGATTGATGTTTTTGCCTGGTGTAGTAGCCACCAACTAGCCACCTAGCCACCTAGCCACCACTCTCGCCTGCAAGTCAAGAGTCTTTAAGGAAAAAGTGTGTGGTGGTTGTGGGCAGTGTGTGTGCACACCACCAATTGGGGTCAGTGAAAAGCTTTTAAAATGTTAACGCTATTTTAAATACGATACGTTGTTTATTTAAATTTAGTCATCCCCAACTTCCCATCGCCATTTCCATCGCCATCGCCATCGCCAAACGACAGTAAAAGCGATGGGATGGATTTGGATGGGATGGGTTGGTAATGATGATTGTGATGATGATGTTGCTAAAACAAGACGCTAGTCGACCAATATGCAAAGTAATCACAACACACAAAGTGTGCAGGCAACAAAAACTAGAAACTTGGGAGAGAGAAAAAAAAGGGGTGTGTGAAATGGAAATGTGAACCATATGCAAATCCCGGATCGTTTGCCGGAATGTGTCTATAAATTTCGATGTTTTAGTGAAATTACCACGGTGAAAACTATTCGGCGAGAGACGAAAACTTAAAAAATTGCGGCTAATTGTTTTTGTCAACCCAAAATCGACACCTTCATATGTGGGAATAATGCATAAATACGCCTGACAATGGATTACTACTATAACCGGAGGGATGTCAAGGTAATTGACCACTGGCAAAGCCAGAGCAAATATACACAAACTTGCATATAATATAAGCCATTAAGTGATTCCTATTTCTGGTAGCACTTGTTACTCATTTCACGGGCATTGCTCATAAGACGCGTAGTCCATAGACAATTAGTTTTGTGTGGGAAATCTGATTTATGGGAATGGAATGGTGGGGCGTATTGCTTATACACCTGTCCGATTGGCGCCTAATTTATAGATTATGACTCGAGAATTACCCAAGCGAAGATGTTCCATTTAAAAAAAGGGAAAGGAACCAATGTTTAGATTGGTGTTTCTTCGCTTCCAGATTAGTTAAAACTAACAATTTTCGATGGTTTTTTCAAAGCAATTTAAACTTGATGTGTACCCCGAATACAATAACATTGTTAACAACTTTTCTCTGCGAGGCAAATTGCTTACAAAACTCGGTAATTTCAAGATGCAAACATTTTACACAAGTATGAAAATAAAACTTTATTTCGAAAGCTGGCACCAATCGCAAAAAACACACTTATTAAATTATAAAATATAATGCGTAGTAAACAGCTCGGCGAGCGAGAAACTGGAGCTTATCGGCCCCAATTCAATCCACTTTCAAAAACCATTAAAAGATCATCTCGGATGATTAACTATCAATCGGCTATATCAAAAGTGGTCTCTGCCTGACATTTCTGCCACACAGCGTCTATAATAAAATCTTGCAAATTTCTG
Organism: Drosophila sechellia; assembly: GCF_004382195.2. NCBI lineage: Eukaryota > Metazoa > Arthropoda > Insecta > Diptera > Drosophilidae > Drosophila > Drosophila sechellia. Next base: position 19,616,940 of record NC_045952.1, read on the forward strand.
AGCACAAAGGGGGCCATCATCAAAAAGAGTTGAGGCCGCGACGGATGAATAATTACCTCGCTGTGGTATCTCAGATCGAAAGGGAAAGGCTTCGACTTGAAGTCGGATTTCGGCCGAGGAAGTTGGCCATCGCCACAGTTGGACACCCCGGTTAATCCACGGGTTCGATGGGGGATATCGATGCAAATTAACGGACGCAATGCATATATGTCAACAGGGCCGCGCCAGTCCATTCATTAGTTCAATTAGCTTATCCCATCGGCGGGGGGAGTTGCGCTTGGCTGGCCCTGCCGATACCATATACCATATATACCATATACCCTATACGCCATATACCATCTGCAATACAATATAATTCATTAGCGCGTATAAACTTTCGCTTTCGCAAGATCAAATCAAAGCAGTGCCTTTGTGCAGAGAGCCAAACCTGAATTACAATGCCAAATGCAAATATAAGAAAATATACATGCCTATGCCTATACATGCCAAGCTGATAGGTCTAGAAGCAGAAAAAAAAGTATATTAAATATACAAATAGTTAAAAAATAAAATAATTTATCTCATTGCTTGTGATCAGCAATCGCTTAGATTGATTCTGCATTCAGGTCATGTCAGCATGCCAGTGCTATTAATTTGGCCATGGCTGTTTGTAAGGCATCGGCGATGCCTTTTGATGCTGTTACACGTAATCGTCTACGTCCACGGACCGGGGGAGTCGAACCCGGAACGTTGGAGCTTGGAGCTGCAGATGGAGTGGCGTTGCAGTGGCAGTGGCACCGATCGAAGTGAAACCTGTCTGCGGAAAGGAAAATCATTTCACACAATCACAATCACAATCACTTGGCCCGCGGCTTGTGCAAACAAACCGACAGCGAGACATAAACACACCCATGTGCATCCGAGTCTCCGCGTATCTGAGTATCTGAGTGTCTGGGTATCTCTGTATCTGGGTATCTCCGCATCGTATATGGCTCAGCAGGTTGCCTGTCTGCCGACAGATTTACAAACAATCCATCGAGCGTTTGAAATCGACCCGATGGCGCATCTCCGTCTCGCAACGTCGACGATGCATTTAGCGCAATCTGCATATGGCATACGAGTATGGCATCAATAGAGCCATCAAAAAGTCCCCCGGAATGATCCGCCTCGGAGTCGGAGATCCAGTGGAGCTGAGTGGATTGGAATCCAGGTGCGGGGAATGGCCACATTCGCTTAATCGCCCCGAGCACGTCGATCGAGTTCGTTAACCGGCCGTTATGCAAAAAGTTCTTTTGGAATCGATCCAAGAAATTACCATAACGGTTAGCTCGGTGTCTGACTGCTGGTCAGTATCGGTCGGCAATCTCTGGGCCCGGCTCTCCACGACAGCCGATAATTTCAATCGAAGACGTGCAGGCATGCGACACCAACGCCAGCAGCAATACTTCAGCAGAGGCAACTCCATTTTGGGCCCAGTCCCTGGATATTCACATAAGTAGCTCTCTGCACTTGGAACAACTGATCGGGAGAACTAGCTTTAAAATCTATCTTAATGTAGCAGAATTTGATTCTTGATAAGACAGTGCATTGGAGATATGAAGATATATATGGAGATCTAAAGATAGTTATTAGTGCATCCGAGACTCTATGATCTCAAGAGCAGCTTTTGAGTTTCTGAAGTATAGTATATACATTTTTCCCAGTGCAGTCAGTTGTGAAATGAAGCGATGTGGTTGGTCATTGCACTGGACGCACTTGGCTCACGGGAAACCTTTGGGCATACGAATATATATGTACATACGTGCCTATAGCTCGTTTCACAATTGATTAATGATTTCTCCGGCACCCAACACACATGTCCAACGAGACCCACAAATTAGCATAATGCTGCATTATGCGTATAATAACACTGCTATTATGGGTGTTATATAAAACATGCGATTGACATGAAAGTAAAACATAACTGGGCGTTGCTTGATTGGAAAGTGATTTGGCTTTTTGAACTGGGTTCGGCTTGAATTGCTTGATTTTTGAGCTGAGTTGTCTTGAGTTTATTTGGCTTTGGGCTTAGAGGCTAATTAGCTGACAACTGGCCAGATGGATGGCATCGTGACCATGAAAGTCGTGATGCGACCCGGCGATAAAGCGAAATCTTTTGAATGGTAAACTCAATAGTGCGTGGAGTGTCGTGATGCACGACCAGGATCATGGATGTGGATGTGGACGAGGCCGGTGCCTTGGCCCAGCTAATCTGCGATTAAGACGCACCTTTGCCGACCGCTCTGATCTCTCGACCGTGTCATTGAACCCACTTTTGGTAGCCCCATTGTCCGGATCAAAAGCAACCTGTACCTGTCCATAGTAATGATTGGGCGCTTTTCAAGCGAAAAGTGTGTCTGTGGCAAGAAATCAAGTCATAACTGTTAACACACATGTAAAGAGCACACCGAAAAGCGGAGCGTTCTTTTCAAAGTTCTTCGTTCTTTAAAGTCCCACCCCCCTCCCCCCTCATTATATAGCATATGCCACAAACACGCTCCACGAACAGCAGATAAAAAACAGATTCTTTTGTTAATTGCTTTGTCCATTCTGGGCCAGGTCGCCCGAAGAAAACGTGGGTAAACGGAGTGATAGAGAGTGATGGTGAATAGGTGGTGAATAAATGTAACTATGGCACGACATTTTCTAATTTTTCCCCATCCATTTCCCGCAGATAACCCAACTCAAGAACATTGAGCTAATCAACAATACGAAAAATGCACATAAATCAGCGCTCGAGATGCGCACAACAATGAAGAGCAGTCAGCCGAATGGATTGGATGATGCTCCTACACGGATGAGGGCCCCCGAAGAGATGAAGGCCACCACTTGGATGACGACGCTGCTAGGCAGTCACAGCCATAGCCACAGCCACAGCCACAGCCATCCGGCAGTAGCCAAGTCGAAGGTCAGTGAGTCATGACTTAGAAATTCCGTCGAATTCTGGCATTCGATTAAACCCGCTCTCCCCGCCTTTCCAAGGATCCCAATTCGGACACGGACTCGGCCTTGTCCTCGGCCCCGCCTTCCATCAGCCCGCAGCCGCCCTCCAGCGGATCGGACAGCGGCGTGATTTGGCAAACAGTAAGTACCCGGAATCTCTTTGCCAAGAGATAGACCTACATAAAGCAGGCTTTTAAAAATACATCACAAGTCCATCAGATTTTTGGCATGAGAATTTCGCTTTGAATAGATTTGATTAATGATGGTCCGTGGCTAACGATTTATCTTAACTAGGAACCCATAGCAAGATCTCTTAGTTAATAGACTTACGATTTCTTCTTGATCAGTCTTCATACATGTTTGATTTATATTTCTAATTAAAAAACATCTTCATATAATAAATAGATCAAAATTATAATTATAATAAATAGATTATAGAAAATTAAGTAAAAGTTCATTGTGCTCTTTGGAAACCTATATTGCTCTTATTATTTATATATTAAAAGTAAAAATTTATGAAGTTTCAAAATAAATAAAAGAAGAGATAAACAAACAAAAAAAATTCTCATATTAAAAAACGTTTCGCAGAATTGAAGATAGTTTTCTACATAGTTTTCCCATCGTTTCTAGAACCGTTTCCGTTTGATTCTAATCAAATCCACCCCCGTTCTCTTGCAGCTGCAGGATCTGGACAAGTTGCAAAAGGAAGCGGAAATGTACCAAAAGGAGAACGAGCGCCTGCAGACGGAGGTGCAGCTGATGAAACAGGAGCTGGATGCCGCGGAAAAGGCGGCCATGAGCAGTGGCAAGAAGCAGGCCCAGATCGGGGAGCTGATGCAGCGCATCAGGGAGCTGGAGGAGAAGCAGTCGAGCTTGGCGGACGAGGCCAGCGAACTGCGGGAACAGAATGAACTCCTTGAGTTTCGCATACTCGAGCTGGAAGATGATAGCGATAAGGTAGGCAAACGGCACCCCCACCACCAAGCACGATTCACTCGAAGACCAGTTTGCGAATCCACTCGAACGAGTGACTCACTTGGCTCACTTGGCTTGGTTGTTTATGAATGAATTGAGCCATTCGGTGGAACCCGACTTGAGTTCGCTCAGAGCCAAGCTAGCGATGTTGGCCAACTTTGTGTGCTGGAGTCTCTTTTAGTTTTGTTTGGCATCTAAGCCAGCACGGAAATTGTTTTGGTTTAACGGCAACAACAATCTTTCTATTTTCCAATTGAAATTGTTTCACTGGATCAGCCGCAGTTAATGGCTAACTCATTAGGCTGTGTTGTTATAAAATATTCAGGAATTGAAAACTGTGGTTAAACTTTCCAATTGTTAGTGACTCTATCTGCGCACATTGACTTTTATGTCACTACCTCGATCTGTGATCAACGCCTACAATTTTCCCCGTGCCGCTTCTTGGCCATGTAGACGCTTTGGTCTAAGAGTTGTTTTAGCCAAATCAGTGTTGAAGCGCTTAAAACGCTACTTATAAGGGTAGCGCCCTAAGTGGATGCCATCTATGTATCTTGTTATACTTATGAGTGTTTTGCCATTGCTCATAGACAACCAAATCGAGCAAAAAGGCTTTTTTGGCCCCACACCTTCGTGGTGACCATTAAATGGGGCAAATAAAGGTATATCGAAGATATGGGGGCTTAGAAATATTTTCAATCTATTTGGTGGTTTCATAATCCTGTACTATATTCAATCACATAAATGTCTGCGCTATAATGCTTAGTTAACTGAAAAATCTCTTAAGGGGTATCTCCAGTTCGATGCCCTATTCCGTCAATCATTTCTGCTGCTTTTCAGTTTCGGTACGCTTAATTTCTAGAGCCGAACAGTTTCAGCTGGCAGCCAGCAGCAGCGAAGTCGTTCAGCTTGAAAATCCAATTCACTCGTCTAATTGCAATAACCAAAAGTAATTATTCGAGCAGCCAGCAAAGTGAAATTAGATGTAGATCGGTGTGCACATGAGAGTGTGTCAGTGGTGGCAGTGGAGCATTAAGCCAGTGTTAATTTGCCTAAGTAACTGTTAATCAGCGGATTATATCTAATCGCATCACCCCCGAAATCTCCGATCTAGATGGAGAGCACCTGCGAGGGCCACTGCCAGAGTCTGCAGGAGCTGCTGGAGCAGTCTGCCCAGCAGCTGGAGGATCGGGACAAGCGCTGCTTGCAACAATTGCTGCAGTGCGTCCAGCAACTGGATCTGGATGCCATGATGCCAGGCGATCAGGTGTGTAATGCTCGCAGCCCTCAAGTTTCGGCTTTTGTTCGGTTTACATCTTACTTGAAACTCTACAGCACAGCTAGCACATTGATGTTTGTCAGTTATTCGTGGAAAAACTTACATACGTTGTTGCAAATATATACAATCCATACATTTATTGATTCCCAGCTCACTATTTTCATTACCCTTGTTCAAACATTGTTATTATTTTGAGCAAAGAAATCGCTAAAATTTAAGTTCTATTTTATTCCCGTACATACAGAACCGGACGGAAACTCCCAGAAGGCACAATCCAACCCATAGTCACAGCCACAGTCAAAGTCACAACCACAGGATCGTAGCCACAGTTCAGCCGTATAGCAACTGTGCCACGCCCACATCTCCGCCCACGCCAAGCAAGAGGCACTGCAGCCAGGTGAGCGCGTGGCAGAGCAGCAGCCTCAGCGAGAGCGGAGTGTTCGTAGAGTGCGATCTGCCTTCGAATCCCAATCCCATTGGCCACCCGCACCTGCTGTTCTACCAGGAGAGATTGGAGCAGTTGGAGGGCAAGCTGCTGATCTACGAGAGCAGCGGCGAGACCCAGGCACGGCACTTGGCCCAGAGACTGCAGCGGGAACTGCAGCTGGAGAAGGATCTCAAAGAGCTTGCAAACCGAGTGGAATTGCTAATCGAGCAAAACGCCCAGTTGGAGGAGGCCAAGTGCGAGTTTGAGGAGGCCGAGAACGATACACGACTCCATTTGCAGCGCAACGAGGTGGAACTTGAAATTCTTCGCCAGCGCAACGTGGAGTTGGAATTCGGCAAGGAAGCACTGGGCGCCAAGTATCAGGATTGCAGGGCGGAGGTACTAATCCTTCGAGAGGATCTAGCGGCAGCTGAAACCCAACTGGAGCATCTGCAGGCTGAAAGAAAGCAAGCCAGAAAGGAGCTTCAGGATCTGAGAAGATCTCTTCCATTACTCCTAATCTTCCGCATCTTATCACTAGCCAAAATGGGCAACGAGGAATCCTGCATGGGAGGCAGCCCCCGCCTATCCTCGGGCTACACTTCTTCTATACACGAGGATCGTGATTTCAGTGCCAAGATGCAAACAACGGAGTTTGGCCTTGGTCAAGCGGGATTTACCGATTCCGGCGAGGATCGGGAGATCGTTTACCTAAAGGAAGAAGTCAAGAGTCTGCGTAGCCAACTGAAAGAGCTAAATGCCCGGCACTACGAAGCCATGGAAACAGCAGACTCACACTGGGTAGATCTGGAGCAGCAGTACAAGGAGCGCGAGGAGGCCCAACAGGCCAAGGAGGCCAGTCTCAAGCAGAAGATAGCCCAACTGCAAGATTGCCTCCGGGAGGATTCCCGGGCGGCGACCGAAAAGATCCAGCAGCTGGAGGAGGGGGAACTGTCACTGAAGTCCTGCCTGGTCCGCATGACCAAGGAGCATCGCGACTTGCTCACCGAGAATCGCACTCTACAGTGCAGCTTGGAGAGCCTAATGGCCAAAATGGAAAAGGAGGCAGAACACAAGATGCCCCTGACAGAGGCTCTGGAAAACGAGAGGCGCAGAACCCAGACACTGATGGATGACCTCATCTTTGCCAAGAAGGTGCAGCAGAACACCGAGGATCAGTTGAGGCAGGAGACGGATGCTTTGCGCACCCAGATCTTCAACATCAAAAAGGATTACCTGCACATCGAGGTCACCAACGGCGAGCTGAAAGAGGAGGTGGGCACGCTGGAGAACAAAATCCGCCAGATGGAAAACCAAATGAGAGATTCGGAGGAGCGGGCGCGCTGCCTGGAGGACGAGCTGCGCACCAAGGACGAACAATGCCAGCTCTTGGAACGCAAACTGGGCGTTATGCCCGAAGGCTACAGCCTGGCCGATGAACTCCATGATAGTCCTGCAAAGCGGGCCAAGAAGGATGAGGTACCGAGCCTCCAGGCTGCCAGCCAGGGACTGGGCGTGGCCTTACTCGATCTAGAGGTGAGTCTGGTAGTATTTAGAATTTTACCGAAGCCTACAGCACCATCTCATTACAGGGTCGTGATTTTGGTCTACCACTCCACAAGGACTTCCAAGCGATCGCCTGCAGTGTGAAGCAACTGGCGGATACACTTCTCTCACAGAGTCCGTCCGAGGTGAGTCTCCAAAGCAAAGAGCCTGCCAAACCAGCTGGTTCGGAACCCGAAGGCTCCAGTTGGGCTACGGTACAGGATGCCTCCTCAGAAAAAATACCTGAGACAGGATTATCAACTGTGACTAGTCTAGAACGCCAGGGAAATCAAGAAACTCAAGATTATCAGGTCATTCAAGAAAATCCGGGAAGTCTGGAAAGTCAAGTCGATTCGGAATGTCTAGAAAGTCAAGAAAGAAATCTCGTTAGCAGCAAGAAATCTAGTTATGTTAGTGTCCTGACATCCTCATGCCGGTCAATAGTCCGGGAATTAGCTGGGGGATCAGCCCAAAAATCTGAACTACACCTTGGTGAATCGGACAGCAGGGCGGATCCGCAGATAATTCAACCAACGGATGAGGATGAGAAGGTCACCTCGTTGCCGTCTTCCATGAGGCAGCTGTTCAACGAGGTTAGTTCTGTGGATCACGAACCCGAGCTTAAAAAGATAAGCAAAAAGCGGGCAAAGGATAAGAAGGAGAAGCATCCAAAACCAAACAGTCGCCAGCGAAGAATACACCGTTTCCTCTTCCGTCACATTTACCATCCACGTACGCGCGATGGAACTCTGGGTTTCCCGCTTGAAAAGAGCCTCTCCTGCAGTAGTTTCTACTCGCTTTTGTCAGTTCACTCGGTTCACTCGGCCAGATCCGGCATTTCTATGCACTCCCTTCACGCTGAAGTTGTTAATCGTGATTTGGGATCTCTGACCAGTGTGTCATTTGTACAAACGGACGAGCTGAAAACCCTGGAGGGCGAGGTTCAGGTCACGGCAGAGAGCAATGAACAGGAGATACAAGTTCAACCAGAGACGGTCGAGTGTGGAACACAGGTCGATGTGGGTGTGGAGCAACGACTCCTGCTGATGCCTCTTAGAACCAGGTGCTTCGTGGATTTGCTTCAGGGCGCCGTTGACGGATACCTCGATGTTGCCGCCTTCCGGACCCGTCTTCTTCGCTTATGGGAGGGTGGAGAGGATTTCCGTGAGCACCTTGAATTTTTGCAAGATATGTGGATTGAAAAGAGTACTCAAAAGTCGCAGGAGAGCTACGAAGGATTTGTGGCTGCTCTGGACTGTGTGCACAACTTAAAATTGGCCCTTAAGCCCGCATCTTCGGCGCTTCTGCAACAGATCGAGCGGCGAATCCACACAAGACTTCTGCTCTTCCACAACCACAAGGCGGAATCGGAGTTCTGCTGCACTGTCTACATTCCTGTGGAGAGGAGCAATTCCACGTTGTTCAGGGCTAACAAATAGTAGCCTATACCTCTATGTAAATACTCCATACATAAATCTAAATTACCAAGTGACTGTCCCTTATTTTTGTCTCCTTGAGGGTTTGAGGTCTCGGAAGTAGTGACATCTAGTTATAGGTGGCTAACCAGGACCATTATAATTCAACATCAATAGTGCCCTGAGATTATTGTCTTTGTATAGAGTAGACTGTTTAATCGGCAGATTCGTATCGGCATCAGATTATTCCAAATTGTTTGAACGTTGAGCATTATGATTGGCGAGTTTGAGGACTTAGACATCTTCCATGACTGCCGCAGTGACGACGAGGAGAATCCAGATGTGAAAGTGGGCGGTGGTGATGAAGTGATCTGCAAGCAAGCGCCTCGATTCGACGATCCTGTCCAGATTCGGGCCGTTTTGGAGCGGGCAGCCACTGCCACCCAGCGGTTGCTGAGGTGCTACGGAGGCACTGATTGCGTGCCAACTCGTCCTTTGATGACACTTTTCTATCCGGCCACCCTGGAGGTCAGTGCCCGTCTACACACGGATGACAAGTGTCCTTGCCCTAAGGACAGGCAGTGCAAGTTGATTGGCGACCCAGTGACCCTGAGGTTGCCAATCGAACTGAATCCGGAAAGTGGCCAGGTGAAAGTCAACATCTTCCAGCCCAAGTCAATTGGCACATTTTGTGGATGCAATGCACCTGGAAATCAGAACAAGTCGAAGAGCAGGAGATCGAGTGTAAAGTGGTCCAACAAGGATGAAGTATGTCCCGATTGCCAGGAACCTAATCAAAACTCGTGAATTTTAAACTCATCAAGAGCCACATTATGTTCACTTAGTTGTTTTTTCTCGAAATTCATTGGTGACTAAATTGGATTATGTTTGGGAAATGCGTTTTTTTTTTCTGTGGTATTTGCTGGGGTATGTTGGGAGTTAGAATATGTATCTTAATTAACTTTCGCTTTGCTTTGGCTACACACACACAGAACAGCACAGGAAAATCGAAAATGCATAGGAGTGACTAGCAGGCGGTGAAGTCAAGTTTTCAATCCTGTCACTATTTTGCTCCATTTGGTATCAGTATTTTAGACACAATCGAGCATTCAACACACACTTAAAAATTTAATGTGAGTTCAGAGCTTGATTTGGGGAAAACAGTTCTAGCACTTTAAGCGTGATGGACGAGGAATTCTCCAATCAGCCCTTCGATCCAAGCATCGCTCAAAGTGACTTCTCCAGGAGTCGTTTCGTTAACCAGAGCGCCTTGACATTGCCTCACGGTTTGGACTCCACCCGACTGCTTTTCGTAGGCGAAAACTTCCAGCAGACGCGCAGCGAACAGGACTTATTTTACGACTGTCAAGGTCCGGGGGAGGATTCGCCAAAGGAGGGCCGCAGTGCCACCAGCCGGTGCAAGTTCGATGATCCGGCGGCGATACGAGATGCCCTGGAACGGGCGGCCAATGCCACACAGATGCTACTCAAGAATTTTGACAAGTCCGGTGGTTGGAATCAGCCATGTGCCGTCACCCTGGAGTTGACCGCTCGGTTGGTGGACCCCAAGAAGGGTCGCGCCGGTTGTCCGTTGCACGGAAAGCCCGTCACCGTCCAGATGCCGCTGGAGTTCAATCCGCAGAGCGGCAAGGTGGTCAAGTGTCAGCAAAAGAAGCCGCCGGTCACCAGGCATCGCAAGGAGTCCATCTGCCAGTGCCGCTCGCAGCAGTATATGCGTTCCGCTCCAAGGGCTCCAAAGCCCACCTCAGGTAAATCCGCCAGCGAACATTTTCGTCCCTGTGAATCGCAACAGCTAACCGAAGGGTCCGCCAGTTCGGTATACATAGGAAGCTGTGGGGATTCAACATCTCAGTGTAACCGTTGCACTCCGGCCACATGTTGCCGCTGGCACGACCCGGGGGCACGTGAGGTTATCTCAATCTGCTGCCTGCCCCTACCGCACATCGAATCAGAGCTCACTCTTACCCCAGTGTCTGAGCCACTGCCAATTAAAGAATCGTTGGTGGAGATAGAAGCAACGGCCCCGAAGGAGCACTTGATAATCTATGCTCCAGAGCCGGAACACGAGATCACCGAGTCGGATGATTCCGATGATCTCTTGTCTAGCGAGCTGGAAACGATCGGACCGCAGCCGGAAGAAGAAATGGGACCGCCTCCGCCGGAAAGGTCGCCGGGAAGCAAGCGGTACTACCTTGCCCTGCCCCAAAACAAGGAGTTCTCCAACTGTTCCCCGTGCCGCTTCGATCCCAGTCCCATTATGGACGAGGAAGGCAATGTGTTTTGTCCCGGCAACTGTGGCTGCTGCATGTGTCCGTGGAAGCAACGTTCCTTTGCCCCAAACCAGCAGCACACCAATGTCAAGGTTTGCCGATGCGTACAGCGCGGCACCATCTTCACCAAGTTCGAGGATAGGGAGGTCTGCAGCCAGACCTCCTACTTCGACTTTTGTCCGTGCCGCGAAAAGGCGGAGGCCAAGTTCTTAGAATTGTACCACGCTGAAATGTGGTCCCGTCCGGACATTACGCGGGGTCGCGAGATCCAACTCAATGAGATCAAGGAACTGCTCGTACCCGCGAGCCATCCAATCGAATAAAATGTGTTTGCTCACCGAATCAAATCGAATCGAATCATGTGTGGTCTAGCCGGGGAATCGAGTCGAAACGGTTTTAGGAATCGGTTCGGTATCGGTTAGAAGTGCTCGTCTTTTCGAGCCTTAGCCGCCACAATATCGTAAGCGTGCTAACTTTCCTGCTGACCTGTTTTCTTCCATTATATTTCAATTGTAATCACTTCTCTTTATTGAAGTAACAGGTTTAGAATATAATGGTACGATTTTGGGAATTTGATTTTTAGGGCAGATTTATGTCGCTTGTGTAAGCGGCTTAGGTTCAATGTTTCGGAACATCGTGCAAATCAAGATGTTTGCAAGAAACCTCAAGAGTAGCCAAGAATTTTTGAAAATTTATTGAACGGATACAGAAGGGCGGTCTATAAACAGACTCTTATTTTACCTGAATTGATGTTAGATATTTATTTTATCGCAAACATTTCATCCACAGAATGCCCGGCTCTGATGTACATGCAGCATGAGCGACATTCCGACATCGACCCCAACTCCCGCCATCAACAAACCGACATATCCCACATAAGAGACCACTGGAAGCCGTCAAAATCCCAACAGTCGCAACAATCTGATCGTGAAGGCCCTCATGCCAAGCCTTCGCAGACGGAGGTCTCCTTTCTGCAGAAACACCACACGCCCAAGAACCCGGAATCGAAGGCTAATGATGGGGCGTCCTGCTCATGCACCGCAAAGAGGTCCAAGTCCGCCGATCCACCAGCGGTTAAAGCTCCCACCTGTGCATGTGGACAGGGTCATGAGGAGAAATCCACCTTTAAGAAGCCCTGCTCCCAGAAAACATCGGTTACGGAGCCAGAGAAGGCTTCCTCATTCAAGAGTGCTTTGACAGCGTGTACCAAGGAGCTCCTCGATCCCTGCAGTTGTGGCGCCCACCCACCATACTGGGCTGGTCAAAGCAACTTGGTAACCGGACCATCCTACAGTAGAGCAATGGACCCCTCCACCTATAAGAGTTCAAGCACTCTCGCTCCCTTGCATAGACCCGCAGCATCAAAAGGCAGCCTTGGTCGATCCAAGAGTTTGGCCAGTCTGCCCAGTAAACCTAATGCGCCAACCCAGAGTGGCGTCACTTGGTTGTCGGCTTTAAAGGATCCGGAGAGTACATGCTGCTCTTCCAAAGAGGATGAACGTCCTCCATGTACCTGCAACGCTACCCAGACTAATCAGGATCCTTCAATGAGTTCACTTCCTCAGAGCCACCCCAATTATCGCAGTATGACATCCAAATCAAGTACTTCCAGGGCGCCAAACCCGTGCAATCAACCCTCCTTTGGGCCAGGCGATGAGACCTCAGCCACCACGCGATCCCAGTCGATTGTAGGCCAGATCACCTGCCTATGCGCATCGGAGCATCAGCCCACCAAGGCCTTTGTGTCGAACCTTGCCGATCGGGAATGCACAAATGAGATCCAGATTGCGCCATGCCCCTCCACAAGAATACACCATCCATCCGGGTTTGCCCAGTTCACCGATTGTCAGAACTCTCAATGCGACCCCAATACCTCTTTCCGTTCTAGGAAAGTGAGCGTTAAGGGTCACGAGGAGTTTTGCGACTGTGATGCTTCTGATAACTTCTCCGAACTGTCCGATCCCATCCAGACCAGTCTTCATACGCACAGGAGTCTTTCCGGGGGCAGTTGCCTGTGCAACGACGATGCAGATCCTCCGAAGGAACCCGAAAACGCTACGTGTGTCAGCAAGCAATGCCAGTGCTCTTCGAAGGACGACCTTCAGGGGATGCAAAGTGCCCAAGCGGGCACCGGCTATCAGACACCAGAGGATCTTTGCGGAAATAGGGCTATGGCCTGCTGTTCGCGTAAAGAACGCATCCTGATGCTGATGGAGAAACTCACCAGTCCTGGGTGCGATTGCGGTATATCTCGCCCCTGCCTGACTCAACAACTTTTCCGGGAACTAACACTACTCCTGAGATCGGAAAAAGATGATGCAGTTGCCCCAGCGGATGAAGCAAGTCCACCGTGCCTAACCTTCGATGAGTGCTGTGCGGCCCAACATGCTGGCAATGGGGAAGGGGATCCAGCCGAAAAACCCCCGTCAAAGAGAGAGCTCCAACGAGTCGAGTGCTTCCATCAACTGGAGGAATACCTCTGCAAGTGCTTCCTACCGCCGGCAGAATATCAAATCCCTGAGACCGATATCTATGCTTTCGAACTAGATCCGGACTTTCCACCAGAACCCGAGCCGCCAAAATCCCCCAAGGGAAATGACAACATGCAACCTTGTCTGTGCCCGGAACAATTCTTTGACATTGGAAATGCACTAACCTGTTCGGGTGATGGCTTGGATGACGACTTCTTTCGTGATTGTGAGGATGACGAGGTTAAAAATTTCGAAAGTAAGGATGATGGTAAAGCAACCACGGAGCCGGATCTCTGCCAATCTCTTAAAGCATTCATCGACAAGGAACTGCAAGAAATTCTTGCGGAGGAGGCCAATAAGGAAGGCGATGAGGTAGAAGAAAAAACTCCTAGCACAGTACTAAGGGAAATCTGTGAGAGACCCACAACCGTAGCACCACCGCAAGAAGAGGAGAAACAGATTGAGTGTCCATTTGCTGGCATGGTGTCCTGTCCTCCATGGACCACACAGCAAACAGACTGGGCAGCCTTCCCATACAACTTAGATCCCTGTGCGCAAAAGGAGTCACCTAGCCCGGCGCCCCGGGGTCCACGTACTGGGCTATTGCCCGAAGGACCTCTGTCACCCGATATGAGAAACCTCTGCGAGCAGCTTTTGCGAAAAGCTCTCAAGGATTGTGGTCTGTGTGGTGGTGACGACGTGTACTCCTGCGAGGACGATGTATGCGAAGAGTGCGCGCTTGATTGTGAGGCATGCCCGGAAGATTGCCCGTTGGAAAAGTGCGAGGAATGCGATGATGAGTGTCCCCCAGATCAACAAGGATGCCTATGCTGCCACTGTCGCGCTCTCATATGCGACGAGGAGTGCAAGACGGTTGCCAATACCCTGCGCTCCGGAATGTGTGATCCACTTTGCGAAATGGTGAGAAACTTCGAGATTCCATCATTATCTTGTATACCTATTATTTATTTTTTGCAGAAATACTTTATAGACTCCATCATCGTTGATATGCATGCCATGGACTGTGTGCTCGGCAACAAGAAAGCGAAACCAAAGGTTCGACACCCACTGTCATTGATAATGTGCACTTCCTTAATAATAACCCTTTATTATTAATTCCATAGCACCATAAGCCTACAGACTCGATCTGCAGAGGTGGACCCGGCGATAGTTTTCCCATCAAAATTAAGAGTGTGTGGCCATTGGGTAACACCGCTCTCTACGTCCAATGGAAATTGGAGGACTGTCGCGCTGTAGCAGGATATGAGGTGAGGAAGAAGTCCGTCCTGCAAATACTGGCAAACATTTTTCAAACGTTTCTCTACTTTCCAGATTTACTTGGATGGGCATTTGACGAACCGATTCTACAGTTTTCGTCACGAGGCCGGAGTTATTACCAATGCGGATGTGACCAATCCGCACCAGGTTGTGCTGCGCGCCGTGGCGGTGGGTCAGGAGTTTCCCGGCGAGGGTCCGGGTAAGGATGCGACCGCGGAATGTGGCTGCCAGGCGGTGGCACTTGCTCATCCCGAATTGAAGGCGGGAGCGCAGAGGCCGTGGACGCCCAGTCTCTACTATTATGATCCCAACCAATTGCCGCCGGCGGAGGACGCGCAGCAGTGCTAGTCAAGAATCATATGTATATCATTATATCGAATATCATCGGATATCACCGTTATCGGAACAAAGGAGCTAAACGCTCCCTCACATTTTAGCTTGTACATATAGCGTATTTATATGTAGTGTTTGTTAAGAGTTCTTTATCTGAAGGATACCAATTGAAATTGTCTGTACGTAGTGCTTTGCATAGTGCCTTAAATCGTAATTGTAGATCGTAAGCAAAGATCAATGCATTGTAAAGGAATTGAAAGCGGATGGCTTCATTCCGATGGCACGTTTGAGTTCACCAACACCAAATTCACTTTGAATAAATGAATCTCATTGTTAGAGATGAAACAGTTAAAATTTTTGATTCTATTTCTAGACTAATGCTACTGTTTTGATATTATTGGGGTAAAATTTGATCACAACTCATTGCTTCAGCAGTTGAAAAATTAATAAATAATTCACTTTTTGTAGACAACTTTCTCTATCAGTAAGCTTAAGTGCTAAAAAATGTCTGGCGGAAAAGGTGGGTCAGGAAATAGGGGAGGAGGTGGCGGTGGCGGAGGTGGAGTTGGTGGACGTGGTGGAGATGGAGGTGGTGGTCGTGGTGGAGATGGGGGAGGAAAAAATGGAGCCGGCAAATCAGGAAGTCCCAGAAATGAAAACCAAGCAGATGAGAAATCTAACGAAGACAAGAAAAATCCAAGGGATGGCAAAGACGGAGGATCAGGACGTGGTGGCGATGGAGGTGGCAAACATGGTGGTAAAGGAGGCGGCAAAGAAGAAAACAAATAAGCCGGGTCAATGATCAAAACATAAATATATATATTTATTCAATTATTAACTAAAAGGTCCGAATCGACTCTCCATGTTTTGGAAAATGTACGAACAGCTTTGGTCATCGTAGGATGGCTCAATCTTATCGGCCGTAACGCTGGCCAAAATCAGGAATTTGGTTTCTGGGCTCTGGAAATGATATTATAGTGATAAGGTTAAAAATAACTCTTACTTCGAATGTAAGATTAGGATAGCTACCTCCTTGGGTTCGTTGTGCTTCCACAGATCGTTGGCCTCCAGAAAGGTCTTCAGGAGGATGCGCCACTGCCAATAGTTCTCCTTGCCATGGAGCTTCGGTATGGAATGGAAATCCAGCTGCAGGTGACCCATTTCGTTCCACTTTGCCGCACTAACTGATTAGACCAGACCCAGTTGCCCATAGTTAGGTACACCAGATATGAAAGCTCGAAAGCTTTTCCTATCGCGGACTTAACATTCGCCCAGTTTAACAGCTCTAGACGGGATTAGTGTTAGATCGAGCGGAATGTTGTGAGCCGCGTGAATCATTAAACAAATTCTGGTGCCAACTTGTTAACAGTTTTCCGGGGCGCTGAGGGAAATGCGATTGCATTTCAAGCGGAAAGTGTCAAACATGAATCGACACCAAATTGTTTGCAATTAAACTATTAAGTTATTAGAATCAAATTTAAAGGCTAAAAAATGTGGAGCACCTACAAAATTGTTTTTGAACAATGAAAGTATTCAGATAAATAAAATTATCGAACCAGAGAGTTGTCAACACGGCGAGTCTATACTTTATTTATTTGGTGCTATTTTTGAGGAATGCTCTTTTGCTTAGTTTAGTCATGGTAGACCACTTATGCAATATACACATATGGTAATAAATATTTTGGTAAAAGTAGGAAATAGTATTATTATATACTACAAATGGTCAAATGAAAAGAGTAACTCTACTTCGTGGTGCAGTCACTACTCGCCTAATTTGCTTTATATGATTGCTTTTTTGTTGCTTCTATGCAGTGGGGAAAATCCCTGAGCAGAGGAGGCCATTCGTCAGTCAATTTAATAGGGGGAGTTATGGACAGGCCATCGCTATATAGTCGACCACAATTTTGTCGCCTCGATTTAGTTGTCATTGGCTATGACTCAGTTCGGTCGCATGTGGTGGCTGCCATTGCTGCAGTGGCTCACCATCGGATCAGGATTAGGTGTGGGTGCCTGGAGCTTTGGACCAGTTCAATCGGATGCCAGCCAGGATACAAGTCGAGTGCCGCAACCCAGCGATGTGGGGAGCACAGCGAATCACACAGGTAAGTATCTCCAATCAACGCAATGCTTTGTGCTGGATTTTATGGCCTATCAGTACTCGCCAGGCAGCTGATTGTGGGCACATTGCTGCCACCGCAGGTTGCGCCGGGCACCTGGCCACCTGTGCCCTCTATCGTGAATCCCGGAACCAGCTACTGTCAGTGCGTTCCACCCGGATCATGCGCCAATCCTGTGCCCACCGCACCAAGCGATGGCAGTGGCCAGATTGACATCAGGATTGTCAACAATGGAGGATATGTAAGGGATAGATAACCATAAAATAATTGGGTAATCCTGTTTACCTCCTTTAACTCCTGTTTAGCCCACTGTTCCAACCACATCTTCCACGCTGACATGTAGCTATGGTCTGGTGGCCTGCTGCCAGGCGGGAAGCTATCAGTGTGGTCGGAGGTTCCCGCCTCCGCCGGGATCCACTGCCGCAGGGCCTGGACAGGCCAGTTTCGGAGCATATCCTTGGCAGGCCGCACTGTTGACCACCGCGGATGTTTATCTGGGTGGCGGAGCACTGATCACCGCACAACATGTTCTGACCGCCGCCCACAAAGTTTACAATCTGGGGTAGGTTCGTTTCTATATTTCCCAAGATCCCTGTCCAACTCTTCAACTTCATCGTGTAGGCTCACTTCCTTTAAGGTTCGTCTGGGTGAATGGGATGCTGCCAGTACGAGCGAACCGATTCCCGCCCAGGATGTGTACATCTCGAATGTGTACGTCAATCCGTCCTTCAATCCCAATAATCTGCAGAACGATGTGGCCATCCTGAAGTTGTCCACACCCGTTTCGCTGATAAGCAAATCCACGGTGGGCACAGTCTGTCTGCCCACCACCAGTTTCGTGGGTCAGAGATGCTGGGTAGCTGGATGGGGCAAGAATGACTTCGGTGCCACCGGAGTGTACCAGGCCATTGAGAGGCAAGTGGACGTGCCCCTGATTCCCAATGCCAATTGCCAGGCGGCGCTGCAGGCAACCAGACTGGGCTCCTCCTTCGTCCTCAGTCCCACCAGCTTCATTTGTGCTGGCGGAGAAGCTGGCAAGGATGCCTGCACCGGGGATGGGGGTTCTCCGCTTGTCTGCACCAGCAATGGTGTATGGTACGTGGTGGGTTTGGTGGCCTGGGGCATTGGTTGCGCCCAGGCAGGAGTTCCGGGTGTCTACGTCAATGTGGGCACCTATCTGCCCTGGATCCAAACAACGCTGACGTTATAGAAACCAATTTTCAACAATAAACTTTACTGATTGCTTAATATTCTTTTCTTAGTTAATACATTTTATAATAACTTTTAAAATTTCAAACCGATTACATTACATAAGACTAAAATTTGTTTCATTTTATGTTATATTTGCTTATATGTATTTCTCTAAACATATTGTACAATTTTATTGGACTGTAACCATTGATATACAGACAACTGGTAATTTAACTAATCAAATTATTGGCAGTCAATGGCTTAATACCGCAATCCCAGAAGTTCGTAGAGCGGCACCTCAGCCACGGATTCACTGGCGCTGGACTCCTCAAAGTCACCGCTCTGCAGGAGATACTGTGGCCGCTCCAGTTCCGGATGGGCCAGATAGAAATCGATGAGGGCAGTGGTGCTCCGCAGGTGGGTGATGCCCTTAAAGATCTTCTCGCGGGTCAGCAGATCATCCGGATAGACCGTCTTAATAACGGTGTCCCCGGATCGTTTTAACCAGGGACGATCCTTCAGTGGAACAGTGCGTCCAAATGCACTTAGCAGGGGTTTCTGGTTCACTCGGGTAGCGTGGTCATTGATGTGCTTCTCGTACTTAAGCTCAATGGCCATCTAGAAGTGGAATAAAATTAATAAAATGGGTAACTTACATATTGACTTAAGGGGGATTTCTCTATCGTTACCCACATGTGGCTTGTTCCATTTATCGGCCACTGTCTGAGCAATGGCGTTGACCTCCTTGGGATCTGTCTTCACGGAGGCCAACAGGGTGCGATCGCCCTTGATGGAAAAAAGGTTCTTGACCTTTTCCGGGGTCAAATTGCTTTCCAAGGTGCCAAAGGAGTTCAGCCACTCGACAAAACGTTCTGCTGACTGTGAAGATGGGAATTTTAAGGATATAATGGAATATATAAGAGTAACCATACTAACCGCATCCATGAGGTTCTCAGCCTGCTCGTCCAGCGTGACCATGGAGAAGTTCTGGCCAGGATGTTCGACGCGACTCTGCCAGCTGACTCTCTTATCGCGCGGCGCGCACAGGAACTTGGCGTACCAACTGGACTTGTCCACGAAACGATGGGTGTGTCCAACCGGCTCATCTAACTTCAGATCGAACTTCTCGAACTCGTGCTCCATGCGCACAATATCCGAGTGGTCACTCTCGTTGAAGTACTCCTCCACCTTCTTGCGGCCAATTTCAAGGAGCTAAATTATCAGAGGATTTAGATAAGGTGTTGTGGAAATCACTCTGAACTACTCCATATCTACCACGTGGTCCTCTTCCTCCTCACTTTTTTCGCTGCTCTCGGCGCTCATATAGTCCTCGGGTCGCACCTCCTGCATTTCGTCTCTGATGTAGATGTCCTCGTCCGACTTGGAATAGTCGTAGTTCTGGATGCGCTTGACCCTCTCGCGCAGTCGTGGCGGCAGCACAAGGGAATAGTCGATGACGGGAATGCGCGGCTGGAAGCGGCAGGCGGCAGTGAACTCCACATCCTCAATGGCCGCGTTCCAGTAATCCTTGCCCACCAGTCCCTCACGACTTGTCAGCTTGGAGAATCCGCTCATCCCAGTGCTGGAGGATCGCTCCTTCTGCAAGAGCTGCGCCTTAGCCTCCATCCGCTTCGCCTTAAATGGCTTGACCGCAGTCTGACCAATCGTGGAGTCCAGTCGGGCGGATCGCAACATTCGGTTGATAATTGGCCGATTGGACCGCGCCACAATCGTGTTTCGCACAGTCGACCCATAATGGTGCTCCCTCCTAATTGACATGACTGCGAGTGGGGATGTACAAGGAATATATAACGAAACTGCCGCCGGTTGAGTATCGGAATTTTCGTTTAGTTTGTTTGTTCAATACACTTTCGAGTTTCGTTCTATGACAACCAGAGCTTGTAGGCGAGTGTTACACACCAGCTGTTGAAATCTTTAATTTATAAACTTAGGCAGCTGATTCTAAATTGTGCACATTAGCTTGATGATGTTCCCCAAAGCATCTACTCACATACTTATTTGCTTAAAAGTATTTATTAAATGTAACCCATCAGAGTTTATTAGAAAGGTCAAGGTGTGCTGGGGTTAAGTAATCTTAGTGATTTTACTTGCATAGAGAGCCACTTTAAGTGACCCGCTCACATTGCCGGCTTAAGGACGCCATGGCCTGCTGGGGCAACGATTTAAGTGAAACCTTTATGGCAATAATTGCGCATACGACCCGTTGGTGCGCTGCGGACACAAAGAATGTCCGACTGGTGGCAAAAAACCAGAGCGGCACACACAGACGAAAGCATAGGTGAAACAAGCGGAGTCGGGCTAAATTTATACCCAAAAGCCAACAGGTTGCCCGAGCCATCTGTTTTACTTTGCTATCAGTGTGTGCAAACTCACGGATAGGCAGACAGGCACCACACACACACAATCCCAAAGGCAGACACCTCTGGCCATTTGATGCTCACTTAGCTGCGTCCCACTCATAAACAAGCCACTCATTTGCAGCCAATGCCTCAGGGGTTAATCCCCCCGAATAAACCCTACAATTTCCCTTATTCACGGCGTGAAATTGGCATGCAAATTTTATGAATTTCGGTCCAATTTAATAAGAAAAGAAAAATGTTCAGTTATGTGATTTATAGCGTACATCATATATTGATTCCTATATTTAAATATCAGCTTTTAGCTAACAATAATCATATATTAAGTAAAATTTGTCTGCGGCAATTCCAATGATTTAATGTGGCATCCGACTCACCTCAAGTCCCTTCCGTTGCAAACCGGAAATGAATCACGTCGCGCAAAAACTGAAAATCCAAAAAGGATATAAAAATAAGCGGCGAACCGAGTAAGCGCGTAAAAAATGCAAGCGGCAAACGACAGGAAGGCAAAGCAACAATTCAGCCATAAAGGCAGTCATGCTAATACCGAATCCCACTCAAACAGCCGAGTGCCCACTGCAACTACTCACTCGAAGAGCCGATTGAAGCCGAGCGGCGAGTCCTTAGACGGAGTTCCTTCAGTCCGTCCTCGGCTTTCGAGCGTTACAGTCGCGAGTTCGGATCGAAAAGGACACTGGGCGAGTGCAGAGCGTTCAAAGTGGTACCAACAACAAATGCCTCATGTTATAGCCAATGCTAGAAAGTGTTAGTGTTGTTTCGCTTGATTTCAGCCAAGCCAGAAGCCACAAGCAGTGTTGTGTAATCCAGTGAAGATGAATACTATCTATGGCCATCACACGGAGTATTATTTCCTGATTAAATGCTGTGCTTTCATGCGACACACTTTGCTAGTGTTGTTAGTTGACTTGGCCTAATGGCCTTCATGTCGCCATCAAGTCGGAGTGACACGCCGACGCCGCTTACGCCCCTACCACAGACATTTAATGCCAATTAAAATGTTTGCTCTTTGATGTTTCCTTTGCAGAATGAATGAGGAAACCGAATGCCAGCGAAATCAAAAATAATCAAATAATAAATACAAATATTAAACAGATATAAAAGCGAGAGCCCCAAATGAACCAACGTTTTAAGAGTCCGAAGCGTAAGCGAAAGGCGAACCAAGTTTTGTAGCATACTTTTTTGGGTTTACGTCATGTTTGTCTACGCGAACCGCCATTTGTGCTTGTGTGCTTGAGTCCGCACACAAACACGCACACCATTATGTCGCCTGTATTCGTGCCTGTGTCTGTGCCTGTGTTTGTGTTTGCATTGGTGTCTGTGAGCCAGAATGCATGCCAATCAGTATCAGAATCAGAGTCGTCAATCCTGAGTCCTGAGTCCTGAGTCCTGAGTCCTGAATCATCGACTGTCCAAACATCGTGCATTGCTTTTGTCCGCCTGGGCTAATTAGCTGCAGGTAGCAGGTAGCTGGTCCTTGTGCCGTTTTACGTAAGTGTCCTCCCACATCCATATGCATTCCCCATAAGTGCCCAATTAATTTTAAATACCACACACACTCCCCTTTAACTAAGTGCCTTGCATTGTCTCTGTGCCGTCTACTAGCCAAATTCAAAGCCATGTCCTCGTTCATAAACCAAACACATCTTTCGAATCCAGCTCATGCCCGCCACTCAAATACAATTTTCAACACTCGAGCTTAATTGAGAAATGCATGTACATCTAATGCATATTTGGAATTGCATAAAACAGCTTTCGAACTAATTTAATTTGCATATTGACCTGAAATTTTCCTTGAACACTTTCATTTTGCTTGATTTGATTTCTTCTACTTTGAATCCGGAAGGGTCCTTGAATGATTTGAGTTCAATGCCATCTGTTTTTTATATCGAATGCCAAGCGTAAGTGTAATTTCCTGCACCTATTTATAAGCATGAATATTTAAAGGACTTCCGCCCGCACTTACCCCGATTTCCCCAAAATCTCGATTTCGATTCGGCCCTTTCCGTTTCCTGTCAATCCGCAAGCAATGACAGCAACATTAGCTCTCGACTCTAGAGAACTCTATAAATAAGTGGAAATTATGGGTGGCGGGGGGATATGGGTGGGTATACCGCGTGAGGAGGAACTGTTGCGATGCGATGGCATATCCATGTCCTGCATGTCCTGCTGACCCTCCACGAACGGGGGATTACTCATACGTCGTTTAATATGAAAATATAATTCGCTTTTTGTTGTGCCATGTACTCTCTTCTGTGGACTTTCCGGCTGTGCGTGTAGCCAAGAGATATGGGTACGCGTGGTATCCCCACGTTCCCCTTCCGCCACCCGATCCTTCACTTTTCCACGCCGCAGGACACAAGGACCGCAATCAGCTAAGCAAACGCGTCAAATGCATGCATTTTCCACCAGCCGTGCGACAAGCTCTTAATAGAACAAGGAAAACTGCGGCGTGGAAACAAACCGATGTGGTCAATGCCCTGAAAATGTAATGCAAAAATTGTATTTAATTTGTAAATTGCCCTCAAATTATGGGGGTTTTATCTTCAATTATAAAAATCACCCGAATGGCAGAACAACTTTAATAACTTGCAATATAATATGCTTGAAAATTAAGATTCTAAAAAAAGCCTCAAGGCAATAAAAAACAAATTATATATGAATGTTAAAAAACAGTTGTTCAGAAAGCACTGGCTTTTCTTTAGAACAGACTTAATTAGTGTCCTTTGAAGAGTATCTTGAAATGATGAGTGATGGCGCCGACAAGCGAGTTGTTTACAGCTTTGCGACGGATTCCTAGCTTATATGACACATGAGATGCATTCGAGTGAAATGTGCACACAGACTGATGTATGTAGTCATATGCTTTATGGCCTTTCAGGTCGCAAAATATTTACCCAGCCATGGTAATCATCTGAGAGGTATCCAATAAATGTTGCTATTCGACGGCCGGAAGCTAAGACCGTGTCACAGATGTGTTCCTCGAATGGTGATAACTTTGATTGGGAATCTCGACATTTCCACATTGAGCACTTCAACGAGCGCGGAGGGCGGAAAATTCCGATCAGGTGCAAGGACTACAATGCAATCCCCGCACGCTGGCACTTCGATCCATTGAGGAGAACAGGCAATGTCAATCTGGCGAGGATGTTACATCACCACTCCACCTCCTCCCTGTTCTCCTCCTGCCTTAAAACTTTTCCATGGCAGAGGGCAAAAAAAATCGAAGCGTTTGACATGTGACCAACATGTCAGGGGAGTTCCCATTCTCCATTCTTGTGTGTTCTTGCCTCGCGGCGTTTGCAAGGTATGGATTAAATGCAACCAGGCAGCCAGGTGGGGGGCATCTTAGACATGGAGCCAAGCATTTTACAGATGCGCCACTTGCCAAAGTCGAAAAAAGAAGCTATTTCTATTCCGAGCTGTATCAATTAAGTGAAAGGAACTGAAATATGATGATTGAAACTAATGAAACTAATGATGGACCTTCAATGGCATATTCATTAATCTCCTAGAGCTTCCCTTTTAAGTAGTTTTCCACTGTGCAGTGCAACTTGCTTGAAGTACAAGAACACTTGAGGGAATAAAAGGCAGTCTTCATACGGATACCCGCATCCTCGTATGGCCATCGGCAATGCTGCATGTCTGGGGGAGTGCGAGTCCTGCATTGTGGCGGCACATCCGAGTAGTGGGCACCCAGAATGGAGAACTGGGAGCCGAAAACTGAAGACTGCCACTATTTGCTGACGGTCTCGGCCTCCTTTGTCAGCCATTGTTTGACTGGATGGCCTTGTGCTCCATTTCACACAGTCGAGTGGGGCACGTCACAATATTTTATAGTTATGGTGTGTTTCCCTTTGCTGTTGCCGCTTATTGTTCATTGTCATAAGTTGGCTTTGTTGGGCAAAGTGTTGGCTGGTTTTATGTGGGGCGCGCAATAAATAAATTAGCCACAAATCACTACGTTTAAGTGTGGTATGCTAACTATAGCATAAGCATAAGCAATAATTTCATGTTTTTGCAACTTTTGATTTATTGCACAACGTTTTTATATGACATGAAGACAGTAAGACAGTAACAAAGCACCGAAAACATGGCCTGTAATTGCTGTCAGCGGGTGACTTTCGGTGGGTGGTGGCTTAGGCCTTGGCCAAGTCGACAAAATATGGCCGCTCTTTCTTCCATTCTCTCAGACTTTTTAAGGAAACTTTTTTCTACACGTTCTTAGAATATATACGTATTAAGAATTTGGCAAGACATGCGACATTTTTAGCCCTAATTTGAGAGCACTCACTGATGATGATAACAATGTTGAACTTTTCATTATGCAAAGTGAGCAAAAGTGGCATTAATAATTCGGGCACAAATAAGAAAATTAAGCAACGAGCAATGCCAAAGATAAGGACCTTAATAATATATATACACGTACGTATATATTATTTCAATTGCTATATCAACTTATGGCCACTTAGCGTCGTGGGTGTGGCCTTCTTAATGCCTTAATGGATATCAACTTGAGGTCAAAGTTCAGAATACCCTATAAATGCTTTACACACTTTTACAAATATTATTGACAAGAAAGATCTTTGAATATTGGTGCATATTTTAGCACTTTTAGCGAACCAAATATTCGACAAACTCAGCTCGTTATCAACTTACTTTATTACTGCGAAACTTATTTAGCTGATTTTTCCATGGAATCTTGAACCCAAAAGAACACTTTTCCGACTCTTACCCACAAACACTGAAATGGTATTTTTCTTTGTATTTTTGGATAAATGTTTTTTCTGTTCTTTTTTTCTTGGTTGAAAATGAAAACTGCTCAATTGAAATGCGCATTTGGAAAATTGGCAAAAACAAGTGACTGAAATTCAATATTATATATGTATATATATATTAAATATATATTATATGGCAGCGGAAAACTTTCCATCCGCCAGCCAGTTTGAACAATGAGCACAAACAGGTCCTGACCTGCGTGGCAATATTGGCCGACCAAGGGCTTCCAGGACTTGATAAATGGGCTGATTTGACTTTCGACTCGTAAACACTCACAAACACACGTACACTCGCGCACACACAGATACTCACACCCACTTGGGGGTGGGGGGGACAGACAAACAAACACTCGTGAAGTCGACCAGTTGGTTATCTTAAATGCTACAAGTGCTTTGGAAATTGATTGAAAATACTGCCCGCCTGCCAATTGATTTTCTCGAGTTTGTATTTCACGCTATTCGCACCATTTCCCTCGGCTGCTTCGAACGTATTGAATAATGCATCCAGACCAAATAACAAATATACACGGATATAAACTCGGTGCGTATACGCCCCGTTTTCGGTGGCAAATTGGCAAACTTGCCTGCCTGCCCAATGGCTAAAATATTTAATTAAATTTCGTTTGGCTTTCGTGCGGAATGAAGCTAATTGTTGCAAATGGTATACAGGTTAAAATTAAATTGTTTCACCCGAAACGTTAATGGCTATTTATAATGACCCGACAAAGTCAAGTTTGGTTGTTTATTAAATGTGTCATTAGTAAACTTCTTATATAATACGGAAATGATAAATTAAAGTGAAATTGCACATTTATTGAACGTAAAACGTATTTAATGCATTTTTCTTAAAATTAAACCATTACGCAGAGTTCCTTTGAGCATTCAATTTAACTTTTTTATACCATCGTATAATTTTATTCAAATGAATATGGGTTAATAGATGCAAAAACTGTGCACAAAAAAATTCCGGCCATTCTCCCCAGAGTGTTCAATTAAGCTTTTTTTTCTCAAATGGACGAGTCCATCGATTTGTTCCACCTGGCAAACCGCAACTCCTGGCTATTAAATAATTAAGCCTTGACGTCAATGCAGTGCTCTCGCACACTCGCAAAACCAGTCCTTATAGAGGACATACAGACCCATGGGACATGCGAACATTTCGCTGATGTTTCCACTTGATTTGCTGCAAAACGGCGAACGGAAAACGAGAACCTTCGAAAACGGAATAACCCAACAGCCAAATGACACACGCAACAGAACATGCCCCATCTTCGGGATCTGTGCCAAAAATGTTTGTTGGAATTTCGCAATTTTCGTAATGCACTCGGGTGCACGCAAATGTCAGGGTGAGATGTCAGGACATGACTTCGAGTTATGACTCGCGCCTCAACAAGTTGAGAAATTATGCAAATTTATTCAGCCCAAGCAGCCGTTTAATTGTTGTCTCGCCGGCAGGAGGCAAACTTTCAATTGCAACTTTGATTTGTTTTACGGCCAACGGACATGCGAAAGTTAGAAAGGAAATTGCAGCTTGTGTATAGATCGATATTTTAGGGATTACAAGTAATTTCTCTTTACTTTAGAGCTGGCATTATGAATTAAACCCATACTGCTGCTGCCAAAACAATTTGGCTAAGGAGAACTTCCCTTGACCGAACAAAATCCACTTCACAAAAATCTCAAAACAAGCTGAAGACTATAAGCCCAATTAAATGGTCTTGATATATGAATCTCACAGATAAATCTGCTACAATTGTTATACAAACGGGGTTTGGATGGAAAATTGTTAAATCTGCTGTAAAGAGTTAGGGTTTGGAATATGTAATGAAGTACGTACACATATATTTGCATGTGCGAACCATACACATACGGACAAACGACGCTTTTTCCTTGTATCATGACGGGAAAAATATGAATATTAATGCGTTTTCACTCGTTCAATAAACATGGTAAGCCATTCATATTCATGTTCGACACGTACACCCACATTTTCATATTCAAAGCCAGTTGCCATGGCAAAAATAGGGAGTAAAGTGATTCAAGTCAAACGCAATTACGATAAAGAGGACAACATGGCGTATGCGCAATTTTAACGCTGGGCTTCATAGCTTTATGATTGCATAAAGTTTTGAGATTCGAGGATACCTTAAAGTTTAAAGTTTCTATTTTAAATTGTTAAGCAGTATACAGTAAATTGTAGTTTGCTGGTAGAAGGGGAAAGTCCTAATGGAAAGTGGAACTGAAAATGCTAAGTGGCTAACCACATACTTAGGGTACTTGCAAAAAGTGGAAAGGACGACAAGAGGTTGCCATGGGCGTTGTCGCCGGACAATTCATATTTCATAGGATTAAGGTCCTAAGTCAACTAGGAAATTGCTTGCCGCCATCGATTTTCTGACGATGAAAATGAGGAAAACCCAAGCAGGAAAACAAAATTTCTGCTGCATCATTTACTGGCTGAAATATTTATATTCAATTTGATATTTTCGAGGGCTTGGCCTTGGACAAAAACTCGCCTGGAAACTGGCTGTTCAGTGCAAGCACAGCACCGTCTAATCCTGTCCAGCGTTTGGCATAGAGATGACAGCTGTAATTCAGACCTGTCCATTTCAATAAAGTAAGATTTTACTCCTTAAAGGAATATATAAAATATTTTCTTTAAATTTATCATTGAACTAGGTCGTTGGCATCACTGGCGACTAGGTAGCAGCAACAACAAGTTGGAGGACACGCCTCTGGGGGCGGTTCTTAGCCCCGCCCACCCTTCAGAAGTTTTTTTATGGAAGAAAGTGTGGGTGCCGACATGATGATGCCCCTGCCAGGCTGTCTTGGCATGTCTTGACGATTGCCCCATAAATTTTTTAGATTGACCCGAATAGCAGAAGCCTTTGACATCATCGCTGGCACACGCTTTTCCTTCTTTTTTTTATATATCACCCCCCCTGCCCGTATTGACAAAACTATTTCCCAGAAGTTTGCCCGCAGAAGTTGCTGGGCAGAGAAGAAAGTTGAGGACAAGGAGAAAAGTTGGCATTCGATTGGGGTGGCTCACACCTTGACCTAACCAGACCCGACCCAAGCTGCCTTAAAGTGTAATGAGCTTGGAATTGTCGCCGAGTCCTGAGCTCCTTATCAGCTTAAGTTGGCCACCACCATTCGAAGGTTTGGGAGCACAGAACGAAATCCGACAGAGCAAACCTTATGAATTCAATTTATGCATTTTCGCCGCTCATAAAAATGTTCTCGTTAAACAAAGTTTGGCAAACTTTACGACTTTGGCCTTGAGGTTGCAGGCACCACCAGACAGACAGTGAAAAATCGCCGGGAAAATGTAATCTAGCAGGCGCCCCGAATGTTATAAATAACCGGGGGGAAAACGGGGGGGGGGGGGGGAAATGTGTCAGATTGCTGGCAGGCTGCGCCCTTGAATGCACTTACCATCCGTATCGCGCATACGCCGCGTTGGCCAAACACAATGGCAGTGAAAGTGGAGCTAAAGAGCCACGGGCAATTGGCCAAATCTCGGCGAGAAAAACTGGGCCATAGTGAGTTGGGAATTGCCGGAACTAATCCCGCCAACTGACACACTATATGCACATATATTCTGCAATAATGCAGCCTGCAATTAGTGAGGTTTTTCATATGCTCCCGCACTTTTCAACCTCTGCAACCACTTGAATAAATTAAACGCAGACCATTTGCGGATCTAGACACTGTCTGTTTATGGTGCCATGCATGAAATTTCATATTAATGTGGGGGGAGGGACGGAGCATGTGTGTCCGCATTTTTTTTTTTTTTTTGCTGCATGTTGGCATTTCACAAAATTAACTGCCTTTATCTAGTTTTTCTCCTGGCTGACAACCCATTAATTTGCCGGAAGAGTTGGGTTTCTGTGTCATTTGAGCCCCAACGTACACGAACAGATGTCGGCAAAACGCACACCAACTGGTAATGGCCACATATATAAGGAATAATTTAATGACAATGCCTGGCATTAAGATACCTATGTGCCAGGCTACCCCTATTATTATATAAATGCTTTCGGTCTGGAGTCTAATGAATTGTAATGGGTATTTCCATTATTAAACAGGATTTCATTGAAATGGCTGAGAGGTTTGTCCCTGCTCTTTTGATTGTAAAGACCCTAAAGTGTCGATAAATTATTAACATTCTTAGTCGCAATCATTTCAGAAGCTTAAGTTTTCATCATAAAAACTTCTCCCCAGGGAATTCTTATTCAATTTTCGGCACTTTTCGCCTCGTATGCTTCCGCAAACAGATTCTAATATCCCCGTGGTGTGATTTATGTGCATAATTAGCCAGAAATTGCATAAGATTAGTTTTAATTAGTTGGAGCAACTTTTGGGCAAAGAACGAGGAAGCAGCAGCCTCGGCCCGAAATGCTAAATAAATAAGTTGCCTGCAGTTCTCCAGCCAGAAGCCAAGAAACTTCTGTGGATCACGCCGCATCCGCATCCCCATCCTCATCCTCATCCGCGTCCGGGTCCGGATCCGTTGCGTGAACAGCACGGACTACTCTCCATCCTCCGGCAAAAGTGCAAGGAGCCGCCTGCAAAGGAAATAAACAAAAACTTTTCCACTCGACGCCCGAAAAAGCAGGCCACGATTCCTTACTCGCGGTTGTACATTCATCGGAGGTGGCTGCGATTTATTGCGAAAATCTCCAAGAAGTGAAATGTGCTAACGTAATCTTAAAAAAATGTTAAGGTTGTATGCTTTTGAAATCAATTTACTTAAAAATTGTTAATTAAAAATGTAAATTGCTTATATATAGATAGATAGGCAGCCTTATGAGTGGTATTACTAATCCTACTAAGATCATTCATAGAAGAGCAGTCCTTCGAGATTCGCATCACTCCCGTTAAGGACATGGCGAGGACATCCTCCTTCGCTCGGGCTCCAAATGTTCGCGCATTATTTTTCATTTGCATTGCGTCATTTGTACAATGGAGCTACTAAAGGAGGAGCACCGCCTGGCCAGGAGCCGCACTGACTGCTCGGACGGGTAATTTATGTTGACCCCTTTTGGGGAGGAGCACTTCGTCCTGCGGAGTTCCGCCAGCTGTGGCAGTTGTTGCCCTCCGTCCGCCGCAGTTGATTGCCAAGGCGACCGCAAAACGTTGCCCGGGTAACAACACTAACAATTCCGACTTAAAGCTGCCACATGTATGTGAATGTACGTTCCACCTTCAATCGAGTGCTGCTTTTAATTGCTGGCATAAAAAATAAAGACGTTTCCAGTCCAATTGTTGCTCGGAAAAGCGACGCTAAAGTTGCAATTGCGGTGAGAACTTTAATGGTTGGTCTAGAAATAAAGTCTAAAAAGTATAGGTGTTTACTCAAAATTGCTTTGCGTTCCTGACATTTTTTTAGTTCAAAGGTGTGATCATAAAATGGTTAAATATATATCTCAAGAATTTTAAGAAAGCCCCAAAGAGCCATCACTCTCTTCTTCTTTGTTGCATCTTCCGGCTTTCGACTTTGCCTGTATGTGTGTGTCCGTGTGTGTGTGTGTCTGTGTGTGTGTGTTTGGGTGCCCATAATGCACAGCGAACTTTAAAGCCAATAGCCGTTTTATGGAAACTTTCGACACTGGGCAAACATTTGCCAACTTTTGCAGCTCTTCTTGTTCGTCTTTCAGTCGTTAGGAGTGTAAACAGTGCCTCAGTTGGCCCGCAACTATGTATAGCGACTATAGAAACTATATCCTATATCACGCTTTTGTGGCGAACTCTAGACTTACACACACACAATATTTTCAGCATCCTTTCCACTCGCTTCAAGTATTCAAGTATTCGCATTTGGCTGATGCACTTTTAGCCAACTTTTGTAAGGCACTCACGTCCACGCTACGTTGCATGGGTGCCTGTGAAACGTGCTGGATGCCAATTGTATTGCGTAAGTGTGCAGCATTGGGGACAATACACTGAGAGAAAGTATGGTCAATAGCGAACATTCTCTTATATCATAAATACTCTGAAAACTGTGTCGATGTAATAAGTTTTATGCATAGGAAAGTTTTGCAACCAGGAAATTCTTAAATATTCATAGTATATACATATATTATATATTTTTTTACTGTGCTTCGGCAGTTTTCAGTCGAAAGACTTTTGAAAGGAAGTGCTGAACCGACTGACAAGTGGCCAACTCATGGCATAATCAAATTATTCCCGTGCCCGCGCCGCCAAACCGAACCGATTTCTGGGCTTCCGGCTCACCGGGGTCATCATGCGTGTTAATTAATTCCAGTTCCAGTTGCTCCTGCCGCGACTCTGACCTACTGACCAAACCGACACCAGCAGGCACGTGTGTGTCTGCCGATCAATTATGCTAACGTTGGGTAGTCTCGCAGCCCATCACCCTCATTTCATTTGCATTAAAAATTAAAGGAACTAGTGCAAATGTGAGCTGGAATGATGGCAGCAGCACGTGCCTGGCGACTAAAATCAGGCGAGGTGATCTGGGATCAAGCCAACGACGTGCAAATGTCTTCTGACTTACTTAAAAATGATTTGGCTCTCACAGCCTTAAAACGAACTTAAGTAATTTGCCTAAATTTTTGATTAATTTATAATAATAATAATTGGGGTAGGAAAGCATTTATGTATACTTCAAATATTAATAGCATTAAAAACTATATTTTAATGAAATACACAAATATTTCTCATTTAAAAGTATTGATCTTTATAGTAAATTCTAACTGAAATCACTTAAATGCTGCAAACGTTTGCACATAACTGCTATTAAGGCAATGTTTAATGAAGTTTAATTAGATTCCAAAAGCTATGTGCACAAACCAAACTTGGCCTAAATTGTCCTAATTCCACGGCACAAAGCAAACGAAAATGTTGAATTAAAATTAAAATTCCCGTCGGCCGCAAAGCAAAGACAATCCCACGTGCTGACCACAAAGGAGTACCATCTCAGATGTGGCCAGTTGGGAAACTAGGTGGAAATGCGGTCGGTTCCGGGCCGCATAAGCATCCGTATATGACTGGCGGTGTTAGCCCGCATCTAACCCCTGGCACACCTGCTGCACTTTGGTAAGTGGCCAGGCGCAAGGAACAAATTGAATTTGCCACGGGGCGGATACGTAACGTGTGGGTGGCGAGGCGGGGACGCTGGCCAGCAGTCCAGCCACCGGATATCCGCTGGGCGCCATGGCCGCCTCATGTAATATGCAACAGCCATTCAGCCCAAACCTCCGGACTTTTCCGCCGTACTGTTCTTCCGTTCGCCGGCTATGCGGCCGGATTCAGGTCGCACCGCACACAATTGAATCCTTGGCCATTTCAAACAGCGCCAAATTCAAATTCAGCTGAATATTTGGCACCAGCAGTTGGGGCGACTATGAAGTCTGATTAGATTAGGCCAGGGGGTGTGCTGTTTATAAGGAATTTTAAATGCAATTTGGGTTTATTAGGTGCAAACTCGTTGTTTTTACCCAGGAAAGGCAAGCAATTCGAAATTAAATTAAAATATAATTTCAATTTGTTCTTCGTGTTTTTCTAAAGAAAGCTACTGTGCTACTTAAACCTCCATCCTAATTATTTTGTTCTCATAAAGAAGGTAGATATGTATATGATGTCTATATTCTACACTGTATAAGAATGTTGTTTTAAAAAATAATCTGCACCTTAGTTGCTCTTGCACATTAGATACTCGTATTACTCGTACTTGTAATCATTGCAATAAACTGCACTTTTCGTAGAAGAATTCTTCCTGTCCCGTCTTAGTTCTCGACTCTCTATTCTTCAAACTCATGTTGTACATTTGATTTCTTCTACTTTCTTTCTTTTTATAGCTTCAAGCTAAGCAAAACGTAGTAAATGAACAAACGAAAAAACAATAGCATCAAATATCAAAAGTCCAAATCAAAACAAGACAAACATAAATGTAAATTGGTATGCAAATAAACTAAACCATAATTGCCGATGCAACAACAACAACAACAGCTCAAACAAATACAACAGCAACAATAAAAACTACAATAACAACAACAGCAACAACAAGAACAGAGTTACTGCAACAAGAACAGCAACAACAACCGCTGCTAGTAGATATATATATATATATATATAAAAAACCGTACAACATTTATGTAAAACGTACATACATTTTTTGTCGAGGCACCCAAGCAAAGTAATATTTTGCAAAGTAGACTCTTAGGCGTCGCACACAAAAAACAACCCAAGAACACAACAGCAACATCTGCAACATCTGCAACATCAGCAACATCTGCAACATCAGCAACCAGAGCAACATACAACATCCATCCGAAACCGCAAACATTCAACAATCCACCATCGCCACCACCACGAACCACATGAGCCTGAACAAGATCAAGAAGCGGGACGCGAGCGACTTATGACTGATGCGCTCCAAGGGCAACGTCGGCGTCGGCGTTGGGGTCAACGTCGGCGTCGCCGTTGTCAGCGGCAGCCGGTACAAGGTGACGGCCCGCTGTGTGCCCGAAGTGAGCATCACGTCGCCGACGACAGCAACCGGCTCCATCCAGCCCAAGCACTTTGCCCTGCTCCGCAGTCGCTCGCAACCTTCGCCGCCGACGTCTAACATCCTTTTCTCCACGCCAGGCGGGGCCACTCTGGTCGAAGAGGAGGATTTCAGCTTGGCCAGCGGCAGTGGTACCGCGGTTAAGAACGTGCTTCAGCGCCAGCTGGCCACCACAGTTCAGCAGGAGGATCCGGATCTGGAGCATTCCGCGCAGGAGCAGCACACCAAGTTGTCCGAGCCGACGGAAGCGCCCAATGAGCTAACGCCGTTGGTGGAGGAGCCAGGTGCTATAGCGCCAACCACATCGAGCCAGCGTTATAGCCACAACTCCAAGACCACTCGTTCGTGGCCAGTCATCTACCGGAATCCACATCACTGCGACTACGAGGCCTTGTACGTGCAACAGCAGCAGCAGCAACAGCAGAGCTTCAAGCAGAACTGCTACTCGAATCAGTTTAAGCAGTCCATCGTCTACTCCAGCAGCAATGAGGAGTTGCCCGCCGGCGAGCCGGTAGCCTCGAGTTCCGCCGATAACCGCCAGACGACGTGCTACTACTTTGCACCCAGCCGGCACAACAGCATTTATGAGCACCCCTCCTCGGTGGTTGGAGGATCCCTGCAGTTCGATAATCCAACGACCACAGCAGCAGCGGCGGCGGCAGTCGAGAGCCTAAGGCGGAGCAACAGCATCCTGTTGCGCCAGAACAGCTGCGCCAAGGTCATTCAGCGTCGGGGCAGCGGTAGTGGTTCACCCAACTCACTGGGCTCCCAGATGGAGGGTCTGGGAATGGGCATGGGCGGTAGGGGAGGCGGCAGCGCCTGTTGCTCCAGCTGCTGCATGGGCCCGCCGCCGGTGCTCTTCCTGTTCGTCACTCTGCTGATGACCACAAGCGCCACAGCCATGCTGTGCGCCGCCATCATGACTGATCACTGGGAGCACGTCACATGGGATCGCAACAGCCTTGATCGCTACTCCAACCGATCGGGTCTGCATCTGGAGTGGCTTCTCGACGACCAGGTGGCTATGCTCAAGCCGGACAAGAGGGGTGAGCCGAATAGCAATATTTAATACCTAATAATTATCTTCCTATATCGATAATATTGAATCTCGCGGTGCGTTTCTCCTCCCGCAGCCGATCATCGCTTTCGGCGCGACTCCGTTTTCCTGGTGCCCATGCACGGCGGCATCTGGACACTGTGCATTGATCTGCCCATTCAGCAGCTGCAGGAACTGCGGCGCAATCCCAAGTTCCCACGCGGTGCTCCGCCGTGTGTCAACTACCTGGCCGGCTCAATGGAAAACGCACGCGGCGAGGAGCAGCGCAACGACTGGCAGCACAGTGAGTCACAGGTCACTCTGCAGCCGCATCTGAGTACGTATCCAGGGGCAGCCCGTTTGTTTATCCCAGTCCCAGATCCACATCCGCTCTTCTAACTTTCTGGGGAAAATCTCCCGTATTTATTGTGTACACTTTTTGCCTTCCTACTTAGTTTTTTCGTTTAATACAAAACATTATTTTATGTACGCACTTAGCACTAATTGTGATTGTAAACTTACAGACTTACAGAGAATTTTGGTAGAAAACAGCAAACAAATAGCATAAATATGTAGGTTCGAGGTATAGGACAGTTGAATGGTGTTTAATGCGTGTGGGTTGGTTTAAGTAGCCGATGAGTGTGGTGTATTTTAAGGGCTTGGTTGTGAGTGGATGCTGGTGTGCCACTGGGCAACTGGAATGATTCCCCTAGACGGCGGCACGCTTGGCCGGCGAGCACAGGGCCTCAGCCTCCGAGCTGGGATCCTCCGGCTTCTTGCGCTTGATCAAATGTGTGATGTCTGTGGGCTTGGCCGAACTGCTGCTAATGGTCGATGAGGAGGCCGCCGCAGCACCTTTGGAGGATGACGACGAAGAGCTGGCGGCTCCATTGGCTGACGACGACGACGAGGAGGAGGCTGCAGCTGCATCGCTACTGCTCATTGGCTTGATGTAGCTATCGAGGGCAGCTCGCACCTCAGCAATGGTCTAAGAGAAGGAAATATTTTGTATAGATAATGTGAAAATTAAGTTGCTCAATATTTATTTACCTGGGCCTGCATCTCCTCGATTTCCTGTATCTTGGCCAAAATCTCCTGCTTAGTTTCCTCCAAGTCCAACATATTGTTTCTGTCGCGCTCGCTAGGTTCGTCCTTGCCCTTAATCTCGGCGATTTCCTCCTCGATCAACACGCTTGATTGTCGCAGGGCAGTCGCTCCTTCCTTGTTGAGTTGCTGCATCAAATAGGTTAGCCCGATCTTGTAATGCAACTCAGCCAAAGCACGTCGGTTTCTTGTGGGCAGCTCCCCGTGGATCTTCAGTGCTTTCTCTATAATGTAAGATCTTCATTAGCTACACTACCGAGCACAACAATGTCTTCTTGAACTCACCATAATCTTCGCGTGCCGCCTCTAGTATTCCATTCTCAAACTCAATGTTAGCCAGCTCAGTCTGAACTTCAGCCAAGTAGGGGAGACCACTGAGCCCCTGTCGCGAGAATATTTGGGCAGCCGCCTCCAGAATTTCCCAGGCCAACTGCAGACTTCCGCTTACTCCTTCCTCTTCTTCTGGTTCCTCCTCCCCAGCAGCTGCTGCACCATTGGAACAACTAGCTGTGACTTCACCATTCGATGTGCTCGGTCGCTCGTCATCGTTGACGGCAGCCCCGCCACCTCCATTGCTGCTGCTGACCTCATCCACACCGGTCGGTACTTTCTTAGAGGGCTTTTCATCACTCTGAGCTTGCTCGGCTTCTCCGGTAGAGTCGGCCTCATCGGACCCCTCCTTGATAGTGTCCAGTTCCTTGCCGTTAGAGCTGCTTGCACCATTTTCGGCCTCCTTGGTGTCTTTCTTTTCCTCCTTCTTAGCCGCTCCATCCTCGACACTTTCTTCCTCGTCGTCGTCCACATCCTCGTCATCGTCATCGGCGGCCTCGTCAGGCACATCGATCACTTTGTTCTCGTCCAAGGCCATTGCAATTAATGCCTTTGCATAGCTGCATTGGAAGTAAAGGATTAGGGAGGGTTTCATACAAAGCAACAATTTATAAAATTAGGGGACTTTCAGTGCCCATGTTGCATCATACTCACAGCAATAGGGGCTGACCCAGCTCATCGGCCAGTTCCCCGTAGACTTCCTCGTACAGTTGGCACACCTGGCTCAGCTCGTCAGCTGCCTCGTCGTAGCTCTTGACCAGGAAGTTGCGCGATCCCTGGCTAAACAGCTCCTTGCCTTTAAGTATTTTCTCTGCGCGTTCCTGCTCTGCCTTTCCGCTTCCCTCAGTGGACACAGCCGGAGCATTGTCCGGCGTTGTATCAGCAGCAGCGGGCTCCACAGCCACTGTCTTGCTTGGGGATGATACATCGGCAGCGGCCGTTGTGACAATTGCTTCGGCTTCAGCAGACATTTTAAGTAGTTAAATAAATAGCTGAAAAAAATTGTAGGGAAAATAACGATTAATTAAGTTATGGAAGCAGCTTGTAGTCTAGTTTTGAACTCTGTAGTGTTTACAAGCTTTAATTAATTTTATCTTCACCATCCTAACTGCTTTAAGTTCATGTATTATCCCCTCATTCCACACTCCAATATTCCTCGTAGGTTGAGCCCTAGACGTCACTTTCGATGTATGTAGAAGACCACAAATATTAATTTTGTTTTCCACAAATTCATATAAATTCTATTAATACGCACCAGCACGAGCTTTGAGCACCAGCCGCCACATGATTCACCCAGATTCATTTCACTTGGCTTAAAATTTTAGCTCGAAGCCAGCGCACATTTCACAAGTCATTACCGCAAATCCCATTTGCAGCAGCTCAAAGATGTGGGTTCCAACCAATCCCCAGAGCACATCAGATGGAAAAACAATAGCAAAAGCCAGGGACCAACAATGGCCGGGAGCGGGAACATGGACAGGAACAATGAGTGTCCTTCTAGCGTCTATATAAAGTAATTACCACAGCAACTAACCAAGCTTGCATCCGGTTTTCTATATTGTCAATACTGGTCGGTCTCCCGCTCCCCGAAGATGAAACATGTCCGTGTGAAGAGATCCTTGCCAATGGCTGTTTAGCTAAAGGCGGGGGACCGGGTTTTGGGGGTTTTCAATATGGGTCAACGTGTGGCTTGGTTTGCCTCATCCTCTCCCGCTTGCGTTCTAAAAATGGCAATTGCCACTTTGGAACTTTTTACTGTAGTTTTTATGGTGTTCCTATGCAATCAAACACATCCACCCACATGCGATTTGATTGCCATGGTGCTATTGGGTAATTGGGTTTACAGTTGCCCAGATTGTGAGCGGAAATTGGAGAACTGAGCTGGGCCACAATGAATTTGCAAATGCAATTAGGTTTGACAAATTCATGAAAGTCTTCCCGAGAGAAGGATGCATTTGTAGCACCAGTTGTAATCCTAATCCTTTGCTAACACATAAACACATTTTCACAATGCTATGCTCTCGCTTATCATCCCTACACTCTGTAAAAAGTCCAAGTTTCCAAGATATTCGAACATATAGAAATCTGTCTAATGAAATGGTAATCTGCGATAGGAATGCAAAACCTCTCCATATCCTGCTCATTGGTCTGCCTCATCATTCTGGGTAGTGCCGCCCTTGTGGGCGCCTTTGGCGTCTGCCAGCGCCAAATCAGCGCCATTTTAATCACAGGAGTGATGTATTTACTGGCGGGTAAGTGTGATTAAACTGAACTACTACTTTAGACTCTTAACCAATAAGCAATTTACTACCCAACAGCGCTCTTTGCCCTCTTCACGCTCATGATCATTCACTTCAAGCGGCAGCAGGGACGTCCCATGCTGGACAGCGACTACGATGGCACGGTGGACGGAATAGTGGCGCGACCAGGAGGCGTGGCCATAATGGCCAAGCCGCTGCTGGGAGCGCGCATCTTCCTCACCTCGTGGAGCCTCGACTTGGGATGGGGCGGTGTGGTGCTCTGCGCCATCACCTCGGTACTGTGGATCCTTCTCTCCAAGATCATGCGGTACAACCCCTTCTCGGCGCTCATGATTTAGCTAAACGCCTTGCCGCTCGGCGTCTACGGAGCCAGCTACGGGAGTCTGGGCAGCTGTGAGAGCTACGGCAGCTACGGGAGCACCCACACCCACAGCGGCACCAGTAGTGGCGGCAGCTCCAGTTTCCTCCTGGCGGCGGTCTCGTCGACGCGGCAAGCAGAGCATCGGGGCAAAGGAAAATACATCCTGTAGACGATGCCCCGCCCCAATCTCACTGTCTAATAAACCGGATGGATATTGACCCTTACCCAACTTATTTGGGATAGAGGCTTCCGAGGGTTTTACAAATACAGTACTTGTACAACTTTTGGCTAAATTCGCCTTATTAAGGTTCATTTTTGCTATATTATACTACTTTGGCAAATCAATACCAAGACCATAAGTTGAACTCTTTGGAAGTGCACCTACTCATCCATAACCCCATATTAGTTAGCTATGTATTTTGGAAATGTACCAAACTAAAAACTCAATTGCCTTGTTCTTTATATATACACACACAACTTATACAACTTAATCTTATACTTATTCTTATTGTACGGTGTACTTAACTTAACCCAATTGTAAATTCAATTTACACTCTCTATTTACAAGTAAACCTTTTTGTATACATTCGATTTGGCTCTAATTCTACACGCCTCTAAACATCCCACTAATCCTTGCTAAAATGTGAAACATTTATTTACACGAGACGAGCGAAATGGGCATGGGAATAGGAATTCCAGGCGAGGCTTTGGCTTTAAAGTGCTTTCTA
The DNA here is from genome assembly GCF_004382195.2 of Drosophila sechellia. Lineage (NCBI taxonomy): Eukaryota > Metazoa > Arthropoda > Insecta > Diptera > Drosophilidae > Drosophila > Drosophila sechellia. Next base: position 19,656,750 of record NC_045952.1, read on the forward strand.
GTAACAGTTCGCCTGCATAGCTTTAACCCAACCCAAAAATAGTTAATTGAGTGCGCCAGTTGCTTAAATTAGAAAAACTGACTGGGGAGGGATGAGATACGACTAACATAAAATCAGGTAGAATTTAGAAAAGTGCTTGCGATATTCAAAAAACAGTTTGCTTGGCCCGTATGATATCAAGAGATGCCTCAACCAAAGCTTAGCTATCCCGATCCATTGTCCTCCATCCAGTTGGTTTAGTAGAATTCTAGGGCTTGTCATGGAATCATAATGAATTGTAGAACTTGGCGAGTACTTATTGAGCTCCAAGGGAACAGTTGTACGCGAAGCATAAAGTAATGAGATCATTTAGTGCTTTAGGACAAATGGTTTACAAAACGAATTGTACTTGTATAGAAGCCACCACAAACCAAACAAAATGCTAAAAGTATAAAAATGTATTTTTATGCATAAACGCTTTGCCTTAAAACAACAAAACAAACAAGAACAACATATTTAAATACAGAAAGATAATTTCTTTTAAAAAGTTTACAAAATGTGTTTTTATATTTCAATGGGGATTCGGTAAGTTCTAAGTATACCACGTTTTATTTACATTAAATTGAAACGTCCTTTGTTTATGAACCAATGTGGTCTATAAATAACCGACACACATTTATGAAATTCCATTTAGCAGTCAATTCTGTAAAAATTGTATTGCGAATTTCTGACGGCCGGTAAGGTTCATTAACATTTGCGGAGCTGCTGCTGTGGAAACAAATTAAGCAAACATGCAAATGAACTCGCAAAAAAATTGGTAAGAAAACTTGACACTTTCGCGAGCTTTTGCACGAGAAACGGAGACACCACGTAAAAGAGAACGATGCAGGACAATTAGCAGAGATAGGAAAAACAGCTGGCAAAAGGAAAATTCAGGGGAAAACACAACATGTGTGCGTTTTGTTTTCGCGCGCTCAAAGCAATTACAAAATTCACACACTGCGCGGCGGCCCAGCAACAAATTGCGATTACAAAACAACGTAAAAAGGTTCATTCACCTGTGTGCGTTGTGTCTGTTTCGCGGTTTTACGTGTTTATGCGTTAGGCAAAGTCGTGGAAACATAAAATATTCCCAAATGTTAACTAAGTAAATATATAAGTACAAAATATTTTCGAAGGAGTAGTTTATAATGAACATGTTTACAAACAATAGTAGAAAATACTATTCATTTAGTAAATTACCAATGAATATTTGACTACACTTAATTTCCTTCAGGGCAAGATCTAATGTTAATTTTTTAACCGCATTTATTTTGAATAAATGTTCGCACAGCGTACTTTTAAAATGGTAGAGTAGTGTTTGAGCTTTTAATAACGTGATCAAAGCGAATGTCGCATAAACCCTTTGCAAAAAATAAGTGCGAGTGTATGCGGATTGCCCGCCATTCGCCCGCGCCAACAACCACAAACACACACAGACAACACACATACACCTACACTAACACCGGTAAAGCGCAATTGGCCATTTAGTTTCGCGCAAATAACAACGGCACGTTTCGCATATTTATAGCGAAACAGACATTGCGACAATTAATTAATGTTTAGCACAAACAACGTAGTAACAACAGCAACAACACACAAACAACGGGCCAAAACGAAATTCGCAAATTCGCGTGTCGCTGTTTTGGCTGCGTTTGTGTGCGTGAGTGCCTGCATCGGCATTTAACTGTAAAAATCGAGCTTAAACTTACTTGATCCTCGATTATTTCTATTGCTTTCAAAGCAATGGACAGTAAAACCAATTGATTGTCGATAAATACAGCACTATAATCAATGTTAGACCATGCAAAACTCAATATTCGCCGATAAAAATTACAGATCCCGCGAAATGCTGAAAAATAGCGACAATGTGAACGCACTGGGGGCGCTTTAAAAAGCCATCTGATACAATTAAAATACTGCAAAATATACTGAAAAATCGAGATGGGAGCTGCCAACTCGGTTGATTAGACATATAATAGTGAGTTTCCTATCGACGACTCGATTACCAGAAATATCGCTTGGCTTGACCATTTCACTTCGAATTTCAAATCGAAGCAGAAACGTCGGTCCGCGGCGGAAACAGTCGTTAGCAGTTCCATTTCGTAGCGACATCAATTGGTAACCATTCGGACTCGAAGTGCAACACACAAAACTGGACTGTGCAGCGCGATTTATGTTAGTATTCGATTCCGAAGGCGAAGTTCTGGGCGGTGGAACCACCCTCCGGCAATTGTTAAATATTTATACACACCACCAACGGAACGCACGCACTTACATATATTTCCACATTGCGAGTGGCGCCAACATATGTAAAGTAGCGATAAGAAAACAACCCAGAAAAGGAAGGCACACTTATTGTAAGTGAATGTGCACTGTGTTACATGGTTATGGATATTTCGAAGTTGTATTGATTTTTGGGTTCTCCAAAGTTTTTTGCCGCCTTCGATGTGTTTTTGTCGCCTTTTGTTTTGTGCTTTTGCTTCCGTGTGTGTTCGTTCGCCTTGATTTTTCCATTCAACTGGGTTTACGTCTTTATTCTCCTGTTTATTACCTCCCCCTTCCCCTCATCAATTTGTGGGTGGGTTGGGCGCTTGAACCGCTGTTGATTCACCTGCCGTTTGTTTTTTTCTCTTATTTTCGTTTTCAACTTCACGGGCAGCTGCGAAATCTCAGCTGCTCCAGCAAAAACAACAACAACAACCGAAACAAGAACAACAAAAGTCAGCTTTCGTTGGTGCAATAACCGGTTTTCAAGCTTTATCGTATTTCGAAACTGTGCTAATAGCTGGTGTTGTTTTTCGTTTGGCATATTTTGCCGCTTTGTTACCCACATAATTATTAACTTACTAATAGTAAGTAATGACTGTAAAAAGTGGCGATAATTTACAAATGCGGAGCACTTGCTAATTTATTGGATTTCAGTAGCAGCATTGGCAGGCAGTTTGATTTTGACGCAAAAACTTTTCCACTTAAAATGCCAGTTATTCATTTTTTGTAAAACATTTTTACCTGCCAACTGCAGTTGCATATGATGGATGCTTCCTCCTGCTCCTTTGTGCACTCACCTCCACACGCACACTAAGAGAAATGCAAGTTAATCTTCATTTAGCGGAACTCAAACAAAAATAAAAACTTCATATCAATAATATTATAAAATCTTATAAGGAATGATTACCTATAAGAATTTAAAAACATAAAAACTTGAATTTTCTGAATAGTATCTTCTTTCCTGAGTTCCTTGAACTGAAGCTTAGATTTCAGTGTATCTAGCATAATTTCTCGTTGAGCCTTTCGGACATGCAGCAGGCAATTGCTATGTCCTGAAACAAGCAAAAATCACTCGCTCCAAGGATAACAGGCTCGCTCGTCAGGCCACAAAATCGATTCTCCACGAAGCCCAATACCTTGGAGAAAACCCGACACGTGATGGCGCCTGGCTGGGAATTACGGAAAATGGAAAAAAAGAAGCCACGGAATAAAGGAACAGGATGGCTTGTATTGGGCATGCCAATGGGAACTTTCAACTCGTTCTGGTCCCTGCCCTTTTCACAACTTCTGGCGCAAACTGCGTCAAAATTCAAACGGGTGAAAAAACATGCCGGATATAAGCTGTAAATTAAAGGGGACAACTCGGTCAGATATTTTGGGGGAACTAAGTTTAGAATCCAGTGTGCAGATTAATGTGGCAAACAACAAGCAGATACCGTGTCTAAGATTATCTAAACTTCTTATTGGGGGTGATTTCCGGCTGAGAACAGGGATTACCTACCACACTTCTGAAGGCATTGCATCAGTATGGTTAGCATTATTCTGTAGACCAGTCGCAGTAGTAAACAAATTGCTTTATAAGATAAGTAATCTCTAGGATTACAATTACAATCAGGGATTACAATTGGAAAGTGGTAATCGCACAAAAATGCAATTATTTTTATGAATTATATTCCCCCAACAGTTGTTTGCATAATATAACCATAGTTAGCCTTATTAATACACATTTTGTAGTTTTTTATTGAGACTTGACTTCTCCAGACCAAAACACACATTCATAGTATCACACATCATTGTTAATCTCATCTTTCAAAAACTTTTTCTTTTTTAATACACCCCCCTGACTCCAAGGCCAAACTTTTTTAGGGAAACTTCGGCACTTAAACGCATCAAAAATTCCTTTTCAACTGGCGCCCGACAAAATCCCTAGGAATTCAATCACTTTCGCTTGGCAACCAAAAAATTTGCACAATTCTTCTTGTAAGTAGTGGGGAATGTGGTGTAGTTGGTGGTGCACAGATGCCTGAAACTAACTTTGAACTATGCATGCACATTGGGAAAATATTTTGTTTCTCCATTTTATATATTTTTCGCCGGCTTCTTTTTCGTTTCGATCTGGCTAGGAGCAGGCACACAGACTCCTGGCTGCCGTCTGGTTCGTTCCCAGGGGATGGGGTTGCATGAAGCTGTTCTGTCTGCGCTCCATCCACAACTGGCGGGTTTCCCAGGACCTGCTCCGCCTGCTTCCCGGCGCCCAACATCCTTTGTTGTCTCGCTGGAAACGGAGATGGCGAACGGCGCTGCCGTTGGCTCTTTTATGACGCAGTTGGTCCGGGCAAGTTGAAGTTTGTTTGCTCGGCCGTGCCTGCAAAGGAGTTCATTCTTCTATAATGCATTAGCGAGCCACTGAAGAAGTTGTCTCAGTATAGTATGTCCATGTTTGTTTAAAGCCAATCGGGTACAATAAGTGGCTTCTCCTTCTATCCGCAAAACCCGCAAAAATCCAAGCTCAACCCAAAAAGTTTCCGGCTCATTAAAACCAATTTGCCTGGGAACATTTATAGAACTTTATGCCTTTGATGAAAAGCAACCATTTGGCGCTAGACCAGCCGCATGAAAATAAATAACATTTTGCCAATTTCCAATTAATCAGCAAAGTCAACAGCAGCAAAGGTTCATTGAATTTGCAGCTGTTTGGGGTTTTGGGTGGGTGGTAAATGGTTTGGAATTAGATGGCGGGGTATATCTGGGGCTTAAGGTTTCTCTCCAAGCACGCTCCGCTTCCAATGATTAGTCAGCCGAGTGATATGACTAAGCGAACCACCAAAGCGTTTGGCCACCACGCGAGACGGAATGAAATTCAAATTAAAACTAGGAGTCGGAGAGGTGAGGTTGGTTGGCTGGGGACTGACAGCCAATCGGTCACTTAACCCGTCGCAAGGTCTAGTACAGTAGGGGCTCCTTGTGATGGACGTCCTATCTGGGGACAATTTCACTTACTCCTAATACGATTAACGTACATATCCGACGATAGAAAGTCTTTGCACTTGAGCACTTAACTAAAACTGTCTCGGCAAATATCTTTTCTATTAGAAAGAAAGAAAGAAATTCCACTTTCAAGAGCTTCTACTGTAAGTGAACAACCGTGGCACCTGACAAACCGAGAAGTCCGTCAGTGGGCAGCCATTTGACACCGAACAGTGCAATATTATCTGGAGCTAGCTGGAGGTGGAGAACAGATTTCACGGGTGGACAGGGGCTGGGATGTGGGCGGGGTATCTGGGGCGGACAAAGTGGCACGTTGGTTGCTCAATTGCGCTGCGGGACAGTCGAGAAGTTGGTGTTTGCCTCTTTGTTTGCCACAGTTCTTTGGCCCGGGCCTTGACTCCGTTTGAATTGTCTTTGTTGCCATCAACATTTAATTTAATATGTGAGTTGAGTGCCCCGAAAGTCCGTCCATCGTTCCTTCCCCGTCCTACATCAACTGGTTACTGGTTTTCTAGATTTGCATCGAGTGACAGCGCCCAGGAGTTTGGATTCCACTCATTTGTATGCTTGGCAACAAGTCTTCGGCAGAGGCCAAACCCAAGACCCATCCGCCGCCAGACAGACTTAGTTGAGGCTTCCCATTTAATTTATTCATGCAGGATTAGTCGTATATAAGTCCTACATAAACCGACGACAGCTGTCGCTACCTGGCCAACAAGCAAAGACTTCAATTCAATTTATGCAAATTATCTTGTGGGCTTGCCAAATGTGTGTGGTGGAGTTGTTATGCGGCATCGAATTTTCCGCCAGATGTTTGCGAAATCCAACAAAAAATCTACCAATTAGTCGAGTGGCATGGGAATGGCTTTTCTTCGCCGCAATTATATGGCTTTAAAAACAATCATACTAAATGTTTTGTGTGAGGGTGGTTTGATACTATAGCTAGCAAGTCCGAAAGGTAATTTACCCTTAATACCATACATAAGACCCGGCACTCCTTTGATATTGCTTCTCTAGGCCCGAATTATTTCGCCTTGCCCCAGTTTTAGTTTATTGTATTCGGCTTGTGGCAAGTTCTTCAAGTATAGTTTTTCGTGGCTGAAATGCGGGCCAAGTGGCGCGACCCGAAAAGCGGAAAAACAAGGGAAAACATGCAAGCGGAAATGCAGTGGGGGAAAACTGGGTGGGTTTGGGTGCTCTTAGCTCCTTTGGCATTGGCGTTAAATGTGAATTCACATGGAAGGCACATGGAACAAAGGATGTTTCTCAACTTCTGACACACATGCAATCCCCCAAAGGGATCTTAACTTTCCATTTTATCGCGCCGTCAATTGAATGGCACTGAAATGCATTCACTGGAATAGATTCGCATTCGCATACGGATGGGGAGATCTCGAACTGAATCTGTGGTATGAGACCCCATTAATGCAAATTGTTGCAACAGGAAATGAGGCGTACCACGCACAGTCACAATGTTGAACACGCCAATTAGGTGGCAATTTATAAGAAATTTTTCGAGAACCGGGAAGAGAGACTCCTCAACTCCTCCTTTGTTTCGCCACATGCATATCGCTTCATATTTCGAGGTGAAGGAACTCTTTAGTGTTTGTTTTCGTGCGGTTTACATAATGTAAAACATTTTAATTGCCAGATTTTAATGAAGCCCCAGGCCGTGTTGGGCCTACGTTAGCACGATGGGGGGGTCTTTTTTGTCCTGGGGGCTGGTCTAAAGCATTATTTATGCAGCTGACGGCTTGTCCAATGAGTCAACACATGGTCAAATATTGGGGAAAGGTTTACGCCAAAAGCTTTTCAGTTTACTGCATAGAACTCTGGGTTGGGTAACCCCGTTCATTTTGCTTAATGCATTTGCTACTTAATATTTTATTTTTATGAGAAAAATTGCAAATAAGGAAATAAAAATTAAGCATGCATTTCTTATTCAAGATTGCCTTTACTTGCCTCGTGCCTGTGGTTTGTGCAACCGGTTTTGTTTCCATAAGGGAGAATCATCTAATCTATACGTTAAGGAGGGAATTCGCTACAAAAGCGAGATACTTAAGTGGGTCGCTCGAAGTGATTGAAATATTTGGGAGCTCGTAATCAAGCAGACAGCTCTATTTAATCTACAGCTCAACGACGGCCTTCAACTTTCTTTCGAAGAAACACGCAATGAATGAAACAAATTATCACTTTCGTGTCTCTGCTTTTATAGCTTCTTGTTGTTTGTTGTCTGGCCCAAACAGAAGCACACAAAACGGCTTTGAGCAGCTGCACTTGACTTGTGCTGCTAAGGCTTTTTCTTTGACTGCGGCTTTGGCCCACCGACTGCACCTTGAGATTCCACAATATGCAGCACATAGCACATGGCACATAATCTGCAGACAACTCGCTTTCAACATGCCTCAAGTGCATCCAGCCTCTGAATGTCACGGGTGTGTTTGCATTTGGTTGGAACCCAAAGAAGAGTTGTTTGCATTGGGTTTTAGCACTTACTTCTCCCTCGTAAATCCACACACATTTTAAGTATGCACAAAAGAATCTCGAAGCGGAGCGGAGAAACCAATCTCCACATCTAATTAACCCAGTGTGTAAAGAATTCCGCGCATCTGATTAGCTCAGAAAATTTAGCTGATTTCGAAGGCGACGGGAAATGCATTTCAAAGCCCCTGCCCAAATGAGTTTTTCAAGCGAGAAATTTGCTCAGACTTTTTTGTTTTGACGGGCGGCAGCTATAAATACGAGCCAACACAACTATTTTTGGTTGGAGGAAGCGCAAATGGTTTATTTTGGTTTTGGGGCATAAACAAAGTTCGAAAGACTCACGAGATCTGTGCCACATCCCCTAATATTTACTCAGTTGTTTTTAATACACTACGGATCGCCCCACCCAGATCTTGCACAATGATCTCACAGCTCCACGTTACTATTTCCCCATTTCCACGCTTGATTAGTTTCAAGTGTTGAAAATTTCGATGGTCCCGAAATCCAATCAAAAATCGAAAAGTTTCGATTGATTGCGGCACACGCCTCTGAGAATTGTTTGTTGATTTTGGGGGAGTGTCATTTCATATAATAATAATATAAAATGCAATTAAAGATTATAAAAATAATATACGTGATTAAACAAAACGGCTGCTACGGACATCTCACATGAGTTTACTTCTTAATCCAGGGATTTTCCATCTTTATATAGCCTATACATATTCTCGGCACGTGCCGTCAGGTGGACAAAAGCCAGATCTTAAATAATTTGTGAGCACCCACAATAAGCGAAAAAGCTGAGGGAATTGAGAAGCCAGTAAGTCGCAGTCAGATGCCCTTATGTGTCAAGTGATGACGACTCTGATTGACGTGGATGAGTAGATATGGAGGAGCTGGCGTAAAGAAATTGGAGCAATTGCAGATGGGAACTACAAAACGCTTGTGGCTGAGCTTCAATGTTGGCTCTTGTGGTGCAGTTGTAATCTCTTTGGCTGCACATTTAATCGCAAGCTGCATATTGTTGCGGCCAAATTGAATTGTTTTGTGGCGATGTGAAGGTGGGCTTTTCAATCAACCGTATTGATTGCCCTGGACCGGCATCGGAGTGCACACAGCTGGCTGCGCCTCAATGCATCCACAGAAAGATATATCTATATAACCACATGGGCACTCAGCTATCCATCCCTTTCGTCCAGCGATCGACTTTGTCTCGCGGCTCTGATTTTTCAATTCATTTGATTTGTATCTGAGAGATGTGGATATGGTAATGGAAAAGCTCCCACTCCTGCACTTAATGGTTATATGGGTTAATTTCATTTTAATGCCTTGCCGCAAGGAATGCGGGTGTGGTGGCAATCAGATCAGTGCACAGCAATTGCCAAGAAATCGCGCATCTTGTGGCCATCAGAAATTGAATTACATTACTCGCTGATTGATTCGTGAGTACAGTTCAAGTTCATCGAAACTCGAACAATTGGTTCAGGGTTCATGCGATTTTCGCGTGCCTTTAAGTGCCGTTTATGAGAAGCGCATAGAGAGGCGTTCCGTCCCACACTATTCACCGTTAATCGACATAGTTTTTAATGGACCACTCATTTGTCACTTGAAGTACTTATGGATGAAATTAAAGTGGTTGATTGTGTGTTTTATTTTTATTTATATCTTTGGAGCATTTGTGAAAATTTCAGCAACAACAAGGGGATCTCTTGAATAATTGCCCCCATCAACGAAACTACTTTCCGTGCCGACTTTTTTGTTGTTGTTTATCATTTATACAAATCGTTTTGTGTACAGCGTCTAAGGAAAAGCATCGCTACGGCAATTGCTGCTGAAGATTAGCATTTATTGTGTTTGCAATCCATTGTAATCTCGCCGAGATGAAGGCTGCCTTGGCGTTGCATTGTCTACGAGAATGGATCAGGTAGTTAAATGCCCTAACACGGCAATTAAAAGACGTCTGCGATAGCGGTGGAGAGTTAGATACACAATTGTACAGCAGAGTTTGGTGTGTTTCTCACCGGCAAACTTCGCTTTATTTTACCCCTATATGATATCATCTTTCCGTTGAAACCGAACTTGAAGCTGTCAGAATCCGAAAACACAACATCTGCTGGAGTTGCAGGTCGCCCCAGGCAGTTGGTTTGTCCATTCATTAATCATCAACACACCAGTGATGCCAGTTATTTCATTCATGCTAAGGACTATTTAAAGGTTGATCCTGGTAAGGGTTTCATTAAAATATGTATATAAATAAATGTTCTGTACGATTTCATAATTGTGATTCTTGAAAGGCAAGTAGTTCGGTATATAAGTTAATCCATAAACACTTTCAAATTGGTTCAGCAAAGATCCAAATTGGCATCTCTGGTTCAGCACACATGCGGAGAGCCCTGCTAAAAGCTATGTCATCTGAAGCCCGAAGGAAGGATGGGATTTCTGTGTCCGCATCAGTTCAGTGTCTACTGCATTCGCAATGAGCTGGGTGAAAGCCCATTCACAGGGTTGGATTTCTCCTCTGACATCCTGCTCCTGATGAGCGAAGAGTTTTGTGTGGCCAGGGAACTGCGGCAACTAAAAAGCACATCCCGTCATTAGGAGTAGGCGGTTGAAAGGAGGGAGTAATGCCAGTTATGCGGCTGCCTCTGCAATTTGCTTGTAATTCTTTCGTGTTTGCCCTGCCCCATTTAATTGCATAATTTATTGATAATTAAATGAAGCTCTAAATTAAACTCTCTTTGCAGGGTCGGCGGCTGGATTCGTTTGGAATGACTCGACTCCCACAACAATTGCCACTGATGAGGTGAACGAACTGGTCAGCATCTCAGCATCCATTTTTTAGCCCCTCCATCTTTGGCAATTAAGAGAACCCTAATTGGAGGGCGACAACTGCTGGCGAGGAGGAGGGAGCAACTCGACTAAAGATGCCGTCGCTGCGTCAGAAGGTCACCACTTACTTCCGCCAGTTGAGCTTCATCGCGGAGCCTCGCGACGGTCGCCGGCGGGCTAGCGAGCACGAGGATGATGATGGTAGCTTCATAACCAAATATCTGGAGGGGTAAGTAAATAGAATGTTAGTAGCCTGCGGAAGTTGCTAAAATATTTACCCGCTTATCATCACCGACAGCCGAATGCAGCGACAGTTTGTGGAGGGTCCGGAGATTTACAATGGCCAGGATCCCACTGAGATGCCCGTTCTCAAGTTGGATGCATACGAAGCTGGAAACTGTTCCATAACAGCCGCCTGCACAGGTCCTGACGAGGGCCTCACCGGCATCAAGCGCTCCAAACTGCACTTGAGCACCAGCTTCGCGGATGACATTGACTTCATAGATACGCAGCAGGAGAACGATGATTGCTATGGAGTCAGGAAGAGTACACCGCCAGTTCAGGTGGCCACACAGAACTCAACCCGACTTACCAGCAAATTCGGACGCCCGCCGGCAGGACCTCGCAGACAGAGCAGTGCAGAGCAGCCATCCGGATCTGCTTCCGTGTCGGGAATGCGTTCCCGCAAGAACTCCAAGAGCAGCATAGCCAATCTGGCCGCTGCGTCGGCTGGCACGGATGCTGGAAAAGCCAACAGCGATCAGAACAATAGGAATGTGTTAAATGCAAAGACTGAGGTCTCGACGGATGGGGATCCCAACTTGGAGCGGGAACGTCTGCTCCGCGAAGCAGTAAGCAACCAGGGTGGCTCCGCTCCCGCAGCTTTGATCGCTGGTGTGGAGAACTGGCGCATGGAGTGCGACTTCGCGTATGGTATATCGGTGTCCCTCTACGAGACCAACATGCTGACTAAGGAACCCATGGGCAATCCCATCGCCGACTGCTACGGAATGGTAGTGCGCGGAGACTCAGCTGCCATGGCCATGGCAGATGGTGTCAACTGGGGTGATGGCGCTCGTCTGGCCGCCCGTTCAGCTGTTCACGGTTGTCTGGACTATCTGGACCGGGCGGTCTTCGGACAGGCGCTGGAGTGCCGAGCCACCACAACCCAGGAGGTTTTTGTGAGTTTGCTGCGTAGTCTTTGGGAGGGACACGGTTGTATCCTGGAAGTTGGAGGAGCCCTATCTACTCTGACCATAGCCGTGGTGCTGCCGCTGGACGGAGCGCCAGGGAAATATGTCGTGTGCTCTTGTAATGTTGGCGATTCCCTGGGTTATGTGTACTCCAAGAAGCACGGAGTACGGGAACTAACACAGGCCTCACACGACATCAGTTCCATGCGGGACATGCGCGATGCGTTGGGTGCCCTTGGACCGGCGGATGGCAACAAGCCGGAGCTGAGCAATCTAACATTCTCGATGACCTGCATTGAATGTGGAGACATAGTCTTTTTAACCTCGGATGGAATCAGCGATAATTTCGATCCAGTTGTGGGCAAGTTTGCCGAAGCCTGGACACCGGATGTTAAGCTTCAGACGTCGGGACATGGCAAGCCCGCCAACTTGGCACCCAAACGGCAGAACAAGAGCGCATCCGCCATCTATGCCCGTCTGCATCCTTCGACTCCGCCGACACGGCCAGCTCGTCAGTCTAAGGCGGGAAGTCCGCCTAATAATGCGCCAAGTCGACCAAAGTATATGCGCTCTCAAACGCTCATTGAACCACGCCAGGGATTGGTATCAGCTCCACCGCCATCGGTGGTGCCCCAACGCATTCCAAAGTCCATCTCGGGACTGCCCCTTGTTACCGGTCCCCAGCGGCATGCTCTTACCCTGTACCGCTTGGAGGATCTGCTCAGCTATGGCATCAACGGCACGTTTTCGCCCTGCGTATCGGCCCGCAGGCTCTGCCACTTGCTCATCGATTTTGTAAGGATGATAACGTCAGCCAGGAGGAAGACTCTAGAGCAAAGGGAACTTTTCTACAAACTCTCTACGGGACCAGATGGCGCCAAGCGCGAGGTACAACTGAACCGCATGCAGCATCGCGCGGCCAGGAAGCGTGTGGTGGACAGCAGCGCCTTTGTAGCATTGCCCGGGAAACTGGACCATGCCACTGTGATGGCCTACACGGTGGGCGGCGGAGAGGAGCACAATAATGGAAATGAAAACGGCGATGGGGTAGCTATTTCGCCTGTACTGCAATCCAAGGAGTTTAAGGAGACGAATTTCTAAATTGGAGGAAACGCTAGACTGCCGACTAAGCTTTTTATACATTTTTCTCACGCATCTCCGGCATGGGTAGTTCTATCTCAAAAGTTAAAACAATTATCTTTAGGGCCTTGAATAAACTGGAATAATATTATGTTTTGGTTTTTTAATTATATATTTATGCAAAAGTGCCAATTAATTTAATATTGTAATGGACCTGCATAATATTGTTGAATTATTTGCCAAATACTTTGTTTAATTTTCAAACATTTATTTTTCTTATTTCTGTACAAGTTTATTAATTAAATAGTTTATAACTAAGCCCATAAAAAGGTTAACTACTCGTAAATATTTAAGGACCCTTCAGAAAATCGTTAATATCTTTGATCAAGAAATACCCAATTGGAATCATATATATATATATATATATATTTACATAAGCATACATACGTGGTGATATATCCTCACATGTAACTTCAATATTCATATAGCTTTCGATTAAGTTTGTTGATTTTAGTTCGGTGTTCTCATTCGTCAGCCATAGTTTTTAGCCATTTATTTGTAAATTGCAAACGACAGAAATGCCTCAAATGTTTAAAACTACCAAAAATAATAAGAATACACAAATGTACACCGTATTTTTACACTCTCATTCGTAATTCAATGTATATGCCACTTTTACACCAGTGCTACAATGTGAATTTATAAGACATACTCTTTGTAACACCAGCTGTCTCATACAATTTAAAATGTGGTAGCGCATATAAATAGTTGGTAACGCACAGATAAAGTTGCTAAATGGGCTGTGGCAAACGGGCCTGGGCAATAAATAATTGAGTAAACGCATTGAAAAATTGCGCTTTTAAAAACACCATAAAAAAGTTGTTTTAGTTTAATGAAACCATCTATTAAGTACGCGTTTATTACCTACGTAGGTATAGGTAAAATTTTAATAATTTCAAACATTATAACTTTTAATTGCACAGAAATGTAATACAAAATTTGTCGGCTCCTCGTCAAGGTTAACTAAGCAAAAACGCAGGAGAGAACCGGGCAATAAATCCGTAAAAGATTCATGCACATAAGAATATATAATCTCAGCAAATAACCATAGGATTTACAAGCTCGATTCTCAGCTGCTGCGCATGCGCAGGAGCAGTTTGGCAATAGCCTGAGCCCTTGTGGGAGATGCATCCTTTATTTGTTTGTATATGATCTCTACACTGCGCAGAGTTTGGGGCTGCATAGAAAAAACGCATGTTAAATAAATGGGACTTACGGGTAATATATAATATGTCACCTACTAGTGTTTTCACATACAATTGTGATTGTGCTTTGTTGGCTAGGAGCCACAGATTGACTGCCAATTGAGCAATAGTTTCCCTCTCCAGATCAGCGTACTTTACAATCCTTAGAAAAAGTTGCAGGGCTAGCTCCGCTTGCGATCCTTGCTGCTGCGCTAGTCCCAGCGATTTCAGCTGCAGAAGAATGGCATCAACAACCTGAGCACACATATTGTTTACCTCCTGCAAGAATTTGGGGTCGTGGCCATACAAATCGTCATTGGACACCACTATAAGCATTAGAAACCATTAGTCAGCGATACAAATTGTAATCCAATTATCCTACCTCCTTTCATATGATAGGGAAACCTTTCCAGACTTTGTACATACAGCATATCGAGGGAATGCAGATAGATGATACTCGGCGCTGAGCTGTCAGCTTTGAATTTATGTCTGCCAACCACTTCTAGCAGAAGGCGAAGAAAATAGAGGACTCCCTGTTCCGGACTATCTGGTACCACGATCAATGTGGCCAGGATATTACACATATACGAGACAAGGAATGGCTCTAAGCTGCGAGGCTTTCCATCAAAGTCCACGGTGGCTGCGGGCAGCTCATTAACCAATTGCAAAGAGGCCTCAAAGCAAGCATCAGCTGTTGTAGATAAATACAATTATATAAAGTAGTTAAACAATATTTATTTAAACTTGCCTTGCCCCAGGCAGAGATGCTGCAGAGCCAGCTGTCCGCATAGCAAGTACAAATTCATTTGCTGCTGGACAGCTTCAATGCTGGGAATGGTGATGAAGCAGTAGGCGATGCAGGCCTTAACGAAACCAGTTGACTTCGAACGGTTTCGGGTGGCTAACTTGCAGGCCGCATGCACCAGAGTTACGTAGACTGCGTCCAGATTGCTAAACGTGCCCCGAGCCTCCACATAAAAACTTAGTTGCTGCTCCAAGTCGTTGCCAAAGTGAACTTTGTGAATAAAGACATTGATGAGCTGAGCTATCTGACGACGTTCATCATCCACGGACAAGGCACTAAATAGTCGTGTGATTAGAATTATAATTAAACTTTGCCACTATTGCAACACTCACTTCACTGAATCGTTCAAGATCTTTCCGAGATACATCAATGCGTTTGTCACTACAGCGTCGCAGGTATATTCCTCGCTGTTCTGTTTATAGAAACTGAGAATGTTTTTGCAAACCTCGACACGCACCGACTCCTTTTGGAAGAGATCCAAGTAGGGCAGAAAGTTGGGCTGGATCAACAGAAGCTCAATGCTGCGATAGTTCTGCATTATCCGGGTAAGAATGTTTTGCAGTTGAGAATAATGCTTTTCATATGCTTTGCCAAGACACATTCGCGTATTCAGTTCTCCTAGCAATCTGTTTACCTCGTTTATCTGATAAAAAGACTTAAGCATTATTGATAACATTTTAGATATAGACTTCAAACTGACCGTAAAATACTGGGATACAAAGACAGCCCATGTTTCCACACAGTTTATATACTCATTTGGATCAGTCAACTTGTTGATCGTCTCGAAGGCAGCCTTCAGGAAAGTCACCCGCTGCTCCTGTAGAGGAGCGCAGCTGCTAACGCAGCTTCCCAGCGAGCGCAGCAACTGGGACTTGGAGATTCCGGGCGTTTCGGAAGCATTAATTAGCGCAATAAATTCTAATGCATTCGTAGCAATAAACTCTGATTTAAAGGAACTTAAAACAGACATCAGAATAGCACCACTGCGAATAAATGCAATACGAATTAGTTCATTTAAAATTCTGAAAAGAAAATTACTTACTTATTCTTTAACTGCTTGCACTCATTAAGAATATCCTGGGTGTGCAGTTCACTTTTGTGAACAAGGCAGAGAAGCATGTAGTCAAAGGCTGGGGCATATAGCTGTAGGTAGGAGCTGGCGGTGACGATCTCCGGATGCAGATTAAAGCGCGCCACGAAGCGAAAGATCTTTAAAAGTATTAAATTTGTAGTAAAAGGGATAAACCGTTTAATATTTCTCAATCTCACCTGAGGATATACGAGAAACAGGTCGGCAAAGTTCTCTCTTATGTATGTCTTACTGGGCGTTAGAGTAACACCCATGCGCACCAAGTAGCAGCGGGCATAGCTCGATACCAGAGGGTCAGCTATACCCCTCAGTTGATGGGTCAAACGTTGCAGAATTCGCTCATACTCCTCGCGCGATGATGAAAGGAATTCGTAGCACTTGAATATTGACAGCTCCAAGTAAAGACGCGGCAGCAACTCCCGAATCGAGGCGATCTTGTAAAACCAATTCTGGCACGTATCCCGGGCAGCTTCCCTTTCCCGCTCTAATGTGGCCGCCGATGCGGCAGGATCTCCTGAGGCCTTAGCACGCAGTCGTTCGTATACCAATTTTCCAAAAACATCCAGTATATCAGTGATAAGAACGTACTGACTCGGATAGAATTGCAGCACAGTGGTATCCGCTAGCATCTTGGCACACTGTATGGCTATCTTCAACGCCTTCACTCGCTGATCGTTGTGCCAGGACTGGATCAGCTCCTGCTTGAGTTGCTCAAACCGCTGAATGTACTCCTGCTGAGTAAGATCCATCATGTGACGCATGCTGCCGTCGTCAAAGTGGTCTAACTGCTCCAAGCGAAACTTTGTCTTGTCGGCCACCACCGTTTGTGCTTTAACTACGATTCTTATTAATATATATCACAGATCAAATGAATAACAACCCCTGAACTTACTGCTTTCGTTGCCGCCATCCAGGCTACCTGATGACACCAGAAAGCTGGTAGACAGCGATAGCTTCTCATTGGTTGTAAAGCGGTTGAGGATCCCTAGTCGTCGGCTGCTCCACTGCAGTGTGTTGTCCTCGGGCTCCGTTCGGTCACGTTCGCGGCGCTTCGACTTGAGATCCTGCAGATCCGAGTGCGAAAAACTTAGTCATGTTTCTTACCGGTGCACCACCTTACTTACAAATTCGGTGACCATTTGACTAAGCGGATCGTTGAGCTCATCATCTTGGCGTGCAAACTGTGAGAGCGGATCTGTGCCCTCCAGAGCTCGGCTCAAGGGATTGCTGTCCACCACCTGGTGGAGATTGTGCTTCCATTTAAATCACTTACAGATAAGGGCGTTGTATCATTTACCCACCGTCACCGCATGCTGCTTTAGGGGATGCTCCAGCGTGGCCTGCCCAGTCAGGCGGTTCTTCCGGACCTCGTAGCATCGCGGCACGCACACCCTGCAGTCAAGAGAAATGTTTATAAATGATTATTTGTTTATTATCGGGGGAAAATAAATAAATTACCATTCCAAGTTCGCCATAGCGTCGTGGTTGTTGTTGTCGGCATTCCTGACAGCTGTTTGCCAACATGACATGGACGTAGCCCGTGAGGGATGAAACACACCGAAGAAACTGTACTTATGCCAGGGCTTTAGCTTAGGACCCGTTCTACTGTATATATTTCGTTTCGCTTGCAGCTCTATAGATTAATTAATTGAGATGTAAATTTATAAAACGTCACATAAATAAGAAAACAACTATCAAATTTATATGTGAGATTATTGGAATATAACCAATATGCAAATCACATTCAGTATTAAAACCATATATAATACTAATGTTAACAAAGTAATTCGATTTCGAAGGAATATATACATTTTGGCATCCTATGAACCCCTTTTGCCTACGCCACTGAACATATGTTTATTTCGGGGCGAATGGCAAATATTAAAACGAAACACTGGGTGAATGGCAAATGCAGTTGACAAGCGACGCGTTTAATTGTGTTCAGAAATATCTTTAAAACGATTTTATTTCGGATTGCGAATGAAAAAATGTCGAAATCGGCACTGAAACACCTTAAGAGCACCTGCCGCGTATGCGCAAAGTACGCTAGCAACAAGCGGTCGCCGAAGTTATTCGAGCGGAACAACACAAAGATGATCGAGAACATTGAGGCGCTCACAGGCCTTCGGGTAAATTTTTCACTGCGGCTTTATGGAATTTATGTAGTTATAGCGTAATTAATTGGTGCTTCCCTTAGCTGGAGAACTACGGTTGCCTGCCGGATCAGATCTGTGAGTGCTGCAGCATGGAACTGGCTTCCGCCGTTAAGCTGAGGGAGCGCTGCATCGCCGCCCAGCGTGAGCTACTCTTGGGATTGACTGAGGAGCAACGTCAGGGCATCTCGGTCTTCTACCGGGCGGCTGTTATGGGCGAAGATATTGTCCAGACGGTGAAGCCGCCCGACGATGAAGAGGTCTATGCCACCTATCAGGAAATCGTATTGGAAGAACCTAAGGAAGAGATTGACGACACCAAGGTAGAGTACGATAATACCTACTACGAGGTGGCCGAGGGACACGCCGGCGAGGACGACGCAGCATCCTTGATTGAAGAGGCCGACTATGATTCCATAATGGCCGAAGACGATGAACAGCAGCAAACGTTGGAGCTGGACGAAGACACCGAGCTAATTGTGGGCGACGTCAACGACGCGTACGTCTACGATTCGGATGATGAGGTGGCCGTTCTTGACAACGTGCTGGATGATGAGTACGAGCATGAAAACATTGTCGTTAAGAAGTGTAGTCTGCCGCCAAAGCCGAAGGTCCGGTCGGATGATGCGCGTCGTCGTGGCACTGGTGGAGTATACATCTGCGAGCAGTGCGGCAATCACATCAAGGGACGCATGGCCTTTGAACTCCACTGCCGGCGCCATCGTGGGGACAAGCAATTTGGTTGCGAGTGAGTACATTTCTACTCCTTTTTGGATACAGTATGAGTAAATTTATATTCAGACTCTGTCAGTCGCGCTTCTGCACAACTTCCGAGCTGAAACGCCACATGCGCAAGCACACCGGAGAGCGACCGTTTGCATGTAAGTACTGTGGCCGCTGCTTCACAGACTACACCACCCGCGTGAAGCATGAGCGTACCCACACCAATGAGCGCCCCTACGTCTGTGGCACTTGTGGCAAGGCCTTCACTACCGGCTACATCCTTAAGAACCATATGCTGATACATTCCGGCGAGCGGGCCTACAGGTACGTTAAGTCTTACAGCTACACAGTACAGGGAAACCCAATAACTAGGTTTCTACGATCATATTATTCGGCATTACAAGAATTTTTCAAAACCTTATGATAAATTGAAAACATCGTTGAATACAAGCAATATTTCGAATTAAGATAACTAAATATTACTCACGAAATTGTGAATATTCTTATAATAATATAAAACTAGGGATACTGGTACAGTCACCAATATGTTTGAAATACCATCTAAAACTGAATCTTCCTTTCCAGGTGCGAGCTGTGCGACAAGTCCTTTATGCTGCCCACCCACCTGAGCACCCACTTCCGGTCTGGCGTACACAAGCGGCATCTGGAGAAAGCCGAAATGAAACAGGTCCTGGAGCAAGAGCAGAAGCGTGAACTCAAGGAGGAGGAGGAGGACAGCCTGCACATCTAATGCTGGCCTAATTATATATACATAGCAATTACAGGCAATGCTAGAGCGACAATGGCGCACAGCCAAGGAGCATTTCTGAAAATAATAAACAAAACTAATTGAAACATGTAGAACTTAATATTGAATAATAAATCAAAACTTCAAATCCCAACTTATGAGCATTCATTTAATCCGTAAATTCGCTTCCATGCGAATGGCAAACGGAACAGCTGATTGACAAGCACAGCATTGTTTACAAAATATTCGGAGGTTTTCTGTTTCAAAATTTTTTATCGGCTAAAGAATGGAAACGAAAATGTGTCGCACTTGCGGCAAGCGCACGAATGCTGAAAGATCATTGAATATATTTGAAAAGCGCAATCAAACTACGCTGGAACACATCAAACTACTAACTGGAGCTGCGGTGAGAGGATAATAATGTGTAGTGTCTTAAACTTACTAAAGTTTTTTGTTTTTTTGCAGCTAAAGAACTGTACTACGTTGCCGAATCGCCTATGTGCGTCCTGCCAAACTTGTGTGCAACAAGCCATATCCTTTCGGGAACGCTGTTTGGAAGTCCAAAGGGAGTTGCTCCATTCCCAAGATGTTGAAGACTTCCTCAAAATCTGCCAGGAATCTCCCAAAAGTGCCCTTGAGCCGGAGGAGCAACTGGATCCGGCAGAAATAAGCATAGAAGTCGAGCGATTAGACGATCTCAATGAAGTGTCCATCCAAAGCTCTGTTTTTAAATTGGAAGACATTCTTACTGAATCTAAAACCAACGAAGACGAGCCCAACAATGAGGATGATATTGATTATAGTGACATGGATTACCTTATTTACGAAAGCGATACTGAAGTAGATGCAAAGCAGGAACTCAAATCAGACTCTGAGAATCCCAAAAAAAGGAGAAAATGTCGGAACCCCCGCGACTCCAATAGGACCTACTTTTGCGAGGAGTGCGGAAATCACATAAAAGATCGAATATCATTCGTACTGCATTGTAAGCGACATCGCGGCGTCAAGGAGTTTGGATGCGAGTAAAGTGGCTATTCTACTTAAGATTGATCCCAACTAATCCGCTTCATTTAAGATTCTGTGAGGATCGCTTCTGCACGCCGGTGGAACTTAAGCGCCACATTCGCAAGCATACAGGGGAGAAGCCCTTCAAGTGCAGACACTGTTCCCGCAGCTTTTCGGACTACAGCACTCGGCTGAAGCACGAGCGGACTCACACGAACGAACGACCTTTTGTCTGCAAGGAGTGCAACAATGCCTTCACAACATCATATATTCTTAAGAACCACATGCTCGTGCATACCGGGGAGAAGGCTTTTAGGTAAGGGGGCACTCGAAATAGTACTTAAATGTAATAATAAGCTATTCTATTTGCAGGTGCGACCCGTGCGATAAGTTATTCAGTCGCTACACACACCTTACCACCCATTTTCGTTCAAATGCTCACAGACGAAATATGCAGAAAGCAGAAACAATCATTGATAAAACCCTAAAAGATATCACTTAAGAAGCTCTTAGTTAAAAACGATTGCACTACCAAAATAACCATTTTTAGGAAAAATCAAAAGGGATAAACAAAATGTGAACTATATTTGACTTTAAAGGTTGAGATGGACTCATTAAGGTCTAATTTGTACTATACATTAGAGTGGATGTTCCCAGAGCAGCCAGGCCCAAAGACTCATCCTGCTCCTGCTCCGCGGGCAAAGGCACTTCTATCGTAAAGGCATCCGCCTCTGCGTCTGCCTCCTTTCCCGTCACGAATTTAACCTGATCCGCTGACTGGGATGGCGACAGCTGAACTCCACCCGCGTCTGCCTTCGATTTCTCCACGTTGTGCTTGTGAGTGTTGGATCGAAAATGAGTCTTCAAGTGGGTGGGTCGCGCAAAGGATCGATGGCACAGCTCACATCTGCAAAGGATCGGCTAAGTGATCATTGACTTAAGCACTATGATAGTTTACTAGCCTGAACAGGCGCTCGCCCGTGTGGATAAGCATGTGGTTCTTGAGGATGTACGAATTGGTAAAGCTCTTGCCACACTGCGCACAAATAAAGGGTCGATCATTTGTGTGGGTCCGCTCGTGACGCAGGCGACCACTGTAGTTCACGTAGGTGCGGTCACAGTACCGGCACTGAAACTTGCGATCTCCAGTATGCATCACTTGGTGTCCTTTCAGCTCGCCGGAGGACAGGAAGCGGGCGGGAC
Source organism: Drosophila sechellia (assembly GCF_004382195.2). Taxonomy (NCBI): domain Eukaryota; kingdom Metazoa; phylum Arthropoda; class Insecta; order Diptera; family Drosophilidae; genus Drosophila; species Drosophila sechellia. The sequence goes on from NC_045952.1 coordinate 19,678,581, forward strand.
AGAGTCTACATACGAGCAAAGTTACACACTTAACTATCAGATTGTACAATTGACGAGCTAAATCTTTTCTTACTCGCACTGAAAGGGTCTAATGCCGCTGTGTTTGCGCAGGTGACGGTCGAAGGAGGACTTCCCCGTAATGTTGTTGCCGCACTGATCGCAAAAGAAAACTGGAAGCGTAACCTTTGAGCGATTTTCACCTTTCCCGCCTTTCTTAAGTCCCCGACGTCGGGTTCTTTTTAATCTGACCGGTGAGGGGGTTTCATCATCCCCGGAAGTGCTGGACATCGCTTTGATGGCCAGCTCCATGTCGGCTTCGTTGCAGGAGTCCAGGTGGTCGATGCCATCGTCCTCCTCGTCGCCATTGCTCAGGCTCTCCAGCTTAATCATTACCTCCAGCGGACTGGCTGGCGTCTTTGGCGCGGTGTCTTCATGCCGCAGTCTTTGGGAACGGGCACTCCGACGAATTGAGGAGCGGGATGTGGCCTCTTCGGTCCTGACCAGCGACTCTTCAAAGATCTTCTGACTGCTCAGGCAGCGATCACGAAAGGATATGGCGCTATTCAAATCCGCCTGGCAGGTCTCGCACATCCAGTCGGGTAAATCGGGTTCACATTGCAGCTGCCAAATAAGATACAACATTTTAATTGAAGGAATTAATGTGTTTCGTAGGCTTACCAGAACACCGGTGAGCAAATTGATTTGTTGCAGCACTTTGCTGGCGCCATTGTTAAATAGTTTCAACGATTTCGAGTTGTCCGTGCTGCTGGCACACACGCGGCACACATTTTGCAGCATTTTACCAGGTTACTCGACTCTAATTGGTAAATTTCCAATTGTAAACAAGACAGCCACCCAAAAATGATTTGTCATTTGCCACGAAGCAGCGCCGTAGCTTTTCCACCTGAGACGTTGTTCAGCACTGGCGGCTTATAAATCCACTAAATCGTAACGGCTGCTACTAATAAAAATCGAACTAAATATACAATTGTTTTACGAATTTATTTATATTAATATTAATATTAATATTATATTAATTTATATTATATCATTTGATGGCTCGAGCTATGTAATCCCTCATGACTTCTGCTTCTTGACATTTTGGACGTGCATCATAGATCTGGTGTGCGTTATCAGGTGCGCCTTTCTCTGGAAGGAGCGATCGCAAATGTCGCACCGGAAATTCCTCTCGCCCGTGTGGATGACCATGTGGTTCCTCAGGACATAGGCAGTGGTGAACTTTTTGCCACACTCTTCGCACACATAGGGTCGATCGTTGGTGTGAGTCCGCTCGTGGATCAGCCGGCCCATGTAACTGACATACCGCTTCTCGCAGAAGCGACAGGCAAACGGTTGCTCTCCGGTATGGACACGGTGGTGGGCACGTAGTTCGCCAGCAGAGAGAAACCTGGCATCACAGTCCCTAAAAAGATGCGAAATCAGCATAAGAATCTACAATTTTAATCTGTGAGCAAGGCTTACTTGCAGCCAAATGGTCGTTCGCCTGTGTGTTTTCTCATGTGGCGTTGGAAAGTGGGTTTCGATGTGGCATGAGTCCCGCACAGCTCGCATATGTAAATCTGATCATCCAGTTTGGTTGATACTTTGAGAACCTTTTGTGGCGGTACACACTTCTCATCTACTCCATCTTCCCTCAGCTGCGCTTCCGCATCTCGAATCAGAGTTTTGTCTATGGGTTCCTCTTCAATCAGTACCTGAAAGGTTTCTGCAATCAACTCGCCTTCTTTCTCTTTCCCAAAATGGCTGAATGCGCATTGTTTCGATTCCAGCTCCGAATTGGCATTGGTATCTTCATCTCCCGACGAAGAGTCGTCCTCGATGGCTAGCCATTTAGTTTGGGTCTTGATGCAAAGTTTCCGGAATGCCAATGCCGATCTGAGTTCCGCCTGACAGCAAAGGCACATGAAACCAGGAACATCGTCCAACTCCACCAACTGCTGCTGATATTATTTATCTCAATTTTAAAACGTCGTTTTACTCACTCTTAGTCCGCTTATCATGTGCAAGTGCTTTAGATATTTTCGGTTGACCAAATCGAAGAGATTCAGGCTCTTCTCACAGATCTTCTGCCTTCCGCAGACTCTACAAACGTTGTTCAGCATCTCGATCACTAAACTCGACTGTTGGAAAGGCAATTGAATGGTGATTACATTTTGAGGCAAACCGGATAAATTATTCATTCAAGCCGCCAGTGGAGGGGGGATTTTTGAAAGTCAAAATCTTTATTTAAATAGCTCTTGGTCTGTTAACAACTGGAGCAGTCTGATAAAACAGATACTGCTTACAATATTGAATCTTAATAATATGTGTAAATAATATTAGTCAAATCATTAAACTGAACCATTTTATGGGTATTATGCCTGAAATAAGTACCACCTGCAAGCTAAGATGCGCAGTATCAATTTTTGAAAACAATGTTCTTTTTTGGTAAATCCAAATAATCCACGTAAAATGTTTCGTAAGATGTATCCCGAAAAAGTTTTGATTCTAAATTCTTTGTTCGTTTTTGTACCTGATGTCTGAATATATCTTATATCAAAACTAGCCCAACAAAGTATGTATGTTTATATTTAAGTCTTCGATAAGACTACATAGGCACTTTTGTGATATTCAAGGAAGCAATTGCAAAGCACATGTAAATTATGCAAAAAAAAGGCAAAAAGCCTAAAATTTACAATAACATGGCTATTGTAATGTGATTTTTAAATACTACGTGCTAAAAAAGCTAAATTTGTTCCGAAGTTGTCTCGTTGTTGCTGGGTTTTAAGGAATTTTAAAAATGTCACCAATATTTTTAGACCCATATTTGATATTGTCTTTTGTGGTTTCAGCTGTTATTAAGTCTTTGCAGATTAGCTCTTACCTAAATTTAATTTTTTTTTGGTATTTTGATAAATCAAATGGCATCTTGAGATGAATTAAACTTCCTGACACAACAGGTCGAATTGCGACTGCACCAGATCTTCGTCAACGGAACTGGTTAGTGGGGTGCCTTGGAACCAGGTTTCATCAGATTCAAAACTGAGCATGGACATGTACTCCGACGACGAGGTGACGGCTTTAGCATTCCGCTTGTGGGTATTGGAGATGAAGTGCGTAGCGAGATGTTTCTTCAGGCTGAACGAACGATCGCAGACATCGCAACTGAAACGGGAATGAAAGATTATAGCAGAATGTATCTCGACATGTTGTTTTAATTTCATCAAGTACCTATACTTCCGCACAACTTGGTGAGACGCCATGTGGGCCTTCAGGATGCAGGTCCTGGTGAAGGCCTTGCCGCAATGATCGCACACAAATGGTCGCTCGTTGGTGTGGACCCGCTCGTGCTTCTTCCTGCCCACCACGGAGAAGTAGCGACGATCGCAGTAGCGACAGGCGAATGGGGGCTCCAAGGTGTGGTGGGTGAGATTATGTGCCTTCAGATCACTCGCTGACAAAAAGGTCTTTGGGCACTCCCTGAAAAATACAGATTGTTAATACAGATTGTGGATACTGTACAGAGAAAAAGAATTGTATGTATGTACAATGTATGCTAATCAAATCGTGATAATGGACCAGATACCAAGACGCTAGATAACGACGAAGATTGTTGCAACCTATTTAGGCATCAGTAAATGTATAAATGTATGTATCGGCACGATTCTTACTTACTTGCACGGATATGGTCTTAGTCCATTATGTTCAAACTGATGCCTGACCAGAGATGATTTATTGTTTTTGATTTCTCCACAAGTGTCGCACTTGTGGATTTGAACATTCGGTAAATCGTGATCCGACTCCAAGCCATCCTCATCCGGAAGATCTATTTCCTCCAGGTTAACATCGCTATCGGTGGCATCCGGTTCATTGGAGATCTCCACCGGCTGATCAAATTCATCACCACCAACTGATGCATCTGCTGAAGCCTTATTCCCGTTCGCTACGACAATATCCACAATTTCCAGTGGCATCCTGGGTCGCCCCTTTCGACGCTGGGTCGTTTTCTTCTTGGTTGAGGGATCATTGGGTCCCACCTTCTTTTCCTCGCTGGCCCCCACTTCATCGCTGTGCTGTAATGGCACCCATTTCTTCTGCTGCAGTATGCACTGCCTCCGGAAAATTGTGGCCGATTGGAGATCGATCTGGCAGCAAAAGCACACCATATCCGGAGCATTGGGAATCTGCTGAAGCTGCAGAATACAAAAAAAGAAAGCCCTCATACATATGTAAATTGCGCGATCCATTTTGATTCCTTAACTCACGCGAATTCCGGTTATAAGTTGGATGCGGCGAAGAATAGCCTGTCTGCCGGGCTTGAAGAGCTCCACGGCTTTGGGGCACAGCCGGCTCCTGCCGCAAACTCGGCACACATTTATTAACATTTCACGTTTTCGGTTTAAACAAATGAAATAAAAAGTTGGTTGGGGCTAATGTCCATTCACAGCGAAGCGCACACACTGCCAGTGCTGTGAACGAGCGAGGACATTAAATTTGAAATTGCGCGCCAAGTTGCTGAGACTCTTACAAGAATTTCAAATATTGCAGTTTGGATACCTATTTCCCATGTAGTTAATAAAAAACCTAAATTGGGATGACTAAATGAATTTCGGTTTTATTTGATTGAGTGTTCTGAACTACTGAGGCCAGGGCCATTGCCAACTGTAAAATACCATTATGAATTTTGGGTCGAAAGAGTTAGGAATAATGGAAGTCCTAGGCGTTGGAGCAGTCGTTGTCCTCGTACACCTTGATCATGTTCTCCTTGATCTGCAGTTCCTTGTGGAACAGGACCTCGCTGTGCAGCGCCTCCTCGCGTTCGCGGGCTATCTTGAGCTCGAGGAGATCGAGGCGCCGTTGCTCGATCATAACGCGATAGCGATGGAGCTCTTGCTGCCGCTGGCGGAAATTGGGCAGTTGGTTGGTACCTGCGCTCCCACTGCTGACACTCGAGCACTTGTTGCCCCCCACTGCTGGTGATGGTCCGCCCTTCGTCTCGGCGGCCACCTTGCTCGCCGCAGTGCGATGCCTAGTTGGAAACGGATTCCGCCGTGTCGCTCCCGTAAACGAGCAGCTGGTGGGCGCCGAGACATGGACACTGATCAGTTCGCTGCGTGGATAGGATCCTGGCTCCTGGACGGGACTGTTTTTGGGGACCTCCAGCTCGCCGGAGTAGCATGAATCCGTGTCGTTGGCCAACAACATGCGTCGGCGTCGGCCAAACCGTGGCTCCACTTCGCGCACAACACACGTCTGCTGCGGCGGCAGGCTGAACGTCTCCATCTTGAGATCCGATACCAGTTTGCAGGACGTTGATCCCCGTGACGTGCTCGGGCATCGTTCAGGAGCCAGGTCCTTGATCCGCTTGTTCTTAAGCGATTCGTGGGAGGGCTTGTAGCGCAATGCCAGGTTTGTCTTGGACGTCAGCACGACATCTGTGGGATTCTCGGGCTGCATTGCTGAAATTTTCCTTTCGCCACGTTGACGCTTGTGGATACCGTCGAAAAGACGCCGCCAGTAGATGATCGCCTGCTCTTTGGAGCTGATCTCCTTGGCCTCCGGCAGTGACGTGGCCGACGATTGATTGGCATTCCAGCTTTGTTGCGGCAGGCTAACCGACATTTTGCCCAATGCACCTTGATCGTTGCTGGCGCTCTTTGTTTCCACCTCTTGCGATAGCAACTGGCAGTTTTCGGAGGCAGTGCATCCCTTGGCCTCCGGCAGTGACGTTGCCGAAGATTGATGGGGATTCCTGGTTGTTTGTGGTGGGCTAGCCGACATGTTGCCCAATGCACCTTGTTCGTTGCTGGCGCTCTGTGTTTCCAACTCTTGCGATGGCAGCTGACAGTTTTCAGAGGCAGTGCGTCCCTTGGTGGGCACATCGGATACCTTATTTCGGTTCCGGCTGCGCGAAGGATGCCGGCGATAATTGACCAAGGAGTCGAAGGTCTCCTCCTCCTCGTTGAGCTTCCACATGACGCGGCGACTGCTACTAGACGTTGAGCGTCCAAACCCCTCTTCTGGAGCAAAGAACACACATAGTTTTAACAACTTAAGGATGCCACAATCGGCAAGACTCACCCGACTTGTGGTTTCTATCCATGGTTTGAGTTCTCCGCTGACCAATAAAGTTCGCCACTGGCCTGCAGCTGTTCTGGTTTTGAATTTACAGAGCTTACAAATTTGGGATGCCTGTATGTGTGTAGCTGAATTATATCTGAAAATTTGGAGGCACACAACAAAATACACCTATCATACTCGAAAAGATCTAATTGAACACACGGCCTACTAATAACAAATGCTGCTTTATTTCTTTCGATCTTTAATATTCATTTCAATCGAGAGTGTATAAGTTCTTTTAAATATTGTTGTTGTTTGTTTATTAACTATCCGTTTTACACGCGCTTTAAAAGTATGTTAACATTTTGCGTTTAACGAAATGACATAAATATTATACAGGTAAATTATTCAACGTAGGATCTGGTTTTGGTTTTCTTTCAGCTTCCAGCTTCCAACTGGTTTGGTTTCAGTAAAATTGTTTCTTTGGTTTTAAAAGCATGAGATTTGTGGACTATTGAGAGTTTTTGTGATCGATTTGTGCGTTATTTTGCTATGAAACCACACAAAGGTCTTACAAATTATTACACAATCTTCGGTGTAACTTCGAAAATGTTTGTGGACATTAGTGACTAGCATTGGAGGAGCTGTAATCCTCGTTTCCTTTCAGGCGGGGATAATTGAGCGTGATTTTAAGTTGCCAATAGGCTGAATTGGGGAGAAGTGTAATGGAGGGTTTTCGCCTAGTTTTTAACACTCTATAAATGTTTTATATGATTTAGCTAATTTGTTGTTCGCTACCTTGTAAACGGTTGACCGCTTGGGTTTGCATTGTTTTTAGTGACGTCTTGAACATGTTATTTACGCTATTTGCTAGTTTTATATAAAGTAGTTTCATTAAAGTACACACATGGTCTAGACTTTTAACTGGGCTCCATTATGTTGTTCTCCGCCTTTTGAATATTGGCATGAACTACTAAACGCTGCCTCTTAGTGGTAATTAATTAATTTAATGCCCTTTCGGCCATTTGTTTCATGATTTTGATGCTGACTAGATTTTGTGATAAATTCCAATGATTTTTTACAATTCTTTTTAAGATTCGAGCTTTCTGTGAACTATTATAAATTATTATTTCCACACATCAAATTTGTTTTTCGATATTTTTTTTACAAAAAAATTGTCATCTTAAAATTGTGAAAATTATTCAAGTTTTAGGTTTTGCTTGTTGTCTTATATTGGTTCCAATTGATGCTTAAATGTTAACAATTTTTGTATATAAAACCGTTACATATATGTATATAAGAGTGTGTGTATGTTATCATAAACCTTACTATACATAATTATTAATATGCTACAAATGTGTTTTGTTTTCTTTTCTTTCTGTTTGGTTTCTCTTCTCCACGGCCATGAGCAATTCAGCTGCCTACTGCTTTTCATCTTCATTACATTTTCTTACTCTGCATTTTATCCTTTTTCGATCTTGTAGATTGCTAAACTTTCGCATGTATATTTGCTGCTAGTTGGCTGTTGGATGTGTCTGTCTATGTGGCTAATCATAAGTTACTGGACGACACAGCGAGAAAACGAAGACGATGGCATACCACACCTCGGTCAGGTAAAGGGCGATCTGCAGCGTGCACAGGCAGTACTCCAGGCGCAGTCGGTAGGTCTGGAGCAGCAGCAGATAGGAGACGCCCACGAAGCAGGGGGCGGTCATGAAGACCGACAGTATGGCCGACCAGCCTGTGATCGAAAAGCATAGGAGTTCATTAGAATCTGGACAAGATTAACTGATGGTAAGAGCCATAGATACTATACTATTATAGGATATAAGCAGTTTTTTAAACCTAATGGTTTGGTTTGATTAAACGATTGATAACACTATTGAGGGTGATTCTATTGTTTTTCTAAATCCTATAATTAGACCAGCCAGCGGGCGGAAGATTCTACCTCGATCGGCCAGCGAACTCATGCGCCCCATTATCAATCGGATCGTCTCGAAGACAATGAAGCTAATCATCACCCCCGTGTCCAGGGCCAGAGTATGTCCCGTGTAGCTGAGATTGATGGCCTTCAGGAGGCCCATGGCCATCTCGCAACAGGCGAACATGCCGAAGTAGAACGAGTTGAGGTAGATCAACACCTCGTAGTTCATGCTGGGATTGGGCTTCTTCGGCACGAGCGGTGGCGGACGCTTGGGCGGCATCTTTCTGCCGGCTTAGCACCTCCTCCTCTGGCTGCTGGTTCTTCTTTTCCTCCTGTTACCCCTCGATGTCTACGGCAAATTGCACCGATTTGATCTCCCGGATCGCTTACACGGCGGCGTTGCTCACGTTGGGCACTGTATTTATAGACTGACCATAATAATAACGCGAACCTGCCGTGCTGCTCGCTTGGCCAATGCAGCGGCAGCGGCATCGACATCGGCGGTCTCACGGTTTGTCGCTGCGAAATGTGCTGTTTATTTGAATAATGTGCTGCTGGTCGTTGTCGCCTTTTATTTGTTTTCTCTGCTCGTTGTTTGGGTCAGCATTGGCCGGCAGATAGCCTGCCTAGAAATGTGGGGGAGAATGATTTCGCTGGCGGCTAGTTGGGGAAAAAAAAACTCCTAAAAACTCCCTAGACGCAATGCTCCACAGGGCACAGAACTGCCATTAAATGGTTACCTTGAAATTCAGGACAGGTTTAGGGTGAATATAAGCCAACCATAGGTTGGCATTTAAATTATTTTTAAAAACTCATAAAGCGTTATGTACATTATGCCTCGCTAAAGTCTCGTGAAGCTCTCCTCTGTAAATCGTACAGGGCATGTTGGCTAACCAAGACCGAACGGAGAGCCCTCTCATCTGGTCATTACAGCCAGGCTAACGTGCCCGCAGTGGGCCGTGTATATTACATTCAAATTAGAAGTGTACATTGCACCTAGGGGACAGCAGCGGTGTTGCACGAGCCATGCAGTTCGCATATAATTTTAGACCATCAGAGCCGTATAAAAATACCAGAACCGAGCGGGTCCGAGGAGCAACTGCGCCAGCAGGGAGGCAACGCCACAAAGGCCGGACAAAAGAATGCAACCAAGAAATGCAAATTAAATGCAGCTTTGCTTTTGATAGAATCGGACGCGTCGTGTTTCGCCGCGATGTGATTTCCGCGGGCGCGAATGATCTGTGCGGATTATATAAGTTGATAAAGGTTCACGTACCTTGTTGAAAATCCTTCTCAACCGCCAGCCAACGGGACCCCACGGATCCCTAGGCGGTCTAGTAGGGTCCAGATATTTTGTTTTGTTTTTATGTGCGGTGGCTTAGTCTGCATTTAAGTGGCTTAGTTTTGAGGCCTTGGCGAATCGCTTGATGTGAAAGTGCCAGAGGAAAGTGTTTCGTCTTCGTCGTAGTCGTCGCTCGGCTGTGGATGCTTCTTCTCCTTCTCCTCCAGGTGGGAGTGTTAGTGCTGGCTTGGTCTTGATCTCGATCTTGGTCGTTGACGTGGCGGCGGCAACGCGGCTTATCAACTGCTAGGTGTATGTGACGGGGCGACACATTGTACAAATGAATATGCTGGCGTAGACTAGTTCAGCACCTTGTAGGGTGATCATTAAGGCACTCAGAATAATTTCGAGTTTGAGAACAAAGGTTTGAAAACAACACAAGTAGATAACAATAGCAAGACTGGGCAGTGTTAATATTACGGATGCGGTTGCTTGCCAGCCTGCAAAAAGAGACAAAACCAAGGAAAATGTTAGCTACAGATGCACGGAAAATCGTATAATAAAGTGTATTCGATTGAAAGTGATTCAGTGTTTTAAAGTATTATACTAATAATTTCATGTTTATCCGACACAACACATTGCGATAATTAATATTAACCGCCCCAATTGCTGTTCCAATAACTCATTTTGATGATTCGCTTTGATAGATTTCCTTTGCATATTGCCTAATGTGCCAGAAGGCGCCTTTCCCCTTCCACCATAAAACGCGTATTTTCATCCGGGGTGATGACCATAATTACGCATACGCCGTGTGGGCTACATACATATGTATATGTATGACCGTCCAAACGTTTATGGGTTATGGCCGCGGAGGCAGTGGGATGGCATGAAATGGGCATGGTGACCGGGCAAACAAATAATTTCGCCATGTCATCATCGCTGCTGGTAGACTTTTCCCACCCTTGCAGTGCCATAGGGCAAGGGGAGTACTCACCACGATCGCTTAGACTGCTCTTCCGACCGAAGACAATGCGCACGGTCTCGATGATGCACAGTGAGAGCAGGATGCTGGCCTCCCGGGACAACGCGTTCTCGCCGTAGCTGAGATTGATCGCCTTAAGAACGCCCACGCCCACTTCGAAGGCGGCGTACATGCCAAAGTAGAACGAGTTCAGATACATAAGTATCTCATAGATGAGGCTGGCGTTCATGGTGGCCGCTACTGCGGTATCGAGTCCTCCTGCGTAGCGCCCAGTTCCTCAAGGCGGCAGGTGCGTCGCCTCTAACGGGTTGGATGTCACCTGGGCAGTTTGGAGCAGCTCCTCCCGCTTTTCCACTGGCAGCAGCAGGTGTTTCGGCTTCTCTACGACAGCATTGGGACCTTTGGGCGGTATGTGGTGAGTGAGTGAGTGCCTGCTGGACTGAACAAGTTTTGCTAATTGCGGTCTGCTCGTATTTACCAATGCGCGCATACATACAGTCAAACTTCCTCTACTAGAATTTCACAAAATCAATCGAACTTTATAGGTGGCTTTGTTTTACCCATACAAGTACATATGTACATTGTATGTATTTATTTACTAGGTAAATTTATTTACCGACAAGAAACAACTTTCTTCGTCATTAAAGGACACTTTTTATTGTAGTAGTACAGTCGTTTCTACTTATGGAAGTTTGACTGTATTTACGCATCGTCCTCACCTCTTCCACTGCTTTTTCTTCTTGTTCCCGTTCTACTTCGCCAGTGCTCTTTCCTCTTCTTCTAGCTGCTCTACCGTTACTGTCTGAAGTCCCGTTGTCATGGGAGTATGTGGATGTTATGTTATGTATATGTAATGCACGCAGGCGACAACTCTATGCTAATATTAAGTACATGCGTTCACGTTTATTTATACGCGTTGTTGTTGCCCGATGGCCTGGCTGCTTGTTGTTGTTGGTTTGTTGGTGAGAGACGAGGGGCTTATATAAAAAGGAAAGGAACCTCTAACGCACATGCACAAGTGTGGCCATGGGCGAGTAACGGAGAAATTGCCGATTCCAATTGGAAAATGTGCGAGCCTGCGAGTTCCGGTCACACTGGAAATCACTTTTTATCCAATTAAGTTTTTCATTCGATAAATATGTTAACATTTTTTTACAGTAGCTTTTTACCAAGTACCTGATTTTTTTAAACAAAATTGCTTTTATCGTTGCACAAATATTATTATGCAGAAAGAAAGTACATGTTCAATATATTAAAAACGGCTAAGATCATGCCATTAAAAACAGTATATTTGAGTTTCCCGCCAAAGGTGCTGTTAAGCTGGACAGCTGATAACCAAAACGATAACTTTACATTCGATGTGTGCAGGGATAACAAATGTATTAAGAATCGAACCAGTTGTGGCATATCTATCTGATTTTATTGACCTATTTTGGTAAAATTCCTTAATTTACCTCAGGTTTTCTGGCTTTTCGCAATGCCGGCCGACCAAATTCAATACTCAGAGAAGTACTTCGACGACAAATTTGAATACAGGTACGTGCGACTTGCGTTTCAGCACCCGAACACTGTTTGTTTACACGCAAACCACTTTCCCACCCTGCAGGCATGTTATCCTGCCACCGGATTTGGCCAAACATGTGCCGAAGGCTCATTTGATGACCGAGACGGAGTGGCGCAACCTGGGCGTGCAGCAGAGCCCCGGCTGGGTGCACTACATGGTCCACGCTCCGGAGCCTCATGTGATTCTATTCCGACGCAAACGCATTCCGGCGGAGGACGCTCCACAGGTGGCAGCCGCTAATGCGGCTCAGGCCATCGCGAATCTCTGCGGTTAGGCGGAGGATGCCATGCCGCCAAGGAACGCTCTTCCAAGGACGCACTCGTCAATGCTCACGCAGTATTTCATAAGTTAGCATCAGACAGCCTGATGTAAAATTAGAAACCATAGCTTTAGTGTTCAGCTGGCAAGTTCAAAGACACGAAACGAACTGAAGACATCGTTTCTGTTAATTTCATTATGTTTATTTACCTAAAATACAAATCAAAGCGTACGCCCTGTGTACAGACAGTTTAAAAGTAGTGGTTAACTAATTGACTAATTGTAGCAGCGCCATATCGCCGGCAGCAGGCGATTCGTCCAACTCTCGTTGCTCAGGTTGCAGTTCTTTAGGGCGTAATGCTCCATGGCGTATAGTGAGATCAGCGTGGCATTTCCTAGGATCAGAGAAAACCACAAAAAGATGTTGCCCATCACTTTTGGAGCACTTCGCATTAGGAATACCAAGGCAACACCCACGACACCAAAGAAGAAGAACATCACTGGGAAGAACATTTGCAGGGCGAAGCCGAGAACCTGCTCATGGACCACAGCGGAGATCATGAACACTGCCAGCGAGGCGGCCACCTTGGAACCTCGGAACACATGAGTGTACATATCCTTGTATACGTACTCGTACAGCCAGTCGTGCACGACGACATTCCAGTTTCTGTAGTAGCCATCGTAAGTGTGCGACGTCCACCAGTCTTTGTAGAACATTCGATCGCCGAAGCGTAGCAACTCCGACGTGAAGTTGAGCCACGAGTGCAGGATTAGGTAGAAGCCGCACAGGAAGATCAACCCGCTGGGCAGCATCATGCCGAACAGCTTGAGGATCAGCTGGGAGGGTCCCATTGGTTCCAGGCCGTACTGTCCGAAGTGCTCGTGGATGTGCCGCTCATGGATGAACGCGTACAGGAAGGCTATGGCCACCACCTCCAACAGGCGATTCAGGGCGAACTTCCAGCGGATGTGGGAGGTGCGCGGGTAGCTGTCTCGGTAGATAAGCGTGGGCGCAAACAGGAAGTACGTGTAGCAGCTCAGCGGCGGCACAAAGGGTCGCCCACTGCCCTCTTTCTCCTCCTCCGCATCTTCCTTCTTGGCCTTGCCCTTCAGAACCCGCTCAGCATTGTACCTCACAAAGGCGTGCATCTTCATCAGCAGTCGCGTGCTCTCGAGCAACAGGACACACGCACTCACGAAGGGCAGGTTGAACTTGAGGCACAGCGAAGTCGACACGAAACAGAAGACCAGCTGGGAGCTGATGTACAGGATGAGACAGCTGTGCGACCAAAAGCGCTGGAGGAAACCTGCACAATGAGCGAACTGATTAGAAAATATGTCCAAAGAAATGAGGTCCTTTTAAGGTGCTACATTTATCTTCTCTTAAGTTACTTTACTTTTATGTAAAGTACTTTTTTTAAACAAACAGAGCAAATGTGCAAATAAACGTTGTACAATTCAACCGAGATGAGTAAGTTATAAGTGAGTTTCCTTTGTTAAAGGCGATGTCGTCACAATTTGCTGGTCAAGTGCCTCAACAAAAGGCTCATAACACATGAGCTTTTAACTACCTGCACTTTTGAAAAAGCAGATATGATTCCATAAATTATCATTACCATACTTTAAATAATTTAATTTAACCCTATAATTTTACGATAATTAAATCACCCAACTTACTGTGCGGTTTCAGCTTATGCCTGACCAAGGCCCATCCGCGGAAGGCGAAGTAGAGTGCCAGGACGAAGACATGCTCCAGCAGCCAAACGCCCATCACCCAGTGGAGGCGGCGCAGTCCGCTGCGGAAAGTGCCCAGTCCCAGATCGAAGCGGCCATCCACAAAGTAATCGTAGCAAATCACGTTCAGCAGGAACATGACCAGAATAATGTAGAAGATGTGGTAGATGGTGCGCATGTGCTCCACCTGCAGCAGAGCGGTGAGGTACGATTCCCGGGCAACGAACACTTTTTCGGGCAGTTGTCGCCGCTGCTTACGGGCGGATGTTTCGCTTTGGATCGGTGGCCTTGGATGCGTGCCATTTGCATGGCCATTTGTGGAGTCGCTGACGTCTGCTGGCGCTTGACTGACGCGATTGTGCCAGGTGCTCTTTCGATCCGATCTCTCGAAGTTGGGGAACTCGTGGGCACGCAGCTCGCGCTGTCGCAGATCCTGCAGCACATCCTCCACCATGCAGGACAGCCGCTGCTCGAAGTCCGTCAGCATCTTGGACTGGAACTTCTGCAGCTTGTCGCGCACAAAGCCGAGGTCGGGCAACCTGGGCTGTGCCTCCTCCTCGCCTCGTTTTTCTTGACATTCCGCGGCCATGACTGGTTCTCAAATGCTGTGCGTCCTGCTTCTAAAGCTGTTCCTTTAGTGTTAATGTCAATCCTATCCAGCTGGTGGATTTTACAGCAGCGACTGTCCCCGGGAACGTCAGTTCGCACAATGTACGCGTCGCTGGTGCGGCTGTGTTGTTTTCAAATCCGCGTCGATAACGGCGCTTTGCTGACTTAGCAGCAGGGGCGGCGCTAAAGGGGATCAAAAAAATAGCTTTATTATATGTATAATTTAATGAATATTTATATTAAATATATTATTATAATAAATAATAAAAAATATATTTAAAATATGAAATCTATAATTTACTAAAATTAATAATCGAGTGAAATATATTTTTTATTATTATTTATAATCTATTTAATGATGATTGTGTTGATCTTTTTGAACTTGATAAAATTATGGACATTATATAGAATTTTTCATATTCTAAATACGCTATATATTCCAGCCCGCGACACTTAGCTGGGTCTCGAGTTTCCTAATGCTAAGTTAAAGTGCGCTATACAATTGTAATTGAAATACATTCGGACTAATATCTCGCACTTTGAGCAAGACGACTGACTGACTAGCTGTCAACGGCACTTTAATCAGTCTATTCTACGCCACAAGTGCGATAAGCGCTGTCCATTGGCCTCGTGGCTCTCTGATTCTCAGGAGGCGAGTGCGAGTGCGAGTGCACTTGCACCCGATTTGTTTACATGATGCTGACCCGATTCCGATTGCAGCCAGCCCAGTGCATGGCGCACAGTGGGCCAGGCACAGTGGGGCGTATCACAAAAACCATCGTTGAAAAATTCTAGATTATAATGGAAATTAACTTATTACTGTTATAAAAGTTATAGATGTTATTATAACTACTTCTATATGTATGAAAATTTACAATAAACACATTTCCAACTACTAGGAAAACTTTCAAATGAACATTCGATGTGATGGAACAGCATGGGTGTTATAAGTTTAAATCCGTAAAGTTTAATTGCACGCAGATATCCCTATCAAAGTTCAAAGATTCCATTGATAGCGGCTAATAAAACTACTAAGATTAGCTAGTTCTGTAATCACCTTGCGGCTAAGCACACCTGTGATCTTGATGTACTTACACAAATAATCAGGTTAATGCTTAGTTTGTAGAGACAAAGTATGCACTAAAGACATTTCCCAACAGCTACTAAGGGGAAGTAACTTGTAATAAAGGAAACAAAGTTATTCAATTTAATTTTTCGTCATTGCATGAATCAGCTTAGCGTTGAAGGTTTATGATTAATTTTTGGTCATAAACCTTAACTTACCACTTACTATCAAGAATGTTTTAACAGGAATTATTTCAGTTAAAAGTTAAAAGGGGCAAATGGTTTAAATGTACCATTAGTTTAGTTCAAAAAGTTAAAAGCCCTACAATACTAATTCCTCTTACGATTAAAAGCCTGCAGTTTCCTTTAAAATAATTATCGTTTAGATGCAATAATTAATAAAATGAGTTAAGAGTTTGCTTGCTGTAATTGCATTGAATGATTGAAAATGCTTTCCAAATATTTTCCAACAAATACTTGACTTGTGTGTAAATTATGAAATTTTTAATTAGCGCATTTTTCCAAGCCAAAAAAGTATACCAAAAATGGTATATAGCTTTGCTGCACCAAAAACATGGCCCAAATTGCGAATAATGAGCGTGTGTGTGTGTATTTGTATATTTTCGGTGAATTTTTGGCATATTTAATTGCAAATATTTACGAGAGTGTAAGTATATGCATATGTATGTATGCATGTGCGTATATCTCGATGAGTGGAATAAAAACAAATACACGGGCACAAACATAGTGTTTTGATAGCGAAAAATGAGCCGAAATTAAAGCTCACGGCCATAAGTCCTGCGGTTCGCAGGATGCACGCGGTGTGTGTGTGTGTGTGTGCACGTATTGGTGTGTGGGTGTGCTAGAAATTATATTAATACTGTGCAGACGCAATAACCAAAAATATTTATTATTTATGCGAAATAAACAGCAGCGGCAAGAAAAACTCAACGCACACACTCACACACACACGCAACCATAAACCAAATATGAAATTAATGCAAAAATGACAACAGCAGCCAGTGCGATGGCTAGAGCGAAAAAATAACAGCCAAAAACGGAGAGTGTAATATATATGAAAATAGGAATAATAAAAGCTGCTCCACTACCAGGACTCGTAAAGCACAGGGGCCAAAAGGACCAAAAGGACGCAGTCGAAGTCGAAGTCGCAGCGTATTCATAAAGATGCCGCCCGAAGGCGGCCATTATGGAGAAACCGAACGGACGGGGGATCCAGATCCTTTGGCCGGGATAGGAGACAAGCGTACACATAAAAAGACATTTTTATTGCCACCCATTCCGTGGCAGGGAAGGCCACCAAGAAGGCCAAAACCGAGCAGTCGGGGCCAACACAAAAAAGAGGGAGAAACAAAAAAGGCAACAAAAATATTATGCGACCGCATAAAAATCTATATAATTCATAAACCCCCACTCGGAATAGAGATGGCCAAGTGGCGATTTTCGCAGTTCAATTTGATTTAAATTGGCTTGGACAAGGTTAGGATAAAATATATATAAAAATGTTCAAAACATTATAATTACGATATAGTAAAGAACTAGAAGCAATCAATTTGGAAACGATAAATGATCACTTACAATTGGAAACAAAATGGCTGTAGCATTTGAACAGTTAGTTAAGAGTTGGTGGATATACCGTTATGGATGTTGATATATGGACATTTTGGAATAGATCGGCGGCATCACTGACCCAATGAAATGGTGGAAAGTTGGAAACGGGAAGGCAAACACGTACGCCGCTCTGTGGCGGCCATATTGGGTCATAAAAAGCACTCACACACACTGCCACACACACACACTCACACACACACACATAGAGAGCAGCATAAAAGCCTGGCCACAAACCAAAAGCGGGCCAACAACAGCAACAATAAAGGAGGAAAAAAGTGACAGCAGCAGCAGAAAAAATTTTATGATCCTGCCTGCGCAAAAGTTTTGTGAAGCAGAAACATATAAAAAATGTTGCATATTTTTGGGCATGTGGAAAAATGGGGCGGCCAAAGTGGGCGGTGGGCGGTGGGTGTTGTGCGCATATGCGAGTGCGTGTGTGAGTGTGCATGTTTTGTCATTTCCGTTATTTGTCGTTGTATTGTTGGTTTATAGGCGCACCGTTTTGTGTGTCCCAAAATGAAAACAACAGCAACAACGCAAAAAGCACACACAAATTAGAAATGGCGCATTTTTTTAATTTGGCAAAAAGGCCCATAAAACGGAGTGAAATTGCTAGCGATGATGCCATGAGCCATGATTAGAGTTTCAGCGAATGTAGCATTCGTGGAAGCAAAATAGTTTTAAAGGTATAACTAAAGTTTATCAATTATAGGGTTTTAGTATTATATTAAAGAAAGTTTAGCTGATACCATGATTATAAAGATTTTTATTTATCTCTTTCGAAAAAAAAGTAAAGTATTTAATAATGTGTGAAAAACTTTAAGGCGGTAATTACCGAAATATTAATTTTGTATAGTTATACTTGTTCATTTTGTAATTCCGTTTATAATTTATAATTAAGCACAGTTTATACACTAAGTAGATATGCATATATTGTGATATGGTATTATACCGTAATTGTTTTTAAATATTTTCTTGACAAAGCAGCTGTTTGAAAATGTTACCTAACTTCGATTCGGATTGTAGCTTACTTTCCAATCAAATACAAATCTGGCCATATAAAGAATCATCCAAAAGATGTTTTACTGCCCGTTGGTAATGCACTAACCAATACCCAATTTGCGCAGGAGCATTTCGTCGCAGCTTCATTACCCTCACGTCCAGACCAAGGGATTCCAAACCATATGGAAGCAAACAGAGAACCGGAATCCAAAACCAGAACCCGTAGCCTGCAGGATTCCATGCTGGACTCTGGCCATTTCCTGCCGCTTTTTGGCCAGCCACGTTATTAGCGTCTAACACATGGCTTCGCATCGTTCCCAGCTCCTGGGGGGCGTTCGAACGAACGGGGGGCGTGTCCGATGGCACACGTTTGCAAAATAAACTAAAGCTGCTGCGCCTGCCAGCCGAATGGACTTTTGTTGACCCCTCCGCCTGCACACAGGACTCATAAAAATATGCTTGAAATTGGTTTGGCCGGAAAAAAGGGACAGGCAGTGAGAATCGCTGGAGAAGAAAGAACTCTTAGCAATATTTAATGTCGCCAACGATGTCAACTGGCGGGGAAAATCGGGTGGCGAAGGCGGGGAAAACTCGGAATGAACATGGCGACTACGTCGCTTTTGATTGTTTTGCAAACAAAGCGAAACAGCCTTTGCGAATCAACCAAATAATGCACCTGGGAAAATGGGCATTTCATTTAGAAAATATAACAAATACATAACCCTCAAAGGAAAATATATTATATATATTTATTATACATATTTTTAAATACAAATATTTTATAACATAACTTGAATGGTGAGATATTGAAAACCACTTTTGCTTTAGTAGTTATCAATATATTAGACCAACTAACTTTTCAAGAAGTATTTAAGGAGAATCCTATTTTTATAAAAACTTTATTTCAAAGTGCATCTCCATCGCCGACTCACAAACACACACACACACACAGATAAATACGTTCACCCACCCTAACACACACACACGCACACACATGCAGAAACTCACCCACTCAATGCTTTTTGCGCTCTTCTTTTTTGCCCACTTAAACAAAACAAAGGGGAAGCAAGGAAAACAAAATAAAAACGAAAGGAAAAAACGTTGGCAACTTTTTTCGAGGGTGGATTTTCATTTTGTTTGGTTCATGATTTCGAACTCTATTCGCTCCCCCAAATTTCGCCCATGCAGCCCGTCTCGCTCGCACCCAAGTGCGGATTTTTTTTAGCATTACATTATTTGGAAATTTATGCAGGGGGCGGCCGATTCAGTGACTCATTCCCATTCCGCCCATCGATTTTTTGACGGCCATCGAGGACGAAGGACGAGGGGTGGGGGCATTCACACAGCAAACGAGCGATTTTTTATGTAGATTGGCCCATTATGTGGAATTAGTTTTTGTGTGGCTGCTGATAGAAATGGCGATGCTCGTGGGATTTTTATTGGCTGACGCAGGCTTTGTTCCGCAGCCCGAAAAAGTATGCAATGGTTTTTTGTCAGACGTATTCGCTAAAAAAAATCAGATCTCTTTAACAAATACTGCTTTTAGAAATCTATTCAATTTTTCTATAAAAACTATGTTGTAAATGTATAATAAAGTATTGAACATTCCCCTACTAAAAATAAAATGTTAGAAACATTTATTTAACCGCAACATTTTAAAAAATAGGTATTCAGCTTAATTAAATTGTATTTCAATGCACAATCATCTAATTAAATAAAGCAGCGTGTTCAAACCCATATTATAGCAATGAAGACAATAAAGACTTGATTAGTTGAGAGTTTACGTGAGTTTACTTGAGATAAGACTTCATCTTTTGCTTACTATCTGCACTGATTTTCCAAAATTTTCCATAGAGAACAAAAAGTTGACTGACCAATTGGGCAAACAAATCAAAACATTTTTATCAGTACGAGCAAACAGAAACCGCCACACATATTTGCATTTTTTTATTGTTAAACAAGAATTGTTTGACCTTTAGCTAATTTGATTGTCTTCCACAGAACTTAATTTTCATGAACGGGGGGACTTGAATATTATTAGCTGATAAGCAGTAAAACAAAGAAGAAAAGCGAAGAAAATGATGCGTAGATGATTCTGAACACAACTGCGAAAATGTAACGAAAAAAGTTAGTTAATGCCTCTTAAATAATTATAATTATACAAAATTTCTAACTACATTTCTACAGTTGAATTATTGTACTACGTTTTATTTAACTAATAGAGGAATTTCCACACGTGATGAAGTCAACGCAAAGATAAATAAGTTTCTTACAATTCGAACATCGAAGATTGTGCAGATAACCAACAGAGTCTTAGGCAAAGGGGGTTCATTATTCCTAAAATATGTTAAGTAAATGCTAAAATAAATAAATAAATTATTAATAAATGATATATAATTATGCTCGAGACCTAAAAATCAGGCTTATGAATGTAGTTCCAAAAAGATATTACTTCATTCTTAAAACGAAGGCTTTGCCTAAAATAAAATCCACCGACTTAATATAATTTTAGCAAATAATTAAAAATTAAAAAAAACATCTATATATTTATCTATCTATCTATTTCTACGCCTCTGCTCAAGATTTCTGGATTGAGTAGCTTGGTGGGTGGATGCATAAATAGTCGAGCCACGCCACTTGGGGTGGATATATAGTTTCTATATTGCTTCGCACTGGGTGATAATTTAACAACAACAAAACCAAATTGCCAATGCGAAACTGTTTTTGTGTTTTACTTTTATTTTTGCTTGGGTGCCTTTTTTACACACACTCGCACACAGCCGCACACAGCCGCACACGCACACACATGCGGAAAGTGAGTGACATGTGAGGGGGTGGCAAACTGCCCCCTTTGGGGTGGTTTGGTTTTTGCTGGTGAATGTTTCTGGCACAAAAAGCAAGAAATTCGCATAAAAATATACGACTCCTCATTATGATAATACGAAAATAAGTGACAGTGGTGTTTACACTCTAACGGTGAGCAAGGAAAATGCTGAGGATACACGGGATACGAATTTTGGGGGGATTATGTGGGGAAGTGTTAATGCAGCCTCTTTTTTTGGGGATGCAGGAATACGAGATATTCAGTGGTTTAGATGGGAAATAACAATAATGCGTAAAAAGACTTAGGAGAATGTATCTAATAAATATTTGTAATATATTATTATATTCACTCCATGATAAGTTATACTCAAGTGTAAAGTTGAGCTTTGGCCTCATTCATGATTACAGGGTATCCTTCCGGCAAGAAAAATTCTGGCTGCCAAAATAAATCCGGAATCTGGCATTTCAACGCATTCATTAGAAAATAAAATATTCTGCTTTGTCCACTCGCATCCTGTTTATCCGTGCTAACGTTTTATGCCTTTTGTTCTTGGCGCCCACACCTTGGACGGCACGACGAGTCCTGGAATCGTCCTGATGTTCGCAATCTTAGAAAAAGAATTACTTATTCAGCGCTTGTCATGGGCTTTTGGACCGGCTTAAAAGCCTGCTGGCCATGTCCTAGCCAGCTTGGCATTGGCGTTGACTGTGCGACTAATAGGCTCGCATATTTATCGTAAGAAGTTCAATTTTTTATTCGCATTTGGGCCGTACGTTTGCCGGCTTAGTTTTGCCGGGGCCATTACCGACATTTTCCGCAAAAGAGCCCCGGCCATTAGCTAATTCTTTTTGCCCCGGCAAGTGAAAGATGAACAGAGAGAGAGAGTGAGGGAGCTTCTAGTTGGGCAGGAAAATGAGCAGAATTTTCCAGCTGCCGTTGACGAGAAATACGTTACATTTTGCCGTACGCTCGAGTGGGAAACTCAGGGGTCAACAATTAAATGCCATTTGCAATAAAAACAAACCGGGCTGGCAATGAAAAATTATTTAAATGCGCAGCACAAATGTCAAGACGGAAAAAGGTCAGGCGACCCGGTTACGGGTGAGGGTCACCCGATGGTCAATTAAAATTGCTCTAACCCGGATTGACCTCACCTCCGGAGCCAATTTCGCACCGAATCGAAACATTTTTCACAAACATGCTAAACAATGGAGCGCAAATTTCGCCGAGTCCCGCTGCAAAAATCCATCGCTCGACTGTTACAGTTTTCAATGTCGAGCCATAAATTTGACCCCAGCCACCCCTATGTGTGTGCCCTGTGAACTGGCAGCGCTCCTTGAGGCGTCTTAGCCGTGACCCCGAATTGATGCAATTTCTCCCCGCACATCCGCACATCCACAGTATTCGCATTAATTTTAACCTCTGGCTGACGCTGACAAGGGGTCAGGATCAGGATCAGAGCGCTGGCGCGCGTTCCCAATTTTATTATATTTTTATTTTATTTTTACTCGACTTTGTTATACGCTGACCAATGGCCAGGGGCCAACCCCCGATCGACGCATCTGTAGCGCCGCAGGGGTCACGAAAGTGTGAAAATGTGGACTGATTAGACGGGCACATCGTCCTGCGTCCAAGGATCTCTCTGGGGTGGGTGAGTCAAATGCTCGTTTTTGGGGTGGGGGTTAGCGTATTTGGCGCTTATTTCCCAATGCCGATTGCCTAAGCTCGGGATTTGGTTTGGGTTTGGTTTTCAGATCCTTCGGACGCTCAACAATGGACAATGGTGGCCCGGGCTCTGGAGTCCTTTTTACATTTGTCCAATGCCCAATGTCCGAATTCATTTCGCTGGCGACTTAGTGGCCTTAATTTCCAGCGAATTACGAATGTAATCGCGCCAAATGTTCGGCCATAAGGATCGAATATAATTTGTGGGATTTTCAAGAATTTTCCACGACCGTTACTTATGGGCGCAACATTAAAATGATTTTTCTTTCTAGGCTAAATCTGTTGTATTTACATTTATTAAATAAATGTGTTTAATCTGTTCATATTTTAAAGTATTTAGTAAATTATACGTGCTCAAAAAACTATTTAATGTTTAAAAATACAGTAAATACAACTAAGAA
Source organism: Drosophila sechellia (assembly GCF_004382195.2). NCBI lineage: Eukaryota > Metazoa > Arthropoda > Insecta > Diptera > Drosophilidae > Drosophila > Drosophila sechellia. Next base: position 19,701,640 of record NC_045952.1, read on the forward strand.
AATATTTTTAAAATTATTAAACATTTTTTATGCGATGAACATATCCAAGGACCTTAAAATAACTACATGACACTTTCGGGTTTTTACATTTTACGCTCATATTCATAAACTTATATATTGCTTTCAAAAGTGCTGGATATTTTTCCTACAAGTTTTTCAGTATTTTCCAAGTAGTAAAATGTGAAAACAGTATAACCCTTCCACTCGCCTTAGCCCCTTGAATTCACCCAATAAACCCACCGATAGCCAATATCGAACTTAACCCTTTCGCCTAATGACCAAAACGAATTCCAAGAAGATCGCGGCTTGTAAAAAGTGCAATGGATATTTCGCTTAACCCGTTCTCTTCCCAGCAACTTTCTCGTTCGCCAAAGGGTTGAGGAAGTAGGGATTTCGCCGTGCAACGAGGCTCAAAGGACAAAGGACACCATAAAAAAGAAACAACCGAGGCGTCATAAAGAACACAATGACGCCGACATTAGGTGGAAACAAAAAGAAAGGAGAGAACGCAAAGCACACAAATTGTGGGCCGTTTCGAGGGAAGCGGGCAAGGACACTAACAGGATGCGATTTTTTCTTAATGGGTGAAAGGGTTGAGGTCGCGCACAAAAAACGGCAGCCAGATACCTGCCCACACCGTTGGTCATAAAAAACTAAATATTTTACGATCGGCACACAGAAATGGGATGTCTTACGCGGAAGTGTGTTTTTGTTTCTTCTGTTTTTTAGGCTTCTAACAAGACGGTCGGCACAATTGTATGTAGAGCGAAGCGCTCTAATGACCATTAGACTCATAGATATTGTATCTTTGTGCGCCTTTCGAAGTTTCTCGCGATTTTCCAGCTACTTTCATTGTCAATCGATGGTCTTACCTGACCAAAACAAAGCCGGGACCGAAGCGAAATCTATGGAATAACATGCAAAGCGAGTCGCCTTCATAAAATCTCGTGGCGTGTCGACTGGAAATCCACCAGACGATTGTCCTGCGCGTCCTGCCGTCGTCCTTCGCACTATTGTTTGGCCGCATAGCCAATTTTACGGCGTAACCATTAAGGCGGACAATGAAAATTAGAGCAACTATTCGCCCTGGCCCGGACCTCTGCTCTAGTTTCCTTTTTTAATCCTTCGGTTTTTCGTGCTAAAAAAGGATTTACGGATGTTGGCCGAACGCCCGTGTACACAGCCATCCTGTTTACCATAACGTTTCGGCGGAATTTTCACGCAGCCCTCTCGCTTTCCACCCATTTTCGTGGGCGTAACTCGCGAGCACTTTTCGCATCTGATTTATGCGAAATGTTAATTTTTGCGGCTTCCTAAGGGTTTCGACATGCCGTAGAAGTGTGCAAAATCCGCCAGCGAATGTGGCAGAGATTTGCAAGTGTTTTTTGCTACCTAAGGACCACAGGACTTTTTGGTGAATTGTTTGGTTTTGTTAGAGAGTAAACCGCTGTGCAGAACATGCTAGTCATATATTAGCGATTGGTATTATGAATCGAACATTTACTCTCGTTTCAAACTATCCTAAAATAACAAATTCAACATGTTTGAAAACAAACTGACATCATCAATTGACTCGATACAGCAATATTCTTACATTCTTACTTTTTTATACTTTTTTAATCAGCTTCCAATACCTTTAAGTATGAAACTACTCTCGAAGTGCACTCTAGCCAACAGTAGCGCATAAATCTAAGTAATTGTGTGGCAAAACCAATTTGCACTTAAGATCAAAGAGCAAAATCGCCGTACAATAACCACACAAACCAAACCAAAGCAGCCAAAAAAGAGAATCCCCTTCAGAAGCAAAAGAAAAAAACTGAAGTAAAATGGCAAATCATCCTTGGCATGAAATCAGCTTACGAACTCAAGGTGATATCTCAACAGGCCGCAGGACAAAGGTCAGCAGAAGAGTGCGCCAAATCAAAACACAAAAAAAAGATAGATCTTAATGAGATACTCCCTCGAGGGGCGAATCGGTCGACCACAAAATCCCAAGCGCTTGGCTGCACATCTTACAGATACATTTGCATATCATCTGGGAGATGCGCAGATCAGGAGATAAAGATGTGCGGATCCGCCCTGTTGATCTGCCCAATCTACCCCTCGAAGGAACTTCTGTTGAGACAGCCGCAGGCCAAAGGTTAAGGATAAGGATCATTTGCATGCGTGGCATGGACTTTCGGAAATTAGACGATCATGATCATCAGCATGTTTGTGTTTGTCCCGATCACCGGATAGGTATATCACAGCTCATCAATTAAAAGGTCAAGCGTGACGATCCTTGGGACTATTTGTTATGTCCTTAACTTCAACTTTACATAACTTTCCAAACGTAACCGGGTAGGATCCACACAGCACCCGCCCGCCTAAGCGACGCTAATCGGGCTGATCAGGGAACGCTAATCGCTCGGGACTAACTGGATCCTCCGGATCAGCGGCGCTGATCCTGCGTGATCCTGCGTACTGCGTAATGTTGGATTATGTCCTGTGCGAAGAGGTACGGCTGGCCAACTTTTAAATCGCTTTTAAATCCACATCACTCTAGTTCCAGTCGCACTTCTTCGGATGCGCGGATTAATGAACTGGGCGGGCCGATCAGGTAGCTTCGCGTCCTTTAATCCTTTCTCCGCTAAGTCCGGTTGCAGTTCGCATTCGTAATCCGGTTTGCCATGTCAACGTCAATGGCAGGTCTACCTCCGGTACTACCTGTCCCGAGTCGTCCTTTTGGCACATACATTCCTCTGGTTATGTGAGAGAGCAGCAACTTGTGTAATTTGCATTCCGGCGGTGTTTTGTTTGCTCTGTTGTTTTGTAAATATTGCTTTTACATTTTCCCCACCCCCCGCCAACGACCTAATTTCTCCCCGTTCCACTTTAGTTTTACCCAAAATATTCCACATAAACAGGAGATTGAATAAAATAGCCGGAGGCACATTAATTCCGAACGTAATTATGAATTTGTATGCATGTTTTCTTTGGAAAAACACTGTTCCATACAAATAATAAGTTATCGTTTTGTATTGTATAGATAAATAGATTTTTACGAATTAACTATACTGACATTTAGCCCCACTAGTTATTCGCTAGTACAAAATTTCCAATTAAACCTATTTAAAAAAATTTCAAAATCGCACCTAATTTATCATTCTTAAAGCGAATATTCTGCTTGGGAAAATAAATGGTCAAAACCAAATGATACTATAGATGAAAAGCATCTATTGCTAACTATAATCCTTGTCAAGCTAGCAATGATACATTTTCCGAAATTAGCTTAAAAAGGTGGAATACACCCATTATGCACAAACTTCCTTAAGGAGATTTGGAATTTCGGATGCTAATTGTGGCAAAGCTTTGCCCAAATTAAGTTAACACGCACAGCAACAGGAAAATGTGTTAAAGCAACAAGAAGTCTCCTCGGCCCAAACCTCCATCGGCCAAATTGCAGTTGGCTAAGTTGTTAATGTGTCTGGGCTTAAAGTTGCCCAAAAAACAATTGGCGAAGGCGCCCCCCATCCCCCCCCCCATTTCCGCTCTCTCACTTTTGGGCCAGAAATCAATAATCAATAGTGAAGCGGAGATGCCAAAAAACGGCAAAGAGCCAGAAAGGCAGCTGCATTCGGCCAAAATGCAGCGCCAGAAAATGCAAAAGGATAAAATGAGCGAGTCAGAGCGAGAGAGTGAGTGGGTGAGTGAGTGAAAGAGCGAACGCCACGAAGGGGATGCTGTTTGGTTATTGCTTTTGGGGATGGGGAAAGTCACTCAGATTTACAGCTAGCATCCGTATCCGTTTTGAGTGAGTTTCGTCGTTACGTTGATGCTAATGCTCTCCGCCTGCTCTCTCATTTCGGTTTCTGCTTCTCCGTGTAACGGCTCTCGTACGCCTTTGTGTTGTTGCACTTCTGGCATTTGTTTTTGCTTTGCATTGAGATTTTAGATTTGAGTTCTTTTTTGGCGAGTGCATCGCTGTGAGGAGCAGTGAGGAGATTTTCAGCTATTAGAAGAGCCCGCTGAGCGCCAGTTTGGTCAGTTGTGCTCCGAGTCCCGAAAACGAAAGTCGCTAGCATTGACAGGCAGCCACTGAAACACAAAAATAACCAAACATCCAAAGGACGAAACGTAACTGCTATCAAAACAAATATTGCCAATAAATACAACTAAACTTCGTGTTTGTGCTAAAAGAAAACCAATTGCAAAAAGACTCTTGAACCGAAAACTTATTTTTTGGCAAAGACCACATCCCGCACATGCGCGAATTCCGCGAAAAAGAAAGCACAAAAGCAAGCTAAAAAGCGAGGCCCAAAAAATAGACAAAAACGAAGAGCAAGGAGCCCCCACATCGCCGCTCCCCCTCGCACGCACTGTGCGTGTTGGTCTAACGGTAACCGTGTCGCGGTCAAGCGAGAGAGTGGGAAAGAGAGAGTCCGCGAGCGAAAAGCGTAAACTTCCGTGCTCCTGCTCCTGCTCCCGGTTCCCGTTTCCAAATTCTCCAGGAGAATTGCACTTGGACTGTCCCCAAGGTAAGTAAGTGGGCGTACCATCCAATATCCTAGTTATACACTGCATTCGACCTCCAATAAATCGTAAAAAACACATGCGAGGTAGAAATTCGCAAAAGCTTTCCGCGGATAAACAAATAAACAAGAATTACAAATAGGTTTTGCGGGAGCAAATGCCAAAATGTTGGGGTATCCAGTAATATACACAGTTTTTGTGAGGATTTACACATTCGCTCTGTAAATTTTAATTTAGTTTTGAATTGAAACGAAATCTGTTTTTTATAGAATATATTCGATATAAATTCGAATTAGTGGTTTAATTATAATCCATCATGTGAAATACTTTCGAAATAGCTGTCTGTCAAAAGAAACGGATTTTAAAAGTTCGTTTATATGCTAATAAGTACTATGCTTAGAGTATTTTACATTATTTATTCAGGCTAATCTGATGACTGATAAGCATTTTGCTTATTCTCTGTTATAATCACCTTTAATCCCAAGTACTCAACTTTCTTCTAGTTTCTGCACTTCTGCCTTCTCTTCTTGTTGTTTGTAATCGAGTGCTTCTTTTTCTGTCTAACCTTAGAAACACAAACAAGAGATCACACACACACACACACACAACCACACAGAGTGTGGTAAATCATTTGCTAAAAATGCAAACGGCAAAAATTCTAAAACAATATTTTAAAATCTGTCTGGCTTTTGGCCGATCTTCGGGTGAACTTGTTTTTTGCCCGCTCGTTCTGTTTTTGCCCAGAACTGCAGCGTATATGCAACCCCCAACCGACCCCCCCTCCTCATTCACTCCTCCTAAACACCGCCCCTGGCCACGCCCCCCTCTACGGCTGACAGCTAATTTTATTTGTTTACATGTCGACTTTCATGTTTTTTTTTTTTTCGCCTTCCTGCCCCCCAAATAACCCCTTCAATTTTTAGCATTTCTTTTCGCTCTTCTTTCGGCAAATGCATTTTCGACTTTTCTTTTTTAATAATTTAAATTTAGACATCGAACTATAATTCAAAGTCAACGTGGCAATTTTTTAATGGCAAATAGTTCGGCACTTGCCAAAATGCATTTCAAATATAATGAATACACCTATGTGACGCTCGTTGGCGTTGTTTTTTTAGGATGATGTTGGGGAATTCATCATGGCACGATCTTTTGCAGAATTGATTGTCATCCGACAGTTTTAATGTTTGCCGACAAAAAGAACCGAGCGCAATTCAAACAAATGGGGCTTTGTTAGGAGCATAAAAATAAATATGCACATATTATACGGGATATATTTATAAACCGCAAATGACATTGAATCACTTCAGTCAGCAGCAGTGCAGTTTGCCCTAACCAAATGCAGCTCCAAAAAACAACAAGTTGTTCTAAGCCAACAACATAACGGGTGCAACTGCACATATGTACATACATACATACGTATGTACATATATTTTATATAGCAAAGGCATATCCTGCTCTTGGCTTGCTTTTTGTACGGATTTTTCAACAAAAACATTTTTTGTGTGGCGCATTTTCTGCGTTTGCGAATTTTTCCATTTTTGCCATTTTCATGATATTTTTAGAGGGGTAAAAAGGAGACGGTGTTGCTGTGTGTGGGGGGGGGGGGCACCAAAAACGACTAGCACATGTTTAGTTTACTTTTGCAGTTTCGGTTGCCTGGCTGCACTCGTTGTGGCCACACCACCCCACCAGCCCCCCACTGCATGGTCCCCCCTGCCCCCTTGGCCCACGCCCCTCCTGACCGGCGTAATATTAATTTTACACTTGGCCTTTAGTTTGGCTTTTGTTGCTGTTGTTGCTGTTGTTGGGCATGGCACAAAAAAGCCCAGACGAAAGGCGAAAATTCTCTTTGTTTCATAGTGCGCACACACACACTTACACACACACATCACACACAATCGCAGAGCAATTAATTTTGGCTTTCTTTAAAAATATCCACAAAAGCGAATTTAAATAAATATGCTAAGCTTCATTTTGTGTGCACTTTCTGTTTCCTGAACCATCAATTATGCCTAAGTATTGTAGATAGTTTAGCTGCCAGATAGCACAGAGCACCATCCTCCTCCCCTAAATAATATTCCGTAAATGCCCCTTTTTCTCGTTTTGCGTTTTTAATAATATTTACTTGAAAGCACAAACAATTAGCCAAAAATGCAGCAACTGCACAATTTTTCAGCGTGAAATTGGAAATGGAAAAAAATAGAGGCAACAAGAAATTTTAATGCGAGAATTATTAGAAGAACTACGCAAATCAAAGTGAAATGTCTGGCGGAAAATTGTTGTCAGGAAAATGTTTTTCAGATGGGTGTGTAATAATTATACTGCACATATTATGCACATAGTTTAGTTGGTCCTTGCAGTTTTCCCGCAGGTGTAAGCAATTTTGATCCGTTAATTTAGTTTAGTCCCGCGCAATCCTTTTTTACTTTTTATTATTAACTACGAAACTGCCCTCGCTAGCTGCCTACTCCTGCTGTCGACTCCTGCCCAACGTAATCCCCGTAGAAAACCAGTGGAAAATTCGCAGCTCGCTGCTAAGCTGGCCATCCGCTAAGCTCCCGGATCATCCAAATCCAAGTGCGCATAATTTTTTGGTTCTGCTCTAATCCAGAATGGATCAAGAGCGCAATCCTCAATCCGCGATCCTCGATTCCCGGCCGATCCGCGACCTGTACCTGACTTCCCGTCACCTCTGCCCATCTAATCCCTTGACGCGTGCGTCCGTCTACCTGAGCGATATATAAACTAATGCCTGTTGCAATTGTTCAGTCAGTCACGAGTTTGTTACCACAGCGACAACACAGCATCAATATCCTTGCAAATCCTTACGAAAATCCCGACAAATTTGGAATATACTTCGATACAATCGCAATCATACGCACTGAGCGGCCACGAAACGGTAGGATATTGTAGCCATATTACCCAGTGTCTCCATTTTGTACACAAAATCACTCAAATCCCCGTCAGGGGGTGGGTGCCGCCTAGCCACCCCTGGCGTATTTTTTGTTAGGGGTGGTGCCGCAAGCACACCAAAAAAAGAGAAAAAAAAGAAAAGCGAGGAAAAATAAAATGAAAAACAAGCGGAAAAAAGAGGAAAAAACTCGACGCAGGCGCAGTGAATGAATGAATGAATGAATATGCCCACTAACCCCACTCTCTCTGTTTTCTTATCCATTACAGCCGTCTAGAGCCGCCAAGATGCAGAACTGGGAGACGACAGCCACGACCAACTACGAGCAGCACAACGCCTGGTACAACAGCATGTTCGCGGCCAATATCAAACAGGAGCCGGGTCATCATCTCGACGGGAATAGCGTGGCCAGCAGTCCGCGCCAATCGCCCATTCCCTCGACCAATCACCTGGAACAGTTCCTCAAGCAGCAGCAGCAGCATCAGCAGCAGCCCATGGATACCCTGTGCGCCATGACCCCTTCACCCAGCCAAAACGATCAGAACAGCCTGCAGCACTACGATGCCAACTTGCAGCAACAGTTGCTGCAGCAGCAGCAGTACCAGCAGCATTTCCAGGCAGCCCAGCAGCAACATCATCACCATCACCATCTGATGGGTGGATTCAATCCGCTGACGCCACCCGGTCTGCCCAATCCCATGCAGCACTTCTATGGCGGCAATCTGCGACCCAGTCCACAGCCCACGCCCACATCCGCCTCCACAATTGCGCCCGTTGCAGTTGCCACTGGCAGCAGCGAGAAGTTGCAGGCACTAACACCACCCATGGATGTCACACCGCCCAAGTCGCCGGCCAAGTCAAGCCAGTCGAATATTGAGCCGGAGAAGGAGCACGATCAGATGTCGAACTCCAGCGAGGACATGAAGTACATGGCCGAGTCCGAGGACGATGATACCAACATCCGTATGCCCATCTACAATTCGCACGGCAAGATGAAGAACTACAAGTGCAAGACTTGCGGCGTGGTGGCCATCACCAAGGTGGACTTCTGGGCACACACCCGCACCCACATGAAACCGGACAAGATCCTGCAGTGCCCGAAGTGCCCGTTCGTCACCGAGTTCAAGCACCACTTGGAATACCATATCCGGAAGCACAAGAACCAAAAGCCCTTCCAGTGCGACAAATGCAGCTACACGTGTGTCAACAAATCCATGCTGAACTCGCACCGCAAGTCGCACAGTTCCGTGTATCAGTACCGTTGTGCGGACTGTGATTACGCCACCAAGTATTGCCACAGCTTCAAGCTGCATCTGCGCAAGTATGGCCACAAGCCCGGCATGGTTTTGGACGAGGATGGCACCCCGAATCCATCGCTGGTCATCGATGTCTACGGCACGCGTCGTGGTCCGAAGAGCAAGAATGGTGGACCGATTGCTAGTGGAGGAAGTGGCAGCGGCAGCCGGAAGTCAAATGTGGCAGCTGTCGCTCCGCAGCAACAGCAATCCCAGCCAGCTCAGCCAGTCGCCACATCTCATCTGAGTGCCGCCCTGCAAGGATTCCCTCTGGTTCAAAGCAACTCGGCTCCTCCGGCGGCATCTCCAGTGCTACCGCTGCCCGCCTCTCCTGCCAAGAGTGTGGCCAGCGTGGAACAGACGCCCAGCTTGCCCAGTCCAGCCAATCTTCTGCCTCCTTTGGCCAGTCTGCTGCAGCAGAACCGCAACATGGCCTTCTTCCCCTACTGGAACCTCAATCTCCAGATGCTGGCCGCTCAGCAACAGGCCGCCGTCTTGGCCCAATTGTCGCCAAGAATGCGAGAGCAACTGCAGCAACAGAACCAGCAGCAGAGCGACAATGAAGAGGAGGACCAGGACGATGAGTACGAGCGCAAGTCGGTGGACTCCGCCATGGATCTCTCCCAAGGAACGCCGGTGAAGGAGGATGAGCAGCAGCAACAACCGCAGCAGCCGCTGGCCATGAATCTCAAGGTGGAGGAGGAGGCCACGCCGCTGATGAGCAGCTCGAATGCCTCGAGGCGCAAGGGACGCGTCCTCAAGCTGGACACCCTGCTACAACTGCGATCGGAGGCCATGACCTCTCCCGAGCAATTGAAAGTACCCAGCACACCCATGCCCACTGCATCCTCGCCCATTGCCGGACGCAAACCCATGCCTGAGGAACACTGCTCGGGCACCAGTTCGGCGGATGAGTCGATGGAGACGGCCCATGTGCCGCAGGCCAATACCAGTGCCAGTTCGACGGCGTCCAGCTCGGGTAATAGCTCCAATGCCAGCAGCAACAGCAACGGCAACAGCAGCAGCAATTCCAGCAGCAATGGTACCACCTCAGCGGTTGCAGCTCCTCCATCCGGAACTCCGGCGGCGGCGGGTGCCATCTACGAGTGCAAGTACTGTGATATCTTCTTCAAGGACGCCGTGCTCTACACCATCCACATGGGCTACCACAGCTGCGACGATGTGTTCAAGTGCAACATGTGCGGCGAGAAGTGCGACGGACCCGTCGGCCTCTTCGTCCACATGGCCAGGAATGCTCACTCCTAAGTTCCCCATCACCATCACCTTGTTATTATTATTTATCACTATTATCACATAATCGTTGTCCAGAATTGTATATATTCGTAGCATAAGTTTTCCAAACATTATTTTGTTGTCGAAAATTGTACATAAGCCAATTAAGCCGCTAATTCTAGACCTAAGTTTATCTAACTATCCTAACTGTATCGAACTGTAGCCACCTTTCACTCTGTCTCTTTACACTCTTGTATTTTCGAAATCGACTAAAAACCCTGAAAACGGTTTAAAAACTATCATAAATGCATGGAGAAACATAAGCCTAAGTTAAATCTAATTTGTAAGTGGAGTCAAGCGAAACAACCAAACAATACCAACAGTCCAAAGTCAAATTAATAAAATATAGTTTATAACATATACATAATGAGTATGTCTTCTAAAATAATTACTTAGTCTTATTTAACCTACATATTCATATATGCGCATAACACTCAGTTCTTTCTCTGATATTCTCTCAGTATTTTGTTAGTTGAAAGCGAATTCGAATCGAACGAAATCAAATCAAATAAATACAATTTATTCAATATAATTTATACAAGTTTTTCCCTTTATTTTTTGTTGTTAACCTTTGGCAATAATGACAATATTTTCGATGCAACTGAAACTGACGAAAGAAGAAGTACAAATTTAGAGATTTTTAATGAGTAGCTAAGATGCGCGAAATCTGAGCAACGGATCAAAATTAGTATTTACCCCATAAAATTTAGGTCGAGGTCATGAATCGAATTTCGAGACTTAGGATGTGAGCCCAGTGTAATCCTTGATAAATCCCATTTTAAGTAAATTAAACTAGTCTAAGATATTTGCCCACGAAATGTTTTTATGCAATAACATAATAAAGATGAAGATATTATTATTATATGCGGTGTTTTCTCTATATGCTATGAAAACTCAGTAATAACCTGGGGATTTCTTTAACTTTGATTATTATTATATTTTCTTTTATTTTTTATGAACACTCATTCATATCCTGTGGATTTCTTCATCTTTCTTTAACAGAACCTTAGCATATTATAATATATCCCTGTTCCAACCATATGGCCAAGAACTGACCAATGGAACTGTCAACACGCGATCTTTAAACATGATTTATCGCAAGCGATCACCCTCACCAAAAAAAGCAACTGAATATATTCGGAAAATTGTGAGTAAGTATTTATGTATATTCTTTTCAATTGAAGAACTGCTCCATCATGTGCTAAATACCCAAGTTGTTAGATGAAAAGGAATAATATACAAAACAGAATTTGTGTGCGGGCGCAACCCAACAAATTGGAGAATCTCCTGCTTTCTTCCTACATATTTCAATGCAACGAATTTTGATGGATTATTGACGTTTTGCGTGAAAACGCACAATTCGCATTGCATATAAGAGGGGCATTATATAATAATGAAAAACTCATGAGCACGCGCTGGAGGAACCAGAGGAGGAGGAGTGGCAGGAAGATGACGCAGCAAGGCGTCTCCTTCTGCCATCCGGGATCACTTGGGATCGATCCTTGGAATATTTTGGGGTTGGCGCGCATGCGTCGAACGCACTTCAGCCAAATGGCGCGTGGATAAGGGGAAATTCCTTCGATTTTCGGTGCTCGAGTGGGAAAGTCAGTTCTATAAAAATAGTTTTCTCCGGGCTGCATCTGATTGGTGGTTGTAGGAATGCACTTCTCTTGATATTAATTCCATGTAAATTTCGTTTAAATGTCGTTTTTCCTCATTAAATCATTCCAATAATTGATATTTATGGCTGAAAGTAATTTCGTTGGGAGTCAAGGGTGAGCGATGATGGTTTAAAGCCTCTGATCTTATCACAAATTAGATTTTGCATATCCCCTTAGATTAAAGTCTCAGTAGCCAGAAGGATCTGCACATCCTTGCTCATTTGAGCGAAGTTAAGTTGGCAATTTGCCCTTTGTACCGGATGAACTCTTGGCTTGTGGCCGCCGCAAGCGAAAGATGTTTATCGAGGACGAAGGAGTCCCAGCCGCATTGTCCTCATCTGAGCTAACGATCCCTAGTTTCTGGTTTTGTTCGTCGGCTCTTATCTCAGCTTGTGGCTTTGTAGCATCTTTCTTCTTCCTGCTGCCCGTCATTGTTTGCGAATAGACAAAAAAAAAGAAAAAAACAAAAATGCAGAAGAGTAGGTGGAGAGTCCTGGACACTTTGTGGCCTGGGAGTTCTTCAAATAGTTCAATTGCCCGGCCTGCTGACCATTTGAAAGGTGTAATTTTGGTCCTGTTAGGACACCGGGTCCCTTCTCCTATGTCCTGGATGCAGCTGCTCTCGCCATCCTCCTTTCCCAGCTATTGACTCACCTTTTGACTCCCCCAACTCTGATTGATCAGCAGGACACGCGTTTGGCACACTTTCACAGTACATAATTTGGGCTTTTACCACTGCCCCAACTCTATCGGCAATTATAAAAGCCAGCTTAGTCTAGAGAATTATGTGCACTTGGAAATAAGAACAAAACTTTCTAGTTAGTTAGTTATTATATTAAACGATTTACTAATCATGCGATTTTTTATCTTAAACATATTTTAGGAAACGATAGAATGCTTAAGTTTTGTAGTATTGATGGAAATGAGATTATTTCTTTAATACTCAGCTAAAAAGGGCTGTAATCTACAGTATGTAATTCAAAATTAATTTCATAAATTTTCTCTCAGTGTATATATAAATAATAGCCGTTTGCTCACATCTACACATATCCCACAGGGCTAAGCAACGCCATAAATAGGGTATTTATGTTTAACCACCACCTTCGACTTCGCCATTTTGGGATGGGGATGCGATACGGATTTGGTGTGGGTTACGGATTGAGTTTTTGGTGCCAACGGTGCACGATATGGTGTCCATTTTTAGCAGCGCTGCCACCAAAAATAACCGAAAACCAAAATAGCAAATATTGAAAAGGGGAAAGGGGTTAACAAGGGTTTCCACTCACCCAAAAATATATATATATGTATTACTCGGGGGGTAAGAGGGCGACATGTTGTGGGTGTTTGGTTGATTAGACGGCGTCCGGGGTGTCCAATGGCCACATGCAGGATCCGATGCGATCCCATGATTAGCAATCCACCCCCGCCAAGTCAGCATCCTTTGATGAGCTGTTGATTGCATCAGTAAAAGCCGGCGCCCACATGCAGGGATCGAAACTCGCCAGCTACTTTTTTCCACAACTTTACGCATTTTAATTATGAAAATCGCCAGGAATGGGAAGGGATCGGATCAGTCGGGTACCCGGATCAAGGGACCCGGGCCAGCATCTGTGTGTGGGTTAATTATGAGCGGCGATCCTTTCGACGTCTCAAGCGTGACGTCATGTGCGAGTCACCTTAAGGATTTGTTGAACCCCCGATAATTTATTTCTGTAAACAGCAATCCCTGGAATTGTGCCTGAAATGGCAGCGAGGGAGTGGGAGACCATCCTTTCACCTCGTCCAACAGCTGACCGGCCAGCGTTCGTCCTGCGAGATTGAGGTGGGTGTAGCGAATCCTTAAGTGGTCAACGCCGCTAACGAGCACCAAGGATGTGCTGACCATCTGAGTTTTGGCAGTCGGCCAATTTATGAGTTTGCCATGTGGCGAGTATCTTAAAGATACTATTATTCAATTTGAAATTAAGAAATTTATAAGCAAGTGATATAATAAGAAAATTATTTAATATTAATATAAGTGTTGCTTGATTACAAAATATTCAGATACAAATGTATCTGAGTAAGGAAAGTACCTTAAAACATGATGACTTTCGTTCTATTCACATTTAAAACATTAAAACCCTGAAACACCAACTTAAATATCTATTCAACTGCCATTATGTATGCCCACCATGATAGTTAATCATCCTAGTCGACAACAATTCCACTCAGCCACAAAATTCCGAATGCAATTCAAAGGCAAAAACCAAAACTAATTGCAGTGAATCGCTTGATGAATATGCAAAACTGTAGAAAATTAAAGCACATCCATAAGATAATAATGATGTTGATGATGGTGGTGGTGGTGGGGTTTATCCTGTACACTGAATAGATACCATGAATGAGATCCATGAAGGACCCACCGTTCCATAGGGAAATAAACAAAGCGGATAACTAAGGAAAACTCGCGACAGCAAACAGCGAAAGTAACAAAACAATTTTTACAGTTCGGCAAACAAAATGTGTCCACTCCGCATGTAAATGGATGGGTAACAAAAAAAAAAAAGAAAATACACGAGGAGATATATAGGAGAAAAACTCCGACTGGGATGGAAAAAACATCTGCCCCTGATGGCACTTTAGTTAACGAAAAACAACAAAAGGTTAAAAATATATGCAAGCGGACTCCGGCTACCCAATGCCCTATACCAAATACCATCCAGAGTTCCATTCCCACTCCCATTCCACTTCATCGATAATGTCCAGCATCCGTTATGAAGAGACCGAAAAAAGAAGGAAATTGACAACAGCGTGTGCCTCACTGTGTGTGTGTGTGTGTGTGTGTGTGTGTGTGTGTGCGAGTGTGGGGGTTGCACAGATACGCTACGCGTGTCCTGGGAGTCCTGCACCCTGCCACATACCATATTTGCACTATAGAAAGTCCAGCCGCTGGACTCGTTTGGTCAGTTTGCTACAAACAATGCCGCCTTTGGTGCGGGCCAGTGGATTGAATTCCCGATTTTGGCATCCTTTACTTTCTGTTTGCCCTCGAAACACATCCACCAGATGCCATGGTCAAGTCAACAGTGAAATCATAGATGCCTGGGAGAGTCCCAAGTTCTGGAAGGGTAAAGTGAAAGATTCAATCAGGGGGCAGACTCTAATTCATATTAGTTATAGCGCCTGATAATTCTAATTATTAAGTTACTGACTCAATCGAACCTACAGCATATGTAGGTTTTCTTAAGCTTTATGAAAGGAACTGCAAAAAAAGACATTATATAACATAGCTCATATGCATTCGAAGGAGACCCTATATGCAATTTTTTATTGATAATTTCCCCATTGAAAGTGATGGTAACCCTCCCTAATCGAGCCATCAAAACCAATCAAATCGTGGCCAAAAAGTCAAAGCAACGCCTATTACACAATCCGAATAGAGGAAATTTCACGCAAAAAATGCGATTACCACCAATAAAAATATCACACACAAAAAACACTCCTTAAAAACGAACCAAAAAATCGAAACCCAAACTACCCGAAATTGGAATACACGGGGTGGGTACGGATAGCAAACCACCACCACCTCATCATAGAGGGTTGCAAAAAAAAAAAAAAGGAACCGAATAGAAAACTAAAATGGAAAGAACCATTTGGCAAATAGTTTCAAGGGATCGATATTCTTTTTTTCTTTATGGGGAGGGAGGGTGAGGGATGAACTCGACATGTGAATAAAAAACAGGTAAGGCAAGGTTTTCCTACTATTCTTTTTGTAAGAGATACTTTTTTAGCAACATGTGTTTGTTTTGTGCCTTTGAAAAGATTCGGAATCTGGGAATCCACTGTATTTGGTTTCGCTAAATCGACTTATTGGTCCTTTGTGCAGGATTCGAAGTGCAAATGTCAGCTGTGGTGAGATGGAGTGTAATGTGAGCAATTAGGAGACCCCGAGGATGATGTATCAGTATCAGGACGAAGGACGCAGGTTATGGGGGCAGTATCAACGGTCTACAGGTGCTAAACGATACTCCCGATGCAAGTTGTCAGCACTTGGATGCTAGATGGGCGGATATGGGTCTCGAGTTTCCGTTACTTGTCCACCGAGGAATCAAGTTCTAGGCAGGCCAGAGTCCTCCCTCCGCCCAGTTGGCTTGTGTCCTCGATTAAGGACATCTGGCAATTGCATGATTCACTCTCGTTTTCAGCTGCCCTCCTAGCCCAACTTTATTTCCCCCTTTCTCCCTGCAGGTGCTCAACTGACATCCATCAATAATTTTCGATGTATGCGACTACTACATATTTGGCAAAGTGAAGAGGCAAAATTACTGCTTCGATTTGCCAAGGGTTTACTTGCATTTTTCAGCTGGTCATTGTGGCTGACAAAAAGGATGTCGTTTTGCTTTGCGGGAAAAGAGGGGAACACTGATTTCCCTCTTGCTTTTCTCCGGAAAAATTGCAATAATTTCTGCTCTTGGCAAAAACCAAGGGAGTAACATCTGAATAAAAGGTGTTAAAATTTCAACATCAATGGTGAACCCTTTTTCCATTATTTGGTTTTACTTTTGGTGGTTACTCTGTGGGTTCCAAATGTTGCTAATTGGAACAGCTGCTTTTCAGTTAATAATTTCAAAGGGAAATGTTATTTGGCAAAATTTATAGAAATAACTAATCGATCATTGAAGTAGAAATATGTATATCCGATTGATTTCTATATTTGAAAAATATAGAAAATTCGTATTGGTATCAAGCAATTAGAGTAGAAATTAAACATTGAAATAATGTAGTTTTAGAAGCCTTCTAGAAATTTTCCACTCTCTTCGGTTTCAATGAACTTTCCCGTTGGCTCCCTTCGCCATTTTGAAGTTTTCCCTGGTGACGAAAACTCACCCTTTTCCCGGGCTCAAACTCCATTTTATGCCTCGTGCTCAGCCGCACTTCATAACCATTTGTTGGTTTTATTTTTAAAAGTGTCCCCAAAATCTAGCCCCTCTCATCGACTTTCGACGCAATTTGGAGGACGTAATAAAAACAAAATGAAATCAAGGCGAGTGCACCCTTTTGAAAAGTGCCCGAAATGTATTCATTTATTTTCGGATGCCCCCCTAGGACGTTTCCCCCTTTTTGTCTTTCCGCGGGGCCAATCACCGCGAAGGGATTAGATGCTCTTTGGGCGTGTGGCACCACAAGATCTTTGTCATTGAACTTGAAAAAGTGACGAGGAAACGTGCCGCAGACAACTGGCGATTATACCCTTTCAACGCATTTTGGGCAATCCGACATGAATAACACAAATGTGTGTGTTTTCCGAAAATAAATAAAACATACATACATCATCCATCGGAACCCTTTTGCCATTGTATCTTTTTATCGCTCGCCTGTTGCATCATCGTCCTCATCATCGCCATGGGGTTTTACCCTCGTCAAGCATCGAGTACGAGCTCTCAAATTAACCACCAATAAAAAGGCAACACTTCATAAAAAAAAAATAAAGGGAAGGGAAAACAACTTCCGTTTTTTCATTGTTTCCCCGCCGGATCCTCGGATCCCTCGCCTGTTGCTCCCTTCCAATATTTTTTAGGCTGTTCCGTAATCGAGGAGTCGTTAGGTAAACACCCTTAATTTGATTTTTAGCGCCACTTAACAGGAGGGCACTTTTTTTTTATCCTTGCGATATGCATATGGGGTGAGTTCTTTTTTTTTTTTTTTGGGGAGGGTAAAAAATAAGGGCAGAACAAAAAAGTTGACATGGTAATTGGTGTATCGGATGCTCGAAATGAAGCCATTATTATGTAATTGACTTTATCGGAAGTTGAAGGGGAAGGGGAGTTTTTGAGGGGCGTGGTTTGCTGTGGGAAATGTCGAATTTTTTTTATAGGGAGTGTTTTTTATCAGCCTGGGGATTCATAGTTGTAATCCTTATTGAGTTATTATAATCTTATATACCATTAATGTTTGGTAACTTATATGTGGATTTAACTATATATTAAAAAAAGTTTTTATTGCATATGAATTGTTTATTACTACTAAATTGTAGATGCAGTTAGTATGCACGCTTAAAATCGAATATAAATAATCTTAATGGAATTCAATTTATCTCTTTTCAGGGATCAGTAGTAAGCAATTCCTAGATATCTTGGCATACTTTGGCCCTCATCTGCTGCAGGCTGCATCACTGCACCATTGTTCGCATAATGAATTCATCACATCAAATGCTGATCCTGGCTGCGATCGCAGGACTCGTCGATTGCCGAACATAGAAGAGCCCAACAATTGAATAGCGGCGAGCGGATGGAAATGCACAAAATTCAAATGTCATTCAAATAGCGGCTGTCAGGACAATGGCCACGCACGCGGTCAGGATCGAAGTGGGAGTAGGAGTAGGAGTCGGAGTATATACTATATGTAGAGGCGAAAGGTGGTTGAGGTCCTGAGAAGGATATTCGAGGAGTGGGAGGCACGAGACACGCCTGCATCTCATTTAGGGACTTCGGCAAATCTTTTCACTTCTCTTTCCCTCTTTTCAATGCACTTGAAGAAAAATAAGCAAGAATCTGGAAAAATAATAAGCTAGTAAATTATAATTAGAGTTCTTAAGTTATAAGTATTTTAGATTTACTTTTATACGAGCTATCTTCTATTTATTTAATATCTTTACTTTCATTTCTTCGTGTGTACGGCAATATCCTGGCACAGGATACATGTGCGTATATTGTTATTACTTTCGAGTTCCATCCGGTTTGCCCTCAGCTGACTGACAGCCAGCGGCCGACGGCTACAAAAACATTCCGCATTGAGAACTCCAGTCAAAGGCGACGATGATGAGGACAAAATCGGACTGCCGGGTGAGGCATCAACTTCGCTTCCTTTCCGCCAAACCACAACAGATCGGCCCGGTCCGATCAGGTTTCCCTGGCGATAAGCGTGACATTTTCATATTGCCAGCGATCTCAATCTGAGTGCTCAATCAGAATTCTAGATTTCCCAGTCAATCCAACCATGCGTCCCGTCCATTCATACATTCTCTGTTGCAGCTTTGCCATTTCTGAGGCCAATCACACGCCGACAGGATTAGGAGAAGTGATGTTTTTTATCTGGGCTAATTGGTCCCTCCAAGCGGACAGCCATGAAATCAGAGTCCGATCATCCGATGGGCCAGCTCTGATACACGTCTCTTAAGATCCATTCTTATCCGGATTTCTTTTGCAGGGGCGTGCAATTGGCGTTAAATTCGAACTGACATTTAGCTTAAGGAGTCGAGAGAAAGGACTTTCTTCTTTGAACTTGGATTATTTCTATATCCAAGCAGGATCTCAGTAGCCTGCAACTTATTTGGTCAATATGACTATTTTTAAGCCACTCATAAGATGGAGTTCACATGACTTCAGCAGCTGCTAAAAGGGTATGTGGAGCCCCCTTTCTTTGGAGCATTACAAATTTCCCCGACTGAAAAATTAACCAAGAACTACCAGAAATTAGGGCATGACTCCATAACTCGCCAGTCGGGAGCCAGGGCAGATGTCAAGCTGCTAAAGATCACACTAAACACAAATATCGCCCAAGGAGCTCAACTCATTTGAATGAGGGCTCTCGCTTCCCGGGAAAGCAAACAAATTCCGACCCTCAAATCCCAAAGGAGCGCAGACATAAGAAAATCATTTGTTGGGGAAGGAGTAGGGAAAGGACTCCAAGGGATCAACACAAAGTCAAATGCCGAGCGACCCGTTCGAAAAAATCTGAATGTCGCGTGTTGGCGCGTAAGATTTGTGTTTTCCGGGACCGACGTCTCGGAAAAATCGGGGTCACCCAAAGGGTCGGGGGTCGGGACTCAAGGCATCATAATAGGCTCATTTCCTTGCCTGCTCCTTGGGCTCCTGATTTTCCGAGCGTAATGGCGTAAACATTCAAGGGGAGCGTGCGCTGCGCACGCGCAACATTGCCTCACCCTGCGACCCGAGTCCTTCGTCCTTCGCCCTCTCAATTCCTTGCCCTTCGACCCGAATCTCATCCCGATTTCAATCTGCGCGCCATTGTTCGATTTCCTTGAGGATTTGCGCGTCTTATGATTGATTCAGTGTTTTGTAACGATTGTTGTTCCCATGATTTTCCCACGTCCACGATCACAATCTTGTGGCATTTGGTACGGCGCATGATGAATCATTGATGCCTGCCGGTGGGTGTAACGTTTGGTTTGGAAGTCGGGGGTAACCATCGTCTATTTGACAAATACTCAATTCATCTTTCTTCCCAAAGGTCGTCGCGTGAATGGAAAGCGGAGAAAAGCTGAAGCGAATGAAAAAGTATCCTTGAATGATGCATGAAAAATGGTGAATAATGTCGAATTTACCACATGCAATTTATACACCTTTGTTAACTCAAAAAAGTTGTAAATAAAAGATGTACATAAGCAATAAATATTTTTATATTAATTTTAAGTTATTAAAAGATATATTTTCATATTTTCTTGGTTGCATCCATCGAGAACACATGATACTGCAGCAGCAGCAGCACATGACACATGTGGCACATTTAACACCTCCAATTCATAATGAATGAGTTAAGAGCATCAACAAACGAAGCACGAACATATAGGCGGCGACTACTGAACATCGTACCCGACATGGTCATGGATTGGTATTGGGAATCTGGGTTGGCGTCGTAGGTGCTTGTTTGCCACGCCCGCATCTTCCAGGACATGTGTTAATCAAGCGGCAGCCTCGGCAGCGCATAACTCAGTTGCAGATGGACTAATTTTGTTGTAAGTCGGGTAATAAAGGAGGGACGAATGCTACACAGCTGCCCCAAGGACTAAAAATAGTCGGTGGCAAGGTGCAGGCTGGCTTACAATTTATGTGACAGAATTCTCATGTTTGCGCTTAATTTTTGTTTAATTTTTATGGGCGCCAAAAGAGGAGACGTCTGCTGCTGGTGGGATGGCCAATTTTGGCCATTTATCCTGGCCGTATTCAGTTTTGAAACAATGGTGTTGGACAAAGAAGGTAACATGAGCTAAAAAACCAATAGAAGCAAGAAAATGTGACAGGCAATCGGAAGAAGACAAACAAATGGAGAATCCAAAGAAAAGCGCAATTGTTGCAGGATGACAATTGAATGCAATCCGGAAATGTCCTGCGTGGACAAGGATCGATGGCCATCGCCCAAGTGGATTTTTTTTACCACTCAAAAAGTGAGTAAAAGAGAGTGCTACTCAAAATTGAGAAAATCTTTAGCTCGCTGGATCCTCATAAAACATAAATCCACCCCTATCTAAAAACTCAACTCACTTTGAGTTGAGATCGCTGCAGATTGAGTGAATATCTTTTGAGATATGTAAGTTTCCTTTGATTTCAGAACCCCAGGAGTTTTCCGCATTCGGGTCTAACTTGACCTCTAAGGCGACCTCAAAGATGCGAGTTGAGAGAAGCGCGCGCGTTGCTCCTTTTGTGTCCTTCGCTCGCATCCTTCGGGTCATCTTCTGACCTTTTCCCATTTTGGCACCCGCTTGCCCTTTGTCCCTCGCCATCGGGATCGTTGACAGAAGAGCTGGGGCATGCAATAAATGTGATAAAGATTGTTTTTTTTTGTTTTTGTCTTTCTGTGCAATTGCTTGGACACCGTGCCATAAATTGCCCATAGACGACCTTTGATCTAGCATATCGTCGTTGATCATCGACTAGGGGTTTCCTTGGCACGGAAATGCCTTGAATGATGCCTTAATTGTAGGACATGCAGCTGGAACCATCGGATTCCATTGAACCGACCCTCAATTGTGGGTGTTTAACGTATGTTTTGCGCGACTTTAGGCGCAGTCTGATACTTTTTACACATGTAATACCCTAATTTATTGCAGCGCTATAGAAAAAAATTTAGAATTAGTATCATACTACTTTTCTAGAACTACTTTCATTGCACCACTGTCACTTAAGAGAACTCACACTGAATCTCGCGAAACGAATTACTCGTGTCAATTTAAATTATATTTTACACCACAAATTTATTTCTAAATAATTTAGCCAGTTGTCAGTGGATCTTGAACATTGCTAGAGGTTAGACCAATGAAGATCTGTGCTCAAATAATTGGAATTGTAGTTTTAGCTACTCTCCTTAAGGAAGTTGGTAAGTACATCCTATATCTACCTAAGTTTATGAAGATGGTTAAACAATTTGGTTCTCTTTTAAGATGGAAAAGGAGAAATTTCAGACCTGGTTAGTTTCTAATACAATTTCTAATTGCCATATATAATATGTAAGGTTTTTCCAAGGAATCTCTGGCAAAGACCGATGCAATGTACACTGCCCTGCTGAAGGAGATAAATTCAACTTTCCACAAAAGACCGTATCTAATAGAAAAAAATGCAGAGTTCGAAAAGAATTTCCAAACGGTTTTAGTTGCTCTAAACTTAAGCATGTATGAAATAGCTACCAAAATTGATATCTACACCGACTTTACAGTTTACAATCAAATTCGACTCGAACTCGAAAGGGAAATCTATAAGAAGCTACAAGTTGCGGAGAGGCTTCAGAAGATGGAAAATCTTTTGCCAATGTGTCGCGTCTTTTTTGCCAATCAGCAGGTGCAACTCATTGGCAGTTTCAGTCAATCGAACCTCATGAAATTGGAAATATTGCATAATCCGGGACCACAGTGCGAAAATGTTGAGGTGCAAAAAATTTTCATCACGCCAACTTCATCGACCGCCAGGCCCGAAAACTACGATACAGAGATTCTGAAAGTTTTGGCCAAATACAGGACACGTCCGTGGGGAAAAAAAACGTATCGGGACTTCGACGATAAAATATGGAACCTCTTTTTGGCCATAAACAGCGAAGAGCAACAATTTAAAAAGAACGCATTAGCCGCATTCAAAAAATATGACGAAGATCGCGCTATTTTGGACAAAGCATTGGCACACCGAATTGCAGAATTCGAGAAACAAATTCCGAATGAGAAAAATCCGTGCAGGGTCGATCTTATTCGCTTGAAAAAAGAATTGGGACGCGCAATGTTTGAAACCACGCAGAAAAAACACAACAGTTTGGTCGCCACGAACTATGTAAGGACCTGCCTCAATAATCAAAGAAAAATTTTCTTTGCAATGAATGATTTAGCATTGTAAACTTTAGATTGGTTTTATTTTACTTTAATATAATATTTAAGCACTAAGAAGCATATATTAAAAACAATACAATTGAGTTGCTAGTTTCCAGAACTTAATAAAGTTTAAAATGTATCCTTTCTAGCCAAAAGCAATATCTGTGCTTATTTAGAGATTTTTTACATACTACTTTTTTATATTTAAAGACTAATTTATGTTTGCCTGCCCTGACTGGCTGACATTTGCTTTCTTATTCGAGCTTGGGCCTCAGCTGGCCAATTTTTTAGTTCTTCCTTGCCACAAGGCAAACAAAAAGAGGCTGTATAGTAGAAACTGCAGCCAGGATCCTTGCACACCGTCTTGGAGCAGATGGAGCACTTAGTCCCCATTGCGATATAGTATTCCGGCTTTGACTGCCAACGAGGTGGAGGTGGCTGGAAAGGATCTCGCATCACGTAATTGTCCTCCGGGTAGACGACTCCTAAAGCAAAGGGCGGTTTCCGTCCAAAATAATGGACCATCTCCTGCATTTCACAGCCAGAGCAGTTGAATTCGATGCGTGCTACTCGTTCATCCTCTTCCTCGGGATCAATGGGCTTTTTAACCTCCTCGGGAAGCTGTAAACGCTCAATTTCCTCTGCCTCGTTCTCCAGGACGAGGTCGTCATCGGGATCCATGTTTAAGATTTTCTAAAAGACCAATAGAAAAAACAAAGACTGTGCAACTTATACGAGGACTATATACATTTACTACACTTATAACAATAGTATAACAATATTTGGTCAAATCAGTTTGTATGTCACTCAGCGAACGCCATGCGACGCTTTCCAGGCAAATCCTCCGGCCACCATTCCGGACGTTCAACATAGCAGCGCTCGCCATCGATCATCAACTCCGGACGGCCGTTGAGAACCTTCTCGATGCGCAGCAGTGCTACACCATGCTTGTGCGCAAAGCCAAAGACGCGTCCAAGTTTCGCTCCAGCCAAAGAAGTTACGTCCTGGCTGGAACCCACATCAATAGGGGCCGTCAACCGGATGGGCATGTATCGCTTGCGGATCACGCCCGAATGATGGACGCGGGCTGTTAGCTCCTGGCCCACATAGCAGCCCTTGTGGAAGCTCACGCCATGCAGGTAATCCGCATTGGCTTCGAGGGGAAAACATTTGCCCGGTGGCAGTTCCGAGCAGCCCTCGCCCACTCCTTGCTTGTAGCGCAGCAGTTGATAACTATTGTCGGAGGAGGCTGCTGTGGCGGTACCGAAGTCGGTAAAACATTTGGACAGCTTGGACCAGTCCATGTCAGTGGGGGCCAGGATGCGAGTGCCAAGGACATGCAGCCTCGGGTCGGGGGACACAAATAAATCTGGATGTGGATTGGGTACAGCCTCCGAAGCGTCCTTAAGGTTAAACAACACCCATGGGGTATACTCGTCGTCTACACTGTCGACCTCAATGCGCCTGCGAACGCGATAGGTGCGCAGGTGGCGTCGGAAGTCCGAGGAAGCCTCCCGATCGCACTCAACAAGGATGGTTTCCGGGTTGTTGGTGCGGTACAAGATGGTGTCGTACAGCAGCCTGCCCGCCTTGTTGAGAAAGTGGGCGTACATTGAGGCAGGACCCCCCGGCGACTGAATCCGGGCCACATCGTTGGTCGCCAGACCCTGCAGAAATGGCACCACCTCGGCCCCGTGGACACGGATGAGTTCTCGATTTCCCAGCGGCTCCAAAGTAAAATTGCGCTGACTTGGGCCCACCGGACGGGCGTATGGGATCCTCATCTCATGGAGATTACGTATGTGATGGCGCACAGCGCGCAGAAACCACGGATTCGTACGATTCATGCTGGAAAATGGAGGCATCTGTTGCCTGCAATTGGTACTGGAAATGCCAACGGAAATCGCTCTTACCTTGTGCAGGAAATTTGATTAAAATTATTCGATATATCTAGCAGCAGAAACTTAAATTTGGTACTCAAAACAAAGTCGAGCAAGGAACTGATTTTTTGGCACCCGGTTCATAACATTTGGAATTGACAGTTCGTTTGGAGATGAGCGATTGGATTTCCTTTTACGTGACACGAATTGTGGTGGAATAGATAAATATCGTTGATTATCGTGAATATCTCACACTTGCATATGCAATAAAATTCTTTAAAAATATGTCTGCATGCTTACAATTTTATTTTCTTAAAGAATTTTAATAATACAGCAAATTTAAATGAATTGTTTACTGTATTATTTTCGTGGCACTTACCGATTGTTTCTAGCCACGAAACTCGGTCACGCTCTCATCGCCAATCAGCTGTTTCTTATCGTGACACCACATCATCTTGTTTTCTTTGGCTTATTTTAGCACTTTATACGGGGAAAATCGGTATTTCGTGGCGCTGAGGGCGCAGCCACTCTGCTGAAAACACAAGAAATTTGTTTTAAACAAAACAAAATGAGTCAATATAGCCACGTTAAGTATACACAATCGCCGACGCCGTCGGTGGTTTCCGGCTACTCGAGTGCCTCGCGGCTCCATTCGCCACTCCCGCCACCCGCCAACCACCGGAGGGACTGCCTCTCGGCGACCACGAAGAGCTACAAATACCTGCGACGTCTGCTCAAGTTCAATCAAATGGACTTCGAGTTTGCCCTGTGGCAGATGCTCTACCTCTTTGTGGCGCCCCAGAAGGTGTACCGGAACTTCAACTACCGGAAACAGACCAAGTCACAGTTCGCCCGCGATGATCCGGCCTTTCTGGTGCTCCTGGTCGTCTGCCTATGTGGTGAGTTCTAACGCCCAAGCATCCACACTCCCGAAGGGAGGAGGGAGATCCCATTTTTATCTGTTGTCATCTTGTACCATATCTACAGTTTGGCACTCATAACTTCTCTTCTGCTTATATCTAGTTAAAAGCTAAAAGTTAACCAATTTCATCAGTGCCCAATAAGATTACTATTGTACTCCAGCCTTATATAGAAACAATCAAGGAAAGGCCGACTAGTAATGTATTTATCTTTTAACAGTCACCTCCCTGGGCTTTGCGTATGTGCTGGGACTGTCCTTCTGGCAGAGCATCTCGTTCATCTTCTACGTGGTATTCGTGGACTGTATTTTCGTGGGCATCATAATAGCCTCGTTCTTCTGGGCGGTGACGAATCGGTATCTGCGCACAAATAGCCTGGAGCCGGATATCGAGTGGGGCTATGCCTTCGATGTCCATCTAAATGCCTTCTTTCCGCCACTGATGCTGCTGCACTTCATCCAGCTGTTCTTCTACAACTGGCTGATCAGCCAAACGTGGTTCATCTCGCGATTTCTGGGCAACACCTTCTGGTTGATGGGCATGGGCTACTATGTGTACATCACATTTCTGGGATACAATTGTAAGTTATTAAATTGTAATCAATTTCTCGAAATAATAAGTTTTGCTCCTGCAGGCATTCCCCATCTGAAAAACACCCGCATCATTCTCATCGCCCTGCCCATCATCTTTCTGCTGTTTCTGGTCGTCACAATTATTGGTTGGAACGCAACGATATCCTTTGTCAATTTCTACAAGTATCGCGTATATTAGTAATGCAATGTGCGTTGTAAATTATTCTGCGTTTAGTTGCTGAGCCATTATACTACAATTATGACTAATAAACTAATTAATTTAGCGTTATCCAAAACCATATAATTGCTATCTCAGTAATTTTTCGAACATAAGCCATTTTTATAAAGTAGAATAGTGGAAAACTATAAAATAACATTTTCTCGATATTTTTATTCTATAAAATGGACAACAAATGCAATTACGCCAGCTGCTTTGGCTTAATGAAAGTGCGCTTGCGCTTGTTGCGTTTTCGCTGCAGCTCCAGGGCGTGCAGTTCCGTGTGCACTTCGGCGAAGATCTCCGTCTGCTCCTCCTCGGGAATCGAGCTGCGGTAGTCCTTCATCATGTCGTACTTCTCCCATGGTTTCTGTACCTTGGCCGAAGACAGGCGATGCTTGTCTTTTAGATACTCATCGATGTTGGCCACACCACGCAGATTCTGTCGTTCCCAGCGCTCCAGCCATGGACGCGGACGGAGCATCACCTTAATGTCGTTCACCGGCACCGGAGCACCCTCCTCGAGCGGTTCCGCCTCCATGTTCTCATCAAAAGTACTGTACTCCGGAAGAGCGTCCCTCAGGTAGAAGAGACTGTCATCCAATCGCTTCTCCAGCCGCAACACCTCAATCTTCAGGATTGTAGGATCGTACAGCTCGTATACCACCTCCATGCCCTGATGATCGATCACGTTGCGTAGGATGAAACGGGCGCGCAGTCCACAGCGATCCCTATTAATACAGATGCCCACAAATCGACTGGTTTTGCCAGCGGCATGGGGATCCGAACTGGTCACCGCAAGCACAGATCCAACGTAGAACTCGGGCAGATCGATCTGTTTGCGACGATCCAGCATGTCCAGTCGCTCCAGCTTCTCGCGGACGAGGTTGCGCCACTCCACCTTCGGATCGGGCAGGAATTCTGGGTAAACAAACCGATAATTTGCCGGAATGATTGGCTTCCGGTTCACTGGCGGAGTCGGCGTGGTTGGCGGAGCCGCTTTTTTCTGTTCCTCCTTATTTTCAATTACATGTTCCGCAGTTTTGGTGGAGAAGGTCACTGAAAATACGTTTCCTGAATGTGTTGCACAATATAAAAAGTCTCTCCTTACCAATCCGCTTGTAGGCACACTGCTGCGTCAATCTATTCAGCATAACTCTTGTGCTTAAGTTCATTTTGAATAGTTTTTGGGATCCGCTGAAACAAAATGATGTTTAGATAATCATGCCGCACTATAATCAGCTGGCAGCACCGATAGCAATAGCAGAGTTATCGATAGCCTTTTCTAATTGGAAGGGAACTGCCAACTTGTCAGTTTTAAGCTCATTTATTTATTAACAAAATATAACAATTTGTATATTAAAAAATATTGCAGTATTGCAGTAAATTTAAACAAATTATAATTTATAATTTTTTATTTTTGGGTATTGGTATCTATGCCAAATCAACAGCAAGCACATAGCAAAAAGCAAAATCAAAGTAAACCCCAAACAAAAGCAAAGCAACCCAAAAGCAAATCCTACGCAACCAATGGCAAAGAAATCGTCCAGCCATTTAAATGACATGTTTAACATGAATTTTAGAAAAATAAGTAATATACTTCGGCTTAACTATAGTTTTATTAAAGATATTTTATTTCCATGATGAAAGGTTCAAATCAATGAAGTAATTAACAATCTTAGAGGGAATGGTTGGGGTAGTATTGGTAGTAAGTTGTAACTGGGGAATTTCCTGTAGGCGGTAAATGAATGTAGCCAGATGACGACTGTTTGAGTCTGGTACCCTAATCCTTGAGGATCTCGTTAACGGCGTTGACGACATGACGGGCGGAGATGCCGAACATATCAATGAGGACCGACGGAGGACCCGAACGTGGCACGGTGGGCACGTACAAGTGCTTGACCACAAAGTTGCGCTCGCCAGCCAGGGCACTCAGCACAGCTTCACCCAGACCTCCTTGCCTATAAAAAAGACAAATAAATTCCGAGTTAGGAAAGGAGTGACATAGAAAGACTGCAAAGAACACTTACTGGTAGTGATCCTCCACGACGACCACGCGTCCTCCGCACTGCTTGCCGTGCTCGATGATCAGCTCGGCGTCCAAGGGCTTCACGGTGAAGGGATCGATCACACGGACGGTGATGCAGTTCTTCTCCAGCTGATCGGCGGCAGCCAGGCACTCGTACAAAGTGATTCCAGCTCCGATCAGGAGCACCTCGTCGGAGCTCTTTTGGCGCACCACCTTGCCGCGGCCAATGGTGAAGGGTTCCTCGTTGTCGTAGATCACGCAGGTGTTGGGACGGGACGTACGGATGAAGCAGACACCCTTGGTGTTGGCGGCCAGTTCGACGGCACGCTCCGTGCTCACCGCATCGGAGGGATAGAAGATGGTGCTGCCCGGAATGGTGCGGAACATGGCAATGTCCTCCAGACCCATCTGCGAGGGACCATCCTCACCGATGCTGCAGCCGCAGTGGGAGCCGACAAAGTTAACGTTTGTCTGCGAGATGGCGCCCATACGAATCTGATCGAAGGCACGGGTGAAGAAGGTGGCAAAGGTGGACACAAAGGCCACAGTGCGGCGACGGCAGGCGGCTCCAACGGCCACTCCCACAAGATTCTGCTCAGCGATGAAGCACTCAATGTAGCGCTGCGGGTCGAGGTTCTTCAGCTTGTCGGAGAAAGTTGAGTTCTTGGTGTCTCCGTCCAGGGCAACCACACGCTGGTTGTTCTGGCCAATCTTGGCCAGAGCTGTTCCATAGGCCAAACGGGTGGCAATGGAATCACCCAGCTTGTAGGATGGTGGCGAGCTCAACTTAATGTTGTTGATGTCCACTTCGGGAGCAGCTCCAGTCTTGGGCACCGGCTTGGGGGCCAGCTTGACGTTCTTGTTGACAATCAGTCCCTCCAGATGCTTCACCACTTCGGCGGCCTTGTCGCCCAGTGGCTTGCCGTGCCAGTTGTCCAAATCCTCGATGTTGGGGAAGTCCCTGCCCTTGAACGTCTTTGCAATGATGGCGGTGGGCTTGTTCTTGGTGATTGCAGCACAATGGAAAGCCTTGCTCAACTCCTCAACATCGTGACCATCGACAACGACGGCGTTGAAGCCGAAGGCCTCCAGACGATCCCGGTAAACATCCAGCTTATGCTGCAGGGAGGTGGCCTCCGACTGGCCCAAGCGGTTCACATCGAAGATCACGCACAGGTTGTCCAGTTTGTAGTGGCCGGCAAAGTGCAGCGACTCCCAGATGGAACCCTCAGCGGACTCACCATCACCCACCACAACGTAGGTGCGGTAGTCGGCCTTGTCGAAGTTCTTGCCCACATAGGCCATGCCAGCGCCGACGGCGACACCCTGTCCCAGGGATCCAGTGCCCACATCGATGAAGTTCAGACGAGGCGTCGGGTGACCCTCGAGGTCGCTGTCGATCTTGCGCAGGTTGTTCAGATCCGCGATGGGGAAGAGACCAGCCTCAGCCCATGCGGCATACAGAATGGGAGCGGCGTGTCCCTTGGACAGGATGAAGCGATCGCTGGAGGGATCGCGCGGGTGCTTCAGGTTCAGGCGCAGCTGCTGGAAGAACAGCACAGACATGATCTCGGCGATCGAGGCACATGATGTGGGATGGCTATAAAGAGGGAAAAGTAGGCAAAATGTTAGATTGTGACAAAGCATTGTGTTTGTATGTAGTTCTAGGTTAAGGTTGAGGTATGTGCCTAATAAATTAGAAGTCGACCTTATCGTGGGTAAGTGAAGGCCGATCAACAAAGGAAAAGTAGATCCAATTATCTATTAAAGCTTTTCTTTAAAGCCCCCCCCCCCCCCCCCCCCTCCCCTTTTCGAATTTCAAATGAAGATTTCTGGAGTATCCAATTGCAATGTATAAATAAGATAAGATCCATTCTCAGAATTCAGTGTTCCCATGCGATCGTGTTCCAAAAAAATCTGCTGTGAAGTGCAGATCTGGCACAACTCCAACCGCAAAAAAACACGCAACCCCAGACAAAAAGGGGGGCTCGCGTACATATGTATATATTTATATGGTGTGATTTGTCTGTTTGTCGCGATGTGAATAGAAATCCATCGCAATTCCTCACCGGTTTCTGGACCTTGAACTTTTCTGATCCCCAAAAAACCTAAACAATAGCCTTAAAAACCAGATTCTTGGCTTACACGATTGTGTTGCATGGCGATCTTTGTGGACGCACGTGCTTCTAGATAGTTCCCAAGTGCGTCCCCGTTTCCTGCAGCCATATCAAGAACTATTGAAGGTGATACGGAGTGTTAGCAGTGACCCGGCGCGCTTATTTTATCAGTTTTCAGTGATTTTCGATTATCATGCGGGGAACACACTTGAGCTGGTCACCTCTAATCGGTCATATCGTGGCCAGTGAGTAACCAAACCCGGCTTATCTCGTCGGCAGAGGTCACATTTAGAGCAAACAGAGCAGGCAAGATCTTATCGTGAACCGTCACGAAAAAAAAACGAAACAGAATGGAAAAACTAATGGAGGCGATAAAAGTGTTTTCCTTATCAGCATACTAACTTTTTTATTTACTGTTGCAGTAATAATTTGATCGCGTCTATTCGAGATATAATTACATAAAAGCCATAAGGTCGTAAATCTCAAGTGTAGGGGATCATTCCATTACTATTCCCATCCCTCTCAATCCAATTCCATTCCCGTCACAAGCTGTGCTTTCCAACACTTGTACATATGTATGTACATACGTATATTGAATGCCGCTGTTTTATATCTAAGTATGTTTGTTTGTACCTCATATATGTGTTTTCGGCGTTTTGAACGCCACGCACAAAACAAAAGCAAAAGAAATTAAAGCCAGTAAGAGAAAAAAGCTAACTTTTCAAGGTTGTCTAAGGTCAAAAATTATTAGCTCACAATTTAAGGTAGGTGAACGCGGCTTATCACTGAGCACGCAAGCAGGACAACAAATTCGCAAATTCACTAAAGCTACTGGAAAACACGTGGCTTGGAAACTGAATCTTAGGAGGGGTCACTAAAGTAACCGGTCTCCCTATATTTCACTTTTCACATACATACATACATAGATGCATAACTATATGCGTAACTGTTTTTGTTTTATTTTCATTTGTAATGTTGCAAAACACATGTATTTAACCCCCTCAAAAACTTTTTCGCACCCACCCTTGAAATGGAGGGGGTCACCTTTGAAGCAACAAGTGCAAGGTGCACAACTTTTAAAATTCGTAGCTACACACACAAATATAAATGTGCACACTTTAATTTGCTTATGGACTTTCAGTAATTCATAAACTTACCCCGATTTGGAGGCCTGGGTGGCGTTGATGGAGTGAATTCGCAGCTTCTGGGCCAGATCTTTCAGATCCTGGACGGTCTTAGCTTCGGGCTTGTGGTACGACATCTTTGAAATGCGAATGTGAATTGGATCCGAACAAATGCGGTTTTTGATATGTTGCACAACAACACTCGAGAGTTTCGGATTCGTTAGCCAAAGGGTGACTCCTCTATGTTTGCAATAGACAGACAAGAGTATCGACGTGGTGGATAAGTAGCTGGAGTCGGAGTTATCAACGGACCACTGCTGCCGGCTTCTGGGAACGAACTGCTCTCGTCGCCGGCACTTTGGTCGCTTTTACGCTGTGGGGGCTCAATCTTGGGAGCGGACTCGCAAAGTATCGGTATCGTCTATCGTCGGCGCTGGAACGAGATGGATATATGTATTAGTATGGCAGCTTTGCTCGCACTCCACCCCCTTATCTGTGTACAGCTGCGGGTGGATAACTAGTTAAGTGTATTGCTGTCTTTCTAACTACATGCACAAGTTTGGCCCAAAATGGAGCCATGAAAAGTTGTGCTTAAATATTTTTTAATTATGATTTAGAATGCTTTAGTATTTAATATAAGTTTACATAAGAATTGTTGGGCCTATTTTTTTGGCGGCGAGTATAAAAGAGCAGCGGTGTTTAAGAGAAGTTCCCTCTCTTTTTGTTACTTTCCGCAACTCGCTCATGAACAAAAGGCGAATTAGCCGCAAATGAATTTAACCTTCGATAGCTCAGTTGGTAGAGCGGTGGACTGTAGTTGGAAAAATATGCAATAGAAATCCATAGGTCGCTGGTTCAAATCCGGCTCGAAGGATCGGAAGACGTAAATATTTTTTTTATTATTTATTTTTTAGTGCAAAATTTAATTTAACTTGATGCATCTAGAGACATTCATAATATTTTTATATATTTTATAGTGCAACATTTAATTTAATACATCTACAGCCATTCATAATATAACTTTGTGCTGATTAAGAAGAAATAAATTGGCGATATACATTCATATGTAGTTTGTGGAAAGCGCCTGGGCTTTTAAGCTTGGAATGTACTGAATAGAGAAAGTTGATCAATTTTGTTTGACCTAAATAAGTAAAAACCAAAAATAAATAACCATTCATGGTGCATTTCGTTTGTGCGCATGCATAAAACGAACATTGGCCAAGTATGAACTCAACCTTCGATAGCTCAGTTGGTAGAGCGGTGGACTGTAGTTGGAAAAACGTGCAAATAGATATCCATAGGTCGCTGGTTCAAATCCGGCTCGAAGGATTTTTTGTAATTTTGTAAAATTTCCAATTAGTTTTAGAATTAATTTTTTAACAGTTTTTAAGGTAAGAAATATCTAAAATAGGATGGTATTAAAAACATGTAGATGCAAAAGACATTTTATAAAAGGACATGTTATTAATTAAATAGATTTTAAATATCAATATTATATAAAATGAATATTAATTTAAAGAATATTAATTTTAAAAACACGTGAAAATGCCCATGTCTTACTTTACACGTACATCAATATATTACTCAATTTTAGCTTGGCAACAATCAAAAGGAAAAGTATTTGAACGACATGTCATAAACAGTCCGTGGCCTCAATTCATTAAATGCTAAAATACGCATTAATTTAACCGATTACCAGCAAAAGTTTATTGAACAGTCGCGGTCAATCGGATACCCGTTGTTTAACCTACACCCCAGCACGCCCCCTTCGATAGCTCAGTTGGTAGAGCGGTGGACTGTAGTTGGAAAACATGCAATAGAAATCCATAGGTCGCTGGTTCAAATCCGGCTCGAAGGATTTTTTGTCAAATTTTTTACATGACATTTTGAATGCATTCTTGAATTCAGGTTAATTAATACATTTCATTTCTACCTACCTTATCCTTAATAGCTTTCTTACCACACCTCCGCTAAGTTCGAGTAAATGTATCCACAAAAAATTTACGAGCGCAATTCGAAAGATTTTCAAATAATTTGGGATATGTATGTTTTGAATTATAGACTTTTGTTGGCCTAAAATCAAAAGCACAACTTGATTTTTATAGTACTGATCAATTTCTCCCCATCGTTAAAAAATCAATAATTTCTTCTACTTGTGTTTTACTATTTCAAATTATACATTTTCATTCAATAATTTAGCGTGTTCTTTTATTCATTTATGCGTACAAGTCGATATTTTTGTCACAAATACAAATAAATATGAAGATCCAAGTGTTTGAACGGCCCTATGAATATCAACTTTTGCTTTTCCGCCTTAAAGAGTCAACCAATGCATAATTTAGTTAGCAAAATAGTTAACGTTAACAATAGTTACTTTCAAATATACATTAGTTGCACTCATTGTTCGACCGTCTTAGTGTCAACCTTTAGGTGCAACCTTTTCTACGTTAAATACGAATTTATAAAAATAGGCAATATATTTGTATTCATACACTTATGGTTGCTAATCGGTAATTAGGTCTAAACAACATTATGTCTTTGTGCACACTTTTCGTCCAAGTACAGTGAAAGCTGCTGCGGGTGCACGGTCTGTTCGAGTTGGCAGCACATTGATCAGCTCAGCTTATTCGTAACTTTTATTTATACTAATGTACAAGCGGGTTCCAAATAAATTACAAAATAATTGCATCAACTAAATAAAACAAATGTACAAAAATGAGTTAAATCGACGCTAGCAAAATAAATTACAATCGGACAAATTAAATATCACTAGCTAAAAAGCGTTTAAAGAGTGTACAAAAAACGTTAATAAATTATAATACAAAATTGATGAGTGGTCGTTGATTAGCTTAGACTCAGTCCAGGGCAATGCCCTGTATCCAGGCGCTCAGATCACTGCCGTCCGACTCCATGATGATTTCGTCCGGCTCATCGCTCGCCAGCAAATGCTGCGCTGCCGTCCGTCCGCTCAAATAGGCGCCGTGTACGGTAGAGTAGAAACTGGAATGGGTGTGCTCTCCGGCAAAGACTATGGCGGGCTGGGGAAATATATTAAAATAAGTAAAAGTGCAGGAGAATCAAGCTTGTAGAACCGACCTTCATGGCCTGAGGCGTGGCATAGAGGGGCTGGGCGAGGTTCTCGATGTCCTCCTGAGTTGCGCCCACCGGTATTGAGGTGTATGCCCCACCGGTGAAGTCTTGCGACTTCCAACTGGTGCTACAAACAGATCTTTTGTTAATATACAACATTCTGAACCAAATAATGTTTATTGGCCTTACCAAACACATCGCTTTGGCTTGGGCACGTAAGGATCCTGCAGAAAGTTCCTAAGTATTTCCGTACACTTTTCCGCCACTGCCTCATGGTCGAGCTTCTCCATGTACTCCGCCTCCAGGCCGGAAACCCAGCCCAAGAGCAGCGTGTCCGTCACCTTGGCAAACGAATATATCTTTTTGAACCAATTCTTGCTGAGATACGCTTCGCTGGCCAGCTCCTCCTCGGAGCTGTTCATATCCCGCTTATCGTCGTCCCATAAAAGCATAATCTCTGATATATCGGCACTGAGGAACGGCCGTTCGTACTCCAAGAAGATCTTGTCCACGGTGCCGAACATGAGATTCTCGATGGACTCCTGCTTGTACTGCGGCAGCACAGGATCGAAGAGAGTGCGATGGGTGTTTTTCAGTACGCCTAGCGGTATGGTGCATATCACATGGGCTGCATGGAACACTCGACCGTCCTCGCAATCTATGCGCACGTTGCCTGCAGGATAATCACAATTGCTGCTGGTGTTGGACTCCACGGAGGCGCCACGAACTTCCCCCGTCGGCACTTCCGTCACCGTTCGTTCAGAATCGTCCGAGTGCTCGTCCTCCGAGTTCTCGTCGACTGTCTCCAGTCCAGTGAAGGTCTTTTTCCGCTTCCAGTGGATTTTCTTCACCGGGCATTTGGTCAGGATGGACTGCTTGGGTATCTGAGCACCCAGCGGTCGCAGAATAGAGCTATAACCAGTTGGCAACACTATATTGCCTCCTTGTAGCTCGGTGTAGCTGCCTAAAATTAATTATATGATATTGTATATACTTTTGCGTTTATTTTTAACTTAGCCTTACCAAGTTCGAGGAGATCCACCTCGTCCATGTTGTTGCAGCCGGTAATGCAGGTCTCTCGCTTGAGCAGGCAGTTAAAAATCGATTGCTTGAGGCGTTTTTCCTTTGGATCCTGCACCCCGCTCAGATAGATTTCGATCTCATAGTTAATGTGCTCTCCCACGCTGTGTATATCCGGCGGCGGGCTGTACTGGCACAGGAAATACTCATCGCACCGCCTCAGAAAGCAGACGTACGCCTCGTAGATCTCCTGAAGTATGTTAAAGGGCACCTGGTGGCCGTCCTCCGTGGTGGCCACCACCTTGTGCGGTTTCGGTACGTTAACCACGCTGACTAGACCATGTTGCACGGCCAGTTCGAAGATGGGATTGCCCAGGACGCCGTGTATCCAGTTAGCGCCAAGTTCAATCTGCAAAGTAGAAGTGTTTAAATAGGTACATCTAAGATAAGTAGGCAAAGCTTAACATTTAACTTTCTAGTAATAAAAAGATAAGAACTGACCTATATTAGATTATTTTGGGGCGTAATTAGTGCATGTGAAGTGAAACACAATGTGGAAAACCGGAAAAATAATACATTTTTCGGTCCCACAGCTAAGACTACGTGATCGTTAGCCCGCAAACCCGTGAGTTTTTCAGGGCATTGCACTAGATACGTCATCATTGGCTTAATTCGAAAAACCCCTATCTAATCTGCCAAACGTTGCCGAAGAAAGTTGTATAACAAATTCCTTGATAAAGTGCCGCCAATCCGGTCAAAACTATGCTAACGAACGGAATGAAAATCGTAAGTAATCTTCACGACAGATGCAATTACATTAATTACCCCCATGTAAGCATATGTAACAAATGAAGCTAACAATAGGCAAATAGGGAACAGGAACATGTTTAAAAATAGCTTTAATGAAAAACGTGAACAGCTGACCGACTGCGCAGTGCTTGGAAAAATCTATAATCAACTGGGGCGAAGAATGTGTTACAACATGCTCGTGGTTTTTCCGAGTTGCAAGTGTTTTCCCTTTAATGCCATATGGTCGTCTATGGTGGCTTGTTTTGGTTCTTGGACTTGAGGGGGTTATATAACAAATGGTACCTTCTGATTATTGCTGAGCGGTATGGACACAATGCGTCCGCCCACCCGGCCCCGTGCCTCCAGAATAAGGAAATCGTCACAGCCGTTTTGCAAAAGGTGATTTGCAGCCGATAGGCCAGCCATTCCGGCTCCAATGATCACGATCTTAACGTTGGTATTATTCCCTGAAGTATGCGGCTGATCCCCGGCTCCAGCGGACCCAATATTGGCCATACCCTCCTCCGTGGGCGAGGGAGCGGGTGTTACGGGCTTCTCCTTGTCGCCCATTGCTACACTTTGGCTTCTATGTACATAAGCGACTTAATTGCGGATACCCGGTGTTTATTTGTTATTGTTCTAGTCTCTTTCACGCCTCATTTCACTTTTTCTGCAGGTTTTTTCGCTTGGCGAGTCGCGCGACTGTTTTGACGTTTATTTGACAGCAGGTTTATGGGTTGGGGGCGGTAGCAGCGAACAGCTGTTCGGTTGGGTTGTAAATATCCTTTTTTTTACGGTATACATTGTGTCCTAATAGTTTTACTTTTGTGTATGGGAGTTTGATAAACGCTTCTTTGAGAAAAACGTATTTTAATTGAAAGTAATATGGAAAAGTTGTACGACAGCTGCTGGTCGCAGTGTTGCCAGACTTGAAGCTTATAAATGTAAACAAGCCAGCTGTCATTTTACAGCACTAAATGTATCGATACATCAATATCTGTGATATTATGAAACTTTTGATTTCAATATATGTTGGAATAGCAATATAAAGATGTTCATTTTATTAAACACCCATCAAATATAATAAAACTTTAGTAGCTTGCACATCCAGGGCGTATAAACATTTAAAATTAAATCAACACTTTAGAAGTTTTTGAAGATTTTAATTGTGTTCAAGTTTATTCAAATTAATTTAAATAAAACAAAGAAGTAATCATTCTTGGTTGATAATCCACTTGTTATCGACCACCTGCCAGCACTAACAGAGCTGCCAGACAGTTCCAACGACCTATGTACACAAATTACTCGTCGCGCTGATAAAAACACAATTTTTGTAAATAATTGCATACGATGTGCAAGGCAATAACTTAATCGCGATTTCAAAGCGAGCTATGTGATTAACGAACGCTTTGGACAACGAAAAAGCCCACAAGATGGCCGACGCCTACTGCCTGACGAACTTTATTGATTTTTCGCTGTCGCTGTCGCTGCCGCTGAAACACCACAATCGCATCAAGGTGAGAGCAAGTCACTCCAATTGAATCTCATCCGCAATTTGATAGCATACCATTCACTAATGCCCGCCCTTCCTCCCTTCAGTACACCTGCTTCGACATCTCCGACAGCTATATCATTTTCGGTGCCTCGTCCGGATCGCTGTATCTGTTCAATCGGAACGGCAAGTTCCTGCTCTTGATACCAAACAAGCATGGAGCGATCACCAGCCTCAGCATATCGGCAAATAGCAAATATGTGGCTTTTGCGACGCAACGTTCGCTCATCTGTGTGTATGCCGTGAATTTGTCCGCGCAGGCCACGCCGCAGGTGATCTTTACGCACCTGGACCAGTCGGTGCAGGTGACCTGCATCCACTGGACGCAGGACGAGAAGCAGTTCTACTATGGCGACTCTCGCGGACAGGTCAGCCTCGTGCTGCTCTCCTCGTTCATCGGACACAGTCTGCTGTTCAACATGACAGTGCATCCGCTGCTCTACCTGGACTCTCCGATCGTCCAAATCGACGATTTTGAGTACCTGCTGCTGGTGTCCAACTGCACCAAGTGCATTCTGTGCAACACAGAATACGAGGATTACAAACAAGTGCGTTTGTGCGCTAGTGGCTAAGCCAATCTTATCGCATCCAATTGATCAACTTTTACCTTATATCATATTTTTCAGATTGGTAACCGTCCGCGGGATGGAGCTTTTGGCGCCTGCTTCTTTGTCTCTCCGCAGGAGTCTTTGCAGCCATCTCGTATTTACTGCGCCCGACCAGGCAGTCGCGTGTGGGAGGTGGACTTCGAGGGCGAGGTGATACAGACGCACCAGTTCAAGACGGCCCTAGCCACCGCGCCGGCAAGGATTCAGCGACCTGGAAGCGGCACAGACGAACTAGACGCCAATGCCGAGTTGCTGGACTATCAGCCGCAGAATCTGCAGTTCGCCAAGGTCCAAAGGTTGAACGAGGACTTCCTGCTGGCCTTTACAGAGCTGGGACTATATGTGTTTGATATTCGACGATCAGCGGTGGTGCTGTGGTCCAATCAGTTCGAGAGGATCGCCGACTGCCGCTCCTCGGGATCGGAGATCTTTGTGTTTACGCAGTCTGGCGCACTTTATAGTGTCCAGCTGCAAACGTTGCAATCCCACGCAGTTTCTCTGATACAACAATCCAAATTGCTGCCTTGCGCGAATTTACTACGCCAGCATGTCCGATATTTTGCGGACAAGGCTCGCGAGGACTACGAGCTGAAGCAGCTCAATCCGCTGAAACAACTCCTCATCGAGCGGCAGGAGTACGAGCTGTTGAACGATATATCCGTAATATTTGATGCCATAACTCAGTGCACAGGCAGTGCTTTGGATACGCACAGCTCGGGAGGCAGTTCAGCCACCACTGAACGCAGTTTGAGCGGAGGCAGTTCATCGAAAGCTCCGCCGAAGGGAGTGTACGTGCTGGAAAACGCATTCTGCGACAAC
Organism: Drosophila sechellia; assembly: GCF_004382195.2. NCBI lineage: Eukaryota > Metazoa > Arthropoda > Insecta > Diptera > Drosophilidae > Drosophila > Drosophila sechellia. The sequence goes on from NC_045952.1 coordinate 19,741,117, forward strand.
TTGAAGCAGCCTCTCAAAACGGGACACTTCAAGGATGCGCTGCTGACGGTAACTGGTAAATTCGGCAAGAACATCATAAAATACAAGTTCAATATTTTCGCCGAGGAACAGCAGCAGTTGGTCAGGGAACTAATTCCAGCCAGCGAGCGTTCTCTACCCTTTAAGGACATCAAGGCACGCTACGAGTCGGGAAGCGAGGATCAGGAGGAGGAAATTGTTAGGCGCTGCAAGAAACCGGCTCCCCAGGTTCCCCACATCAGTCCCGAGGAGAAAACCCTGTACAACCTCTACCTGATCGCCAAGAGCGCCAAGTTTAGCCGGACGCAGTGCGTCGATCGTTATCGCGCTGTCTTCGACGAGTATGCAGCTGGCGAGCTGGTGAATCTGCTCGAGAAACTAGCCCAGGTGATGGTGGAGCATGGGGATACGCTTGATCAAGCGCAACGCAATTGCTACGAGATGTATTTCGATTACCTGGATCCGGAGATGATCTGGGAAGTGGACGATGCTACGCGGGATCACATAGCTGCCGGATTTGTGCTGCTAAATGCTCCGGAAAATGCGGAGATTGTCAAGTGTGAGCATTGCTCGTTCCCCCTTCGCTTCGATACCTCCTGCCAGTATCATGAGCTTGGAGCAGTGCTCCTGCGATACTTCTGGTCCCGTGGCGAGCAACTGAAGTGCTTCGATGTTGTTCAATCGGTGCCGGCACTGTTAGACGTCTTAGCTAAATTCTACTTAGCCGAACAGAATCTCACCAAGGTGGTGGCCATCGTCCTCAACTACGGACTCCCCGAACTTCTGGCTGACGTGGGCAAACAACTGAGCGTTGGCGCATGGGGCCGCTGCTTCGAACAGTTCGTGGAACTGCAACGCGGCGGACGTCTGGTGTGCGCCAACTGCGAGTGCATCTCTGGCGTGGAACAAGAACAGTTGGGACGCCACTTCTTCTACAACTGGAACTGTTTCCTCAACATCGCTCTGGATCACATGTCCGCCGGGGACACGCTGGCGCTGATCTTCAAGTGGAGCTCATACATTCCAAACGACGCTATCGACCGGGAGTTCTATTCCCGCTGCCTGCTCAAGGGCTAAACGATCTGGAAAATATTATTTATACATATATACTATACCTTATAGCCATATTTATTGTTCCACTAACTAATATCAAGCTAAGGCCAATACCAAAAGCATTTATTCTATATAAACATGTACATCCACAATATGTATATTCTGAAGACGAAAGTGCATGAATATATTCCAGAGTTTGAAACTTCAAATTTTAGTTTTCTTTTGCAGACTTGGAGGGAATTTGAGTATGGAATTGTCCTATTTAACGGCAATCGCTTATATATAAAATCTCAAATTTAATTTGAATTTCTTTGACTTTTGCTTCAAATAACGAAATGGGGTACAGCGGCTGACGCCTTATAAACAACTATCCCCAAACATTAACACAAACTTTTTTGGCCTTTATGAAACAAAATTTAACTGCCCAGCCTCATTTCTCTTCCATTCAAAAAACCACAACAGCCTAGAAGACATCGACGCGCCGTAAAAAGCAAAAGTAAATAAAATTCAATTTGAATTTTATAGACCGCGAGACGAACATCAAGATCTGGCAACGCCCTTGCCGGAGTCTCCGCTACTAACCGACGCCGAGAGCCTAGGTTGGAGTCTCTGCTCTACCTCCATCGACCGCATCTATCGATTCCTCATCGATATACGTGCTAAAGCAGCCCTGATTTTTTAGACACGCGTCTGAAAGCGGAAAAAAACGTGAACTCGTCGGAGAAGCAGCATTTTCCAAGCCCATAGCGCTTGTAATTGTAATTGTTGGCACAAGCAGGCCAGCCAAATCCGATACGGAAACGTCTCAGTTTCAAGCCGAACAAAGGGAATTGTGTGCGAGGAACGAAAAGAACCGAACAAAAAGTACAGACCCCTGAAATTTCACACGAGAACGCAGTAGCTTGTGGAACGTAAGAAGTTTTTGTCGGAAAAACTAAGGAAAAACGTATAGACACAAAGTGCAACACCAACACAACGATCATATACATTTTTTTGTCGCAAATTGCAAGTGTGCATTCAAAAAAAAGTCAAAGCGTAACCATTGCAAAATTTTCCTAAACGGAAAGCAAGAAAAAAAAAGCATCTGATTGGAGGATAATATGAGTAATGCTATTAACCAAAATGGCACAGGTCTAGAGCAGCAAGTAAGTAGCGTTTTTAACTGCTGAAAATACCATGTACCATTTACCATGTATATAAGAATGGAACACGCATGTGTATGCGGTGGCTGTGTGTGTGTGTTCGTGATGCTCATGCGGCTTTTGAAAAAGTTCGCCTAGAAATTTATTGATTTCATAACACACTAATGTCTCTATCGCTCGTTTTACAACGGTGAATCGTGTCGGTGTCAATGGCTTGCATATGTGTGCGTGTGTGTGTGCGACTGGGCTCCTCTTCGTCATTCCAATTTGTAATTTCTTTTGTATAATTTTTGCTCGCTTGCCTCCAATTTTACGTGTATATTATATACATATGAAAGTTTCCATTCGGCCTCTCACGTTGAGTGTGTCGTGTGTGCGAGCAGTGCCGCTGTTCTAAGGTTGGCCGTGTGTGTGTGTCATATCTCGCTCTCTCTCGCTTGCGCACACATGTGGAAGCTGTTGTAAACAGGGTTGCCAGGAGTAAGCGATCTGGTGATTAATTTCAAGGGTGATTTGGCAAAAATAAAAATGGAAGAAATGGAAAGCGTGTAATCTACATAGACTAGTTTAACAAGGCTTTGTTTGGTCCTTAAAGTAGTTTCAAACTATAAATACCTATTTCGGTATACCTCAAATGCATCACCATTTATGCAAAACACAATGAAATTAAATCGTGGGGATCCCCGTATTTAAAATTAGAGCATTTTCTAGAAGCAAATTTGAGGGCAACGATCTAGCCGTTAAGTGACGCCCCACAAAATGCGAAATACCTATTTATCTGCCTTTGTTAATTGATATAAAAGAAGAAGAACGCAAAATAGTTAATATTACAAGCCATACGGAATTAATAATTTCATACTAAATTTATGTTCTTAGAAGAGTTCTCCTACCTCGATCCACATTCTCTCCACTTGGGTTCCACAACCGGGCTTAGTGTTTTTGCCACTACGGTGCGATTTATTTTCCCATGTGTGGGTGGCTCGTTCACGTGTTGGTTTTGTTGGGTGGCCGGGCGAACTCTCTTTGTGTAATGGCTTGCCTGCGAGTGCGAGAGAGACGCTTACAGGGAGATCACTAAATTCGAACTTTAAACTAGTTGCGCCTCTCTCTATCTTTGTATATATTCCAGAGATTTGCACGTACATACATATGTATCTATGTATATATACACGTTGCGTTGCTAAGAGGAAGAGCGGTAAATAGCACATGTTGCTAAGCGGTAACGAATTCATTTTGGCAGTTCTGGAGAAGATTTCCCCTGGCGATGAATGAACTTGAAACTTGAACAGGTGCCGGCTAACTTAACTTGCAGACAACATATGTTAATTAGCCATGTAATACAAATCATTTGTATAAGTGGAGCAAAGATTATTTGTATAGCTTAGTTTTGCATTGCTGGTATAGTTCTTATCATTGAATGCACAGTGTTCCAATATACTTTCTATGTAACAAAGAAAAGTAATGATTCATAATCAAAGCGAGTTTATATGTAAGCTATATACAAAAAATAGAACAAAACCTATGATTGAATAATCGGAAACCACTACTTCCTTTAAACAAGACTAATCATTTAATCTTTTCCACTTGCAGGTTGCTGGTCTGGACTTGAATGGCGGCTCTGCTGACTACAGCGGCCCCATAACAAGCAAGACTTCCACTAACTCGGTCACCGGTGGTGTGTATGTGCCCCCGCATCTTCGTGGTGGTGGCAATAACAACGCAGCGGACGCAGAGAGCCAGGGCCAAGGACAGGGCCAGGGCCAGGGCTTCGACTCCAGATCCGGGAATCCGCGCCAGGAGACTAGGGACCCGCAACAGTCGCGCGGAGGCGGAGGCGAATACCGCAGAGGCGGCGGCGGTGGTGGTCGCGGCTTCAATCGCCAGAGCGGCGATTACGGTTACGGAAGCGGCGGCGGCGGACGTCGTGGAGGCGGTGGACGCTTCGAGGACAACTACAACGGTGGGTACTCTTAGCTAACAGGTGGTCTATTCACTATCAACAAGGACGAGAACTCTTAATAAATTTTTAAAGTTCCATAATTTAATGATCCTTAAGATCGGAATAGCGTACGACTTATACGTGGTACTCCAATGTGCCCAAATGATTATAAAGTTTATTAGAGAAAATGTAATTACTTTTGCAGGTGGTGAATTCGATTCGCGTCGCGGCGGTGACTGGAATCGCAGCGGCGGAGGCGGAGGAGGAGGTCGAGGATTTGGACGCGGCCCATCGTACCGCGGCGGCGGCGGCGGAAGCGGTAGCAACCTCAACGAGCAGACTGCCGAGGATGGCCAGGCACAGCAGCAGCAGCAGCCGCGCAACGATCGTTGGCAGGAGCCAGAACGTTCTGCTGGATTCGATGGCAGCGAGGGCGGACAGTCTGCCGGCGGCAACAGAAGCTACAACAATCGCGGCGAGCGCGGAGGCGGCGGTTACAACAGCCGCTGGAAGGAGGGCGGCGGCTCAAACGTCGACTACACAAAGCTGGGCGCCCGAGACGAGCGCCTGGAGGTGGAGCTGTTCGGCGTGGGCAATACGGGAATCAATTTTGACAAATACGAGGATATACCCGTGGAGGCGACGGGCCAGAATGTGCCCCCGAACATCACATCGTTCGATGATGTGCAGCTGACGGAGATTATCCGCAACAACGTGGCCCTAGCACGTTATGACAAACCGACACCGGTGCAAAAGCACGCCATTCCGATCATTATCAATGGCCGGGATCTAATGGCCTGCGCCCAGACCGGATCCGGCAAGACGGCCGCCTTCCTGGTACCGATTCTCAACCAGATGTACGAGCTGGGGCATGTGCCCCCGCCGCAAAGCACCCGGCAGTACAGCCGGCGCAAGCAGTATCCGTTGGGTCTGGTGCTGGCGCCGACCCGTGAACTGGCCACCCAGATCTTTGAGGAGGCCAAGAAGTTCGCCTATCGCTCGCGGATGCGCCCGGCAGTGCTGTACGGCGGCAACAATACCAGCGAGCAGATGCGCGAGCTGGACCGTGGATGCCACCTCATTGTGGCCACACCCGGTCGCCTGGAGGATATGATCACACGCGGAAAGGTGGGACTGGAGAACATTCGATTCCTTGTACTGGATGAGGCTGATCGTATGTTGGACATGGGTTTCGAGCCGCAGATTCGTCGCATCGTCGAGCAGCTGAACATGCCGCCAACCGGACAGCGCCAGACGCTTATGTTCTCGGCCACATTCCCCAAGCAGATCCAGGAGCTGGCCAGCGATTTCCTCAGCAACTACATTTTCTTGGCCGTTGGTCGTGTGGGCTCCACATCTGAGAACATTACGCAGACCATCCTGTGGGTCTACGAACCCGACAAGCGCTCGTATCTGCTGGATCTGCTCTCGTCTATCCGCGATGGCCCCGAATACACCAAAGACAGCCTAACGCTGATCTTTGTGGAGACTAAGAAGGGTGCAGACTCGCTCGAGGAGTTCCTGTACCAGTGTAATCATCCCGTGACCAGCATCCACGGTGATCGCACGCAGAAGGAGCGCGAGGAGGCACTGCGCTGCTTCCGCTCGGGCGACTGCCCCATCCTGGTGGCTACAGCTGTGGCCGCTCGTGGCTTGGACATTCCGCACGTGAAGCACGTTATCAACTTTGACCTGCCCTCGGATGTGGAGGAGTATGTCCACCGTATCGGACGTACCGGACGTATGGGTAATCTCGGTGTGGCCACCTCCTTTTTCAACGAAAAGAACCGCAACATTTGCTCCGATCTCTTGGAGCTGCTGATCGAAACGAAGCAGGAGATCCCCAGTTTCATGGAGGACATGAGCTCGGATCGCGGCCATGGCGGAGCCAAGCGGGCTGGACGAGGCGGTGGTGGACGTTATGGAGGCGGCTTCGGCTCCAGGGATTACCGTCAAAGCTCTGGCGGAGGCGGTGGCGGACGCAGTGGACCACCACCACGCAGCGGTGGCTCTGGATCGGGAGGCGGCGGCGGCAGCTACCGCAGCAATGGAAACTCGTACGGTAAGTTTGGTGAGTGTGGCATCATCCATCAGCAGTAACCAGGTTGAAGGCAGATACTTAACAGTGGATTTCCTTTACAGGCGGCAATTCCGGCGGCGGTGGATACTATGGCGGCGGCGCCGGTGGTGGCTCCTATGGCGGCTCCTACGGCGGCGGCAGTGCCTCGCACTCTTCGAACGCACCCGACTGGTGGGCTCAATGAGCAAGGCCTCAGCTTCAGGCAAAGGACCTGGGCCAGCAGCAGCAGCAGCATCAGCAGTCGCATCGTAGCCACTTTCGCAACTAACCAAACGGAGTAAAACAAAGTCGATAACAACCATATATATATATGTGCACACACGTATACTATATAGGAACAGCAAATGTGAAAGAGAAACTGTCTGTGCGCAGCGCAACACAAATCACGAAAATACAGAAAAGATACACAGATGCACCCTCCACCCCACCCTCGTTTAGCAATTCACTCCTCTCTCACAACCTCAAAAACCAGGAGCAAGCGTTAATAATAAACTGTGCAAGTCCATCGCGAAAGTATATTACATTCATGTATAGCCAGCCCAAAAAGCCCAAGCCGCCCTCCATTTTCATCTCACCCATCATTATATTTTATGGATTCGATGCGCGTAGTTGAAGGATATGCAAGCAAACACATACATATTTAAAATATGCTAAACAACCACAAATATTAAGAATATTTAAGCAAATGATACAATTTTTGAATTTTTGTCCATAAGTTACAATTCTCACACATCATTTTTCTTGGAAGTCTTAATATACATAAGTATATATATATATTCGTATATATATATATATATCTAGACATAAATATTGTCGATGTCGGATCGAAACGATGAAAGCGCAAATCCTTGAACTTCAATTGATGATTTTAAACGAAGAAAACATAAAAATAGTAATGGTATATATATTATTAAATATATAGATTGAGATATAATGTACTATATGAAACAAGAAACCAACACAAACAAGTAATTAAAACAAAAAAAAACAAGTTTGCTAAACTAAAACTTAATAATTTAGCAAATGAGAAAAAGAACTCGTAACGTTGTTTTAATTTTTTCTGCATTTGGTGTAACAGGTGATTTTTTTGGGATTGGCAAATTGTGTCAGATAACGCTGTAAAGCACCAACGTTTATAACTAATTCCTTGGACGCCCCATTATCTTTTCATAAATTTGTTCGATTAAGATTTATTTACTTACTGATATCACATTTTGAGTTAGCTCCATTGATAAGAATTGGCAAGTTAGTTGCCTGTTCTTTGTTTTTTGTTCAGTAGGTTTTTATAACCAATACGTTTCGGTTTCGGTGATTTCAAGCCGCGACGAGATCTGCTGGTTATATTGGCATAATAATTAAAAAGTGGAATATCCATAAGGATAGGTTAGTAACCTTTGGAAGCTTCTCAGATGAGAGCTTTGTCGTCGGTTTCCCAGTGGCAAAGCTTCAATTATGCACATTTAAGCAATCAGTATAATTGAATGTTCAAAACGTGGGGAGCGAGAATGTAAGTGGAAAATGCATCAAATCGCGCCGAGGATGTGACGATCGTGGCGATGCCTACCCGTTTGCTAATTAGATTAGATAGGGCAAGTTGATTAGTTTGCTCTGATGTTTTCTAAAGAGGGGAGCTTGTCGATTTGTCGTTTGTTTGTTTGCCAGATAAATTTGCTTGAAGAGCAAAGCTCTCCGCTTCTTGATCGCTGGATTTTGCAATAATAAACAACGTGGGCTCTTGACTAGGCCACTCCCCGTTTTATTATTATTTTCGGCAGTCCGTCGGAAATTTTCAGTGCACTCCCAGTTGTATTCGCGGTTCTCAGCTGTGTCAATTTCAGACTGCCAACATATAAACACGACGAGGATGCAGAAGCCACAACATGGTCTGTGCTGGATGTTGCTTCTACTGGCATCGCTGATCGCTACTTTTATGCTGGCCTTCAGCTACTGGATGTTTGTGCCGCGCGAGGAGTCACTGTGGTCTATGATATCGAACAACTACGGTGGGGGATCTGGAATAAAGTACTCCCTGCCGCCGGCAGCAGTACCTGAGGAACTTAAACTTCGGCAGAGACCGCCCTTCGTCTACCAGATATTACATTGAGAGTAGAAGTACAATATAGTATTTATATGCTATGTAATCTTATGCTAGTTTAACAATAAATTACATGTACACAGAAGCTGCTTTGGGTGGCTTGGTTGGGGTAGCAGGCATCACAAGTTGGTGGCTTCGAGTCAGACGTCCGACTTTTGATTGAGGGCCGCATAGCCCACTGGGATCTCCTTCATCTCGGTCTGCAGGCAGAGAAACTCGCCGCCTATGCACATTATTGTCCCGGTGATGACGTTCAGCAGCCACCACGATGCGTTCGCGGGAAAGGAGCGGTTGTACCACCAGCAGATGAGCAAATGCAGCACGTGGAAGGTGCAACTGGCGTGAAAGAGAAGCGTGAGTTGTGAAAGCAAATGATTAATTCTATGCTTAAGCTATGATGCCCACCTAAAGTCCAGACAGAGCTTGGCTCTTCTAACAATGCACCACAGTGCCAGGGAGGCTAAGAACGCATTTAAAACAAAGGCGCAGATCACCAGGCGGCCGCCCATATCGTAGATGTGGATCTCCTTTAGGCAACATAAAATCAAAGTAAGGGAAGGGGTTTTCATGATATATGGTGGTATATAGCATATGGCATACATGGTATTCGAACAAGTGATCCAGACTATAGTTGTCCCCGGACAACTTGTTGGCCACGAAGACGAGTAGGCCAAGTGTGAAGTACACGCATAACTGCATGGACACAATCTGCGAGGACAGCAGCGTCGGATCCCACTGCGTGTTGCGAAAGGTGCCGCCCTTCATGGTTGCCCCGGGTTGCCAAATCAGCGTTTAGAGAACGAAATTTCCTAATTTCAGCTGGCCATAACAAACTGACTCAACCATTAGAGATGACACTGGAGGACTATCGATTGTCTTCGGCATGGTCGTCGAATGGAAGGGGTTAATTTGCTACACAGAAAGAAAAAGAATTTTATTGATGCGTGAAATCGATGTGTTCCGTAGTAACTGTATATCTCATGAATTTTCCTTCAAAATGGCCAGACTTTCTCCCAAATTGAATTTTCGTTAAAACTCTAGTACATGCATATACTTTTTTACATATTATACTTTTAATACTCTATCGGGTACAATCGATATCCGGCGATAGTCGTCATGGATCAGGATCACTTAAAGAATGCCAAAAACGCCACGCGGAGAGTTGTAAGTAAAGTACGGCTTAAACGGGACCGGATTACAGAATGATTCCGCCCACAGGGTCGTCTGCGGTCGCTGGGAATCGTTACAGTCGGAGGAGCTGCCTTGGTGGCGGGCATTACGGCATACAAAAACCAGGACCAGTTGTTCCGGACCTTCGTGATGCCAGCGGTGCGACTTCTTCCGGCGGAAGCCAGCCATCAACTGGCCGTGCTGGCGTGCAAGTACCGCTTGTGCCCGGTTTCGCAGTACCATGATGACCAGAACTTGCACACGCCGTTCTTTGGGCGGATGCTTAGCAATCCTATTGGCATTGCAGCGGGATTCGATAAGAACGCGGAGGCGGTGGACGGGCTGCAGGATCTAGGATTCGGATTTATAGAGGTGGGCACAGTTACCCCGGCGGCCCAGGAGGGCAATCCCAAGCCGAGGGTATTCCGGTTGACCGATGACAAGGCCATCATTAATCGGTACGGATTTAATAGCGATGGTCATCAGGCGGTGCTCCAACGGCTGCGCCTGCTCCGCAAAAAGGAGAACTTCAATGGAGTTGTGGGCGTGAATCTGGGCCGGAACAAGACCACCATGAGCCCGATAGCAGATTATGTACAGGGTGTCCGGGTTTTCGGGCCCGTAGCAGACTACCTGGTCATTAATGTGAGCAGTCCGAACACCAAGGGCCTGCGCGATATGCAGAGCAAGGAGAAGCTAAGAGAGCTCCTGGAACAGGTCAACGACACGAAATCCTCCCTGGATAAGAACAAGAATGTGCCCATACTCTTGAAACTCTCGCCGGATCTATCGTTGGACGACATGAAGGACATCGTGTGGGTAATCAAGCGCAAGAAGAGCCGCGTGGATGGCCTAATCGTTTCCAATACCACGGTGTCGCGGGAAAACCTCGAAAACAAAAAGCTGGCCGAGGAAACTGGCGGATTGAGTGGTCCTCCACTCAAGGCCCGCTCCACAGAGATGATCGCCCAGATGTACCAGCTCACCGATGGAAAGATTCCCATCATAGGCGTCGGAGGAGTGGCTTCCGGCTATGATGCATACGAAAAGATCGAAGCTGGGGCTTCCTACGTTCAGATATACACGGCTTTAGTGTACGAGGGACCCGCTCTTGTGGAAGACATTAAGGCGGAGTTGTCGGCGCTGATCACACGGCTGGGTCACACTAATGTTGCGGACGTGGTGGGCACCAACAGCAAGTTCTACTTGCCCAAATGAATCAAAGATGCCACGATTTGAAGCAAGTGCTGCATTCATTTGTGTAAAACTAAAACATTTCTCATGCTTTTCCTTTTGGTCTAACCAATAAATCATTAAATTGTTCATTGATTAACTCTGAGGACTTTCATTTGCCCGCTGCACTGTGAGCACTCGTCCATCCAGGAAGTGGGTGTTCTGGTTGCTGGCGCTGTTAAAGGCATCCCGCTGGCTGAACACCACAAAGCCATAGTGCTTGGACAGGCCCAGTTGCCGGTCGAAGACCACCTCCGCGTTGGCCACGTGCCCGTACTTGGAGAAGTAGGTCCGCAGCTCCTTGCTGCCTATCGTCCACGGCAGGTTGCCGACGAACAATTTGTAGCTGCTGCGCACAAATCCGCTGGACATGATTATGTAGGTCTTAATTTGCTGGTTTCAAATCGCTGGCGAATGTGCACTGATTTTAAGGTGGCGCAGATCGCTTTTCGTAGGCGTCGACGTCACTTATTGAGGAAATGGAATTTTTTAACTAGTAGAAACTTTTACTAAAGTTAAATTAATTTGTGAAAAAAGAGACTCGAAACCCACGTTATAAAATAAATAATTATGATAAAGTGACAGTTTTATACTATTTTTATTACCCACCTAACAATTTTTAAACCTTGCAGGGCTGCCTATCGCTAGTTAGTGAGCAGACTATCGATGGCTATCGATTGGCCGCAAATAATCAATGTTTCATCTCTAGCTCTTTTAAGTTTTGGTTGCTATTTATGTAAATGTTTAGCGAAATTGCGGAAAAAGTGCATATCAGTGCGCTCGATTGCTGAAAAAGTAGTTGCGTTGCAAACGGCGAAGAGCCCATCAAAGGCGGCCCAGTAACCAGGCGATCGGAGGGCCAAAGGAGCATCAAGTCGACGTGTTGTATTCGGGGCGCGGCGCCTGCAGAAAACGGACAAAACATCCTTAGGACAACCACACAAAGGCACATCGATACTTTCAGCCACCGCACACAATGGCCGAGCGACCGAAAAATTTGTTTGCAAGTGAGTTACCCCTTTGGTCTCGAACCGCCCACGCAGGTCACACAGGTACACATACTCGCTGGGTGACGCATAGTTTGGGAATCGGGTGCAGCGGCGATAAGCCATCTATGAAGCCTCCTAAATTCTTCCATTTCCCACACATTCCAGCCGGATCCAGTCGCTCCCGCAATCCCCCGGATCAGCTAAGCCTGAATAATCTTAGCATACGCCATCCGCCCTCGTCCACGTCGTCCACTTCTTCGGGATCCACATCCTCGGGCTCAAGTTCCTCTTCACAGCATAACCATGTTACCCGCTGTTTTGGCGCCCAGCAGCCACAGCAAACCCCGCCGGTGGCCAGCAGTCAAGTGCCACCGGTACCGGCAGCATCGAGCAGCAGCGCTGCCGATCGTCACCGGGAGCGAATTCGCCAGCAGGCCTGTGGCAAGCTACAGTTTGGTGAGGGCGCTGCCAATACACACACATTTACTTCAGACGATCTCGAGGATGAGGGCGAAATTGGACGCGGTGCATTTGGGGCAGTCAACAAGATGATTTTTAAGAAACTAGACAAGGTGATGGCCGTTAAGCGCATTCGATCCACCGTAGACGAGAAGGAACAGAAGCAGCTGCTCATGGATCTCGAGGTGGTCATGAAGTCCAACGAGTGCATCTACATTGTTCAGTTCTATGGGGCGCTGTTTAAGGAGGGAGACTGCTGGATTTGTATGGAGCTGATGGACACCTCGTTGGACAAGTTTTACAAGTACATCTATGAAAAGCAGCAGCGCCACATTCCAGAGTCCATACTGGCTAAGATAACAGTGGCCACGGTCAATGCGCTGAACTATTTAAAGGAGGAGCTAAAGATTATTCATCGGGATGTGAAACCGAGCAATATTCTGTTGCACCGTCGCGGAGACATAAAGCTGTGTGATTTTGGTATATCGGGTCAGCTGGTCGACTCTATTGCCAAGACCAAGGATGCGGGCTGCAGGCCCTACATGGCGGTAATGAAACTCCTTTGATTCCACAACATTTTAACCACAATTGTATGCTTTTGTGCAGCCGGAGCGCATTGATCCAGAGCGTGCCAAGGGCTACGATGTACGAAGCGATGTTTGGTCATTGGGCATCACTTTGATGGAGGTGGCGACTGGTAATTTCCCCTATCGTAAATGGGACTCTGTTTTCGAGCAGTTGTGTCAGGTAAACATAAAACATTTTAATAGGATGGATAGTTTTTCTAATGAAATGTGTGAATCATTTTTTCAAAATGCGATACAAATAACGTTCATGTCTTGTTCCATATCGTCATTAGGAATAATCTTATAGAGATAAAGTGTTGACTAATGACTCATTTTATTTGCTGCTTGTCTTATCGTATTTTGTTACTTTCATATAGTAAATTATCATAATATCTGAAGCTTGTTTTGTTAGGCTAATGACTTTTTCATAAAATTAACCCTTTTCAAGGTTGTGCAAGGCGAACCGCCCCGACTTTTGACATCCTATAACGGCATGGAGTTCTCCAAAGAGTTTGTGGACTTTGTCAATACTTGGTAAGCACTGGGAAAGCCTAGAAAACATAATAATAGTAACTAATAAAGCATAATTATCGTCTTAGTCTCATTAAAAAGGAGAGCGATCGGCCCAAGTATAGTCGTCTGCTGGAGATGCCCTTCATCCGTCGTGGTGAGACGAGCCACACTGATGTTGCCGTGTATGTGGCCGATATACTGGAGTCGATGGAGAAAGACGGCATTACGCAGTTTACGGCCAACCAGCAGGCGGAGAGTTAATCACCCTAAGCGAAGATGCAAGTCATAAATTAACTAAGATTCAAGAGGAACATAACAACATGCATAACTAAACAGAAGGAAAGCAGATAAAAAGTTTTAATTGTTGTCTACTTTGTAGCATTCGTAGAAAACCTAGCGCATATTTTGTTAAACAGAAAAACAAAATTAAGCGAAAAGTGTGTAAGCTGATAGTAAGCAAAATGTGTGTATAGTTTAAAGTCCCTAAAGCCTATTGTAATTCAATAACTTTTGTATTCGCAGTTTTGTGCGTTAAGTTTTGTGTTGAAAATAAATTTGTGTTTACAAAAGGCGAGCGGCGGGTTACAGGCGATTATATTGGCCAATGACTTGACCAGCTTCGGACTCCCAGCCAAAAGCCTATTTAGCCTCAATCAAGCGAGCATTTTATAATCCGGTTGATTTATCTATCACAAATAATGATACCAGACCAATTGGAAATGCATTTTGCGTTAATAAGCAACCACATGCGAAACTTAAGCAATATTTGTAAAAAAAAAACAGCTTCGTGGAAACGAGAGTTAACTACCCATGCAAACAACTAACAGAAACACCAATACGCGTTAATATGCGTGAATAAATAGTTCAACAAAAACAATTATACATTATTTATTGAACAGAATTTGTAATCCTATTATATTTTTTTAATTTGCATATATGAAAATGATTGTGAAAAGCTTTAAATAATTGCCAAGCGGCTGAGATGTTTAAATTGTAGTAGAAATTATTGCAGATAAATGCAAAGCTAATCCCATAATATATGAAATAATTAGCCATAACACCGACACATCCATACCACACACACACACACACACACGTTTTTATGCGTAGAAATTAGTTGTAAGTGAAGCAAAAATATTTAGCAAAAAGTTACAGCTAAAAAAACACAAGTCATGTGAAAACTACAAATAAAACAAAATAAATGTATTGTGCCTAAGTATAAACCGAAATGATAAACACTCACCAAGAGAACTACAATTTAAATTTAATCAAAACTCATAAGCCATTTATAATCCTTAGCCTAGCTTTTAAACCCAGCTTATATAGACGTACCGCATATTTATACCATGCCATTCCCGCCCAAAAATATTCACAGCCAAACAATTGCACCGTCTAAGTCCCCGTCTCAAAAATAACAAAAAAAGGAAAAACACGAAGTAAAACCAATGTTTTTTGATTAACATTTTTATGCAAGCGTCAATGTGAAAGCAAAGTTTATTTTGTATACATATATATAAATGCATAATATATATTTGCACGGGTTGCATATTATAGCGTAAGAAAAGCAACAAGAGCCTGCAGCATTTCTCTTTTATTTTATTTTTTTTAATTTGTTTGCGAAATAAAATCCTAAAGCATGCAGCATTTAGAGCGGATATACATATATACACATGAAAATATGAAATTGTATATTTTTATTAAGCCCACAAACATCCCAGAAATTGCAGCTAGACTTGTCAAGTAATAATATTAAATAAATATTAAATTATTAAAGCATGCATCTCGAGCAAAAGTTAATTAACATTCCATGCCGAAAACTCATCTTACATCTCCGATGAAATCGTTTCTATTGTAGTTGCAGACAAAAAGGATATACAAAAAAGGATATATGGTGGCTAATGAAAACTAACTGACCGCAATGTTGAATTTAATCACACCTAATCACCAGGAGGTATAGTTGAAAACAATTACCTAAGAACTTGGGCAGATGATCATTTTTGATAAGACTTGGGATAAACCTAATAATCATATTATACAATCATGTGTAATGCCAGGAATAATGCAATCGCGAGTCGTCAATATTTTTGACAATAAATGGAGTATAATTTCTTTGTAAAGTAAGCAAAACTAAAACGGCAAGGACATATGGATTGTGTGTATATATGGTAGATATACTAAGGACATATGACTGGCAAATATTTATACACTAATCTATGAACGAGTTGCAAGTCAAATGAGATACTTATGTCTGTCAATCGCCGCATAAATTCCCAAGTGAAATTCAACACCAAAACCCCCAATAATTGGCTTCCAATCATCCAAGGCCTTTGAATAAAATTAAATTGCTATAAAAAATATGCTCGAAACTAAATCTAACCAATGACAAAACTGGAAACGCAACGTCCACAACAATATTAATATTTGCAATCTTTTAAACCTAGCTTACATATACATATATGTAACTTTCGGAACATTGTGGGATCCCAATTTTCGGATCCAGATCCTAAACGAAACCCATTGCGGAATCGGGAGCCGCTCACTCAACACTTAGCGCACTAAGTTTTACTGAATACCAATACTGAATACCAGTCTATATGAATAATCCCGTCAAGTCGGCCAGAACTATAACTACACAAGGATAACCAAATACCGAAAGGGAGCTACTCAATGTCATGGCAAATACACACGCAGATAAATAGCATAGAACTGTTGAACAAAATTGAAAAGGCAAAACACCACAAATAAAACAATTTGTAAAAATATTAATAGCAAATAAAAATTATATTTCAAAAACTCAATTAATGCGTAATAGCTGTGTAAGTGGGGCTGCGATTGGGCAGTGGAACTTATGGCCACAGACGGTCACTTAAGTGACGCATACGTGGGTGGAATTCGTCACAAATTCAACGAGTAGGATTTTAGTGACGAATTCTTGAATTGATTATGGATTTAATTTTCTTTTATTTTGTATAATAAAATAGGTTTTTGTTTATGGTTGTTTCACTTTGTTTCAAGTTTGATTCATTAATTTTAAGACTAAATAATAACGGTAAAAATATTTCTCAAATCCTAAAAAAACATATTTTATTTACGCTTATTGTTTGGCTTTCTTTAAACCTTTTTTTTGCCGGTAAGAGTATCTGAGTATCTTTTTATCTCATAACCAATGCACAATATTATTGGCTGGCATAATTTTGAAGGGCACGCGACTTGAATGAAAATCGCCACCCAAACGAGAATCGGCCCACAACACGGCGAGCATGGAAAGTGCGTTATTAAAGCCGCAAATGCGTAATCCGCAGCTAGACAAACATAGGTGTGTACACGGGTACAAACCCCCTTTTTTGACCGACTTTTGGCAGAATACGAGGCGGCGAGCATTAAAAGCAGATGAGTTAAGTTCGAAAAGCCAATCGAAAAGGTTGTTTTTTAAGGTGGGTTCTCCGATAATTCCATAAAATCTGTCAATTAGTATGGCTTACGTTTTTTTTCTTCTATTTTGCATATTAATTGACAATCGTGTGCATATAGAAACCTGAATGGATCTTAACGCTCGGAATTGGTAGCTCAGTCTGCCGTCGAACGTTGTGCGTGGAGCAATTAAATTTTGGAGTACGGATACGTGGGTCGTCCGCCAGTCGCCCAGGTTCATCGACATGCTGGCCTGCATCATTTTAAGCGGCTGGCTGCTATTGGCTTGGATGTACTTCCTGTGGAGCCGGCGAAGGTATTATAAAGTCGCATGGCAGTTGCGCGGACCCATTGGCTGGCCCCTAATAGGCATGGGCTTACAGATGATGAACCCGGAGAGTAAGAGCTGGACAGGATTTTCAAAGGGCTTTCGTTAAATGGGCATTTTTAACAGCCTTTTTGCAGTACATGGATGGTCTGTCGCGACAGTTTAAAGCGCCTTTCATCTCCTGGATGGGCACCAGTTGTTTCCTCTACATCAACGATCCGCACAGCATGGAGCAGATATTTAACTCGACGCACTGCACCAATAAGGGCGATTTCTATCGATTCATGAGCTCGGCCATTGGTGACGGACTGTTTACGTCCAGTTCGCCACGTTGGCACAAACATCGTCGCCTCATTAATCCCGCCTTTGGTCGCCAGATTCTGAGCAACTTCCTGCCCATTTTCAATGCCGAAGCGGAGGTCCTTCTGCAGAAGCTGGAGCTCGAGGGTGTGCAGCACGGTAAGCGGCTGGAAATCTACCAAATCCTCAAGAAAATCGTTTTGGAAGCAGCTTGCCGTAGGTATTCATGGGTCTTCAATTGCCTATATTTTACGGGAATTACTTGCAGAGACAACGATGGGCAAGAAAATGAACTTCCAGCACGACGGATCTATGGCCATATTTAAAGCTTATAATGGGTTAGTTCAAATATATAGGCATTTAATTATAGTCAATAACTTTTCCCTTTAGCTTGACGGAAGTGTGTGTAAAACGAATGCTATCCCCCTGGCTTTATCCGGACTTAATATATCGTCGTTCCGGACTTTTCCGTCTGCAGCAAAAGGTCGTCGGCATACTTTTTGGGTTTATAGAACAGGTAAGCAACTCATCCGATCAAAGTTGGACTAAACATGGTGAGCTCCATCTTCCGGCAGCTTCTCGAACCCATAGTCTCGGTGGTGGCAGCCAATGCCAATCCGGAGCAGCAGCGATCCGAGCTGGAGATGAGGGGCAAGTCCAAAGCCATTTTCATTGAGCAGGTGCGTGAGCATGTGGAGCGCGGTCAGCTGAGTTGGCAGGATGTGAGGGATGAGGCGAATGTGACCATTGCAGCGGTAGGTTCCAAAGATCCAGTGAAGAAGAAAATGTACGATGACTCATTTCACAGACTTTCGAGACCACATCGACGGCCTTGTATTTTACCATCCTCTGCCTGGCGATGCATCCCTGCTACCAGGAGAAGCTGCACCAGGAACTGGTCACAGAGCTGCCGCCATCTGGCGACATATCCTTGGAGCAGCTCCAGCGACTGGAGTACACTGAAATGGTGATCAACGAGGCCATGCGGCTGTTTGCTCCAGTGCCCATGGTGCTGCGATCAGCGGATCAGGACATCCAGCTGAAGCGCGACGACGGGGAATTCCTCATTCCGCGTGGCACCCAGATCGGCATCGATATCTACAACATGCAGCGGGATGAGCGGGTGTGGGGACCACATTCGAGTACCTACAATCCGGAGGCGCATTTCGGATTGGATTCGCCTCAGAGACACGCCTTCGCCTTCGTTCCCTTCACCAAGGGATTGCGCATGTGCATCGGTTACCGATATGCCCAAATGCTGATGAAATTGCTGTTGGCCAGGATCTTTCGCAGCTATCGAATCAGCACGGATGCCCGCTTGGAGGAGCTGCTGGTCAAGGGTAATATCTCCCTGAAGCTTAAGGATTACCCGCTGTGCCGCGTGGAGCGGAGATAACTGAGGGGTCATATGCCCCACAACTGGTTGGTGTAATTTTTCAATTAAAAGTGCCATTTTTGTTGCATTTTCCCATCGTAGGAAATTGAGTTTGTTTCATCTTTTGCTGTTGGCCTCGTTAACGATGACCAGCCCGCTTCCCTTGCGCAAATTGCCAGCTTGCAAATGGCTATAATGGATTTCAGTTTGCACTTGTTCCAGCTCACCCACAACTTTGCAGCACACGTTGCGTGTACGGAACATAATTGATTAAATTCCTTCGAAGACCGGCTGCTGCAAGTGGGCTATCTCTCGCAGTTGAGGGCTGGTCAAAGTTCTTGCACCCAATGAAATCTGTGGGTGGTGGAGCCGACCTGCCAATTCATCCCTTTTCATTATTCAATTGAAAAACTATAACGTTTATTTATGGAGAAATACCCCTTTACCCCTTTAAGGCTTGCGTTTGTTGGTTTCATTAAGAGATGAAATATCATTTAAAGCTTTAAAAAGTTTTAAAGTAAGTCAGAAATATACCATCTTTCTGAAATGTGTGGCAAAAAATTGATGAAAACGGGTTTTTAACGCTTTAAAAAGCATATTTTAGAAACACATTAAATTACACAAAGAAAAAGTAATCCACTGATCCCATAAAATTTATTCCCCGCTGTGGTGCGCTTTATTTATAAACTTGTTGCTTATCAAGATTTTACGTCATAAGTTGAGATCGAAGTGGTTTCTTCAGACATTGCTCTCGCTCGCACATATATACAAAACTTACATTGGCCACCCGAGTTTCCAACCTTCGATAGCTCAGTTGGTAGAGCGGTGGACTGTAGTTGGAAAACAATCAATAGATATCCATAGGTCGCTGGTTCAAATCCGGCTCGAAGGATTTTTTGTTTTTTTTTTTTTTTAAATTTCTATTTTTTTTTTAATTTTGTAATTATTTTAAAAACGAATGGATACAATTAAACGAAATCAAATATGTTTTGAATTGAAGTTAGTAACTTCAATATAGTAATATTAATTCTAGGTGCGTTTCATTATTTCAAATAGCAAATGCACCCAACAACCAGATTTGGGGAGCTGATAAGCAAATTTAGCTGACCACAAAAATTTTTCGAATGAGTATGAGTGCGAAAGCAAATGAATCCCCCCAACTCGACGCCCCTCACCGACCTTCGATAGCTCAGTTGGTAGAGCGGTGGACTGTAGTTGGCAAACAAGCAATAGAAATCCATAGGTCGCTGGTTCAAATCCGGCTCGAAGGATTTTTTGTTCAGTAATATTTTTTTTAATGAATTTAGGCACGTTTTAAAAGTGAAAGTTACCATCATGAAAGTCTGGTGCGAAAGTCGAATGGAAATATAAGCTGCTGGTCAACTGAGTTCGTAGTTGTTGTCGTATTAAATTACTTAATCATTGACGTTGCAAATACAATTTATCAACACTTTGCCGAGGTAATAATTCTATTTGCCGCCCATTCCACCGCTAACGTTACAACTCGCCACCACCGACTCACGACAAACGAATAGATTGCTGTCTGGGCAGCCTGCCTCCATCCACCATTTCACTTCAAGCTCCACTGCCTGCAACGAAATATGCATAATTCAATAGCAGGAGCTGCGTCCTTGCCAACGTGAATCCTGCGGAATACGGAATGAGGAGGGGGCAGCCCCTCGACGGAAGCTGAAAAGTATGCAATAAGCGATTGCGACTCGTTAACGCTTCAAAATACAGCGAGAGATGGAGTGCGGTGTGCGAGACACCAATGGGCAAAATAATAGGAGTCTATTACTAAAGACGACAAGAATCTGGAAATTGATGTACATTAGATATTTTGCGTAAATTTATAGTTTCATTTTGGCTAAGCAATGTTTCACTTATTCAGATGGAATATTCGCGATCAGAAAACTAAAAGCTTTGCAACACATAAGCAAGGAAAATAGTGGATTTCCCATCACACCCACTTGCCATTTGAAAAAGTATCTGCCGATGGGCATGACTGTGTAATCACAACATTAATCTAATACGCGTGTTTAGTGCGGCCTGGCGGGCATCCAACTTAATAATAGCTTTCGCAGCGCCTTGCAATAAGTAATTAAATCATTTACAACAAATCAAAGTGACTTGATGGGGCCAGGACGAAGGCGAGGAGCCGCTCCGCGCCGTAAGCAAATAGTCGCCAGTGGCTCCGGTCGGTCTGGCTTATTATTAATGAGAAAAACTTTTGCAAGTTTTCAATTAGTTGCGCTCCCCTCCAGCAACTTGGCGCATAATCAAGACAAACGCTGGCTCATAATAAAATATTTAGTTGGATTTCCTTGGCCAGTCGCCGTAATTGACTGCCCACCAGTTATTTGTATAACAAGCCGGGACTTTGGACTCGGATTTAGATTCGGGGATTCGGATTCGGTTACGGATTCGGTTGATTACTGCGTTACACTCGGGACATGGCCAGCGTTTTTGCTAATCCGAGTCGACAGCCTGCATAATGTGATTAATTGAATATTAGGGCAGGCAGGTGCCCGAATACCTAGACTGGCCACAGCTTGGCTGTCTGCTGTTCCATTTACCTGGTCACCTGGTCACCTGTTGGCCAGCTAACTGCAGTCAAGGTCTCCGCTTTCCACGTCACATGATTCTTTCATTTGCAGACTGGCGGCTTTGTTCGGCTGCATACGAAATCAGATTTTAATGAGCACATGTTCCGTGCTCTAATTGGAAGGCGATTTATTCGGAAATACGATTTCTTATTCCACCAAAGCCTGATTAGCTGGAAAGAGCCAGTGAGTGACTGCGAATAGTTTTTACTTTTTACTTTCAGATCTCGTTGGTTTTGTCCAATTAGCCGAATTCTATGAAATTTCTAGGCAGTTTTGTAAAAGTGAAGATTTCTAGAACTATATTTTTACAATTTCCTGTTTTTATACTTGTCGCTGATTTTGTCATATTAAATAGGAATATTATTAGTTTAAAAAAGTTTTATGCGAAACCGAATGTTTATTTGCATTCGAAAAACTTACGGCTTAGTTGGGCCTGTGTGGATTTAACGCTTTTGCGTTTTAGTCATACACAATTAATTGTAATTCCCCTTTGACAGAGAATTTAGGCCCGATTTCCGTTGAACCGTTCAAAGCAGGTAACACTTGGCTGAGTTCTGTTAATGCAGCGCCTTCTAGTCGCGTGTGTTTAGACGGCTTTTGTTTGCCTGGCCGTGGGCGTTAATTACAGTAAGACATTTGTGAACGCGCCGGCAGGCGTAACTAATAAACCAAACACATACCTATGTATGTGGGCCAGAATGGGGAGCTTTATGTGGGTGGGTATTCCCCCCAAAAAACCGCATTAACAAGCAGCTGCCGCTGCTGCTGCAGATCCTGGCTGTAATTAAGTTTACTCTCGTTTACGAGACACGCGCCAAAGCAAATCCCGGCCACATTGACTAGGCTAACAAACCGCAAGGGGGGAGTTGGGCTGGCACCTCATCAATGTGTTAATACTAATTGTTATTGTAGTTCCGATGGCCTTGGGTGGGAGGGGGCGGTGTAAAGGGGAAAGTGCCAGCACTTACCTCAAATTGAATTAGCCTCATATGTGTGGCCTGCCAGTTGAGACAGTTTGCAACTTGCAAACTCAATTTGGCAGGTCGAAAAGTTTAGTTTTCACTTGCCTCAAAATAAAAGTAGAGCCTGCCGCCAACACAGCTTATAGTTGGGACATTTTGATTGCTCTTTGGGGTGCCTAACTATTTGTGGAGGGTCGGGGGGAGGTGGGGGTGCCAAACGAAATCAGTGCAAAAATATTTAACAAAATTGCATTAGAAACTTTCTTTTTTGCCAGCCAGCACGAAATTGGCGAACAAAACGACCTAACAAACTGGGCGAATTCTAAGTCAGGCCTCCCAGGGATGTCAGCTATTCGAGTTGAGCATTTGGACTCCGGCAGTTTGTGTTCATCGTATCAGTTGCCAACTTAACCAAAAGTTTAAGGAATCTGGTGAATTGCCGCTCACCTCTGGAAACAGACTTCTCAAAGCTTCTTAACCCGTTGATGGCCAGGGTATAAAATATAATCATATACATTTAAAATATATTACAAATTGTTATACAAACATATGAACATATGCTGTCTCAGTTTTTTTTTGAAATTTTCTAAATATTTTAACGGTGTGTAGTCTTCAAATTTATGGTTTTACGCAAATTCTAGCCATAAGTTGTACCGAATGCAAATGAAATGAATTATGAAAACTGGCTGAAGTGCAACTAAAAGTTTTTCTATCAATTCAAAATGGTTCGTGCTGTGTGGGGTTAACTGGCGCTCATAAAAGTGGAAATGTGTTGAACCTTAACCTCCCCGGAGTGAAGAAAGTTTTTCGCTTGTTGTTTGACAAATTGTTTTGTGCAGCGGCCGAAGGAAATAAAAGGCAACATTCGACTGTAAAGCGGATGAGGAGTGGGCGTAGTTCCTGGCCAGGATTGGGTGGGTTGGGTGTTTCGGTCGGACCTCTTGGCCATCAATGTGTAATGAATGTGGGCGGGTGTATCGGGGGGGCGGGAGCAAAGTTTGAAACGCGAACAAGAGTAGCAAAAACAATGACAGGCGTTGCCAGCAGCCAGACCTTTTCCGATCCTGTTCCTGTTACCCATTTCCCATTTTCCACTTCTCATTTCCATTTCATTTTCCGCTTTGCCATCAGTGTCACTCTTTTATTCCCTACCTAAAAGTCCAACGTTTCAGCCACACAAAAACCTGTTGAACTAAAGTGGATCTTCTAGTGCTAAATTTTTCTTAATCATAAGTTAACCTTATGATGAATTTTACTAGTAAATCTTTAAGATAACAGATGAAACTGTAGGAAACCTTGTGCACAAAGTGTCATATGCAGTGGCTACATCTCGGGGAAGGGTATCCTAAGCACCGGCTTGCCGCGGATTAACCATTTCTTCTTGTTCCGCGCCAGTTGGGAAACTTTTACCGCTCGCTGTTGACTGTTGCCCTGCGGCTGCAGTGCCGCATAAATTAGCAAACATGAGGCGAGCGGAGCGCGTGACTGGAGAACCTTTAGTACCTGGCCAACTGGGCGAGTGGCCACCCATCCAAATGGCCAACTGATTGACCCGCCGGTTCCGTGCTTTCCGCTCCTTCCGCGCATTCCCTCGCGCTCGTCTGCTGGCAGCAAATTAGCGATGTCCGTGCGGTCCACTCTGCTATCCGGTCATCTGCTCTGTGCAACACTCAATTGCAATTACAGCTTTTGGCCCCCGCCGAAAAATTGGCCAGCGCAATTAATTAAAAAGTTTGCTGCACAATGGAATTGCAGCCAGATCCTCGGAATCTGGAATCCGGAATCCAGGGGATGTGGGTTGGGCGGCAGGGCAGTTGGCACAAAGCTCTAAAAATATTTTTTCAGGTGGGTTATTTTCATATATGTACGTTGCGACATTTAATTAAAAACTGTGCATACCGCCAGGTGCATCCAAAAACAGCGAAATGAGTGGATCCTTTTTTTGTTAATTTTATTTTATCACTGGATTACGGGCATGAAATGAACAAAATAAACGAATTTCAATTTGGGAATGTGTGCAGAAAAGGAAGGCTTAAAAAACGGAAAGAGATTTGATGCCAACTATTTCAATCAATTTTTGACACAAATGCATATAAAAAATCCGATATGAATCGTTGATATTCAAAAGTTGATTTATTTTCTTACAAGTGATTTTTTTTTGAGCACAGATTATGTATTGGTTTTAAAACAGAAACACATTTGGGTAAACGGCTGTTTGTTTTATATTTAGAGTGAAATGTAAGCAGTAAATAAATAGGTTGAATAAATACCGAAAATTAAAAATTCAATAAATATTTAAAAAAAACATTTAAGCAATTGCTATACCCACATAAAGCTTTAAAAGCAGAGATGAAAATTTTTATTAAGCATACGCCATTTTTATTAAGCATACGCCGCGTGTGACGGCAATTAAAGCGCCACGAGGATTGTGGAACATCTTAAAAGTAATTCTCTTTTGCTATGAGTAAAAATGTATCTTATTCGTCGTCCTCGTACCGAGTTTTCCATTGTAATTTTCATAAAAATTATGCAGATTAAATGTGGCAGCCAAGTTTGCCAAGCCCTACGAGTGGCATTAAACTCGCATAAGGCGCATCGCCAGAGACAACAAAGATGTCTAAATAATAAAGGCAGCTCAAAAGCTCGAGGATGTCGCACAGGTTGATTGAATAAATCACAGCGGGTGAAACTCACTCGAAACACAACTCTCCGACATGCGTGAGAACACGCTGACAGGTTGGAAAATAAAGAAGAAAAGGTGCATATATAATGAAATCGACTCACACATAAAACGCATTGGCCAGGAGCCGCAGGACGCAGGAGCTCTAAAGTTTCGCCATTTACAGCCCGCCCGACAACCATTTGGCCAAGTAGCTGCCAAGGAGCAGAGATAATTCAGACATAAAGCAAAACCCGCAGGACTGCAAAACCACCAACCATTATGCCAACAGTGTGTAACAATTTTGTGGAAATAAAAACAGGAGCCCGCAGGGAATTAAATTAGCTCGCATTTGTATTGGCCATGAATCAGGGGCATGGAGCATGGAGCATGGAGCATGGAGCTTGGAACATGGTCGGTCAAAAGCTGCCAAATACACTTGTCAACTTCAACCTTAACCGCTCGCTAAATATTTTGTTGAATTAATTGCGTGTCGCTGGGGGCTAATTAAATGGCTCGACGGCAGAACTAATTTACATGATCACGACACGCTAGCATATGGTTTGCTTTTTGCCACCTGCAAGGTGTGCAAAGTTCACTTGGCAATTAGCATTTTCTATGAGCCATTTCACCCGTTTCCTTTCTCGATTCCCCAATGTCGATTCTCGAATGCGGAAAGTGGCATGCCACGAAGGTCTGGTGGCAATTAGGCGTTCGTAATGCCAACTATATGGATTTTCACGTTCATATTCAATAAATGCAAATTGCGCTGCAATTATATTTAAGGATATTTCCGTCACGAAGGTCAAGTTTTGCAATGCAAAAAATGCGTAGGAAAGGATAGCTCAATGGAAATAACAACGCATATGTATGCCAGTCAAATTGCCTGCGGTTTCAGTTTTTCATTTATGGTTGAAACAATGTACTAAGGGGGTTAGTATTTGTATTAAATGGCTAATCCAGCTTGGCATCTATTAGGAAAATGAGTGAAATGACGCACATTGCGCGGAAGTTATTAAAAAATGAAAGTTAGTACTGATGTTTGTGTATCATAATGCGTTTAAACTTCAGTTCTGCAGAGAAAAATCTTTGATTTATTTGTGTGCTACAGCTTAATTATAACTTTTTAAAAAATATATATTTTACGTTAATTAAGCTGATTATTTATTAGCAACGCCCATGTAGACATCTTTATAAACAACATCGATTTCTGGTATATCCTTGAACCCATTATAAATTATAATTTATAATACCACTTCGTGATCAAAATGAGCTATATATTTCGAAATATTCGCCAACTTTGACTTTCCGAAGCAATTAGGCATTTAGTCGGTTAATTATGAGCCACGCCCAGCCAGACACCTTTTCCTACTCGGCGGGGTAAAACTTTTAAAAACTCATTAATGCATAAATTCAGGGTCCTTTAAATAGGAGCCCCAAAAGACTCGAGGAGTCCATAAGCAGTTCGATTAGACAGCCAAAATCCAGTCGATGGCCAGTCTTCAGTTCCACGGCAACGTCGATGCGGACATCAGGTATGATATTAGACTGGATCCGGCTAGGGAATCGAATCTCTTCCGCTTGCTGATGGGTCTCCAGTTGGCGATGGGCACGAAGCCATCGCCGCGGTTACCCAAATGGTGGCCAAAGCGGCTGGAAATGATTGGTCAAGTGCTGGCCAAAGTCTATTGTTCCACGGTGATTTTCACCTCGCTGCATTTGGGTGTCCTGTTCACGAAAACCACACTGGATGTCCTGCCGACGGGGGAGCTGCAGGCCATAACGGATGCCCTCACCATGACCATAATATACTTTTTCACGGGCTACGGCACCATCTACTGGTGCCTGCGCTCCCGGCGCCTTTTGGCCTACATGGAGCACATGAACCGGGAGTATCGCCATCATTCGCTGGCCGGGGTGACCTTTGTGAGTAGCCATGCGGCCTTTAGGATGTCCAGAAACTTCACGGTGGTGTGGATAATGTCCTGCCTGTTGGGCGTGATTTCCTGGGGCGTTTCGCCACTGATGCTGGGCATCCGGATGCTGCCGCTCCAATGTT
Organism: Drosophila sechellia; assembly: GCF_004382195.2. Classification (NCBI taxonomy): domain Eukaryota; kingdom Metazoa; phylum Arthropoda; class Insecta; order Diptera; family Drosophilidae; genus Drosophila; species Drosophila sechellia. Next base: position 19,768,074 of record NC_045952.1, read on the forward strand.
GGTATCCCTTCGACGCCCTGGGTCCCATCACATATACGGCGGTGTATGCTACACAACTTTTCGGCCAGATCCTTGTGGGCATGACCTTTGGATTCGGGGGATCACTGTTTGTCACCCTGAGCCTGCTGCTCCTGGGACAGTTCGATGTGCTCTACTGCAGCCTAAAGAACCTGGATGCCCATACCAAGCTGCTGGGCGGAGAGTCTGTAAATGGCCTGAGGTTGGTATCTGTTCTACAGCAATTCAATTCAAAACTTTCCCGTTTTTGCAACTCATTTTGTTTTTTATCTTTTTGGAACTATTTTTAATTATTTAATACCAGTGCCTTTTTAATTTAGTTTGCTGCAAGAGGAGTTGCTGTTGCGGGACTCCAACAGGGAATTAAATCAGTACGTTGTGCTGCAGGAGCATCCGACGGATCTGCTGAGATTGTCGGCAGGACGAAAATGTCCTGACCAAGGAAATGCATTTCACAACGCCTTGGTGGAATGCGTTCGCCTGCATCGCTTCATCCTGCACTGCTCGCAGGAGTTGGAGAACCTATTCAGTCCATATTGTCTGGTCAAGTCACTGCAGATTACCTTCCAGCTTTGCCTGCTGGTCTTTGTGGGCGTTTCGGGTACTCGAGAGGTCCTGCGGATTGTCAACCAGCTGCAGTACTTGGGACTGACCATCTTCGAGCTCCTAATGTTCACCTATTGCGGCGAACTCCTCAGTCGGCATAGCATTCGATCTGGCGACGCCTTCTGGAGGGGGTCGTGGTGGAAGCACGCCCACTTCATCCGCCAGGACATCCTCATCTTCCTGGTCAATAGTCGACGTGCAGTTCACGTGACTGCCGGCAAGTTTTATGTGATGGATGTGAATCGTCTGAGATCGGTAAGAAAAGACTCGCTTCTCTCAAAAACGAACCATTTAAGTTACAAAGACACTTTGATTTTCAGGTTATAACGCAGGCGTTCAGCTTCTTGACTTTGCTGCAAAAGTTGGCTGCCAAGAAGACGGAATCGGACCTCTAAGCTGGTACCATGCGTTGATATTTATTTAGCACATTAAAAACAAGTCGAGTAAAATGCAAATAATATTTGCGTTTCCGCGTACCGATGTTTGCTTAACATTTTGCAGCACAAGCAGACGTGGGTGCCACTCACATTTGGTGGCAAGGAACCGCCGCGAAAAGCGGCACTAAGTCCCATGTCTCTTTTGCCTTCGGCTTGTCACTGATAAACAGCTCCTTCTCCAACGATTTTCGGGGCAGAGTCCACGTTTTGAAAATTTAAGCAATTTTCAGGGCGATAATTAGATGCTCTTTAGATGAAATGAAGGTGTACTTGAAGTTATTCTTTTATTCTTTTATTATTCTTTTAAAGTAATATCCAACATGTATTCATGCAGTCTTATTAGTTTTGGCCTTTCAATTTGAGCACTTTGAAAGCTTTTTATGGGTCCCAAAAGTCTATAATATTTGCACTATTACAAGACAGAATGTAAAAAGGCCCCCAAAATATTCCCTTTGACAGAATTTTGAGTGCCAGCTAATGTACCCACTTAAAATGGTCGTTGCTGTAATGTCTACGCGTATCTGTTGTGCAAAGTTCTCAGATTTTGTAAGACGCCTAAAAGTCGACTTTAATTTTGCGATTGCACGTCGTACGCACACAAACTTATGGCAAAGTTTTCAACTCATTTGCGCTTTGCATTTTTCATTGTGTCACAGACACAAAATACCCAGACACCCACATAGCAAAAAGTTCTCTTTCTTTGCCCGCTGACTTGATATAACTTTGGATCCGGGTGGATAAATGGTTGGCGCTACCGGGAAAATGGGGGAAATGCGAAATAGGGCATAAGGAATGAGGTATAAGGTGTGTGAATGTGAATGCGAATGTGAATGGGGGGCATTGCTACGTGTGTATTTATAGGGACTCATTTGTTTCAGTTTTTGCCGCCTACTTTGGGCACCCATCGCGCTTAGATGATTACCTTTTTGTTCGCTTTGTATTGTGCTTTTTGTGCTCGGTTCGGTTTCGTCAGCGGAAATGCCTTTCACTTTCTCCACTTCCGCTTCCTCTCTCATTGCTAACTACCTTTATGCGTGTCTGCCGTGGCCGTAGCAGGACATTTATATTACACGATATTTGATAAGCGCACTGCACAGTTGAGCTTTCCTGGTCCGCAGACAAATGTCCTGCCATATTTCCCCCACAAATGCCACTCGATGCCATGGCAACGGGCAGCACGGCAGGCCATCGGCAGCGCAGGACCAAGGTCAAGCACACTGCCCAAGTGGCCGGTCTCCATGGTATTAGCGGGAAAAATAATGCATTCAATGGCAGGAGCATTTGCATCGGCCATCGGACAAAGTCCATAAATGGAGACATAAGCTGGCGCAATGATTGCCCGGATAAGTCCAGCCATCTGGAACCATTGGAGGCATCAGCAAGGATCTCTCTAGCTGGCATCATTAAAATGCTAATCAAAGGAATTCATTAATATCAATATTGGAAAAAATTATCTTTCCCGTTACGAATATGATTAAAAAATGAAACAATTTTAATTAAAGTTGGCCAAACACAAATACTTTAGTGATGAGGTAAAATGCCCTTTAATTATTTCCATCAAAAAAATACAGTTGAGCTCTACAATTTATTTTATTTATTCATAAAAAGTGGACCAAAGGGCTTACATTTGCAGCGTGTAAATTGAAAAAGGATTTAAAGGCGCACGTTAATGGTCTTTAAATTCGTTTGATCCATTAGCTGCACATAAAAACTTCGAAGTGTGTGTAAAAAACTAATTTGATTTTAAGCCCAAGCTCCAACTGAGTGAATTAAAGTTGAGTGGTTGAACGAAAACAGAATTTCCACTCTCATCCAGGCTGTCGTCCTGTCGGCGAACTGGCATTGGGCCAACGAAAACTGTGTAGATGCCCGCATAGAATTGACAGGATCTAGCCGCAGGCATTGCTGTCAATATCCTGGCACTTTGGCCCCGCAGTCGACAACTTTGAAGTAGTAGGTATCCTGAAATTAAATTAACACAAAGGCATGCCGTGTCAACTTTTTCGGCAGTCAGCTGGCGGTATTTTAATTGAAAGCAATCAATATTATCGCCAGCACAAAATTCCAATCTATGCTCAAGGAAACCAACGACAGCTGGCGAGGATATCATGATTTCAAAACAGTCTAATGACCAGCTTAAAATTTATAAAAATCTACAATGGCTACGATGGCAAACTTGCTTTAGATAAACCATCCACTTTCAACACATCAATTTAAATGAATTTGTAAGGAAACATTAGCTATTAGGCAGCAAAATGCAATTATTCGAAGTCATTATAAATGCCAACTTGAGCTGTGATCCAATGAACTCCGATTCAATTCACACCTCAGCAAGGACCAGCAAGGGTCCTGCACCTGCCAAAATGCCATTCCATCAACATCATTATGGGTGGAGGTAATCTAATCAGGACAGCCCTGTTGATGTCAAAGAGCTCGTCCGTTGTTTGCTAATTTCATTATTACTTCATATTACATTTGCATGCTGTCCGCAGCTGGGCGAGTAATTGTGAAATTCGGACTCTGAATTGCCTTCGGATTGTGCAACATGTCGCATACGCAATGTCAGACGGCAAACATAAAGGTAAATAGGGTTTTGTGTGTGCGTGTGTGTGGCTGATGCTGTCACATAAATTGCAAACGATTCAGCCAACGGCCATTCGCCTGTGGACGGAACAAAAGGACCTCCCTCCCGAAAGGCACACACACTCACACGCAGAGCGAAACAAAACAAAGTCGCCCATAATTTCCCATTAAGGATTGCCGGTGGTGAGTGGATATCCTTGTTAACGGCTTCTTTACCAGCTCGGCAATTTGTCACGCACACTCAGATATGCTGGCTTTCAATTAGCTGAATGCAGATTTTTGTGGGTCTGATTAAAAAACGATTAAATTGGTTAAAGTATCGAATATAAATAGTTGCAGCAAATAAGCACTAAAATTAGCTATGGAAATGGCTAAAACTAGTCCCTTATACTTAATCACGTTCTCAATATAACCAAAATGCGTCTTTTAGCCTCTTTCGAAATCATCCGCCTATTGTCAGCGCCTTGCCATTTGATTGGGATTCGACATAATGTGACTATAGTCCTTGTGAGTTGGCTCTTGTGGGCCTGTGGATGGATGGCTTTTTGCCGCAAAGCGGCTTTAAAATGTTGCAAATGGCACGGCACTTGGCAAAAGGAACGGCATTGCAATTCAGCCTTTTTTGCTGATGCAAAGAGCCAATCGAAATGGCCATAAAGTGCGCAACAAGCGACATGGAGCAGCATCTGGGCCATAAATCAATGCAATCAATGTATACAGTTTTCATGGCAGGTGGCATGATTTCCCCGCACTTCCCAGCTGCAATATAATATATATATAGATATATGTATAGGATTGCATGTCCATTTGGTAGAAAGCCAAGGGTAAATGGGAATCTGCAGCAACTGAGGCTTTTCATACCCTGCAGTTTGCCTGAAACTACACACAATTTGTTGGCAATTGAACATAAGGACTGCGAAATCCTGTTACACAATCAGACTTGCCACTCAAAGCCAAGTGGAACGCTAATGCTGATTTGAGATTCCCCTGCTGCTAATGCAAAACGAGAAACATATTTTCCAGTTGGCAGTGCTGTAGTATTTGACATTAAGAATTTCGGAAGAATATATATCTCTACCTCTTTGCCTCTTCTATGTCTATTAACTTCAAATTTCTTACCGAAAGCCAGTAGATATCTTAACATTTATGTCACTAAGCAGGGTATTAGCAAGTCGTTCAACTGCTATTTAGTAGTGTTTTTTATACGGCAAACAAAAATATTTAAACACCAACTACGGCTTCACTTGCCTTTGTTGTTTCGCTGATATGTGCGACCAATGAACAAACAGAATGTGAGTGGGTTTTTATCCGATCGCCGCTTGATTGTAGTAGTAGACTTAAGTGCAACAACAGCCCCAGCCCGCTTTTCGCGAAAACCGCTTTTGCAATTGCAAATATTTGCGGAAAAAAAGAACTATTATCACCCGCACCTTTGAGCTCGCACACATATGCATGCAGATTGGAAGCGCATGAAAGTGCTTCAGAGTTTCGGGAATGCTTTCCATGCTGTTCTTTCTTTTTTTTGTTGCCTACCCGCAGGCGCTCTTGGCCAGAAATTTCAAGTTGGCGGCGTTGTCGCTTCGCACAAAAACCGTTTATTATGGTAACTTTTTCTCAAGTGCAGGGGACCTTTTCCTTTTTTTTTTTTTGGTTTTTTAGCCAGCTTGAAGAGTAGAGAAGGGCCGAAGGGAATCCATTAAACGGCCTCTTTTCCGCGCTACTTTACGAGCCCTTGAAGCTGCAAATAAAATTAACAGACGCTGAGTAGTCGCAATTTTGACTTTGCTCACTTTTTACGGGTTTTTTTCTTTACCCCCCGTTTAGAGCTGCTACTTTGTGCGGGGGATTTTCTGTGCGCATTCCGCAAAATTCAACAGCCTCTTGAAGTACAAAATTTGTGCCGCATTAGCGTGCATTAATTTGTCAAGTGGCCGGGCATAATTATCATTTTATCGTTGAACTTGTGAGGATAATGCACCAAGCTCGTTTCTGTTTGGCTTGTCTTTTAAGTGCCGCCCACACTGCAATGCGGTCCACGCAGTCCAACTGGTCGTATACGCATTATTGTTTGAGTGGACACAACGTGGGCAACAGAAATTAAGTTTGAATTGCAGATGTGCCATCAGGCTGTCAATGGAAAATATTCTATTTCTGTTTCACCCATTATATAATGATGCATCAAGACCTGGATCACTACCAATTACGGGAATGGTTCTTGGGAAAAGGTTAGCAAACGCACAGCTGCTATTTCAATACTTCACACAACAAATATTTATAAACCTACCATTAATGTGCACGTTTCTTCAGCCGATTGACTTAAATTTTAAAATGTTTTCAATTCAAAGAACGCTCGAAATGGAATATATATATAGTAGTAGCGAAATCAATGTGGCTTTCAAGGCAATTTGCTACTTAATTAAGTGGAATTCCGTATGGATATTTATGTGCGGCGGCATGGTTTGCATATTAGCGCTCCTTTGAGATACATTTTCCATCGTGGCTTCGATGGATTGATTGACTGCCAGCCCAATCATCATTACCATTTATATACTATACATTTTGCAAAGAGCATTTTCCGAATAAAACGCAGTGGCGGTCAATTTATGTAATGCACATTTAATACAAACCGAATACAATCAGAAAACATTTGTACAAATCATAAAACATTATAGCTAATATGTTTCACATATTTCTTTATCTACGTTTCAGTGTCTTTGACTTAGATTAGGAAGGATTCGCTATGGCTATATCATAAAATACACACTTATACATGGGGATATGTCATTTCGGGCTATTTAGATTTCTTATTTATATGTTTTTTGGTTTTTGTTATCAGTGAAAGCAATTTTGATTAGTTCAGCTTCTTATTGTTAAATATCCATGTCGGATTTGTTTTTCTTAATTCCTTTACAAATTCGAAAGTTTCGCTCTGTGGAAACCTTAGGTTTGAATAATAATAATCAAAAATGCTCTCGGCTTTCCATTGTCCTGTTGGAGGTGTTTTGATAGTTAGTTATACAATAGTGTACATGTTCCATCTGCCGACAAATCACAAAACATCCCCATCAAGCTCCACTACAATCTAATCTAATCAGGGCAGGGCTTGACGGGTTTTTCTTCTACCTCAATCATTCGATCCTTAGACTAAACACAAATACTAATACACAACTTGATTGCCCCAAGGGTGTTATTGTTGTTGTTGGTTGAAGTATTTACAAGAGTTACTTAGTCCATAGGTCAGTTTAGGTCCAGAGTTGGCATCTGCTAAACGCCACTCCTTATAACTACTGGTAAAAGCGTTTTGTCACAATGCTCCCCTTTTTTGATTTATCTCATTAAATCAGTGATAAATCAATCTACAATTTACAGTTTCTTAGTGAATAGATAGTACATGACTAGCTTTCAAAACATCTAATACAAGTTATATTTACTGTGCTGTGTGAGTTTGTTTTAAATTCGTTTTGAACTTATACTATTGTGAAGTTCTTCTGGGTCTTATGTGCTTCAGACAAATGTTTGATGCCATGTGTTGAGTATTTTCTACTATCAAAACTTGTCTATTGTGTACGCTTTTTGCCGTTTAGTAACTACAAGAGCTCTTTAACTTTTTAATCAGACCAATAAAGTTGAACAAAACTTTTGCTAGTGGTCAGAGGAAAATAGTTGATATGATTTAAAAACCCCTAAAGGAAGATTTTCACGTAATGTTTTTGTTGGGAAAATCACTTTGAAAGGTAAAAAAAGTTCTAAAATTTAAGAATCGTATTAGCAAAGGGAAAACCGAACAAAGTTTTTAATAGCCGACTATTTACACTCTTGCATTTTGCGGTCCTAAAAATGAGTTGCAAAAACTTTGCCCAGGTATTTCGGCCACTGTAATGTTGCCCCCCAAACGAGCGTATGTTGCAGAATCAGCGGAAGGCGAGGTGGTAGAGGAAACGGAAGTTGTGCTACAACCAGGTCCATCGGGTGTCTCTGACGGCCTGGCTTTGTTGTTTGCCCGACGGCCTGCCGTTAAAGTTCAATGAAGTTCCCCGAGTGCGACACTTTGAGACTGGGGCGCGACCTGCTCCTGCCAAGGATTCAATGAAGTGGAAAAAATATTTCCACCGGCTATAAAATTGCTATAAATTTCCAAGTGTTTCCTTATGTTTGTTCTCAGCATTTTCACAGCCGCCTGCTGTGCGAAGTTTCTGGGGGGGTTGGTGGGCGGGGTGCTACAAATTTGTCAGCAAAAATGACACAAATTTTGCCGGCTGTTTTTGTGAGGTGTCATCGAGACAGGGTCTTTGAGTGGCTGCCACTAATGGCGTCATTACCTATCATTTGCCACAACCCAAACCATCCGAAAGTGTATTGCTCATCTGGGACTTTAAAACATTCGAAACTTTCATCCGGCTTTCGTTATTACAGTTGGCCCCTTGCTGTTGTTTGATGTCCTTCAGCCAGCTGCTCCGACTTGGTCTTCGATTTGGCCAGCAGGCTCCTTCCTGGCTGCCTTCTGGCCACCGGATTCTCCATTCACATCCTGGCCGTCAAATTCTTACGTGACCAGCTGAAATTTTTCATTTGGCCACAGAAATAAAACAAAATGAATGAACTTTTCAAATAAAAATAGCAATCTGCCGGTCCAACCACACAAACAAACAACAAAAGTCACAAATTGCCGGGGATTTGTGTACGTGTCGGTTCCTTTAATGGATACCGATGAAATTCTTTGTGCATTGGCGGCCAGCGAATTTGCCATAAATTTAATGCATAATTGCCAAAATGCCGAACCAAATAGCGTTTATCGATCGAAGTCTGCGAAGCGACATTGGCGCTTTTTTAGGAATTTTAAACGTTTAACATTATATATACAAACTTTAAATTTCGCGGAAAATGCTATCAAATATCAACAGATTGACATGAATTTTCTGTGAGCCACAACTTTGTCGATAAATGAAGAGCGTTGCTATAAAGTAAATGTGTTTGCCGGTATTACGTTGTTCGAAAGCAAACATTCCGCAATTAATTGCATCCTCACCGTTTGCTGAGTGCTGAGGGCTGAGGGCTGAGGGAAAGGGTGGGGTTTCGCAAAGGAACCACCAGGGGCGAGTAGCATGCTCGTTATGCTGTTGTCTGTGGCCAGTTTAATCCCCGACCCTTGGCAATCCTGCGGGGATCCGACTCCACTTCAATATTTAATTCACTCGGCTCCACTTCTTACGCCTGGGACATGTGTTATCAATGGCATGCAAATTGAATTTGAAATTAATTAGAGGCACATAAGCATTTAAGCCCCAAGGACACACGTGTGAGCGGTGCGGAGTGCGGATGGGAATTATCGTCCCTCCGAGATTGCGTATACGACACGTTGTGCGGTGGACTGCAGGGCGAAATGACCGGCCTTTGCCGTATTTATATGTCACTTGCCACTGCCACACTTCTTTTCAGAACGCCACGCACCGGAGCAGTGGAATCCTGAAAATCCACACTGGCGCACTTGTGGGTATTCGTCTTGAGTTTGCCCGGTTTAACAGGCGTCTGCTATCTGCTCGGTCGCCAGGCACTCGTGCTGGAATAGCGGCACAGCAGGACCTTCTTGAACGCCTGCCGGAACACCTTGTTGAAGATGGTATAGAAAATGGGGTTCACCATGGAGCTAGCGTAGCCCAGCCAGGTGACCACATCGAAGACCCAGTGGCTGATTCGCTCCTCGCACTCCGCGCACACCGTGGGCAGGAGATTGAGGACGAAGAATGGCGACCAGAGGATCACGAACGTGAAGAACACCACTCCCAGCACCTTGGTGGCCTTCTGCTCCAGCCGGATGATCCTGCCGTGACGCGAGGAGTTCCTGGAGATCACGCTGGAGTTGCGCGAGTGATGAGATCGCACCGTCTGCTGACGCTGCAACATGCAGGGCGAGGATGTGGTCGTCCTGGTCTTGCCCCCACACTCGCCCGCTCCCTGGTAGTTCATGTTCTGGTGACTCCTCAGGGTGGCCGATCTTCTCAAGGGTGTGGATGAGATGGAGGTGGTCGCTGTTTTGGTTGGCGTCAGCAGCAAGGATGTTCGCACTCCGCCAAAACTGCTGCCCCGCCGTCGGTGACGACTGGAATCCCACGTGACCACCGAGGCGGTCTTTGAGATGCTCAACTTTCGTCGGCCAGGACACGGAGTTCCCGGAGCAGCCAAGTACCCACTGCCATCGCTCTGAACCGTCAGGGAGCTGCCCTGATTGTGAGCAGAGTGTGGACTGAGGGTGGAGCCAACTGTGGCCGGAGCTGCTCCTGCCGGCCCACCTGTCATGCCGGCACTCACACTGGAGGTCAGTGACTTCTTATTGCCACTGCTGCACATGAGTAGCTCCATCTCGCTGGGCGAACTGCTCACCGCTGTCGTGGTGGTGGTCACTCGGAAGGCGGACGAAATAATCTTCACTTCCGCCGATTTCACACAATTCTGGAGCGGTCTGTCCCCGAAATACGGACAGGTGCAAACGGAGGGCAGCTGCAGGTAGTCCGACTGGTGATTCTGACCGGCTATGTGGCACTGCTTCGACTTCTGCGGAGGATCAAGCTCGGTGTCTGAGTGGCAGATCTTCGACTTAGTCTGCTGATCCTTCTGTTGCGTACTTTCCTCCTCCTCGTCGTCGTCGTCATCGAGGCTCTCCTGTACAGTGGTGTGTCGCGGATAGAGTGCGTTCTTGGGCAGACTATTATGGCGCTTGTGACGGCGCAGCGTTGACGTGGGAGTGTCCACATCCTCGTCTGCGTCCTCGTGCCCGGCACGTCGGTCACGTCCTGGAACAGCTGACGAAGCTCTTCTTCGCTTCTTATACGCTCGCAATCGTTGGGAAAGCTGTGAAAGAGTCCTGAAAAGAAAAGAACTTCACTGATTAAATAAATATAACCTTATGTTAAAGTTCTTAAATTATTTAAAATGATTTCTCCTTTTAAAAAAAGGTGGTTTCTTAAACGTTTTTCCTGAATCAAATTGAAGCAGCATAGCACAAAAGGAACCATGTGGTTTTAGTAACGAAAATATATAAAATATGTCTATGTCATACCCCACCGATTTATTGATTTAGTACCCAATGCCGAGCCATTTTCTTTTACCTTCTCCCCCCTTCGGCGTCGTACATTTTTAATTAAAATTGCGCAGCCAATTGGCAAAACTCTATTCGGAGGCGAGGTGCCTAAAACAATGCAGTGAACACTCGCTAACGGCAATTCAACAAAAGCCAGAACGCTTTGTGGTCAGCTCGTTTCTTTCACCTGTTTTGCCGGGAAGTAGGCAACATTTTTTGTGTTTGCTCTTTGTGGTTTACCGCCTCCTAACATTTTTCCTTGAGAGCTTTTCCTTTCATTTGCACCGTTGTTTGTGGTACACTTGGAAAAATAATCCAATATTATTTACTACTACTATTATATTAGCTATTTTGCTTTGATTTACTGTAGCTTACTATTAGAATTTTATATTATTAATTAGAATTTTATATTATTAATTAGAATTTTATATTATTAATTAGAATTTTATATTATTAATTAGAATTTTATATTATTAATTAGAATTTTATATTATTAATTAGAATTTTATATTATTAATTACAGAAATACATAGCTCATATGTCTAGCTTTAATTTAAAGTTATATATTATTATATTGCATATAGATATTTTTTCTGTACCGCCTCATTTTGCATTCATTTTAATAAAGCGCATAAATTTGCCAGCTGCCTTTGCGGTTTTCTGTCCTGCCGCCCGTTTTGCCCTGCATGCAAATGTGCGCCAACTTTATTTGGCCAAGACGGTGGGCGGCAGCGTCGTTGGGGGCGTGGTTAGCTGCTAATGAAGGCGTTAGCAGACAGAAGGCCAAGTGGCGTTGGCTGCAGGGAGGACAGGGATCGGGATGCTCGGTGCTGCCAAGACGCAGGATAAGGATGTCAGCTCATTATGCATCCTTCGCGTTTTTGATTTGTGTGCACGAGACGTGCGCATAAATTGAGATGCGTTGGAACAGGGCTAAGCAATTGGGGCGTGGGGAGGGGGGATTGGGACCAGCTACTCATTATGCAAGTGAAACAAAGCCGAGCTGATGCCAACTTTGTTATTGTTTCCCCCACAAAGGAATTAAACAGCCGCCGAGCTCATCAGGACATCGCAGGATACACCCTCCACTTGCATATACATATAGTATATACTCTTATGTGGCGAAGTGTTGAGCTGATTTGAAATCCCCCAGCCAAGTTTAAAAATTAGAATATCGCCAGCATCATTTGTCAACTTTGCCGCATGAGACGGCAAAATGTGCAACAATTAAAAGCCACTCGACTTTGACCTCTTCGCATTTCTTTTCGTCCTCTGCCACTTGGCATCGCCTCCATTGCGGACAAAAGGAAGCCAAATCCATTTTATTGATTGTGCAAATTCGTTCAACTGTCAAACAATGTGGCACATAGTGCCTTCAATACTCCACTCCGCCACCCATTTGGCTGAAAGGCGCACAGTCACAATGATATATGATATAAACGTGCATAAGGGATTGGTTAAATGGGAAAATTTGAGCGAGATAAAATGTGCAGTCATTTCGCAAGTTGAGCTGCCTTTTATTCAAGCTTAAAATCGAACTGGGAATTTAAGATATCAATTTTCGTGATATTCGTTGCGAAAAATTAAATTCAAGCTTTTATTGGAGGGATTTTTCAGACTAAATCTGATAACCAATTAAATCAAAACTAAATGCGTGCACCATAACAAATTGGATTGAGTGTCAAAAAAAAAGTATTTTTAGAATTTGAAAGGCACTTCCATAGAATTTCATATTGTACGCAATTAAATAGTTAATATTAGTTCCACCTGAATGCCCATATTTACTTGAACATGCCAGTTTATCCATGTTTTCAATTTTTTAATTGAATTTCTCGTCGCATCTCTTATCCCAGCATAAGCCAGTCGACTAAAATTAGAAAATTAATGAAAAACACATTTTGGCAAAAGGCCTCAGTCGACGCCAAAATCACTTGAGCGGCTCGAATGCCAAATAAAAAGGCAGTGCCTCTGCCTTTTGGCCAAAAAAAAAAACAAAATAAAACAGTTTCCACCGAAAAAAAGAAAAAGGAAAACGTAGCGAAAAAAAATTAATTATTACGAAAAATTTCACAACAAGTCGAAGGCGGAAGGACAATAAAAGGCAATGCCACAAAAAGGACCTCACGAAAAAGAAGAAAACTAAATAAATGGAAAAGGAGAAAGTAAACGAGTCACAAAAAGGACTCGAAGTGAGCATTTTCTTGGCTTTTGGTGTGGTCAGCACACTTGGCCAAGCGCGGAACCGGATGAGACAGCGACAACAAAAAGGTCCTGCGAGCGACTAGAAAGGATCACTCTGGCAAAACGGTTTGCCCATCGCAGCTGTTTGTCCTTTTGTCAGGTGAAGAGCCACGGAAACTTTACGTTTTTCCCAGGTACCTGCCCAAATTGTCTACGTTTTTCAAGGGATTTGACACAATTCTAGTGAAAATTGTGGCCCACAAAAAGGATAAAGATAAATGAATTTAATTGTCTGTGTTAATATTGTTTGTGACAACGAAGATTCTGGTTGCCTTGGTTAAGTGGTGAAGCAATTTAATTATGTTTGAGCATCACATTACTTCTTAAGAAAGTTGTCAATGCTTAATCTTGCTTGGTTTTTAAATTTAAGATAGTATTTTTTATATTTTAGATCCCATCACTTGAACTCACTAATTTATATTACTATTTATGAACTCACCCATCGCTCTGTTCGCCGCCCATGCGACTGCTGGCCAGGGAATTCCGAGTGCTCTCCCGCTCGATGCCCAGCGTGGTGGTGGACAGCCCCAGGACTGTGGTTCCGTGGCGACCTTTGGGTGATGCCTGCTGGTGGTAAACTCCGGCCGGATGCTGCTGGTGGTTGTGGTGGTGCGACTGCTGGTGGCTGGCGGCATATCGCTGTGGGCTGCTGGGGTACTGCAGCTGCAGGTGGTTCGATAGGGAAAATTCGGATTTGATAGGTGAGCCGGTGGTGGATGACGAGGCTACCGACTCCAGGCCACGGGATAGCTTCAGCATCTCGGCGCCGAACTGATGCAAGGCCGTCATGGTCGTGGGCGTTGGCTCCTTTATGCTACATAAACATGAATAATATATATGGTAATTTGCACTACAACACTGGCTGGCTCACTCGATAACTCACCTGGAATCGGGCAGCCAGAGCTCGTGGTTGTCCAAAGTGCTGAGATCCGTATCCGTGGAATTGGCCGAGTGGGCGTGCAACACCGAGGAGGCGTTACCCGGACCCGGTTTCAAAAGGCGCCGCCAGGTGCAGCGTCGTTCTGTGGAGCACGAACACGGGTTAAACGGATATACAGTTTCCATTAAATTGCATTCAGTCCAATAGTGCGCTACGAAAAGTCACAAATTCGCTAATAAACTCGCACGAGCACACTTAGCACCTTCAACATATGCACTGAGAGAAATTGTACTGCTAGTTAAGTTCAAACCTTATGAATTAGTGCATGAAAGTGTTGTAACTTGTGTAAAGTGCATTTTTTATATTGATTAGACAGATTGATTCTTCTTTTAATAGATGTTAAAATATTTCTCTCTGTGTAAAAAGTACAATATGGCAAATCCGACTACGTGCCTGACCTAAGAGATTTGGCTTAAAATAACTGCCCAAATCCACGGCACCAACACAGATGCGCACCCAGCTGGGCTTCAAATCCACTCAGACGAATCGGGGACAGCGCGTCCTGCGAAGCGCCTCTAAATGCTCGCTACGATTTTTGGCAAAAATGCCCTGCAGTGCACGCGATTCGGCTGCAGTCACCATCACCATCAGCATTTACCATTCAGCATTCAGCATTCGCCACCAGAAGCAGTCCATTAAATATTCCCCAACTGTATTGACTTTCGGCATCCACAGCTCCACAGCTTGTCCCCCAGAAAATTACTCTCTGTCCCCTTTGGGGCTCAAGGCAATCCAATAGGATGAAAAATGGGAGCGCTGAATAAATTCTGCGGGCAGACAATGGCATTAGGAGCCACTTAGTTATGCTTAAAATAAATTGAATCTGGTCTATTGAATTGTGAAGGGATAATGGAAGCGAGGGATCTTGGATTGTTTTTAGCCAAAAGCTCCAGTTAACTGGGCTGGTAACGAGAAGGATAATTAGGGATGCAAGAAGCAATTAAGTCTCCTTAAATCTAAAGTAACAGACTGCTAACTTTTTAATATATGCTACATGTATAAAGCGTAATGGAAATTTAAAAAAAGTGGTTAATAAAACGACAAGTTACCGCAGCTTTTGAGTTTTTTAAAACTCCCCCCACGCAACGGGGCTAAAACGAGGCTTCGTTGAAAAGTTGGTGCTTAAAACTTCGGTTTTAAAACTAGTCAAGCACTATGGAAAGGCTCTTAGAGCATTACAAGCCATTTACGTAGCTGGCCCTCGATTCATGGCAACGTGGAAATTAGCTATCTACACATATGGGCCGGATTTTCATCCTATTTGTAGGGTTGTGTGTGCAAGTGGGTGGAACGGGTGATTGTCCTGGGGTGCTTGCCCCCCATTTCCATCCGGTTCAATGTCGACGACAATGTCGATTTTGTGTGCATTGCTGCGGCTTAGTCGCACTTTGGGCCCAGAAATCCCAGGGACACGGATTCAGGGAGTATCCGGCACATGTCTCTGCATTGTTTGTCTAGTGTTGAAACCCCCTCCCCCCCCCACTTTTGAGCACTTTCCCATGCCGATCCTGATCCGCCCATTTCCTACTTTCTACTTTTGTCGAGTGTCGTGTAAAGTTTTCAGTGCAAAAAGTGCAATCCGGAGAACAAAATGCAAATTTTAGGCAAACTGAAAATCATATTAAGCTGCAGCTGCAGCAGCAGCAGCAGCTCCTCGTGGACACTTTTGGGGGTCAGAAGTGTGGTGTCTAGCATCCTTACCCAAGGCCGGTGCCTGGCCGAGCCATCCACTGGCCCATCCGGGAGTGGCCGCCGCCGTCTGCTGCCCACCACCCAGATTCTGTCGCTGCCGGGCCAAAAGGCGGACGGTCAGGCAATATGTCAGCAGCATCACGCCCAGCGGAATGTAGAAGCATACAATGGAGCCGACCAGCTTGTACACCGGATCCGGTATCTGGCAAGTTCCATTCACCAGCACCGAGGCGTGATTCTGGAATCAAAGGAGGGATAGCAGGGCGAGCACGGAATTAATTTGGCTAAGTAAAGGACATATGTATGCGCAAAATATTTCAGACACTTGTCTCCCTTTGGATTTTAATTATTGACATGGCACAGTGCTTGTAATTTTCACTCTAGATTTTAAGTACTAGGTTAACTGGGGAATTTCACTTTGAAAAGTCTTCTTAATGGGTTTTTACTATACGATTAAGGGAAATAGAATGCCAAAAGGGTAATATATTTTGACGCATATTTGAAATATAAATATATATATAATATAAACACAAGAATAGCACTATTACTCACCTTGGAGTACATCAAGCTCAAGGGTAAGCTCATGGCGATGCTCAGCAGCCAAACGAAAACAATTTTGAGAGTGACCCGCCGACGTGTTTTATTCCGGCCAAATCGCATTGGGTATCGCAGCGATAAATATCTGTCCACGGATATGGTGCACAGGTGCATGATGCTGGCCGTGCAGAAGAGGACATCCAGGCAGATCCAGGTGAGGCAGTGCTCCGAGCCCAAAGGAAAGTAGCCTGCAAAAAGAAAAAAAAACGATTCTCCATTGTGTTTACTTGGCCAGCTTGTAAATGTTCCTCCACCGACTTATGACTGTATTAAGTGGCTGCAATACTTTCTACCTATGTGTACACACGATTTACGATTGGCTTGGTCAGCGACAAACAATGCAATGTTGGCTAGCCATTTTTATTTAATACTCCCCGCCTTTTTTTTTTCCATATTTTTCCGGGAGCCACTGGTTCACTCGTGAGCTGCCAAATGATATTGCCAAGAGGGGTCAGCTTATGCAGCATATTTCAGGCCAACTGGCCCACATATGAGCGGCTATTCCCGATGCTGTGGCCATCGTTTTGCACAGCTGTTGGACGTCATAACTCAGCGCGCCACTCTCCCATAAAAGTACAATTGTGTGTGCACTGCCAAAAAGACTAATATTAAAAAATATAAGAATGACTTATAAAACATGACTCATTTCCTTACATAAAGTAATTTATTTTTCATTTTAAAATTTGAATTTAAGTTGATTTGTTTCTCTGTAGCGAGTCGAGTCTCTTCCACATATTCGGTGAGTGATACTTCTGTTTACTCTGTTGTTGCGTGTGCCCTGAGATTTGGGCGCGGGATTTGTGAATCCGGAATCTGGTCGAACATGAATCCGTATGGCCGCTGGGAAAAGGAATTTCCTAACGAGATAGCCCACAGAAAATGAGATAAGTTTGGGGCAAGATGGATCGATACAGTTGAAACTGTATGACTTTAAATATAACTTTGATTTGTTAAAGTGACGACTATACAAAAATTGCTTTAAGATCAATGTTCTAATAAATATTGATGATCACTTTCCGAAATGTACAACCATTTCTTGGGGAAATTTTTGATTCCAAACAAATTGACCTAATGACGAGTTCATTTCATTTTATACATTTTTCAGAATTCATTTTTAACGAAATGGCAATGGCATCTGTTGAATGCCGTAGCTTTACGCATTTTTTTTTGTTTTTTAGGGGGAAACAAGCATAAGGATTTGTTTATGGCCAGGCAATATTTTCCAGCCCTCCAATTTCTCGCTCAAATTGCAATAATGCCGAGCCTCCGAGCTCGAAGCGAAAATGTTACAAATGACACGGCCATTGGGTTTGGCTAAAAATAGGGCCGTCCAGACCGTTTGGCCCGTAAGTAAAGTGTCAATAAGATCAATTTGGCCAGCAGACGGTAGCCGAAAACCTTTAAAATGAACGAAATTTGTTTAAGCTGCAACCTAAAAAGTCGACTGGAAACGGGAATAAAAGCCGGTGCTGGCCAGTGAAAAAAAAAGGGAAACTTGGGGCACATTCTGATCCGGGAAAACAGCAAACGGAACCTGAGTTTTGGGGTCTGTGTGGGATGGTTTTCCAGGAACCTCAGTGCCCCGGTTGCTTACTTCTCCTTTGAGAAGCAGGACAAAGCTTTTATTTGTGTTTCTGTCTTTATTTTGGTTTTTATTTTATTTTTTTTGAGATGCCTCCTTTCTTGGGGAAAGCATTTCAACTTACAAATGCGAAACAAATTTCAAACAAAAGCGCAAAACTTTCCCGTTTTCCAGTTCCGCAGCCAAAGTCAGGGTAAATAAATTTTTAGCTGATTTCTTTTGTGTAGAACTCGCTTTGCATGGGGCCAAAATGGGGCCGAAATGGTTATAAAATGGGGCCAAAATCGGGCGGAGGGCTCGTCATAAAACTAAACTGAAACACAAATAGCCGGCGAAGCTGATGACGAGCAAAGTTGGCAGGAAAATGACTTGGTAAATGAGTTGAAACTTATTTAATTTGTTGTAAGTTTAAGTGGATATATACGAAGTAGAGGCGTCTGGAGCAGCCGCATGGCAATGGAAACTAGGGTCCAGTCGGGCTAATGATTCGGTTGTTTGCCAAATTGAGTGAATGACAAAACATGGACAGTGGGGAAAAATCGTGAATACAATATAGAAGATATACTATACACCGGTCCATGACAACATAAGCCTTTGTGTGAGCTACCATAACAAATATTTGTACTTTTTTTTCCGCGTTGCTGAACCAAAGGCAAACGGTCGGAAAAATGGGGGAAAAATCGGGTGAAAATATGATGATTTATGAATGGCGATTTCGCACACGTGTGCGTGTGTTTTGTTGTGTGTGCACGAGCCTTTGTTGGACTTTCCTACTTTGCTTTGTCCACTCGGCGGCATCGATTTCAATTTTAGTTTCAGTTGGCTCAAACACAGCATCCCGTCATCAATTAGATACAAGTCTGTAGAAAATTGTGTTTGCCCAGCAAACGGACTTAATAGCAGGGAAATGACTGGCCAAAAAGGGTTTGGGTTTCACCCCCTTTTTTTCGGTCAACCGATTAGGAAAAGTTTCGTCGTAACAAAAGAAAAAAACAATGAGATCATCTGCAGCTCAAATTAAATCCGATAAAAAAGCTCAACCTTTAACTAAATAAAAACATTTTTTGTCCGCAATTTTAAACCATTTAACCGCATTTTAATAATCATATCGAATTAGCTGTGTGGCATAAATAATAATTATGTTTTTTTGCTATTAAATTGAATGAATGCTACACAAAATTTACATTGCAATTCAGTGGAAATAATTCAATCTTTTCTTGTATTTTTGTCACTTTAAATTGTTGGAAATTCGTTGTTGGAAATCCTTTGAAAATATTTGGCAAATAAGGAAACCAAATAAACATCAGCGTAAATCCCGAGGCAATCAGAAATAACATATAAAATACCTGACGAAAAATAAAAGTCACACATACTGGAGAGCAAACAGAAAAACGCTCATATATCCAAGCCCAAATAATTTGTGTCAATAAAAAAAAGGGCGAGCGATAATAAAATGCAAATATAAAAAAATCATTGAGCCGAGCTCTGAAAATTGCTGTGATTATAAAATAAGTCCGTGCCACTCATTGTTGTTGTTGCTGTTGCTGCCACGCACATTTTAGGCGGTACAAACCAGCAACAATAATAATTTCAATAACAAATCACAGAAATATGAGGAAAACAAATTGAACCCAGGAGCGGGGGTGGGGGGCCAAGTGTCGAATTTTATTCCATTTCTTTTATTTTCCTGCTCCTGGCAGATGACAGCCACTTACAACGGCGATAACAGCAACGGCAACACCAGTGATAAGAAGTATGTACAGGGGCGTAGTTACTTCACCAAGGGGGTTCTATAAATCCATTCGAACTTCAAAACTTATACTAAAACGTTTCAATCTTGAGTTTATAATAAGGGAATTTATAGAAAGAAGTGAGTTATAGATTTAATGGTTAGGCATCGTTTATAAGAACATTTATTATGAAGATACGCCCCTGTATTTTTCGACAGATATCGCACGTGTCGCCTGCGGATCGAAACATAGATGCTGGGGTGGGGGGTCAGTTCCAGAATCCCCATCGATAATTTTCTTCCTGATTTCCCAACTCCAATAATAATCAATAATTTAAAGAGTGCGCATGTTTTGCGACATATTCTTAAAGCGGATACTTAATTGCCCGATTTGCCAGACATTTGATGCTCGGTTTATGACCCCTCATGTGCGTGGGGGTGCGTGGGTGTGCGTGTGTGGGCGCTGTGATTGAGTGGGCGTGGCAGCCGCCCGCGGTGCTTGTTGACACGTTGTCACCTCGGCTGTCATCCAAATTTATTGGGTGCCCCCGAAAAGAGGCCAGAGATGACTGTTTTTAGTCCGGCGGGGATTTTGGCAGCTCCCTTTTTATTTCGCTGACTGACAACAGTTT
This sequence comes from Drosophila sechellia, assembly GCF_004382195.2. Lineage (NCBI taxonomy): Eukaryota > Metazoa > Arthropoda > Insecta > Diptera > Drosophilidae > Drosophila > Drosophila sechellia. The sequence goes on from NC_045952.1 coordinate 19,788,206, forward strand.
TTTGACTCTTAGCCCCTCCGCATGTAAGCACACATATCATTTTCATTTGCATTTCGCGCGTCCCGTTGACACATTTGCATGGCCATGCATATTTTTATTCATACGCAGATGTATAGCACGGGAATCTGAATATATTTGTGTCTGCTTGAATCTGTGACCGACCTTCGACCCTCGCGAGTTGTACTTGGCTAGCTTCCATTTTTTTTACGAACTTTTATGACTAGGTAGCATAGGGTATGGAGGACTATTCCTGTGCTATTTATTTGAGTATTTTTGATAGATAGCTATACAATCAATTCAGTCATGGAAAATATTAAAAACAAATGCTAGCAATTCTTCACCACAATTATTGTTTTAATGGCCACATAAAATTCGAGTACTGCCTGACATTTGAATCCGTTGTCTGCTGATTTTAGTTGTTTCTGCTGGTTGTAACCGATGCTGCGAACCTCTGTTGTTCAGGGGCATTGTTTCTGTAACTTTTTTGTTATGTGGTCAAATATTTGTGTTGACAGCATGCAAAAACATTAACGCCATGCGGAAAATCCGAAAAGGGTTGCCCAGATACATATGCGACTTTTTGCTTGCGGTTGATGCACTGGACGAGTTGGGATTTCATCTATGATTATAATTAATAGTTAAAGCACCCTTACACAGTTCGGATTTTATATTTATGAATGCGCCGACACACACCTGAATCCCCAGAAAAATCACCCATAATCACCACGTAATATAGTCCGTACCGAGGTCTCCCTTAGGGGAAGCTATTAGCATGCATATGATAGACACTTCCGCACAACTTGCTGGCCAGGACACTTAGGAATCCGGAAAGGCAAGGAACTCATGGCGGAACATGCGGTAACTACGTGCTGGGCCAAAAAAGTGGAAAATAAGAAAGGAACAGAGAAAGTTGCTCATGTGGTTGATGTTAAGTTGGCTCAAAGCGCTTGACGGGTCCATCATCATCATCGTCCTCGTCGTCGTCATCCTGATGAGCCTGGGATGTACGGGCGAGTAAATAACCTTAGGGTAGAAATCTGCCTGCCATGCATAAAGTAAACTATTTAATGGCCTTTCGATTTCCATCGATGTGCCATAAACGCATTTTCCCAGGCCATCGGATCTCGGACGGAAATCGAAAGCTGTTCACTGAATCGAGGTTACCACTGGTGGTTGGAGGTCGATTAGGGATGGCCCACCACGAACGTCCTTCTTATCAGGCCCGGTGAAATCGTTTTCCTTACGCAATTCGCCCTGACAGAGTCATCTTCATTTTCAGCCCACCACCTCCTCCTTGTCGTCCTCTTTGACTTTTGATTTCGTTTCAAGTTCCCATCGCACCATCGCACCACCCACCAAACCATCTAACCACTGCACCACCCAACCATCAGTGGGTGGGTCGATCGACAATAATAATGCAAATGGCTTTGGCTTCGGCTTCGGCTTCCGTGTGACCCACAAGTTCGTCCTCACCTGGTGGGCCAGGTGCTTGGCTCTGACTTTGGCCTTTGCTTTCGCCATTCGGTTCCTTTGTTGGGCATTTTTGTAGTGCCGCTGACACTTTTATTTTTAGCGAACCGAGTGCTTACTGATTTTCTTTGATGTCTGCCAGCAGCTGGCAGTCGAATGGTTAAAACCTTAATATGGAAAATGCTATGCATTCGACGCGGCTTCTTGATTGCATTTGCATTTGAAATGGTGCGGTCGATATGGTGATTGATTTATCGAGCAGCTTACGAAGTAACTTTAATCGCTTTCGTAGTTTGAACGTTCTTCTTAGAAACTAACACGCAATCAGAAATTTGAATTAATCATTTAAATGCACTTTATAAGTCTTTAGTATGGAAAAGCAATACTACCTCTACGTATACCTCTACGGTTATCAAATCCCATGAAAGCCTTTAATATGCACCGAATTCTCGCATAGTTTTTCCTTTTTTCACTTTTCGGAAATAATGAAATACGAAATCAGCTTACCCCACATGAGCCATAAGAACGGCTTATCAAAATTTTCCACTGACAACTTTGTCGCCTCTTTCTCATATCTCAAGATGAAGCGAGTGTTTATCCATATGCTCAGGAAAACTCGGCACGGTCTTCAACTTTTCCGAGAGCGCAAGTAAAGCAAACCTTCGACGTTTTCCCTCTACCCAAAACTCGCGCCATTGACAGCTGCCAGCTTAGCAAGGGCGGAAAACTGAAACTACAACAAATTTTCATACATCCCATATGAGTGGGAGCTTGTGTCCTTTTGGTCCATGGTCCTCGGCTGGGTCCCAAAGCAAATATATGTGTATAAATAAATGCTTGTTTGTGTTGGAAAATCACATGGTGAGCACAGACAGATAAAGGACAAGACACGAAATTCAATTAAATTTCGAACAACTTTTTATAAGCACATTCCTCGTGTTTTGTATTGAATTTTAAATACGTATCTATGTTCTCTCTTTTTTTTCTTTGTTCGTTTTTGACAGATCAGACACCCTGAATAGCTGAACCCATGTCCTGCGAACCATATACTCAACAGGTCCTTTATTGTCCGGCTTTAATGAGTTTAAGGTTGGTTCGGGGGGAAATAATGCTTGATAAAACAAGATAATTTAAAATGGAATTTTTATAAATTAACAAAGACAATATTTGTGCTGCTGGTTAATGGATTAATATGATCTCAGGTATTTAATGATTTTATGAGCAATATTTTAGGGTATCTGTTAGTTCGTCATTGCATAGACCGACTCATTTAACTTTCGCCATAATTGTTGTGGCTCTCGATGTCTCGTCGAGTGCTATTGGCCTTCCATTTAGCCCTGCTCGCCATTCTATTCCCTTCTTGCCAACTTTTTATATTTACACAGCTTTATTTTTGTATTGTTTCCGCCTCGCTTAACGCGAAAAGTGGACGGGGAAAATGGCGGAGATTGAGGTGTCTCTCTGGGTCTCTGGTTGGGATGCTTCCTTCCGGCTTTCATTTTTGGCCGCAACTTTTGCTCCTGCTATTGACATTGCTCTAATGTGGCAGATAAAGTGGCGAATGCTTCGATTTTCCGCCCAGCGATTTTCCACCATTCGGCATTCAGCAGCGTCATTAAGCTGAGCGCTCTATTCCTGGCATTCATTAAACTCCTAACTTGCTGTGGAAGCTTGCGTAAATTGCTTCGCTTCCGTTGCGTCATTACACGACGCCTTAGCGTTTCATTATACTCATTGTTTGTCTATTACGAGAGTTTTTCTTATGGACACTTTAGCACACTTTTCCACCCATCCAACCCAACCTTTCATTCCATTTTCAGCTTTATTATTCTCGTTTTGGGTTCTGGCTGGCTGGTTGGCGTGTGTTTTCCTACTAGAGGGGGAAAAGTTTTCAAATAGATTACAAAGCACTTGTAATACCTTTGTTTCCCCGCTGACGTTGTGCATCGCATAGTTATTGCAACTCTCTTTAAATATATATAGCCAATGAAAAGCCATTCAGCATTTTCATCAGCAGCATCTATTAGTTACAACTCGCGCAAGCTGAAAACTTTCCATAGTTTATATCAGTAAGGAAAACATGCCAATAAGTAAAGTTTTTAGGAGAAAAAGAAACAAAACAAAGAATGTTTAGTAATTAAAAGGTTTTCTCTTAAATCTTTTTATTTATCAATGAAGAAACCCAATCATTAGGAAAAGTTTCGAACAACAAAACGAAGTTCAGGCGGAAGTTCTTTTAATAGCTTTAAAGGGTTGTGAAAAGTTCGATAATTTTTTTGTTAAAGCGAAAGACCTTGTGACCTTTATACCGGATTTACACATAGTTTATAGTATCCATAGTATCCATAATAATAGAGAAATTCAAAACATTTAGCAAAGTTAGTAGAGGCTATTTAATAATTTAAAGTACAAGTACCAGTACCACAGGCTCTATTCGATTCGTTCAGGGTCGTCAAACTGTTTTCAATCAAATTATGATCAAAACTTTGCCCAAACAAACCCCAAAACAATAAGGTAGGAAAAGGGATACCATATCACTTTAAAGGTCATTAGCCATGCCATCATGGCTGCTGCCGGCAGTTTATTTTGTATGTTTCCTTGCCAATTTGTTGAGACAACCGGAACATCACAAGATATTACAAACTTTTCTCCTTGCGGATTTAAAAGGTCCGAATACACAGGAGACACACTCACATAGAGGCATACACACACACATACAGAAGGTTCGTCCTTTTTGGGCATAATAAAATAAAATTACAAGATGTCGACGCCGGGACGAATTTAGCATAAGAGCATGTGAGCAATGCATGAATCCCACACACACACACATATCTCATCTTTATGGTTTTGTTTTTCGGCCGCACAAGAGCATATTTTTGAGACATTTATGCGACGACCACAATGACAAGTATTTCAGCTGCAGATGTTTCCCCGGCACAGCTTAATTCGCATTTTCCCCCAACTCACACGTTTTCCAGTTAATCAAATAAGCGGCAAAAGCTGGCATTTTAATGTTATAAGGACTAGTTTTATGACAGATTTTTAAGCAGGTATTAAAGGCAATTCGGCAAGTTGTTAAATATTGCAATTTTTGATATTATTATTATTGGAATATATTATTCCACATTCCTTACCTTACTCTACGCTGAAAATTCAAAACGAACCAAAACTTGCAACTATTTTCGAACTTCTTGCCAAACTAGCATTTTCCAACAATAAGTTCTGATGGCCTGTTAAAAATAATTCCACAAGTGCTAGCCATATTCAGCCTGGCCATTTAAAGACCGGAAGAGTACCGACAACTTTCGTATCGCTTTTTTAGACAGCCGGACAACCGCAGAACAGACTCAATGGACACCCCTACCGGGCCGGAAAGCCAAGACCGCAAAATGCTTTTGAGCCATTTTAGAGGCTTTTCTATGGCTGAGATTTTGCGAAAGTGCAACTGGCCATGGCAAGTGCAATGCAAAATTTAATACACTTTCAACCGTCGCAGTCAGACCAACGAAAAAGTTTTCGCATAATTTTCACAATGAACATGTACACACGAAGGGACTTATATTTATTTATATATGAGCTTATATATTTACGTATATGAGAAAACTCAGTGGGTGTTGGGTGTTAGCCCTCCATTCACGTTGGCCAACTTTTCGACAGTGTTTGTGAGTCACCGAGCTTGACTCGGATATAATGGCCCGTCTGCGGCCAAAGGACGACTCCTCGAATGGTAAAAATAGTCTCGGGAAATTTCAACGCAAAGTAGCAAAAGTTTGTCGTTCAATGTCAATTATATTGAGATTTTTGCATAATTTGAATTGACTTTGCTCCGACGCCTCGGCTTTGTATGCTCGATTTGGTATTATAAGCTGAAAGCCACTGATCTAAAAATACTAGACATTGCCGGCGGTAATGCCATCGAATCTGGCCTAAACCATGAGCTATATTTGCTCCATGCTCCATGGAAATGTCCCATTCATAGTTGTTTTTCCATTCTATTCCCTGGCCATTTTTGACACGTGTCAGTTTCAATATTTGCCCAAGCAGCACGTGTGTGGTAAAATTTCCAGTTTGTTACCTATATAACAATTTAAAAGAGGCACTTCACAACTTGCTGACTTGGTCAGTCAGTCGGGCCGGAAATTCTAGAGGAAAGTTAAGTTTTATGTGCGCAAAGACTGGTTCTGCAATTTTAATGAAAGCCCCAAAATGGTCAAGGCAAAAAATCAACAATAAGCCGAAAGAAATTTTCACAAACGGAGCGGGAGAGTGCTGTCCATACATGGGATATGTGATTTAATTAAATGAAAATTTCTACATCTAAAGAACCATGCGCATATGGAGATGTAATTTACATGATATGCATTTTCTCATTGTGGCTTCTGGTATCCTGAAATTTTTGCTCATGTTTGCAACCGGAGATTTTGGTTGCACAAAACAAGCAGTGCCATTGCACAATCTCAACAAGGCCAAAATAAACAGAAGTGATTTTAGACAGACGTGGGTAACATAACATAAATTGGCATGGCTAAAAGGTTCGTCGATTGTATTTTAAATATGGTATGGTAGATAAAACAGTAAACAGTTGTTAAATAGCTTTTCATTTTTTCCATGTGTTTCTATTAACCAAAGAAGTCTACGAAGTGTAAAATCAATTAAAACATGACTGGCACAATATCAAGTCAATTAAATAATATTATGTTCACAGACAGCTTCCACAAACACCTTCTACTTAAAGCTTATATACACCATAAAGTGCTTTAAATTTTTAGCATATATTTATCAACTTTAAATTGAACAGAGAGGCGAAAAAGGTCCTGCCAGTCCGGCCATTCTCTAAGTGACAGGATATTAAATGATAGCCGGCAGCTAAACAGAATGCGAAGCAGACTAATGTTTTTTTTGCCCGAACGAAGCGAGCGTATCAAAGCAGATGCAAATGATTCTATATCGCGGGTCCTGGGATCCAGGGATCCTGAGATCCTGCGATGGGAGGTGGCTTTGGCAATTTAACGCCACTAATCGAGTGACATGAAGGCAATAATTCCAATTTGGTCCTGTCACGTCCTGTGGCGGTCGCGACCGCTGAATATGTACAAGTGGGCTGCCTCGAGAGCCTCCGTCTCTCCAATTATTCGAATCGCAGGCGCAGTTAAGCCAAAGGCAGCTAAAACGTGCCTGGCATTTTATTCATGCTTAACAGTATAATTTTTGGTTGCTCGGTTGTCTATAATTATTTATAACTCACGTGCCACAAACAGTGGGAGTGCCGGCAGGACGAAGAGGACGCGCAATGCGAGCTTCTTATACCGCATTACGCATACGCCACGTTGTCAAAGGGCAAGCACGTGCTGCTGCCGCCTGAATTGGGCTTTCAGTTCTTAAGTGCGCTTAGCCGGCCGTGTGCAGATACACAGTGAACAATAAATATTCTAAAATGTTTTATAATTATGTCTATAAGGATGAGAACCCTTTAAACTGTACTAGTCAGCCATTGATGCCATAGTTAATGAATGAATGCAATATCTTATCATAAAAACAATAACGATTGGAACTGAGTTTTACCTAAGCTTAAAATACCTCATAAAAGTAAGTGAATTTGAGAAAACCGATGTGATTATGGATTATTCATGTTGAAGTATTTATAGTTCAGCTATTTTTTTGGCCGTGTTCAGGGAATTTTGCGGCAAGGTCGTCTCGCTTGTTGACAGTCAACTTGAGGTAGGCGGACAGGGCCGAACTTGTCACGCAAATGCGTCGCTGCTTGTCGCCTGACACTCGAACCCCGGGAAAGCTGGAGATGGAACCCGCACACCTCTTGTTGTCCTGGCAAACAGCGAGATACAAATGCGATATGATGTTTCATTCGAATTGGTCCGGCGTGGGCGTTGGCTAAAAATGAAATATGACTTGACAATTCCGCACTGCCGCTGCTCAACAGTTGCTGTTTTCGGCCGGGCTTACTAGTCCGAAGCTGGCCAGAAAGTTGCCCGGATAGCCACGGCTCGTTAATCAAATCCCAAAAAGGATAGTCGAAACTTGATGCAAACTGGGACGGCCTGTCAGTGTCAAAGCTTGATAAATGAAGTGGCCAATGATGGGTCTGCAAATCCCGGAATCCAATGGATTTCCCCCACCCTTCCGCTCCGGGCTACTTTGCATGCAAGCGGCTATTTTACATGCGACGACTTCTTTGACTCCTTAATTAAATAAACACTCTGTGAAAGCGTGCATTCAAAAATAAGAAAAAGTGGGTGGAACGGAAAAATCCCCTGAAAGCTTTAAGCTGCCGCTGAATAAGCATGCGACAAAAGGACACTGGGGGCGCCATTCAAGTCGCCATGAAAGGATGGCAAAGCCACGGCGCGATGGGGCTCTTACTTGCGGCAATTTTCGCACTCTTTCGCAATGTCAGCCAGCCGGCACATAAATTACATGGCACTTACTTTGCGCCCTGCAAATGAACCTGCGGCCACTTAAAGTGCAAGAGTGCTTTCACAATGCCATTGCCCGAATTAAATATTAAACCCACAGAGCCGGTGACGACTATGAAAAATGCATTTCTTAATCCATTAGCATTGCCATTTACTTAAAAATAGTATACGAGCGAATGCCTGCAGTCGTTCCGGGGGGTCCACAATCTTCACCCTCAGCACCCAAGCCCCTCCATCTCGCGAGTCCTCGGGACACTCAGACAATCGCATGCAAACAATCGATGAATGAATAATGGCAGAGTCCTTCCACCCTTCGACAATTTACTCGGCAGCTCACATGCGGAGACGTAGGAGCGACAACAGCAATCTGTCAGGCAATTTGCAAAAGTGCATTCCAAACTTCCGCATGTGCATCTGCAAGCTCAGCAGAAACTTAAATCGGTTTGGAAATAATCATCGAATGGCTTAAAACAAAAGAGAATACAGCAGTGCCTGACAACTCAAATATCTCAAGGATCGGAGGCTGCTTCATTGCTAGATTCAGATACAGAATAGAGCTTAATCATGTCTAAATTAGCTGAGAATCCTAAACATTCAACTTTAGCATAGAATCAATGAAGTACGTAATGGCTATGCCCGAGTTACGGAAGTGTGTCATTCATTTGGTGGGTGGACTGGCGGCCAGTCAGTCGGTTTCTTTGCGGCCTCGACCTGGGTCTGGTCTGGGTTTTCCATGGCGTTGGCCATGTCCCAGTGCGGGTCTCTAGTCTCGAGGCAACAGCCACAAAGGCGCACACACATATGTACGTGCTGCTCGAGCAAATGTCTGTTCCCATCACACGTTCCTACGTCCTTGCGTCCTTTGGACTCTCTCGACCCCTTCAAAGTGCCCCTCCATTCGTGCACCGGCCCAATCTCAATTCTTTTGGCATTGACTGTCAAGGCGGTCCGGTGAGAGAGTCTTGTTCTTGGTCTTGGTTGTGGTCTGGGTCTTGGTTACCTTTAGCTGGTTTTAGCTCGGTTCCACTTCCTTGACTTGTCTCGCTGCACCTGCCTTGTTTATTCTCCACTCTGCCCCGTCCGCCAGCTGTTTATCCTGCCAGCTCCTTGTTTATTTGTGTCTATCCCCTGCCACTCGTTCCACCTCTTATTCTGGCTATTTGCAATTTAGACAAGTTATCGATTCAAGTCAAATATTATTAGAGTAATGGCTTTTAGCATTTTCTGTTTCTGTTCTGTTTCGCTTTCCCCTTTGCAATGCTCGTTGGCACCACTTGTTCAATTAATCATTAAGAGAGTAATTTCGCAATTGTCGCTGTCAAAAAGAAATGAATTAGAAAGTGCTTACGAGCCAATAACTGTTATAAAGCTGTTAAGAACAAATGCCTTGAAATTGAAGCTTTTCTAGCCAAGTTTAAACCGGAGTAATAAGCGAACTTAATGGAAATAGACACTTGACCTGAGGTAGGAAAAGATAGTTTTATTTTTCTGCAAATTTGCATATCCCCTCTTTGCTCTGCAGGCAACATAATATTTATAGATCCTGGATGAGCAACTAATTTCAAAGCAATAAAATGGCGTAGAAAACTTGAGTCTAGTGGGGAGTGATTTGCTTTTAGCCCATAATGAACCCTACTTTCATGCTTTAAGTAGCTTACTTTAAATCATCGAAACAAATGGGCGGGTTCACTGGCCTAATGGACTCAACAAAAGTTTTATCCTCGCGCCAGGCGGTATATCGCTATAATCAATTTTCGTGCCCAATCTGGCGAGGCAAAGATTTGCATATATAACCTTTAAAGTTTCGTTCTGCACCCCTTTTTATATAAGTTGGCCATGAAGTAAGGTACTTTACCCACTCCGGAATTAGTAAACGCATGAAAAATTTAATGGCTCCACAATGCGTGCAGTCAATTGCGCCCCATTTGGAAAAAGGGGGTTTCCCCGGCAAAACGACTTCCGCTTGATTTACAGCTACATTTGTAAGTAGACACAAAACACTTAACAGCTAAAAAGGACTTTGCATAAGTAATGAGCGGAGGCGAGCCGCGCCAGCCGCCTTGCATGCATATGTCTGCGGCACGGCGAGGACTTTAAGATCTTGAGCGCAGGACGAAGGAGGACCCAGCCAAAAGCTGAAACTAAAGCGTTTTCAGCGATGCGCAGCAGTGCGAGAGATCCCCCTGACTTTTTACACATAGCTGAACACACGCGGTCCGACCACCGAAAGGATAGTGCTGCACTGAGAGAAAAATCGTAGTAAAAATACAATTATAGTTTCATATATATAAATACAAGCTATTAAATGCTTAATCTGTGATTTTAGCTTTTTGGTTAAATATTTATAAACTTTAGCCGTAGTTATTATTTTTTTTCCCAGTGCATAGTTTCCGAAACACGGCATGTGAGTCGCTGAGTCCTCTCCATGACATCTTGATGGATGTGCGGGCGGCGAGCAGCTGCTCCAGTGGACACCCTCCATCATCCTTCATCCTTCGCCGCCATCAGCACCCTACACACCACACCCCTCGTAACCCCCAACCAACCGGACCGGATGAGCTCCATACTCCGGCTGACCGCAAAAACAAAACAAATTCCGCACTGATTGCCAAAAGGGTTCCGTGGCCACGCCCCAGTTCACCTACGTCGCACTCCATAACGGTGCTTTAAACACAACCGATTTCGGGGCCGACTTCATTAGGCCCCAAATCCGAGTGTTACGATGGGTGGATTGGGTGGCTGGAACTATGGGAGCTGACTAAAAATTAATTGGCTGCTGTGAGCCAGCCGACAGCTGCCATTTTGTGCCTGCCATTTGCTATGCTTAGACATGTCAATTCCCCACGCCGAAAACCCCACCCATCTGCCCAGCCAGCCAGCCATCCATCCTCCATCCATCCACTGGCCACCAGTGCCTCCAGGTAGCTTAAAGATTTATGATTAAGCCAACTAGTGGGCCTGGCGAGGAGGTATGGCCAAACTGAGGCAGGGGGGTGACCCAGAAAGTTTATCCAACTTTGGCTTTAACTTGGGCATTGGCTCATTGCGGCCCGTTTATCTATGAAATGAAGGAATCTGATTGCCAAACGAAGCGTTCCCAATGGGGCTTTCAACTGAAATATCGGGACGTTTGTTTGAAGATTTAACAGAATTTATGCAGCTTGCTGAATATTAAAATGTCAAATAGAACAGAAATTGATTGTATTTCATTGATGACAGTTTGTGCATTAATTCGATGAAGGGGCATTTCCATTTTTTTGTGTTTGCAAACAAAGCGGTTGCGTATTGCATTGACAGTGATGGAAAAGGTACTAGGAATAGTTCCTTGATTTGGATATTAAATATATTCAAATATATATGATCTATTTATTATCCTATTTTGCAAATTCTAACATATTTCAAACTATCTTTGAAGTCAAGAGAAAAGTTATAATATGTTATATACATCTTCCAGATATAGATACTACATATGACATAGATACTACATAGAGTTAAAATATTTTTAATTTTTTTTTTTGAAAAATCTTGTATCTTGTATATGCTTGGCATCACTGCCCATCTGGTGGTTTAAAGTGCTGTCCTGGCCACCCTTCTTCTCGAGATTTGTGCGTGTCGCAGCTTATGCTCTGGCTTAAGCGCTTAAAATGCTTTTTGACAACAAAAACAGCAACAATAACAACAATAGTAGTAACAACAAAATGTCTGATGCCAGTGGTAGAATGATAAATTCGCTCCCCTTCCCATTGTTTTTGGATGGCTTTTCTCGTGTAAGCCACGCGCCGTCTCGCAGCTCCATGCCCACAGAAATCCCAGTCATTTGACATCCCACTTGCCCATTTTCCATTTTCCATTGCACCCAAACTCCATTTTCCGCACAGTAAGATATCTGTGTAAAATTTCATTGCCTATTCTGTTTTCCTTTTTTTTTGTGTTTGTTGTGTTTGACGCCGAAAATCGCAGCTTCACCAATTTGCGCTCAATTAATTTTCCAGCTTCTTGTCTCGCGCCTTTTTTTCGCTTGGCTTTTCTTTTTATATTTGCGGCTGTTCTCTTGTTTATCATTTTTCGTCCCAAGTATAATTTATTAAGTTGCTAACATTTGCGAGCTTTTCGCGTTTACTTAAATATTCACGACCATTGACGGGACGTTGTAATTCAATTTACAGTCCTTTTCATGGCTTTTGATGGCTGTGCTATGCAGTAATTGCGTTTACTGTTATTAATTAACTGGCGTTTAATGCAGATTTTAAAATGAAATTAATTATGCATTAATTATGTTGTCCTCGCGTAATCATAATTCACGTGCTCGCACTGCAAGTGCAATCGCTTAAAATGGCATTAACGCATGTTGCATAATTGCATGGGTCTTGTTTCCAAATGGTCGATTGATCAAGTGGAAAATATGTCCAGAGTTCAAAATCAAAGGATTTATGCATCTGGACTTTTCAACAGAGATAAGCGTAATAGCATTAACATTTTATCCTTAAAAACTTAATTCCCGCTAAGCTTTTAGTGCACATAAATGCGGACAAAAAATGTATATTAGTTTGGTATATATCATTTTAGCTACTTGATTCCTTTCCTATAGTTGGTTATGTTTAAGTAGATTATAGTAAACGGATCAAATTGTTTTTGCAAAAATTTAAATTTGTATTATTATACAACAAATTGGTCAACAACCAAAGCCATGAATCATTTAGTTAGATTAATTTTGATATTACACCTTTAAACGCGTTTTTAAACATTTAATCTGGTTATATTACTCATACGCCTATTGGTCATGAACACAATTATTCAGCTTACATTGAAAGTTGGATTTGCATAATTATGAACAGAGAATAGAATATAAAGTCCATTTCAATGCCATTTGTGTGCCACATGTAACTTACGTAACCGATGCAATTAATGTACTGCACGGTTTACTCATATCCAGTTGCTACTTGCGCCATTGTGCCTTTGAATTGTAAGAGCTTAATCCTTGGGATCTAATGCCTGCTGTTCGCTGGAGATTTCAACTTCCGTCGCAGGACCCTCTGCAAAGCCCTTGACAGCAGGCAAATCCCGATTTCGTCCTTTCTTGCCTCCAGTTGGCGGGCGTGTGCCCGTGCAACTAGAGCAACAACTGCTCCTGTAACTGCCACTGCAATATTTTTCACACTTGATATAACAAGCAGCCATTTGTTGGTCCTCCTTCTTGCTACATTGCCCACTTTGCCAAGGATTGATCCAGGTGTGTGTGCGTCGCCCTTTCTGCTTGTATTGGTGCCCGTGCTCGTGTTTGTGTTTGTGTTTGTAATGGCTCCCAAAGCGCACAAACAAAACTGTCATCAGTGTTGCAACATCTGCAGGGGGTGGACGGCAGCAGAAGGCGGAAGCAGCACTCAGATAAATGCAGTCCTCAAATCAGCCATTCGTTTTCGAAAATCGAAGAACTACCGTTTAACTGCCGCCGGAAGCAGCACTCACATAAATGCAGCAACGAAATAAGAAAGGCCTTTTGAAAGTCACGGAAATAGCTTTTCCATTTCCGGTTTGGTATGTTATAATATTTGTGTAGCTAGCTTGAAGTTATTTAGCTTAAATAAATACTTTAACCATACAAAAATGATACTGTTGACTTTAAACTTTTTTATAATAATATGACATTGAAACTAAGTATAGAAATCCTTGAATAATGCTGCATTTATGGTTTTTTTTTTTTCAGTGTGATTGCAGGACAGAAATATGTCGGCAGATGTTTCCAGAGCCGAACTAAGTCAAAGCGAAATTCACCAGCGCTCGTTTGCCGCCCCTAATGCAATTCTTATGCTGCAGTTGCTCCGGCGCCTGCAAAGGAAGCTTCCGTTGCCATCTTGCTGGCATTGTTTCTGGGCTTCCCTGTCTGCGCCAGCGGTTCGTCCTGGCCAGGACGACAAAGGCGCCGCGCTTATTAAATTGTCTAACGATGAAGCTCCGCTCCGCCCTGCCAGCCGATAGACACCAGCGATTCCATTTTTCTATCCGGACTTACTTACGTTTGCCAGCTTTGATCGAAATATCTGAGACATAATGCAATCTGCACACCGCCAACGCCATTCCCACCAGCAGCTTCATTAAATGCAACTCGTGCCTCGTGTTGGCGACATCGCAGAAGGTCCTGGCCCGAATGTCCTTGCCACGTTTCTGTCGCTGGCTTTGATTATTATACTCTTCCACTTGGAGAGATTATTATTCGGATTGAGTTGCAGCAAAAGGAATCCGTAAATATCCATACTTTTCCACAATTCCAAGTACGTTTTTCAATTGATTCGCATTTACCGATTTTAAAGTGCAAATATAAGACATCTTAAGATTTAATATCCTTTCATCTTCTCCTTCACTTTTTTAAAGCCTTAGAAATTTAACAACTTTCACAACTTCTCACTCTTTTTCCCTTGCCACAAGTAATTAATATTAATTTTCATGAAGTTTTCCCCCAACTCATTTTCGTTAGAGTAAACTATGAAATTATGGAAAAAGAACTTTCCCAACTAAGATTAGCCGCACAAGCCAATCCTGGCGCACAAGTGACTTACTCAAGTGTCCATTGAGTCCCTTAACAAAAGGTGGCTGCAAAAAATACCTCTGTTCCGGACATTGAATGGGACAAAGGACTCACCTTTCACCAGCGTAAGGATGCCCAGCGGCATGACCAGCACGGCTACCATCAGATCGGTGATGGCCAGCGACATGAGGAAGTAGTTGGTCACATTCTGCAGCCGGCGCTCCCAGGCGATGGCCAGGCAGACAAGGATGTTCCCGGCCGCCGTTCCCAGGACGAGGACTAGGGCCAATAGGGCCCAGTAGTTGTTCGCATCGAAGGGTACGTCCTCGAAGGTCGCACTGATGGTCGCATTGCCGGTGGCATTCCACCTGGCCACCTGCAGTTGATTATGCCGACTGGTGGCATTAGCAGCCGGTCGCTGCGCCTCATCCTCCTCCCACAGGACCAGGTGCTCCGAGCTGCTCCAATCGTCGCCACCGCTGTCGTTGTAGGCACCTAGCGAGGCATACACATCCTCTTCCATTCCGCGTTATTATTCCTATTGTGCGCTCTACTCTGATTGCTGGAAATGCAGCATGCTAATTAGCCCTCGCATATGCAACGCAAATCGCAAGAAAAAAATAAAAAAAGAATGGGAAGGAATGGAAATGTCCTCGCGCCGATTCTGATTCCGATTCCGATTCCAATCCGATTCGAATTGCAAATGTAAAAACGGCGCACCGGAAATGAGCGAGGGACGCGGATTCAGGACTCGCGAAAGGAAAAGGACGAGAGCTCACGGCACCACCAGGACGATTTCTACGGCAACCGAACGGATATTGGTGGCAAACATTTTACGCCACCAAAGCGCCGGAAGTTAGAGCTGCAATCGAGAAAGGAAAAGAATGAAAACATTAATGAAAACTATTTCAATAGGCTACTTATAGAGAAAACCTCAAATGTAGATGCTTAATTAAGAATAGCACGTAGTATTTATATAAAATTAATTGTAAAGACATAACTTTGAAATGACTAAACATAGCTACTTGAACTTAATTGCTCACCAAGTAAATTACCTTGGCAGCAAATTGGATACATTTAATGAATTCCTGGAACGACCACGAGTACAATGGCAGCCACGAATGGTATCACAAACAGGAGTTGCCACCAAATTGGCCTTCTAATTTACGAAATACACAATGATACCCCCACTTTGCTTTTTGGCTTTGATCGGGTTGCCCTGCCAGCCTTACTCCCACCAATTGGCTTAAAGTCGATAAGTCATAGGACAGCTCTATGAGTAATAATTAATGGGCGGTCATAAATTATTCAGACCACCTCCGCCCACTCTTGTTTACTCGATTTACCGTTCAGCATTCAGACGATTGAACGACATAATTGCATTTGATTTGCAGGAACTGAGGAGCTGAGGGCAATCGCCAGTGGCCGCAGGGCAAAAAGGGACTTTGAATAATCGAAATCGATAGTGATAAGCAACAATAACAGAAATCAAATCAATTCTCCGCCTGCGTATGTCACAAACATGGATAATTAATTGAGACATATTTCACGCAACAGACACAGACCCACAGACCCTATCATGAAACAATGAAACAATGCCCATATCCGAATTCAAAACAGCCCTAAAAGCCCAGGAAACCGCAGACGGGGACCACGGGCAGCGGTGGAGTATCTGGCCCCAAAACAGCACTAACATCGAATTTATTTCCAAAACAAACAAATAACACAATGCCCCAGCCGCAGAAGCATAACTTAGAGTGGTCAGGCTGGGTGAGAAGGGGCAGGAGTGGGCTATTTTAGAAGCTGTTCCTGGATGGACCACACAAACAACTAGATACGCTACACTTGAAAAAAACTACTGCTTATAGCAAATAGAAGGGATGATAAGCTGATATAACTCTGTGATGCAGGTTAGTTTAAAATCAAGGTAAGTAAGCACATGTATAAATATATTATATATATTTTACTTTAATTGATGGCATTTTCGCTCAGTGCAGCCAGAAGAACAGCAGGCTCAACGTTGCAAAACAATACACAACAGTGGCCGAGATCGAAGGAATGGAGTGGACTGGATTGGGTTGTAGAGCAAATCGAGGAAACTTCGGAAAGGACCTCAACTTGACAACACCTTGTTGACTTTGCAAGGAGCTGGGCTGCCGTTTGCTGTCTGCACGTCCTGCCAAATGCTCAAGTGTCAATGTTGTTGTTAATTAATTTCCCGACTGACTGAATGAGTGACTGACTAACTAACAGACTGACTAGCTGACTGATGCATGCCACCAGATAAGTGGGGCTCCTACTTCCGTCTGACCCTTTAGTGGAGTCCAGGCGGGCGCCTTGATAAACTGTTTGTTTGCCCCGCTGTTGTTGGCCAAGTTGTAGTTGCTGTTGCTGTTACCTCTGTCACTGCAGCCGGCTAATGACAGCCAAACGGCCACTTCAAATGTGCTCGTACATGGGTCAAAGGTCGGGTGCGTGTCGAGTACTCACTCCTCTGTCTGTGTGTGTGTGCGTGCATGCCAGTTGGCTTGTGTGGGTGTCAAGTGTTTAAATTTCCAGCTGCTACAGTTATATTTATAGATTAGTTGCTAATACAGGACACCAAACAGGCTTGTGGGACAGATAGAACGGCTCAAGAGCTTCGTAGCCTATTGCCTTTAAAGTTCAATATTTATAATTATAATTATGTATTCCGAAAAGGGCAAGGTTTATAGACCCTACCTGAGGAATGGTATATATTAAATATTTCAAGAAAACAGATAGATTCTTATTGTAATTTTGCCGACAACAACACGCAATTTCAAGAATAGCCTCTTATCCCCCCAAAAATTCCCCTCTTTAAAGAGTAAAAATAACGTGAAATTCCTTGCAGGCGAAAAATAGCATGTCAGCATATTACAGAACCAACAAAGTCAGCCGGAGAGCCCATAATTATTATTCACTCCCCACTCCCGACCACCAATGGACATGAATTGCAGAAAAGCCATATTTTTGTGGCGCATGGCTATGACTATGGGTAGCCAGGTGGGCAGGTGGTCAGGTGGGCAGGTATCGAATAAAAAGCGGAGCACCATTAGTCATATTAATCCCGGCGGAGTCATTAAGTCGTAAAACAGCGAAAGGTAGCCAAAATGCGAGGCAGTCGGGCCAAAAAAGAAAAAAACTCCACTCGGGCGAGGCGACGCAGGACGACTTTTGTTTGTCTGTCACTTCATTGATGGACATAAACCGACTATGTGGGTCAATTTCGGCTGTTTGCCGCCCCGTCAAAGTCAATAAATAAGTAAATGGCACGAATTTGAGGTGTTCTAGGCGTTTATATAATTTGGTCAAGGCACTGAAGGCAAATAAAATGGCGAGTAAATGGTTCATATCACTTTTCTTCCAGCTTTGTAATAAATGGTAGATAGTGAAACTACTTGTTTACGATACGTGCTGAGACAAAGAAACATAAATATTATATATGTTGCTTTTTTATCTTCAGAAAAGTGTAATCAGCATTTCTATATTTTTGTTATCGAATTTGAATTCAAATATAGACCCCTTCATTTACTATGAATTACTATGATTAAGAAAGCCTTTTTTAACCCATGATGTGCAGAAGTCGACATTACTTCCGGGGAAATCCAGTTCAAGTCCCCAATCCGATCAGTGCTTCCACTCAATTCCACACCAGAATGGCAGAATGCCATTCCAAGTCCATCGAGGCTCCCCGAGGGCAGGAGTGCAACTAATCGCATGCTCATTGCTCATCTGCCGCCCATTCCTCGTCACATTGCTTATCCGCAGCGTAATCTGCCGGCTTCCATGGGTGGCGCACACATCGCATCACGCATACGCCACGTCGGCCCACCCAAGGGCGCATATCTGTTTCAGTAGCTCTGCGAATGCGAACTGCCTATGGGGCACAAAAAAAAAAAAGAAAGCGAATGGAAGGAAGAAAAATACAATCCGAGGTACCGCAAACACTGCGCAAATATTTGCTTTAAAATATCTTTCACATGTCAGCGACAAGCGGCCACGGGGGAAATGGCGGAAAGAGAAAACTCCGGGAAACACGGGAGCTTGGAAGCACGGCAAAAATGGAAAACTGAGACAGGTGCGGTCGCTCGGTATTTTTATTTGCCCCGGCAGCTTAAGCACGCAATTTGATTTAATTTCTGTTCGCTTTATTTATTTATGGTTTTTTTTTTTTTTTGCAACGATCAAAGCGAACGATGAAGCCCGCAAAAATTTTCGGGGCCAATGAAATTTGAATTTAAAACTCAGCATGGTAAGGAGCGATGACATTTGCTCCCTTGCGAAATTCAATTGCGAAATTCGCTTGCCATTCACATTTTAATGAATTCTATATGAAGCTCGAAAGTTAACCAAACACAAAGTCATATTAGCAGCGAACAAAGGGCTTAAATCGTCTTAAGAACTATCAAGCTTTGTTTCCCGGAAACAATTTTCCAGCTCTCTCACCTGAAAGTGGAAATTTTGGCCATCCATTTTCCCCTCTGTCAACCAGAATTATGTGCATGCATGTCGACTACTTTCGGCGCTGATGTAATGCGTAATATTCCGTTAACTAGACTTTTCCGGCTTGCCGAAAACAATTTCATTCCGTCAACTTGGCGAACCGCACCCTCTGCGGTGGAACCACCAACGATTAATCACAGTGACTATATTCTGCACAACACTTTTGCATGTTTTTCAGCGCAGTTGCTCCGCGGTGTTGAATCAGATAAAAGTTAAGCTGGCAAGTTATGGTTACTTATGGAAAAAGATCTATTGAAAAATAGTTATTTACAAGTGTATACAAATGAATATTGAGTACTGAAAAATTTACCTACAAATAAATATATGTAAGAAGCCAGTTTAAAAGCGACATATTTTACCAAATGTCAGCCCAACTTTTGGCTAACATATGTAAGTTTCCTCTTATTAAGTATTTTGTCATGCAAATTTAAAGACTCACGGCAACATTTCCATATGCCCCCAAGGTAGAGAAATTTCTGTTTCAGGCAAAGCTCAGAAATATTCCTTGCTATTTCCATTCGTAACAAACGCTGCGGCATGCCATTAATCACACAAAGCTGCCTCCAGTCCCTGTTTTCCGGATACGAACTTCCTGGGCGAGCCGGGAGCCCAACTAGTTGTCATAGCAAGTTGACACTTAAAATGTTAGCTAAATTTACACATGCACTCAGCTCGAAGTCAACAAATGAAGAGGCGGGCTGGCGATGCCAAACAATGCTCTCGAAGAGCTCAAGGATACACCTTCCACCCCGACCATCCATCGGTGGCTGGATCCGGATGGCCCATTGGTGGCCCTGGATGGGCGTGGTGACTGATGGCAGGCGGCAACTCTAACACTTATCGTTCATTATTATCTATCGCCATCGCCATCGCCGCAAACGCCGGAAACTTCGCAGAACCCACTTTTCCACAGAACCACCCACTGCCCACATGGTCGCACACACTTAATTGATTTCTTTACTGTTGCCCCAGCCATTTTCTTCGCGACGAAAAGGAATCACCACGGTTCGCAACTTTTCCAGGTCAATTTAAGGTGCATCAACTACACAGGAAAAGCAAAGGATTTAATTGAAAATATCTAGCAAATAGAAAAATGTGTTGTATACAAAATGAATAAGAAATAGTTAAAATAACTAGTTAGATTTAAGAGATGTGAAATTGTAATAACTAGCACTCAATGGGGCCTCCTCCTCCTCCTATAAATAGCTAATGAATCGATGCTAATCTAGAGGGACATCTTCCTCGGTATCCTTGTCATAGTTTCCACCACAGCACACGGAGCAATCTCGTCCTCCCGCCCACGACATCGGTGACCCTTGAGCTTCTTCCACGGCTTAGGGCCTGGGCTATAAATTAAATTCTTATGCGAGAGGGCTGGCAATTAAGGCACGGATGTGTGACAAGGAGCGGGATGCAGGACGCAGGATGCGTTGGCGGTTTGGGTAAGGCTGCGGACGCAGAGGAGTGGACAGTGTGGGATGGTTACCCGTGTGGTTCCATTGACAATTTCATTAGCTTGTCAGGCGCAAGTTTCCAGTGGCGTAATGCCAGGAGCAGCGCCACTCGCTGATGCAATTAGTAAGCGAGCTAAACTAATTAACCAAAGCCGGGATCGAGCTCATCGGAACTCCCTTCATTTACGGCTAATGTCAGTCTGCCTCGCACAGAAATTAAACAAGATAAGATGGTATTTTAAAATCAATACTATAAATAAAGTTAATTTGTGCTAAAATTCATATTAATTAAGGTTTATATAACAGATTCTTTCTTGTTTTAGAATTGGTTTTTTTAGAGGATTTTCTTGAAAGTGCACCTTAAGTTGCGGCTCACACGTATTATTCTTTTTTTTTTCCCTGGATTTCCCATTTCCCACGCACAGAGCCGCGGCCACGCCCACGCCCTACGCCCCCACATGAGTTATGTAAGCTCATTTAACAGCCGCCTAATTGCTAGGCAATTACACGGGAAATTGACAATGGCAAAACAATTAGAAGGACACTGCCACTCTGGGCACAATGGGGCGTGGCCAAGGCAAACACTTACACACACACACAAACACGAAACCGCCTTTCACCCAGCCTCCGTACCCGGCCAAGAATAAGGATTTGGCCGAGAGGAGTCAAGGCCGAAGTGAGACATATCCGGGAAAATCAAATAAATTATGGCAAGCTGGGCGCAACAAAAATCGTCGAATGTGCAAAGTCGGAGGAACGCGGAGACAAAGCACGGGAAACCCAAATCAAATTGAGATTTATGAGTCCACTGATGTGTGTCGAGGTCAGTCCGAGTACGAGTCCTTTCTATCCTGCCAATGTGTCCGCTGTTGTTGTTGGCCATATTCACCATTAGGCCGGATAGACATCTGGCTTCAATTTTTCACGTTGTGTCTTCCATTATTGTTCGGCCAGGATTCGCAGGTGTGAAGGAAGCATTGTGCCGGAGCGGAAAAACCCAGAACAGCGCATAGAGGAAAGTTTTCATCGCCGGCCAAGGCGGTCGAAAGTATTATATCAGCACGTATAATTTATTATATTGATTTGCTCAGTGACAAAACAAGAAAAATTGCAGGAAATACGTCTGGCATGGCAGTTAGATACCCTTTCATCAACGTATTTGATTCAGCATACGAAAGGATATTTAGAAATCATAAAATGGGTTTATATAATTCTTAGTTTCTTATCAAAATAAATTTAGCTATATACTTTATATTGCTAACTAGACTTGTAATATCTAAATAGTTGACAAAGTCAATGGACTCTTGGATGATTTCATGCAGGCAGTGAAGTACGGGAAGTGAATAAGCTATCAAATAGTTGACCGCATTTCCCAATTTTTCTCATTACGTTTCCGAACACGAGTTTCGTAGGAAATGTTGATGGGATATTTACCTATTTGCGTGCATCAATTATTTATATAACTCCCGTGGGGCAGTTACGCCTTCGCAGCGCCTCCACCGCCAACTCCCTGTGTCAATTTCGATTTGTGTCATAAATTGGCAGCTGTGTGTGGTGGGGCATCGAAAGGGGGGATGGTGGGTGGGGGATGGCAATAAAAATAAGCGGCCATAAAATTCAATTATGGCCACAACAAGTGCAGACATCGCTGGGGCACAAACACCAGTAAACAGCCGACAATGTTGGCTCCCAGGCAATCATGACAATCAATTGTGGATGCATCCGTGGCCCGCATGTTGCAACCTACGTACATATGTACATACATTGGCATAGAGACTCCGAATTGAAATCGGTGGCAACCGCATAGTGAGTCTTGCTTCCCACAGCCGACATATGAATAATGTGGCAACCAACACACAACCAGCCCACTGGCGAACATGCAACATGTATCGCTACAATTTGGTTAGTTTTCACAGTCAGATGTCCTGCGACCACGTCCTGCCATTCGTGCCACACAGTTTTGTTACTTTCTAGCTGCAGCTACAATGTCAAGACGGACTTATGCACAGAGAGAAATCTTGCAATCTTTTTTAAATTCGATGATGTATATCATACATTAGTTAGTTAGTCTTAGTCCTGATTTAACTAATACTATTTTGGGATTATCTAAGCTAATACGTATAATCTCAGTTCTTGAGTGCTTTTCTCAGTGCTCCCATTTAAATTTAAATCTCATGCACCCTTATAAATTCACAACAGTGCATCCAAAGTGTACTTACCACACACACACACAGTCGTGCAACACTAAAGACCCCTTTTCGTGTGCAACGAAACTTTGGGAGTCGTGCATTTGCGAATGAATCGATCTGCACAAACGCATCTCGTTTGTTAAGTGCCCCATAAAGAATTTATTTTATGCATACTTGGCACTTGAAAATTCCACAGAGGTACACATTCTCTAGGCGATTTGTCAGACGATGCGAATGCAACCAATAGTCAAGTTAATCCAAATATTTTCTTTAAAATATGCCCCTACTATTTGGTCGAGATATATGTATATGCAACAGAAAGCTTGTGATGCATACTAAGCTTGATGCATAGTATTTAAAAGTGTTTTTTTTCTTGCACTTCTATCCGAAGGATACGAGAAGCCGTAGCCATCTAATTTGCAGCTACATGGTTGCAATTTCTAAAAGTTCTCCACCCAGTGTTTTAAAATGAAATCAAATATTCATTGGCAAATATAATTGTCCAACTGTGTACTTGGCCCGGATTGGCCTTTTAATTAAGTTGCCAGCTCGGCAAATAGCTGGGCACTCGGCATTGGCATGCATGTTGTAAATGCTCTCCATGTGATTTCCCCACTGGACTCTTTTGCCGCCATGAACGTGGCCAAAACGGGCTAAAGACGAGACTCGAATGTATCTATATATATACATATATGTATCTACGAGTGTGTATTTGACTAGCCATTTAACCTGCGTCAGAAATCGACGAACGAACGAACGAGCGGACGGTAAAAGTACAAATGATAATAATAACTGCCACACATACCAGTACTTGGCCATAAAAACCAATGGCAACAAATATTGATAAGTGCAATTTGAAATATTTGCACAGCGTTTTGTGTTGCAAACACTGTAAATTGCATTTAGATAGATTGAGTATTTATGCTGCCGCATTGCACACGATTGCATTGCACTTTAGCTATTTGTAAATATTTCAACGCGATTAAGTGACAGTATTTTTATCGGTGTCGTTAACTATGAAGTGGTGAATTGCCAATTGTTTCTTAATAAGTAATAAGTAAGTAGTAGTAGTATTTTTATAAGATATGCGAATTAAGCTCTTCAATTTCTTGTATGCACATTTTTTAGGCCCATTTTCACACTTAAGCTAATGAGGCTATTATTAGTTGAAATTGGGTTATTGTCTAATGGCAGCACTTTATGGCTTTTTAATGAGCACCCGAAATGTGCGGGCCATAAATCAAAGCCTTAAATGCGAGGGCGGTTCTAATGGTTGGTAGAAGGGGGTGATGGCTGGAGTTCGAATAAGTTAACACATCAGCAATAGGCCCTCATATGCAGTGGTAGTATCGCATTATGCGAAGGCTTATCGGGAACTCAACATCGCCGGCATCGATGGCGAGGCTGCCTCCAGCCTAATGCCATTAAATCCTATCAATTTTCCTCACCCGGCTACAACAAATTTAAATATTTATGCTGTGGCTTAAGCTGGCAACAATAGCACGGCCCGGGAAAGGACTCAAAAATTGGCAATAAAAAGTTTGGCGTGGAAGGGTCGCCTAAGCAAATTGAACCCAAGAGCGTCCAAGCACTTAATTGAACCTATCAATATGTAAATATGTGCGTATATACGAATTTGTGCTGAGTGTATACAATATCCATGTGTTCATTTGAGCCGTTTTCTCTTCATATGCCTGTTTCTAATTTGCTTTCACTTTAATGTTGCTGCTCATCCTTGGTCAGTTATAAGTTTATTAGCTGCAGTACGTGCTTTGGTAAAAGAAAGAAGTTCATCTTGTGGCTTGCAATCAATAATTGAATTATCCAAAATATTGTGCTTTTTAACTGTGTTATTCTTTATGAAGTTTTTCCACGTACTAAATATTTTTAATAAATTTAATTTTATGAACACTTTTTCCATGCCAATAAAAGTGTCACATAATTCGGCTAATTAACTGCTGTCTCACATGTTCACAAGTACAAGTATGGCATATCATTCAGATTTCTGGCCAACATAGCTCCACCGGCGAGGCATCGCATTCCGCGCCACTTTGGTGTTATTTTTTTTGTATTTTCCTGGCGCTCATAAATTTTGCAGTGTCTGCGGCATGTCAGTGCCCCCCACTTTGCCCCACTTTGCCCCGCCAACCATTTGCCGCGGCGTGTGGTGCGTGATGCTGATGGTGGATATGGTAGATGGTAGATGGCAGCCAGCCGAAAACGAGAAAAATCTGTCAACGGCACTTTTCACTTTCCCTGGAAGGGAAAGCCCCTTCGCAGCAGCTCCTTCCCAGCATGTTGTGCTGTTTTATGCCACTAAATATGCCAAAGCGCGCGTAAATTGATTTAAACACGGCGACAAGGACGTGGCGGCGTCTATACGGATGCTTATGTGGGTACGTGGGCCACGGAGATGGTGATGGTGGAGGCGACTAGGTGGGCACTTAGCGCTCCCAGGATCCTCTTTAAAGTTGGAGCCCGTCGCCCTGCTAATAAGGAGTCTGCTGCTCCTTCCTGCCGCTCGGCTGTCAGGCATTACTGCTTAAATATTTGCATAAAGGATATCAACGAATTCCACGAAGAAAGCAGCGGCATTTCTGAATATTTCCCAGTATTTTGTCATAAAATATTTTGACTAAACAGTGGGTGGGTGGCTAGACAGAATTTCATGTTTTCTCTAGAGCATATGCAAATATAAAGCACCCACATTGCTGACATAGTTTAAGCCAAAGTTGCTCAAGACAAGTAGCTTGTTAACTTTTTATATTTATATTATGTGCGTCATATAAATAGTATAAAATTGTCATATAAATTGTAAACACGGCTGTGACACAGATACATTCTTTTGGTTTAATTATGTTTGCCACAGCTCAGCGCACTGGCCAAAATGTTTGCCTTGCAATGAAACGAAAATAGTCATATTTTTGGCGTAAACAACAATATTGCCCCTCGGCACCTACCTCAATTGTCAATAAAGGCCTGGTATATAAATAATCCCGTCTGCGTTACTCCAGTTGCCAGTTCGATTCTGTTCTGTTCTGTTCTGTTCAGTTCAGTTGCCATAAAACCGCCGCAATGGCCGCTTATAACTGGCCTTAATCAACAACAGGCCAACGTCAAACAATATTTTAATCAGGGTAGCCCTGCGTCCGATCGAACCTTTGGCCATAAATCTCGAACAAGCGAATAGAGGCAGCAAAAAGTTACGAATTCCAAAAAAGTACGACGTGCAACACACAAAAAAAAAAGAAATCAATTGGCCGTAGTGAGTTTAACTTGTTATGCGGGATTTTCCCGGACAAAAAGGGGAGGGATCCTGCGTCATGGCCACCACCATGGATAAAAATGAGAATGAGAATGATTACGTCCGAGAAGTTGTCTTGGACATTTGATTATTATTATTAACACGTGACTGAAACGAGGCTAATTGAAGCGAGAATTTAATTAAAAATTTTTACCCTTAATAACTGGCCGTGCGAGGCTGCTGGATGGAAGGTCGGCGGGAAATGCAGGAGGAAAAACACGGGGGTGGTCATAAAAGGCGTAAGAACAAAAAAAAAAATAAAAAATACAACGTGACATGGAGCTCTGATGGCCAACGATTTTCCTGCCATTGTCCGGCTGACGTTGCCCGTTTTGGTTACGCCTGTAAATTGTTCGATGGTCGTTTGCTCGTCTTTCGCTCTCTTTTATGAGCTTTTTTTTAATTGTCCGCCACGCATTTGGAATCGGCTCGCGCTCGTCCTTGTCCCCATCCATATCGTCCTTATAGTCCTTTTAGTCCATATCCTGGCAATGGATAAGCCGACACGCAGAATCGAGGATTCATTGGCCGCCGCTTGAGGAATGATGCTGCAATTTCATTGATGTCCTCCGCGCGGACCATTAATTGTTTAATTTATTGAGCCACAAACGAGTTTTATGAAGCCCATGTCATATAATTTAATCAACTGGGCGGTAGTTTTACTCAGATACGGTTGGGTAGTTTATCGCGGTGTAGGTTTTCGGTTCGAATCGATTCCGGCTGCTGTCAAAAGTCTATTGTTATTGAAATTCCGCAAAAATTCAGGCGAAATTAGAACAAAACTTTTAACTCAATTACAAAGTCATTGAAAAACAAATTGCAGGCACAAGCAGAGCGAAATGAAAAGAAAACATGAAGGAGGCGAAGGTGTGGGGATGGGGATGGTGCTGTTGCAAAAGTGTGGGAAAAGCCGAAAATGCATTTGTGGATACCACCTACCATCCCCAAATCTTCGCCCCACCCCCGCTGCCACGCCCCATTCGGTGGTTTTTCAACGAGTTGGGCACATAAAGGGAAGAAATTGCTTCGCTTGTCGCTGGAGAAAGTGAATTTCCTGCATTTCCACCATTTCTTCTTGGCCCTCGACCATACCATTACTATTGTTATTTTGGAGTTTTTAGTGTTTGCAGGTTCTTAATGGTCTCGCAATATTGTGGTTCGTTGTTGCTTGCCCGTTGACATGGCACGGCATTTGGCGCTTAAGGATGCAATCCGACTTGTTGGCGTGGTTCCGCATTATTTAGCCTTGCCGGAGTCCTTCGACTTAAGTTTGGCTGCCTCGCACCCACATATACGCCAGGATTATGCAAGGAAAGTGACTACATATTCACCGGCTTAAAAATAATTTCACTTTAGTAACTACTATATTCAAATGTGATAGCTAACTAGTTTTGAAAATGCATATTTAACTTTATTACTTAACTTAAAACATCTGAAGTCAATTTCAAAGTGGATTTTGATCTGACTGATAATTATATGACCTATTTTTTTCATATTTATATTAAATAATTTAAAATACCTATTTCGGCATCGTAGCACCTATTTCACTAATAGCTTTAAATAAATTGTTTTTTTGAAAACTTGACTCCTTCACCATAACAATTACTGTCATTATTTGAATACACAAATTTAAATATTACATGTCGTTAGCTGGATCGTCCACTTAAATTAATAAATTCAATTAAATAAACATGACTTACAAGCAATCGGCTTTAGTTTCCTGTCAATTTACATTTGTTGCTGGTTTAAGCTCAGGCAAATTATTTATTAATATAACGTATACGCCGTGTTAGACACCGTGTGCAGTTCAATTTCGAACAAACTATTTTTCAAGCGATTGAGCACATTCTAAAACGAATTCTGTTTCCAAATTGTTCAAAGCACAAATTTGGATAAATTTCTTTTCGAATCGCTGCTAGCACAGTTGATCACTTTTACCAATCGTATTTGAAAACGTCACTTGTTGGCAACCGTTACCAACTTTATTCCGCTTGAAACGCCGCTGATACCGTCAACGTGCAACGCCGTACAGGAACTGAAATGTGCGGATGTTTTGGCCAAACTGTTGCGACTGTGGCCAAAAGCAGGCAGCCGACAACAGCCGACGAACAGCCGACCGTTGCCCAAAATGCCGAGGATATTTAGCCTTCCAGTTGCAGCACCGCTTCCAGTGGGCAGGTGGCATGGGTAGGTGGCTTCTTATCAGCGGCACCAGCTGCTGTGATAGGGCCAAAACAGCTGATGAGCGGGCTCGGAGTGGGCGCCACGTCAGTCATCGTTAGTGGTCAACTTCCTGCTTTTTTGGCCTGTTTTAAATTGAACTTAGGGATATCAGGGATATATAACAGAAGAATCAACTTTAAAACAATCTAAAAATATACAAAAATAAATTGAAATTTTTATAATTATATAATAAATTACCTTTCCTTTTAAAAGCACACATATTTTACTATCTAATTAACTTAAAGAAATGAATATTTAGCACAGACAACCACTGTTCAAGAATTTCCCCTCCGACTTTCTTTGCGCTTGCGCCGATTTTCCCAACATATGGCCGGCTTTCCCCGCCTGGAAGCCGGGAAAACTATCTGTTGCTCCTGTGCATAGGAATGTGGACATAGCCTGGCCACCGATGGCACTATCCTGGTCGTGGGCCGTTGGACAAGACATTTGCATGCAGCGTTTTTGCACACGTTCGTATGCATCTTACATACCAAATCACTCTGGATGGACACTTGACCAGCACCTGGTCGCCAAAGTCCATCCAAAGGTCGTGGTCATCATCGTAGGCGACTCCACCCAGATGCTGCTGAGTTGGCACTTTGTGCGCTGCTGTCGGACCAAATGGTCCGAGCTGAGAGGTTTTTCTGCCTGCCGCCTGGCAGTGCGATATTTTTGGGGCAAATTGAAGTTGTGTGTTTATGTTTCGGTTCATCGATTGACCTGCCCCATTGAGCGGCACGCCCCCTCTAATGCGGCATTTATCGGCGACAGGAAACAGAAATGCTGCCATGCATAAACCACTCGAATGCATCGATGCATTTCCGCTGCACAATCAAATTACAAATATTTACACTTTATATCTGGACGCAAATTTGGAAAAAATGAATCTGGGGGCACGTGCCAAAATCTGTGATTTCAATTTTCGAGCTGTGCGGTTTTTTATTTGCACTTCCGTTTGCATTAGAATTGCCATGCATATTGATGTTCAAACTGATATCGTAATTGAATCCAAACAGGTGCAATAAAAGGAGTAGTATTTTTTTATGCAAACCCCAATAAGTAGGCTACACAAATGGGCTGTACTGCTTTAATGCAGCTTAAAAGACTGACTGACATCATGTACACTTATTAAGCCCCACCATCAACCCTTGACCAAATTCCTTGAACCCTTCTTGGGTTGACAGCCTTTCGGCGGCGAGGAATTAAGACCTTAAAAGCTTCTTGAAATTTGAACATTTTCATTAGGCCAAAGGGACACATGTGAATTCATTTAAGTATGTATATATAAATGTTTGTAAGTACTACGGACAAGCTGACCGCAAATAAGGAACTCTCACCCCGAAAATCAAACCCATTTCAATGCAAAACGAGAACTAATTTGAATAATTTACTTTCGCCAAACACGGTTAGCAACAACATCAAGAGCAGAAGCAACATTAATTAAAATGAATGGCGGACCGAAAAATTCAAAAGCCCCGAAAAATAAAGCACGAGTCCTTGCAGAACAACCTGTTAATCAGACGATGTAGCCGTCGGTTTAATCGTGGTAACTTCACGTACTCCTGGTTAACATTACGCCAAACTCGTGGTGGTCATCAAAAGCGGTTGGTGGATGCACTTCTAAAGTTCAACTAATTTGGGACACAAAACACTGAAAAAATGACATGATTTTTAATTAATTATCATCAGATTAAAATTGTATATAAAATTAAATATCTAAGCATGCAAAATATGTACATGATGCGGAATAAATATGTATCTAAATATATACAAATTTAAAAACTGTGCAGCTGAAAGGATACAAAATGAATTGAAATCAAGTTATATCGCGTATACGCAACGTTGGCCGCTGCTGACTGTTGAAGTTTTCGCTCATAATTCATCAAATTTTGCACAAATTGCGAGCATTTTGGACTGTGTGCCATGGGAAATAGCCGCAGTTGACCGACTGACACTGGCATAGATTTAGAATTTTTGCGAGGGCAACCCGTTGGTGGACACACACAATGCTTTAATCAGCCGCAAATGCAATGAGCCAAGCTGCTGCTGTTAATTAGCGTTAGTGTGCAAAAGAACTGGCAAGTCACGCAAAATCAAAGCGAAAAACGCCGGAGAAATTGTCACACGTAGTCGAATTATGTGGTCGATTTGGTGACTCTGGCTTCTGCGGCTGCAAATATGAATAGGCATTTATTTAAATTAAATGAATATGTTTTGCTGTTGCTCGTTCGGTCGCGCTATTTAGAGCAAATTAAGCGAAAATGATTGAATAAATAAATGTCCAATTAAGCATTGCTACTTAATTATGCTGATTAAATTCATTTTGAGCACCAATCAATAAAACTATTAATGAATGCATATTTTTGAAGCAAGTTAAGCGTTTTTACTTTAGTAAAAAACCCGCTAGCATTTACAATTAATTTGGATTATTTTTTTTTAAGTGTTAGGCCACACAACATAATTTTAATATTCTAGCTTCCGTAAACATTATTGTAACTATATTTCAGTACATAATCGAATTCAAGCCAAGCAATTAAATAGGAATTTATGGTTAACCCATACTCTGCGGTCAGCTCTTTAAGGCACACATAAATGAAGATGTACATTCCGGAGCAGAGGAAAATTTGTATATTTGCAAGAAGCTACCTGTGTTGATGTCCATTCAGTGGCGAATACACGACTGAACCACAGCAAAATTAAATTTTGATATGGGTCTATTATATGGCAGTCACATGAGACACTCGGCAGCTGCCTTTAAAACAAAAAAAACAAAACGAAAAAAAAAAACTTTTGTGACTCTTGTCTGTAATGCAAATGCATGTGGTTCTAGCCGAGCAATGTCAGGGTTCTTGGCCACCTATAAAATGGATTTGTTGACATCCCAACAAAAAAAAAACGCATACTCACTCTGAAAACTTTTTAAATATGCATGAGCACCTTTTTGCCGATGGCCAGGCCATACCCGGCGTATACTTGATAACAGATATCTCCTTTCAACGCCACACAAAAAACAATGCCAGGAGCAAGATGAATGGGCTCGGTAAGTATACACTTTATACACCAGACAGTGACCCAAAATACTTCAGCCGGTCAGCTTTTTCCCACCCATTTAAAATAAAATTTATTGCAGCTTCTGGCCAAAAACTTGGAGAGCCGCCAACAATGGCCTACAAGCTTGTCCATCGAAATCCACCTGTTTTCCTTGACAATGAGCTTTGGTCATACTCATTATTGGCCATCAATCATAATGTTTGTGCTCATCTCCACGTAACCTGACTACTTTATAAATAAATGCATATTCCATTTAAAATGTGGGTGTTAAATGGTCAATATTTTGGGGACATACATCAGCTCACTTTTCCCTATCATCCATATCAACTAGAAATCCTTTGCTTTGTTCAATAATTTTCCAGTGTCCTTGCTGTTGGCATGCCTACCGGGGAGTTGAAGACTCCTGCCGGCAAGAAAATGAAAATTGAACGTGAAATGGAGCAACTGGTTGGACATCCAGTTAACCAGGCACCAATATCTATCCACATTCTGGGATGTCTTCTCTCTAGTTCGTCAGTCATTCTTCATTGGATTGCAAGACTTCAAAGAAACACTACAGGTTTCCCGCTGATTGCCATGCATGAGCTGCACATGGCGGTGGGTGTGGAGTCCAGCTGCCGATTCCAACCCGTCTGTACACCTGAGCGAGACCTGAGAAATTCCGAGTCTATTGTCATTACACACTCGGAGAAAATATATGAACCGATAGCATGTATATAGCATCTATATTTTAAACTTCCCATTTACATAACTTAAAACAACCAAGTAAACTAAAACATATATATAAAAGTATCTATATATAAAATCTTTCTATTAATTCCTTTTATTTGCAGTGTATTTTCCGTGAAACTCGTAATTGAGTGCGGTGGGTGCGATGATCAAAGGCTTGACACTGCTGTAATGAATGTTAGACGGTGTTTTGTTAATTTTAAACGCTGTTCCAAGTCGCGTGTGTGGATGCAGGCACTGGCACACCTGCCGGAAAAGTTTCTGTTGATTCAATTTTCTTCTTTTTTTTACGAATTTATGTTTGTGTTCCTGCTGCGTGTGATTTTTGTATGTGTGCTTTTTTAAAAATTGCCATACAAAGCAGACGTGCAGATTGTTTCGAAAGTTGCCGGCTTGTTTGTTCTTTCTGGCGTTGTTACGCCTGTTTGCCATTTCGCTTTTGAAGTCTCCAATGACATCGACATCACGGCGAGCGACTTGTGAAATTCAAAGAAAATGGAAATTAAATGAACTTGAAATTCTGAGCAGCTAGGCTTGGAAAAACAAACAGCATACACACACTCCTGCGACACAAAGACATCGCGTAGGTCTATCACCTTTGCTACTTAAAATACATGACAAAACGAAGTCGGTCTTACATATTTTAACAAAACAACTCTTTATTATTTTTCTTTTTTGTAGCGAAAACGTAAGAGATATAAATCTGCTGAATACTTAGTATATAAATTACAAAGCAATTATTAACTGCGTATACACATCAGCACACTGACTTTATCTATCGCATTTTGAATACTATACCTAGTGCCTAAAGAAGAAAGAAACAATTAATAAATAATAAATATTATTCATTAATATCTTACCCGTATCGATCTCGATCATGTCACCAACACGTAGAACGGAATGGACTTCTTTTTCATCGCCCATGGCTAAGGTCTCCACGTTAAATTCGCCAAATTGCACAAGGAGTTTCTAAAAGGAGAACAGGTTTTGAAATGATCTGCGAAGTAAATGGGAATAATCTTATATTTTACTTACAAGTGGATGGAGTTTGGCTCTTTTCACGCTACGCTTCTGGTATGGCTTGAATCGCATATAACCCAGCATTGCTTTCTCCTTTGTATTGTAGAAAGCGTAGTCGATGCCATCTACCTGACAGAACATCAATTCGTTTGCAGAAGCTGGCAATTAGAAATAGCAATTTAATTATTAATAAACAATATGCACCATTGATTCTATTTCTATAGACTTTACACTTACAGACACTCGCGTTTTCATCCGTCATACTTGCACTGGGAGGTGCATCGCCGACGCCACGCAGCCACTGCATCAGTTTAGTGGAGGCTTCCTCCTGCTCGTCTTTCATGGGAGTTGAAAATACCACGGGATCTGGCGCAGCTTCTGTATAGGGCGCCTGCTCGTCAGGAACGTCAGGCTCTTCCTGATCGCTTGTAAGTGGAGCAACCGAAAATATCATAGGCTCTGGCTCTGGTTCTGGCTCAGGCTCCGTATCAGTTTGGACACCTCCAACTGCCTTCTTTGATCGTCCCCTTTTCTTGGGCACCTTCTCAGCCTCTGCTTGCACTGCAGTTTCTTCCCACGTCAAAGTACTCAGGCCAAGGGATTCGGAATTCGGTAATGCCCCTGGCAGCTTTTCAGAAATTCTTGGGGTACTGCTGCACAATGGTCCCCGGTTGTCTGGTAGGTTCTTCTCTACAGTTGGCTTTGGCTTTTTGGCACTGGCTTTCTTCGCCTTACTCAGATTTCCCTTTTTCGTCTTTGAGTTTTTGCTCGGTGGCTCTATGAAGCCACTCATAAAGTTAAACTGGCTAGGATCCATGGTGTGACACCAACTCATCTGGATTGGAACTTGACCGCGCTTTGATCGCCGAATACCGGCTAAAGGAGCAGAAAATAATAAAACATACATTTAATTTTATCAAAACACCTAATATGGAATATACTTACTAGTATTTAGTTCCTCTGCCTCCACCGGCATTTTGGCCAGCTTTAATTTGTCTACCTCAGACTTCCCTTTTTTCGATTTCGCCCTTGGTGCAGGTGCCAATGGTTTCTTGAACACCACATCCGCGCTTGTCTCATCCTGGGGACGACTCTTTGACATGTTCTGACTACGCTGCAAAAACTCCAACGCCGCTCTACTCGTGCTGGGTACGTCGTCGGACAAAAGGGTCCTACTGGGAGATGGATTTCTGCTGGGAACATCATCTGACTTTTGATCAATCCGAGGAGAGGGTGTGTTAACGCGAAGTGATTCCATAACATCTGATGAATTCTCGGTAATTTCTTCCCCTCGATTGCTTGGAGCTACAGATTTTCCTGTATCAACTGCGCTCTGGCGGGGATTTGAGAGCTTCTGGGACTTGGATGAACGATCGGCTAAGTGATCTTTTACTTTGCTTTTTGACGCGTTCTGGTGATTACTATTCTGTTTGTTGGAGGACGAATTCCAATCTGGATCTGGACCTTCAATACATTCTAATGTATGTGATGCCATTTCATCCTTATCGCTCTTTTTTCTAGTGACATTTTTATTTTGAGATTCCTCTTTTCTGTGTTCTTCATTGTAAATTGGTTCTTTGTCGCTGTCATAGTCTTCGTTATTTTCGTACGAAGGTGCAACCATTTGTTTCTTATTGGACTTTTGTACACTCTGTTTGGAGTGCTGCAATTTTTTTCCACCTCTCCTCAGTATACTTGGTTGCCCATGGTCACTATCGTCGCCCTCTGGTGGCTCTGGCGGTTCACAATGTTCTACTGCGTCATGTGTATTTCGATCAACTAGATTGCCACTTTTCTTCGATGTCGTTGATTGCTCAGCGTTGCGATTCTCTTCTTCAACATATTCGATAGGAGGTGGTAACAGTTCGTTCTCCATCGCCCTTCGTCTGTTCGGAGTGGATTGTTGAAGTTCTTTGGCTTTGCAACGCGACTGACGTGGTCGCTCATCGTGTTCTTCCTGTTCCTGGTCCCCTTCGTACTCCGGTGGAGGTAAAACAATGTCATTTTTATTGCTCTTCCGCCCACTTGTGCTTCTGCCCCGTGTATTTACAACGTATTCAGGAGGCGGAGGAGCAATCTCAATTGCATCATTATTTACACTATCATGGAAATCTGGTGGGGCTGCCATCACGACATTATCGAAATCAAATTTTCCGGAGCAGGTAAGATTCTTCAAAGATTGTGAATAGCGCAGTGAAACTGGAGGTGGTGGAACAATTTGGATGCTCCTGCTTAGTCTTGGCAATTTTACAGGTGATAATGAATCGTTATCATCATGGTCCGAGCTACCCTTTGTGTACAGACTACGCTTGCCGTCCTTTGAAGATTTGCGTCGAGTCTCTAAAGTCTGGGAGAGACCCAAATAGTTTATCAATTCTGTTGTCTGAAAAACGGGGAAAAAAATGTTTTTTATCCTTCGTAACATATAAGCGATCTTGATCTTACCATTGGAAGATTACGACGAGTAGATCGTGGTCGCCCTCGTCCCTGCGATCGATCACTGCTTTTAGTTCGAAGACGTGTTTTTCGCGGTACTGGTATATAGTCATCATCCGAATCATCCGAGGACTGTGGTTTTGGCAAACCTTCCGCCTCATCCATTAGATTTCTACGTAGCAGCTCCCTCTGAATCTCTTCTTCTAGGATAAGCTTCTCTGAACGACGGTTCCTGTGCCCATTTAAAGGATATATCTCGTTCAACGAGTTGCGCTTGCGCAAATCCAAAATCTCGTAGTTGCTCATGCGGGTTAGCTCGTAGGCAAACTGCTCGCCATTAATGGGGGCACTTGGAGCCTTATTCAGCGGTATAGCAGTCTTTCGCGACTTTGACTTTTTGGCATTGACCGACTGATGAAGGTTAAGCAAGCGCATAGAGCTCTCCTGAGATTCGATTGTAGCTCGAGCCCGATTACTACTGCGCAAGCGCCGTTGGCGAGTTGTGTTCCCACCTGGAGGAGCTAGATTTAATGGCACAGTGCTGGGCTGTTCGTCGCTTTCGTCGTCGGTCATTATGGCATCCATATTTTCTTCGACCCGCGGAGGTTGTGCAATGGATTTCTGGGGAGCGGTAATGGCGGATTGCCTAGGAGAAGGCGCAATCGGTGGTGACGATAACGCGCTAACTGGCGAGGTCGGAATAGATTTCATTGCAACAGCATCCCTTCTTACACTACGATTCGCATTGGATGTGTTTATCACCACAATTGGGCTGATCGCGCTGCGCGACAGAGTCTGCACCAACTCTCCCAGATCCTGCGGCTGGGTTTCCGGCACTACGAACTCCGGTTGTGGCTCTGATTGCCAGGCTGGCTCGTGACTTTGTCGCGGTGGCGTGTCCGGGACCATTAACTGATTCAACCGCTTTACCTTTACTACTGGCATTTTGCTCGGTGTATCGGATGGCGATAGCAGCAACTGGCCCGGAGCTGGCCCCTTTTCCATTGTATAGGTACGTCGTAGGCCCGCAACGGATGGTGATGACGGAGTAGGGGATCGCGAGTACGGTGCCCGTCCGGAATAGTCCAGCTGCAGTACATTCTTGTGAAAGGAACTCTGTCGCTCTTTGCAGATTTGTTCAATTTCAGCGGCAAGAATGGGGTTCCTGGCAGGTGAGGTCACCTTTGTCTGCAGCGTCTTTTCTGGCTCTGGTTCTTGTGATGGTTCCATAGGTTTCTCCGCTGGTTTATTAGTTTTCTCTCTTGTTGTATTTTTGAATGTTTTTGCAACTTCCTCATTTTGTTTTTCTGTGCAAGGTGTGCTGCTTATTTCTGGTAACTAAAAGAGCATTGTTGTTAGTACAAGGGTTAGGTATTTCTGGGACATGTGTTGAACTTACGAAGTTTACAGGACTTGATATGCTGCGGGTCAAGTTTACGGCCTCCTCAAACTCTGGAAGCAGTTGTCGTCCGCAGCTCCTGGACCGCCGGCGTATGGCATGTCGACGTAGTTTATCAGATCCCGGTACATTTCCACTGCGGCGCATGGAACGTCGATTATTGGGCGACAAAGTTGGCGAGCGATGCGGAGGCACGTTCTCATTGGGGGCCTGCTCCACAGGCGGCTCATTGACTTTCTCGGCGGCGGCACTTCTTGGACTGACCAACTCCCCCAGGGGCTGTACTTCTGGTAACTTGGACTTGGGCTTAGCCTGAGGCTTCTTGATCAGTGGAACCTCGAAATCAAGGTCAAAGTCAAGTTTGAAGTTTCCAAAGAGGTTGTCATTCTGTGCCGGCTTATTCTCGGCAAGCTTGCGCATCATAAAGGCGGCAAAGCGCTCCTTGTCCTTCACCGGCTGGCTAAGGATGTCATCGAGCTCCAGAGTGTCGTTGTTCTGGGGCTTCGACCTGAAAAACGGACGGGTGAGCTCGGAGTTTGTATGTTCTATTGCCATAACTCGCGGTGGCAACTTACATCTTTGCAGTTGATGTTTGACCAACTGATTTTTAACGAAGTTACATACACTACAACTATAAACTTAACTTATTTCGCTAAAACTCCACAAAATTTTAAACTACAAAAAAGAAGCGACGCTATTCATTTGGCGTTGCCAGTAACGTCTGAAGTCGCGCCTAAGTGAAGTGTTGCCAGAGCGCTCGAATAGACTATCAGAAAAGAGCTATAAATATCTAAAAGTTTCTTTGCTAATAAAAAAACATCGCCCTGTATAAAAACAAATGCACGATACAATCGTTTTTATAAATAGTATTAATAGTAATTGATATATGTTTGTTAAATATTGTAGCTGCCTTTATTCCAAACGTTTGCAATGAAAAAATACTGGAAGGCCTTCACCAGCTGTCAGCCATTATATGCAGTATTTCCTTACTAAAATATACCTAACGCGTATAACGCAAGCTGGTCACACTCTGCCGGCAATTTTGTTGACAAAACAAATCCAAAATGTTTAAAGCAAATTAAACCGACTTTTCAGATATATTTGTTCGAATTTACTTCAAAACAACTGCAAGCAGCTTTGAAAAGCGGCCGACAAGTGCAGCTATACATTTTCTGCGAAGGCATGGAGACTATGTGGAAATTTATTTTCACATGAGGTTTTGATCCTGCTGATGGAAAAGGATTACGATATCCATATAACCAGCGATTGGAGTTTTTGAACTAAATGCATGAATCCCAATAAGATCCTTTATTCTGCAGCGCCAATACTCAGTAGTATAAGGCTGGCCA
Organism: Drosophila sechellia; assembly: GCF_004382195.2. Classification (NCBI taxonomy): domain Eukaryota; kingdom Metazoa; phylum Arthropoda; class Insecta; order Diptera; family Drosophilidae; genus Drosophila; species Drosophila sechellia. The sequence continues at coordinate 19,826,308 of NC_045952.1, forward strand.
ACTGTAATGGTGGAGGATTTAATGGCATCTAACTGCCCAATTGACATGACTTTATAAGTTTGTTATTTATTAAAGATTATAAGAAATTAATATAAGTAAATATTCGAATGTGTTAGTATTGAATTAAGAAGCAGACGAAAGATTCATTTGAACTTCTTTCCGCCCTTTCTCGTCGCAGGGGCATCCACGCTGGGCACCTGAACGGAGTAATACTTCGTGGAGATCCTGTTAAGAAAGTAGAGCCCCACCAGGGAAAAGAGCACACTGGTGGTGGCGCAGACACGATGAACTATTCCCGCAGCGGCCACCGTGAGTGACAGGCAGAATAGAATCTCAGGTAGCAGCTTGGCCTGGAAATCCTGACCAAAGACGACCATCTCCGCGTTGGAGACGCACGTGAGGCTCAGGATGAACACCCAGGAGAAGAGGTATCCGCCCAAAAGGACCCTCAGCTGCGAGTCGTTGAACCATTCCGAGCAGAAACGCAGTGTGCCAAACAGAACGATGCTCAGGAGGCCCGAGATGATGGAGGACACCAGGGTGCTCTTGCTGCTCATTGAGGCGGCTGCAAAGGTTCGGGGTTTAGTTTCTGTTGGGCGTAATTTCCTTGCATTTGCTTACACATATTACTTTTTCCACCAGCCGGCGTCTTTCATGTACGTGTAGCGAATTATCGAACTATCGAAACTGATAAATGATAATAATATGGGTATTCCAGTGTGTATCCACTTAACAAAGCTTATTAGCACTTATTCGTTTTGTAGCCTTTTTTTTACATACGCATTAATTTGAAAAATACTCGAATGAAAATTTGTGCTTGCAATAAAAATAAATATAAGGTATCGTTATTTAAAGACTGACAATGATAATTTTTGTTGATAAGTCATATTTTAAATCAATTGATGTGGCAACGCTGCGGCTTTCGTGGTGAATGGCATTTGTAGTAACAACATTGCATTTGAGCACAATTTTAATAAATTGTAAATAAAAAACGCCTCCGACATGTCCTCCGTGCTGCAGTTGGCGACCAGGACAGTCCGAAGTACCATTCTTCAAGTGCGCGGCGTGGCCACCACAATGCCAAGGCAAATAAAAGAGAGTGAGTTTACAGAGACCTCTGTGAAGTGTTTCATAACCCCTCAAATGTATGGAAATCTTTAAAATTAATTCTATTTTCTGTTCAATGTCATTTCCAGTTCAGGAGAAGCAGGAGAACAATGTAAAGATTATCGAGGGCGTTAATGTGGAATCACCGCGTGCTAACCTGATGCTTAAATCCGCCTGCCAGACCAAGTTTTGCCCGGAATGCACCTTGGGCCTGGACATCAAGCATACAGATGTGCTAATCCTGTCGCAGTATGTCCGCTCCGACGGCTGCATGCTGCCCAGAAGGATCACCGGACTGTGCCACCGGCAGCAGAAGAAGATGGGCACCCTGGTGACCATGGCCCAGAAGGCGGGACTGATGCCAAATCTGGCGCCCGAGTGGAGCAAAAGAGATCCCAAGAAGCGCTTCGGCTGGCGCAAGTTCAACAAGTACTTCCTGGAGTCCACAATTAAATACTAGTGTTAAATACAATAAATGTTGTTAATAGAAAATATGATTGTGGCCTTTAAATTATCCGGGAACAAAATTCATATTTATTTTCTTTTTCTATTGAACTGCCGCCTTTTTCGATATATAAAAAATACTCTTAATTTTAATATTACGACTTGCAATTATTTTTTTCAATATGTTCAGTGCGCCGTATTTTTTGCTTGACAAGTTTGGTCACACTGCGCCGGCGTCGCTTTTTATAATTTCTTTGTTTCCGCGGCTTTTCAAAGCTTCTGCATTAAAATGAGTTATTTAAGCAACGGCGACACAGTTCATGTGGAAGTTTGCCTACGAGGTAACGATGCGTGAGTATCACCCGTCCACAGATGGGATTTTCAATTAATTATCAATTTTTCCAGTCGCCCTAATGCAATTCGCACCAATGTTGAGACCGCCCTAATGACATATTTTCAGACGGCAAGAAAATTGCCTAGAAATGTGGCATTCCTGCCGGATCTCTCAGCTCAGCAAACTGAACAGGTGAAGTCTGTTCTCCTGGAGCGCGACAATGGCGGGGTGCAGCCTCTAAAGGTCGCCGAGACCAAATTTCGCTTCCATTTCTATGCCACTAGGCCGGAGGAAGGTCAACTTGGTCTGTTTTCGGGCGAAGAAGGCTCGGATGGCATCGATAGCATCGTTGCGGCCAGTCATGCGCTTCTGCCAGCCGCTCAGTTTGTCGGTCTGTGGGAGAACCTCATCTACGAGACAGGCCTCAAGGAAAAGGTGAGACGGGAGTATGCATGGTTTTCATTTATGGTTTTATCGAGGAAATCATTTTTTCCAGCTTCTAAAGTTTGCTCTTTCGGCACTGATGTTCTCTGAACACCGTGTGGACACGAATGTGATTGCCTGTAACCGACTGATACTGCTCCACGGACCACCTGGAACAGGAAAGACGAGCCTTTGCAAGGCCCTGGCCCAGAAGTTGGCTATCCGTACTCAAGGCAGCTATGCTTACACCCACCTGGTGGAGATAAACAGCCACAGCCTGTTCTCAAAGTGGTTCTCTGAGAGCGGCAAGCTAGTGGCGCAATTGTTTGTCAAGATTGCAGAGCTGATCTCCGATCCCAACAACCTGGTATGCGTGCTGATCGACGAGGTTGAGTCGCTGGCGTACGCCAGGAGTGCCATGTCTAGTAATGAACCAAGAGATGCCATGCGTGTGGTAAATGCGGTGCTCACCCAGCTGGATTCCATTAAGGCTTGTCCCAACGTACTGATCCTGGCCACATCTAACCTGGCTCAGACCATTGATCTGGCCTTCGTGGATCGCGCCGATATCCGACTCTTCATTGGTTATCCCGGCATTTCCGCTATCCGAGAAATATACAAGGGCATGCTGTCTGAGCTAATGTCGGCAGGAGTTGTGCAGCGCGAAGTTCTGGAGTCGGAGGACGCCGAGGAGGGTTTGCTGTCGCAATTGGCTGAGCGCAGCGTTGGGCTAAGTGGCCGCACATTGCGGAAGCTGCCGCTTTTGGCCCATGCCCAGTACACCAGCGGCGCTCTGTTCGAGTTGAACCAGAAGATCAGTCTATCGGACTTCCTGGACGCCATGTTGGAGGCCCTGGAGCAGCACTTGGCCGAGCAACGCCTACTGAAACTGGAGTCCATGGAGCAGCTGTAAAGCAAGACCGAGGCACAGACTGAAAAAATGAAATTACTAAACCCACTCTATGTTCATCAAATGCGATACTTTGTAAACTTCAATTTGCTGCTATGAAAAACAATCCGATGCAGAGGCACGGGTCCAATCCCCATTCTGTTTGCTGCTTCGTTTCATTTGCACACGACAGACGCACAGAGATTTTCCCATTTCTTTATCCGGCTTTTGATGTGAAAATCAAGCGTGAAATCTTGTTATTTGCTTGCAAGCCCCTACATCCCATCCACTGCCCACCTACTCCACCCTTCTTCACATCGATATGCACGGATATCGGACCCTACGCAATCTCAGCACTTTTGCCTCGCCTGTCCTTCACATTGGAGTGCAGGAGTACTCTCAAGTCCGGCACACAACGAAGCTATCGGATGCTGCTTTCCCTGCTGCCGAAGCATGGGGTGGTATGTTCGGTGGGCAAGGACACACCCACTATTTGCAGGACCAAGTGACGACTAATCAAATTTTTTGACGATTTGATTCTGTGTTGATGCTGCCTGTTGATCCGTATCATCCATTTGGAAGCCACTCAGTCAATCGCAGTCGTTGCCTTAGCTTAGTCGCATAATATTGAAATATGTATGTATGTAGGGTGAAGTGCAAGACCAACACAGAGTTTTGCCAAATTGAGTTTCCCTATCAACTGCTAATTGGCTTGAAAAGGATATGTAATTGCTTAAAATGGGGTGTGGTTACAAAATTAGTATTAATCAAAAAAAAATGTATTGTGAATATTTTGTTGAATATTTAAGTTCCAAGCACTCACTCTTTAAAGGTGTGTTGTTGCGGGGTGACTTTAATTAAATCAGGACAAATACCCATCCTTATTTGCTCATTGGATTGGATACTAGGGGGACAGGTGGTGGCAATAAACCAGAAGACAGTAAAAATAGGATGGGAAATGGCGCCATCGAATTATGTGAACGGATAGCTGCAGGGCTAATAAAATGTAGATGTGTGCTCAGGAGTGGGAAAGTGCGATAAACCGGATTCCTGTTGATGAAAATGTGATGCCATGCTCATGTGTGATTCCACCCATTGTGTCCTGCTGCCAGGACATATAAAATATACGAGGTTTATTAGTCACACGGCTACGAGTTCGTATCAGCATCTAAATGGCCAGCAGTTAAAGGAACCTGAAATGCAATATTTTCTATTTTTATAATGATGAAAGTTTTCTCTGAATATCTTTTATTTTCCTAGGCTTTGATAGTTTTTTTTTTTTTTTTTTCATTTATCCTGGAAGAGATTCCAGCTCATCGGTTCGGTTGTTGATTCCTACATTTAATGGTGAAACGCGTTGTTTGTCTGCTGCAGTCGTGTGTTACAACTTCTGTTTATTGTTTAACGTTTTATTTGGGCAGCAAGGACTACGATGAATAGACTTTGAATGTGGCATTCAGTGAGCTTCGCATGGTTCCATTTTCTCCATGCAAACAATTGAATGCGAATGCAAATGGGTAAATAGGCATCGTAAAACATTACAATTCCTCGCCGCAGGATATTAGCAGTCTAACAACAAGGCTGATTTTAAAGTAAAGTTAATTATAAATTTAATGTTTATTCGAAGGGTTTGAGAAATGGAACCTATTAGGTGGTAAAACATAGAGAATTTTCCTATCTAACATAAGATATGAAAACTGGCCTACAGCACGAGTGGATTCAGAGTTAACTTCGAAATAAATGTGAATATTTTTCGGTCGATTGGCATGCCTGAAAGTTGGATCCTGGATCCCCGCCGGAAGTTCCTTCCCTGCACAATCATGCGATTGCATGGAGAATTGAACCATTGATGGTTACGTTTATTTATGTTTTCCTTGCTCTGTGTGCTTCTGTGTGTGTGGCTGGTGTGTGTGTGTGGGAAGCCTGTAAGCAGCATTTTGCAATTGCATTTCAGCAATATGGAAAATTCCCATTGTTATCCAATGCGACTGCTGTCGATATTGTTGTTCCTGCTGTTTTTGTTGCTTGGGAGCAATTGTTTCTTGTTTATTGTTTGGATTTGTAAGCTTACCGTTTTGCGGCGTTAAGAAATTTAAATTTCCACCCAAGCAGCACAACAATAAATGAAAAACTGAAAAACAGTTGCATCTGCCATTAACATTTGCACAAAATACCTGAGTTTACCAATGGGCACCCAGAATATGTGATTGTTGTAAGAATGGATTAATATTTCATTTAGGCAATAAATTGCTGTTTGCAAGGCAATTAATTTTTGGGCAACATGTTTGCAATGCGAAAAAAAATTGACTTCCTGACCAACAGGAAAATTATCATATAAGTAAGTTTTCCAATTTGTAAGGTAAGTATTTACCTTAATTTAAGGCACTTAATTCAAGTTAGTAATCGCTTAATGCGTATTGTTATAAATCAGTAAATATAACTCAGTTAATTGTGAGTTACAAGGTTGCCCAAGGAACACCAAATTCCAAAATAACCCTTTTTGTATCTTTTAAATTTCGCTGTTCATAAAAGTTTCAATTCGCCAAAGTTCGATGCAGTTTAGATTTAATTTAAATTTTTGTGGTGGGCTCTGGCGCCAGACACTGTCGATATTGCGAAGCAATATTCCATTCCTCTTTTGCCCACAATGTGCAGCCGTTGCAAAAATATTCGCGGGCTAAAGAAACCCGAAATTGTTTAGTTATTGAAAAAGGGTCGTTAATTATGTATCTTTGGCCAAGAATTTCCACTGCCAACAAAAAATAATGGGAAAATATGGCGAAAAGCTCGCGCCAGCCGCACAATTTTCGAAAAGGAGTAACAACAAAGTCGTCCTCAATTTAATTTCACCCGCCACCGAAGCGCGGTTTCAATATTTTCCAGTGTTTTCACGTTTTTACAGAAATTTGTAGGAGTGGGGAAAAATTCTACGGAGTTTGAAAATGGATTGTAAACAGAATCGACTTTCTTAGCCCACAACAAGAACGTAAGTTCAGCATTAGATGCTCGCTTCCCCCTTTCGATCCTTGACAACCATCGTCAACTAAACTAAGTCAACCCAAAACATATGCAATGCAACCAGCAAATGCAGAATGTTCTCAAAACGTAAAAATTGTCAGTTTTAAATTAGAAATTATAACATTTTAAAAACTTATTGCAAGTCAATAGTGAATTGTGCTTTAAATAAAAAATCTTGGTAACTCAGCTTATAAAAGCGTCATTGAAAATCGCTTTTTCGAACATCTTACATTAAACTATATATATTTAATTGGAGATTTCTAAACTAGGAACTAGTTAAACGCGCTTTCGCATTTGTATGGCGGCGTTTGGGTGTGTGTGTGTGTGTTATTTATGCTTAGAACGTGACTGGAAATATGAAATGCAGCAAATGTGTTTACTTAAATGAAGTGAGTGAAAATTGACAAATACACACATAGAGGCGCACCCACACCAGTACGTTCTAAATGCAATGCAAGGGCGGCTGCAATTGGAGGCGTGGCCGGGTCACATCGACTAGCGAGCTTAGGGCACATGAGAAATACGCCAAAAATGGCTATGACGCTAATCCCTTGGACGGCGCATCTCACACACACAAATGCACAAGTACAGTGGGCACTCGTCCAAATCCGTTATCCACAACTCAAATTCTACGGAAAGGTGACCCCGAATCGCTTGGCACGGCTCATAACTTGGGCTTTTGAATGGCGATTTCAGGGAGAGATACCTCTAAACCTTTGTGGTTTTATTATGCAATTATATGCATTTGAATTTTTTTCTGACAACTATTTAAAAGATACACATGTCATGTAAAAAGGTGACCCCGATCAAACTTTAAGGTGCACTAACTGAGTTTTAGGATACAAAATTTTGTGGAATTTTGTGAGGTATTATTTTTTGGTAACGTGTTCCGACTGTGCTTCAGAATTGGACCAACACACACTCTGCGGAAATATGTCAAATTCAATAACAGCCAAGTGACGTGCTTCCTGGTCCGCACCCCTTTGCATTCCCCCATGTCCAGGATAAATCTGACGATGGAGAAGAAGGAGCAGCGACTGGCGCCAAAACTCTGGACAATGGTAGCCAACTCTGTGCGTCCTTACAACCGCTCATGCCCCTGATAGTCCTGCAGCATGGCCATTCTACTGGCCTTATAAAAATGTACGATTTTTCTTCATTTGATGAAACGAAATACAATTTCTCAACGAGCAACGCAAAAAAGTTGGTTGCAATTGCAATTTTCTTGCCAAATCAGCGCACGCTGCTCGCTATATATTGACATTTTTAAAAGCCAATATTTCTCCGACTTGCAGACCCATTGGGTTTTCTTTTCGCGGAAAAGTACGTCCAAAAGTTGGCTGTGCGGATTAATTTATTTGACTTCGGCAATGTATAAATATAAATCGAATGAGGCCCATGCACAAATGGAGACTAAAAACTGGAGCAGCGCGAAAGTTTAAGTTAACAAATAGAGTGCTCTTAAATTTGCAAAAGTGTCCTATTCTGAAATGTATGTATCTTAAATACCACCTAATTAGCTGACTACTCCAAGTATCCCGCATCGTATAATTGCAAGAAATATTTGCTGAAAACTTAATTTTAGGGCCGAGAGCGTGGCCCTTGTGAGCCATTGGTCACCTGCATTGCCCTCTAATTAGCTGAGGTGCCACCTTTTTCTGGCCACTGCCATTTGAGTCCCTGCAATTACACTGATTAATGACGGCTCGGCACCCACCACCAAGAATGCCTGCGGTTGCCCAACCCAATCACAGACGGTTCTAAATACTTGCTGCACAGTGTGAATAAGAAACCAGTGAACTGGCAATGACAGTCGAAAGGAAACTTTGCACTCGCTCAACTCTGCCAGGCGAAAACTGCCAGCGCAAATGAAATTAGTCGAAACTATTTGGGCATTTCCGTGGCAATGAGGCGGGTCATCCCAGCACAGCCCATCCCATCCGCTCCTCCACACCCAATTTCCATAGGCATCGACATCCGCATCCTCAACCGATTTTACATTCACACCGGACTGGCAAAGTCAAGTTCGTGACGCGCGTTATTTCTAATTATATTGGGGATGGCTCCAAAGGACCACGCCTAATTCTTGCACTGAGCAAAAATATTATACACTTGTGTATGTGATTAAAATGATTAAATTCAGAACGAACTCTAATGTTTAAGACAACCTTTATTACTAAATGTAAATATTTAAGATTTTAATTTTTATAAAACTTTTTTTCAGATTCAGGGACCTCTTATATATTTTATGATATATATATATTTATATAACGACTTATAATTTTAAGCCCAATTGCTTGCTGTTTAGAACCCATCCCGCCCAGACAGTTCCCACTTTCATTTCCATTTGGTCGTAAGCCCACTTTTTTCCTTGATTCCTATTTTTTAAGTAATTTTAATTGAAAAAATTCTTCAATTTTGCCATCCATCTGACTGGCAGCTTGATCCACTGGTGTTGACCCACCACTCCTGCCTGCTTTCTCCTATCGGCCGACAGCCGTAGAAATGTAATTAGCCTGGCCCAAACCCCTCCGCCCGCAAATCCATCCGCCGACTGTTGTCTGTTTGTGTCAACTTTTCAATTAAATATTCATAAAAAAAATGCAATTTGCCAGCCACTTCGCTGGGCGGAAAGATATTTCGAAATTACTTTTAAGTGCTGCATAAGGTCACGCAGCGTGTCTAAAGGGGATTATACGAATGATTTGAAAGTATGGATTCTAAATGGAATGAAAAAAGATAATTTCGTATTTGCAATTAGTTAGCAGTCAAATTGTTCCTAAGTGTGAAGTTATCTTTTCTAGAACGATTTTGCAGTTATTAATCTAGAACTTTATTGAGCCGCCGATCTGCGTTGCCCAAAAATCTAGCAATTTAGTTAATAACGTATTCGGGCGATCTCTAATTAAATTGGTTCGAAGGTGCGAAATTCAGGTGAATCGCAAGGGTTTCGGGGAAGTCGCTAATTGTAAAAGCAGCAATGATTTGTCTGGCATCTGGCACTGGCCCTTTGTGCAAACGAAATGGCGATAATTAATCATTTCTACTGCGGTTAGTTGACCGCTCTTCGATTTGTTCCATGACCTGCGCGAATCGCGGTAATCATTTGAGCTACTACTTTAATTAAAAACCACAGCTCTGTACGGCAAATGGCGTAAGTTATTGGCTGGCGATGATTTGCTCCTTTTGTCCACACAATGTCACTGCCACATGATGTTGGCCATTAAATTGTGGCCATAATCACAAAAGCCAACTAATTCACGTACATTGTGCGCAGAAGGGCGAAGAATTTATACGAGAGTTGCAAGAGCTGCCAAAAATGGATTAATCGAAATTAAATCGGGATTAAAAACGTATTTTTCTTACTCACATCCGACACGGTGACCAGTGAGATGTTCAGGAACATTGTGGCCTTGAGTCGACTAGGCTGTTGAGCCCTCTTGATAATCAGGATCAGCATTTTACGATACCGCAGATCAGCACGGAACCAGTCGTGGTTATAGACCGCTTTCCCGATCTGCTCACTCTGATTATTATATATAATTTAATATAAAATATAAAATATATATAATAGAATAGTATTGTATTAAACTTACCGCATCAACGAGCCTCTGAGCATGGGTGGCAATCATGAAGACCTGAACCATTGCACAGAACAGGAAAAGCACGAGCATTACCAGGTTGTCGATCTTGCTGCCGATGGTCATCTGGAAACCCACGAAGCAGATGGTAAAGGACGAGGACACAAAGTTGGACAACAGCGATACACCGAATATCTCATTGATATCCTGGCAGAGGTGGATCAAGCTCTGGTGATAGGCCACCGTCGCCTGGAGGAACTCCAAGTCGCGCTGAAATGGGCCAATACCCGCAACATGTCCCTCGATGTGAGCGGAAAGCCGGATGAAGTGCATCACCACCAGCGTGACCAGGGCGCACATTAACATGTCCGCTGCTAGCTGACCGGACAGACAAGCCTGACCGGCGATATTCTGTGAGATGTACATGAAATAGTAGCTATATCCGGTACTCCAATCCCAGGGAACCCAGCAGTAGTAGGGCAGCATCCTCTCAAATTGACGCATTCCCAGCCAGAAATCACAGACGAGATAGTAAACGGCCCAATAGAGGTTGTACGTCCAGATCAGCACCATGTGCATGCCGAAGTAAAATTTGCTATATCGGCTATAGCCACTTAGATGATACCCTATATTATAGGGTTCTTGTTGGGCCAAGCCTTCCGGGTGCAGTTCTTCCAATCGGCTGACCACTTGGGTGAGTCTCTGTCTCTGCCGCGAAATGTACCAGATTTTGAGGTCACCAACGATGACAAATCCAATGAACGATAGATTCATGGTGGCCTCCAGAAAATTGCTACCTTTGCCGATCGCCAGGAATACGTAAATCAGCTCCGAGACGAGCACTGTGTTCAGATTCACCATCTGGGCAATGAAAGTCCAGTGCAGCAGGACCTCCTTCCACTTTTGACTGTACTTGTGATCGTAGGCCAGCATTCCAATCGATAAATAGAACGCATTGGCATACTTGAGAAAGCTCTGCAATGGAATGGCCTTCAGTTTTTCCTGCTCCTTGGCACTTTGAGTATCCTTCTGAGCCGACATGTTGTAATTGTTAATTTTCCGAGTCGTTGGCTCGCTTTATATACACCCAAATTAATGTGGAGACCAGAACGGGGCGATGTCGATGATTTAATAATTTACTATTGCCACACACACTGGACAATTGGCACGCCCCCTTGATTAGCATGTACACGGCGAGCATCTCTCAATTAGGGCGTTGTGAACCCGTCAGTTGGTCGTCCGGGGGCGTGGTTAATTGGGCCTAACTCGAAATCGATGACTCCCACGATTAAGTGGCTTCCAGTTGCTCACAAATGTCAGCGATTAGTTCGACCTCGGGTGAACAATCGAATGGACAAATGCCTAAACATTAATGGTCTCATTTCCAAACAAATTGGTTCAGTTATAAGGAATTGTAATATACTATTGTGCATCTGTAAAATCTATAAATATATCCATTATTTAATAAAATGGGAAAAACCATTTCTTCCATCGTTAGTATAGTTCGTACTTCATGCGTAATCTAGATCTCTGCGGCATTCATTTCGTTTATTTTTCTTCTATATGCAGAGAATATTTTGTGCTTTTGAACATTTATTGTTCATGTTTTGTTTTTCTTTGGGATATCTCAAAGTATTTGGAAAACCATTTATGTGTTGTCTTAGCGGCTGCATTGCATTTGTTTCGTCCTTGTTTTTGCTCCTTGACACACTTGCCTGGATGATGGTGTGTGTCAGTGACACGAGTCCTTTGCTTTTTGCCTATTTCCTGTTTACACACATTCAGTTGGCCAAAAGGATGTGTATGCGAATTGCCATTTCTTCTGGCCAGATGACACCCGGTTTATGTCTGGATCAACTGTTTTGCTGCCTTCGAGTAATGCAAAATAAGCTGACATTCTTTTCTGGATGTTTATTCGCTCGTTTGCTTCTAATGCAAAAAGTCCTTGGAATGCTGCAATTAAATTCGATTCAGAGCAGACTATCCATCTCCTCAGCCACTTCCAGAATCAGTATCTGAATCTGACTAGCTGACCTCATTTGCGTATCGCATTCCTAATGAAATTTACATGACTATTTCGCAGCAGCAATGTTAATGAAGAGCATTTATACACAGCTGCTTGTATATATATATATATATATATATGTACTATATGTATGGAATATGTGTGTTTTTTGCCATGCGAGATTTATTCTCAAATGCAATTAGCATTTTAAATTCATCCCATGCGGTGCACAATTTTTCACTCCTTAATGGCATTTGTAATGTTAAACCAAAATTAATTTAATAAATTGTTGTTGCCGTCTGTCAGTTATGTAATATTAATGCATTTCTATTTGCCATTTGAAGTTTTTGCGGCCAGCAACCATTTTCCGAATGTTTAACCATTCAGCATAGAAAAAGTGATTGGAAATAATTTAAAATAAAAATGTACTTACAGCAGATTTTAATGATTTTAATTATTTTATTTAACTAATTGTCGACAGTTGCAGAAAAAAAGTTAATAAAGTACGGTTTTGCATGCCGAAGTAATGCCGCAAAGTAGATTGCACATTATTTGTGAGTGCGCTGGGAAAACCATTATTTTGATTAAGAATAATTAAAGAAAAAAAACGCAATCTAAATATATTCCGATTTCAGATTTATTCGGCATTATGTTATTGATATAACACAAGCAAGCTGATATATACACACTTTAAAATGCACTTTACTTTGAGCTTCATTTTTAGGTAAACACTGGCTCACATGTTGGGAAAAGCAGCTTTCCCTTTTTTCGCCACCCCGTTTCCAGCTAATACTTATGCAGATTAATCTGCATACATATAGAAAATATATGCTATATATATAGCATATAGCATATGTATGTATGTGCCCCTCGGCTGTGGAACAAGGTCCTTGAGTTTCCGTTTGCATTTTGGGGCCGACCCTTTTGGACGGGTTTATCTACGGCGAGGGCCAGAGACAAAAAAAGGGGTCTGTGTGCCTATTTCCGCTCCCTTTCCTTTACTTTACTTTCCTTTTTGGCCCCAGACCCCCAGTAAACAAAGCAATTATGTGCAATACGTGCATACCATCAGATATTTACAATTGCACCAGAAATTATAGCACTTAAAACTGGAGTGCAAATAAAACAGTTTTAGCCAGTATATCCAAAGAAATGCCTTCACAAGCACACTTGACCAAATTGAAAAGTCCAAACTATTCAAATATTGTGCGAACTCAAATGCAGTGCCACCATTTTGACCTCGATTGTACGTGCATCTACATTGAGTATAAACATTTTCATTTGTTTTCGTGTGTGTTTGCTGGAAATTCTCGTTGTTGGTAAGTTTGTTGCAATGTTGCATATTATCAAAAACATTTGTAGCAGGAAAACACACAGAGCTAGATGAGTTTGAGTTGGTCGAAGGGCTGCATTTTTTCGGATGAGGATATGCGGTGTGTGTATGTATATATTTTGGCTTCTGGCGCTTTTGAATGTTTGCCAAATGTTGTTGGCTTTGGCGTAATTGTTACACCAACACTGAAATGTGCAATGATAAGGCCGCGATGTGTTTTTATTTTACCATCGCCATGCTGTTTTTTCCAACCCATGCATACACCTCTATTATTTTTTCGACCAGCTGCCATTGCCCTTTTGCTGGCAATGTGCCACATTCTGTGGCAGGGCACACATGCTAGGGGTGTTCCCCATTCCCCACCACGTGGCCAGCGTAATAAACCTAATTTGAGTTGAGATGTTGCGAAATCTACACTATTGAATGGCATCCAAATAACTTGTTGAAAGTATTTCACATTAGCGAGTCGATAAATTATCATAGTAATGATAATAATCGCACGCTAGCTTTGAACACATTTAAGTTTTAATGTATATAATTGGCTTTAAGTTGACTGTTTGTACTGCATCTATGAATATTTTATGCCACTCTTTTTGTTTCCAGCGAGATCTGACTTTGCAACACCTTGTGTGATTTAATAATCCTAACGTGGGCACGCTCCAAAAACAAGTTGCCCCATATATTTCAACCCATTCAGCAGCTGCCTTCAGTTATCCAAACTTTTTTCCAGAGAAGAAAAAAACTTTCGTGCACCCAGTTTATTGGGCTTTTACGTGGGCGAAAGAGCTGCCACGTCTGAGGGCTAAACTCGATTTTAAATGCATTTTTCTGGTGTTTAACTAATTTGGTTAATATTTTGCAAACGCGTTCTGAATTCGACTGGGCGTGCAAATTGCCAGGCGGGGATGGTCGGTGTTTGGGTTGGTATGTCTGCCAGCTGTCGACTTCTTACAATGCGTGTCCTTGCAAAATTGGAGCAGACACATAGACGGATGACTTTGAAGTGTGCGTGTGTGTTTTTGAGCTCTGTTGTGTTTTGATAAGCGACAAATCAAATCAAACGAGATAATGAGTCGGAATGAAATTCCCTATGTGTGCAGCCAATGAGCCGTGCGCTCAAGCAGGCAAAAGATTAATGCCTTAATGGCTTTAATTATTTCCCCATCAAATTAAGAATCTCCATATTTTCAATTCTGTGGCACCTATTGTGCAAAGCCCGGCAAATTCGGTGCGAACTTGTCTAATACCCAATTTGGGGACAGCAACAAAAACTGCACACCATTAGTGGCATTATTAGTAAGCATAACAAATTATCGCCATGACCCAAATTTGCAGGACATGGACATGCAGCTTCTCCCCGGAGAGACGAACAGCAAATTATTGTTTAAATACCCTGCAGTTGCGGGTTGATGTTTTTGAGTAGGGATGAAATGTGGAACTACAGGGTATTAACAACCACACACTTATATATACATATATGTTTAATATATGCACAGATACAGTCTGCAGAATGCATTTTGAGGGGCAAATACAATGGCCAGATAAACAAAGCCCGGCGTCTGTCTGTGGTCCAAATTTGCATAAATTAAAGAGCAGCATCGGACTTTGGCATATATTTCCAACAATTGACCTAAATTGACCGTAGTGCATGCATACGAAAAACTAGAACTACAATCAATGGGCTACTATTTACATATTGCTAATCCATCAAGCCTTTGGACAAATATTTAAAGTAACCTTCCTGCGGTAAGTCCCTTGTAAAACACACTTGGAATTTAAATGAATCCTTCATGTATATATATATGTGTGTGTGTGTGTGCATGTATGGGTATATTATATTTGTGCTTGAGCAGCCAAGCAAATTAATAATTATTCTATGGTATGCACATAATCATCATTATTGTCAGGCTCATTTGACAGCAATGTCATTTCCAGTCTCATTCGATATGATATCATCCCCCCACCCAACTTTACCCCCAAAGATTTTCCCACCCACCCATGGCCACCATCACGTATGTACAAATAAATTTATAGACGTGCCATACCCACATATGCATATACTTGCACACAAATATATATATTTATATATATTTTTGTCACAGCTTGACTTCAGTTGCGAAATTGGCTGCACTTGCGACAAGAGGCAACCTTTTTGTAAATATTTCATTCTGGTTTTATTGGTCTGTGGTCAGCTCGTTTCTGAGGTTATAAAGTTAATGAATTGCATTTTGATATGTGTTGTGGACTACCGCCTCAATTTTGAACCCTCCGTCCAATACCCCGCTTCCAATGCCTTGGGCTGCCTTTTGGACTTAATAATCCTTTAAAGCGGAAGCCTCGCCAGAAAATCGAACGAAGATTAAATTATATCTAGTTACTCTAGGATTCGCAAGGTGATGGGAATGGGAGGTGGTTTGGTTGCAGCATTCTGAAAGGGTTGCAAGGATTCACCCGACGCACACGAAAGGACACACCTGCACACTGCGATAAGCAGAGGGGAAATCCGCATTCGACCGGTGTCCCCGTGGCGTCGATGGGGATACTCGGCTTGAACTCGATTTCATGCATTTGTCATAATTGGCAACTGAGTGTGCTCCCTCTCCCCCTCTTCTGATTTCCGGTTCCGGTTTCCCCTCTGCCACCAGTAAACAAACCCACACACGCGTACTAATCGCGTCAGGAGTTTCAGCCCCGAGTTGCATTAAAGTTGCACTACTACTAGACAAATTTCCTACTCTTCACATTTGTATTAAATAAAGTAGATTACAATTTGAATTGACGACCACAATCTACTTTCACCAAACTATCAGCTCTTGTAAAGTTTTGCATCTTTTCTTAACAGCTTTAAAAGTAGTTTCTTATAACCTTCTTGCATAAACTTGCATTTTTTTCAAGTGTATACCGAGTCCTCCAGCTGCTTCAGGTTTTCTTTGCGCTTCTGCTCCTGTCACGTTGCCGAGTAGTTCCTCCATTTCGCGCATCGTCATATGTTTGCCAATGTAAGCGCCACGTGCGTCCTGGCCAAGTCCTTGTCGCGTCCTTCTCTTTCATCTTCCTGCGGCAGCACTACTTCGTGCTCCTTGGAGCCTGGCTGCTGGTGTGTTTGTCATCGGCAGACCGCATTTTTAATATGCGCATAAATTGGCTGACATTGATGGATCCTAATAGAGTTGCAGTTGCCACAATGTCGCAAGCAGCAGTGGCAATACACACAGATGGCAACTGGAGAGGGCGAAAATCGAAATATTGAATATTGAATTTCATTGCCGATAGTAAGGAAGTCATTGCAGCTATAAAGCTATGAAATTTATTTTTATTACTACTTGACTCTATTGGTATTTGGTGCAAAGTGTACAGTAGGAATTTAATTTCTTTGGCCTCGAGAATACTTTTATGATTTTGATCTTTTAAAGTGTCTTAAAGTTCTATGGCACATAGGTCTTCGAGTAACTTCCTCCTACGCATAAAGCTGAATGCATCTCAAGACGCTAATTACGTTTCGATGGCACCCATCAACCCCTCTGTCATTCCAGTGCAAGAGCATTACTGGAAGCCTTTGTGGATGGATGACCTGCGAGAAAAGTAAGTAATTAATTCTGGGCTGGATAACCTTTGGCCGCCGCTCAAAGGAGTGCCCACAATCACAGACAGCCGGGTCAGAGGTGAAAGTGCGTATGTGCTACCTTTGACTTTCGGTTGGCAAGCACTTGCACAATAAAACTTCCTTCAAACGATGCGAGAAAAGTAAATTGTAATTGAGTGTTAAAACATGTGTAACCGACTTGCGGGCTGATACATACTCATGCATCTATTATTGAGCGCCATGGCCACTTACCTTAAATCATAATCATCGTTGATGTTGAAATAAAGACGAATAAGCCGTGTAAACGACTGTCTAGGTTTTTCCAAAATTTTTTCTTTTAATGTTCCGCACTCTGAAGGTTTTGTCCTTAGCTTGGTTTTTCCGCATCGAGTGTGAGAGTGTGTAAGCGGATTTGTCCTGCTCTGCGGATATTAGGCGGGACCATGTGTGCCATTCGTAAACTTTTCAAAACTTACGCATGACTTAAAGAATTTTCTTAAAGCGGAGAAGAAACAACTTCTTTCTGAAAGAAAGAAATAAAAAATAAATTAATTTCTAAACTAATTATTATTTTTGCATATTTTTCGATTACAAAGGTCCACTTTAACAGCGCACACAGCAGACTAGTAGGATGTGAGGTGTAGGCCTGCCGGCGAAACTTGGTCCTGCACATATTTAAAGCGATGAATACATTTTTTACGCCCTGCACACTCAGATGGCAAAGTAGATGATGTGGGGGAGGTGAGTGGCTTGGGTGGCAATGTGGGTGGGTGGCTGCCGACGCCTATCAATGTGTGCCGCGTCCCAGGCGCAGCATTTCGAGCGTAAATTGTAAACTTTTGATTGGATTGTGCAGCAAGTGGCATGTGCGGTTGCGTTTTCGGGCGACGTTTACGCGGCGTATACGCAACGTGAGTTAAATTATTGGAAAAAATCAGCAGCCGCTCCTGTCCGCCCGCGGCTCCTTGCAATATTTCCGCTGGCATAGCCCTGTCGCAACTCATTAAAAACTTTTACCTTAAAAACAGTGTTTCCGATTTGTTTCTGCTCACCCTAGACTGGCAATCTCCGTTTCTGGCTAACACCTGTGCGAGTGAATCACCTGGTAAAGAGGGAAATTTTATAAACAATATTTACATAATCGAGAGTGATACTTTTCGGAATAGACTACAAAAGAGGCTTACTACATAAGGTTGCTGCTAAGGTCGGTATGCAGTAGTAAAGCCTGACTTTTAATGAAAATGTAATCAAATGAGTACTGCCCAGTCTATACCAGCATGTTGGCTATTAATTAAGTAATCGCCGACCCAAAGAGAAACCGCCATACATAAGTGATAGCTGAGCTATCCGCTGTAAACGCCGTACTCCGCCACAACTGACAGCTGTCTGTCAACCGGGCCAAAACGCAAAATCAATCAACGTTGGCCGCCGGCGAAAAGTTCTCTATGAAAACGCATTTTCATTATGAGGTTGCCACCGCTTTTGAGACGCGATAGCACCATGTTGCTTATAAAACTTTGCCAACAATATACATATATTTTCGTGGCTGTCATATATCTTCGCCGGGTTTTCCGACTCGAACTTACTTTGGCCTTGTTTTCTGGCTTTGTTTCGCTGTTTATTGGGATTTAATCTGATTCCCATTCCCCCACTCATCTGCGCCATCCTTGGACTGGCCGCCTGTGTTCCTTGGTTTTGCCTTATCAAAAATCAATTTGTACCACATTCACTTCGACTAGTAGAGCAGAAAAAAAATGTTTGCTTGCGATTTAATGGAGGGTCCTGGGCAGGACCAAAGTTGAGTTGCGGCGAGGTGGGGGCGGTAAGCGACAAATTTATGCAATAAAATAAATGCGAATTGTGTACACATTTGTGTAAACTTTTCCATTCGGCCAGGCGACCGACCGACAGACAGACAGACAGTCGGACAGACCGGAAGTTTAATTTGACATCTGTACTTCTGTGGTGGTGTGCGTTTGTGCGGCGCACTGTGTGCGTGATGATGATTTTGCAACTATTTATGGAAAGTTCAGCAACAAATGCAGCACAAAAACTACAATCTGCCTTCGGCAAGCCAAACAAAATGATTTTCTAATTTCCACATGCCATAAAAAACAGTTGCAGAATGCGATACTGAATGGGAAAAAGACAGAACGAGTGGGTGAGTGCAAATCGTCATTTGCAATTTACAATCCAAACTGAACCAACTGAACAAAACGACTGCACACACATAGATACACACATGTATACTTTGATATATGTACCAAAAAAAAAAAAAGAAAAAAAAGAATGGCAACAAAAATATTGAAATAGCATCTAGCTTTCAAATACACACGACCAATTTGAAGCTTTAAAGTTTAAACTGTGTTTTGACTATGAATTAAAGTGGATGCTCGAAAGAACTTTGGTGGGTATTTCATTGCCGCTTAATGGTGGCAGATATTTGGTTAAATTTGCATGATCACTCCGTGGAAAACTAGTTGTTCCTCAGCTAAAGAATATTGATGGTACTAAAATTGCATTCGGGATTATTGCCGCCATTGGCATTAGTGTCACCGCACATAAACAACAATGGATGCGATAGAAAGCGACGAAAAGTAAGGATAACGATTGAAGCCAGTTGCTCGCCGAGCAGTCGAGCACAATTCCGCCGGAAACGGATGTTGGTTGCTGTCGACATGAAGTCCTGTGTCGCTGCGAGAACGTAAGTGCCAATAACGCGGCCTTGCACAGTTAGAGGATCCGAAATTGATAATCAGATATGGAAAACATCTTTGACAGAACATAAAAGTGAGTAGAAATTGGATAATAATAGCATTATGTAAATGTATCCCTATCGCAGCATCGCAGCACTTTAAAACGTCCCACAAATTACCAACCAGCAGGACGAGCACTGGCGGCAGGAACCTGAATGTCTGCAACAAATGTTTTTGGGGCTTACTTGAATGCACACACTAGTGCTACACTCAAACACCAGCGCACACACTCACACGCAAACAGAGACCTAGAATTGAGGACAGTGCCACGAAACAACAATATAGACAGAGACAATGGCATAATGCATGCAGATGCTGTGCTGCATGCGAGTCACTGTGGGTCCCGACAGTCGCGTCCACCAGAATAGCTCTTTAAAATAAAATGTATCTAAATTTAGATATCCGTAGTCCCGAGTTCCAGTACGGGACCGATTCCATGGTGACTCACCCGACTGTGGGTAATATGGTTGGGTTATTATGTCCCGCAATTATAATGCCTCCACTCCGATGGAGTTTCGTGACTAAGGCGTTAAGGCGTTATTAACTAACACTATTATTAACCAGATTAAATAAAATACTAACATCTGTAACTAACATGCTTGTACCTATATATTTAGCCCAAACTGTATGTGTGCGAATGCAAACAATTTTAACAACAGGCGTAACAAGCAGAAAAGTGTCACTGTTTTCTTTGCCAGCATTGGTGTGGGTGGGCGGCCGATTGGGAGTAGGCTTGGACCGACTGGCATCGAGGACAGTTGCATAAACACTTATAGAGCCATTTCGGCATAGTCGTCTAAAAGTGCTGCCATTCACAGCCGCTGGCCCACTCGTTCTTCCAGATACTCCAGTGCATGTATGCATTTGGTCGCTAATATATCTGTTTTCTTTGTTCTGCCGTGTGAGTGTGTGAGTTGTGGCACCGAAAGGATTGGAGTGGAAAGGATTGTTCGGGACTCCGGCAATTGGAAGCGATTGCCAGCCCCTTTCAGATTTACCAACCTGCATCGCATATGAAATGTACAACCATACGACTGCAAAGTATTCAACGCAATCCATAAAGGTCTTGGTAAATATGTTTTATCTTGGTTAAGGTTAATTGGGAAATTCCATTGAATAATGAGCTCAATCTGAGAAGCAAGTGGATAAGTTATTAAGAGATAAATTCATATTCATAACTTTACTGTTTCATACAAGCAGTTTAAATATTTATAATTTGGCCATCATACGAATACATCCTTTGTAATTCAGGGGGTACTGAGCAAAACCAGACTTCACCATTTGTGGCTCACCTTTTTTGTGCTGGCCGAGTAATCACCGGCATTCAGAAAATAATTGTGACCATAACGGAGAATGCCAAAGCCGGACCATTCCAACCCATCACCTGTTGTTGGTGGTCCGCAATTATTTTCGGATATATCTGTCCCACTGGCCATGTTGTTGCATCACAATGTGATCGGCAAACTGGTGAGCTGGACGTGTGCGGAGCCACCCGAGGAGTGAAAATAGTTGGCATAACTTATTTGGCTGCTGCTGTGTTATCATTTAATTAAGTTTTCTTTAATTAAGTCGGCATGTGGAGTGAATACCGCAGTGATGGCTGTGTAGCATGTTGCAGCAACACGCAGTGCCAGCAGCAACAGGAAATGCAACAGCGACTGCGGCAGCAACAATATCTGAGTGGCATTTCTGCTTAATTAATGCGAGTTGTGGGTGGAAAATGTGTGCCTGTTCCTGACTGTGAATATGAGTGTGCGGCATCTCGATTTTTGTGCATTTTCACGCACTCGTGCAACATTTCCGAGCACTAAACATTTTAGCAATGATTTCCTGCCACCGCCACTCGGTGCATGTGCCAAAGTGGATTTTCGCATTCGAGTTCAAGTTGAGCTCTTTAAATACTGCATTAGCTGCGAGCCGCCAGTTGACATGCACCCCCCCCATTCTGCGATTCCCCGGCTCAACGATCCACTGAACCACTGAACCACCGAGGCAGTGACCCACAAAATGTGCATGTCACAGTTGCCGCAGCAATGGCTCCCAAGGTGACTGTTTCATTTTCGTTTGCCGATGTGTTGACAGACCCCACCATGCACGCCCACCTATTTACATATTGAACTCTTCGTGGGGCCAAACCAACAGTCATAAGCAGTGATGATCAGTTCAGCAGTCGGATTAATGTACTCAGCACGAATTACTCAATGAGATATATCTAAAATATTTTAGACTACTTTTGGGGGCACCAAGTTCTCCATTTAGACATTAACATAATTAACAGATATTGTTTAACAAGGGTAATTTACTAATCAAGACTTCCTGGTAGTGGGAGATAGATCCTGCTCATCACTGGTCATAAGGACACGCCATGTGCATGGTAATTGCTGCATTTCGGCCGGCAAGGACAAAGTTGCTACTGTCTCAGCTGTGCAGCTGCAACAATGGCAATGGATGCGATGCAGCTGCAGTTGCAGCTGCTGCACAATGGGCCCGAATGCTTCCCCGAAGGATGCTGGGTCCCGTGATGTCCTGCGTTGTCACAATTGGCCATCCCCCACCACCACCATCACGTTCGCCCCCTCAGACGAGGATCTTCTGCTCTCTAGGTCACCTTGCTGATGGGTCAATCGATGTTTAAACGTCGAATGGCTGGATGATTGTGCTGCGAAATTGCTGCCAAAAGATGACAAACTGCGGGAGCAACTGTTTGAAACTTCGCCGGAGCTTCGGGCCGGACTATCCTTCTCTCTAATTTCCCCTTTGCATGATACTCCCCTATCCTTTTTGGATTATCTCAACGCTGGCCAGTGCAATGAGCCTGATTACTTTAATGTCTTTTGTTTAATGAGCAGCCTCAAAGAATAAAACTTAAAAAAGGAGCAGTCTACTTGTTTAGTCGACTGCCCAGATACCCATGCACATTTAATTCATATAGAAATGTGCAAAAAGATATAGTAATTAATTAACTTTTATTTTAGATTAAATATTCCTTTTTCAAGCTGTTTTAAAAAGCGAAAATATTTCCCAATAAGTGGAGAGTATTTCAAACACTGAAAACTAGGGTATCAGAGTGGATAGAAAACAGAGGAATATCCTCCCCTTTCTGGTGCGGATTAGGATACGAATGCTGGCTTGTTTGCAGCACTGTGCTAATTACGGTGGCCGGTGGCCACTCTCTCTAATTAAAGCCGAATAGAATAGAATTTGAATAATTTGTTTTGCACTTTTCCGTTTTTTGCGCGGCGACTGAAACAATTCATGGCAAACGAAAGCATTTAACAGAGCTGGCAAACTTTGAATCTAATAAAAGAAGCCGCAGCATAAAATATTTATGATTCTGCGGCTTCCTGCGGTGCCGAGCATTTTTCGGCGATTGGTCAAAGGCAGTGGTTGCAAGCCCACAAAGCGCCCCGAATGAAACTATTTGGCGAATTGCTGCGAATTTTTGTTTTGGCTAACTGCAGCCGCAAATGCTGTTAAACATAATGTAAACGCTTGCAGATGCCGTGGCAAAAGGCATTAGTTGGGCAAATCGCCGCACTCTCAACGTTTTTATCAGCTGCGGCTGACCGACAAAAGCATTTTGCCACCCACTTGCCACTTGACTCCCACAACCTTGGAGAGTGGCCAAGTTGTTTGTGCTTACTTTTTGGGTTTGGTATCTTTGTGTGCCCTGATTTCTGGCTGGTCGGGTATATTCATCACTGGCGGTGTGTTAATTTTCAAATATGAATCAATAGTAGTTTGATATACCCTCAAATGCTGTTAAAAAGTGGGCTGCAAGTAATGTTATCCACCATTATTTGCGATTCAAAATATATTTTTGGATATATTTAGACCCCTTTGTGTTGAGGATTTTAAGGAGGGAGTCAAACCAGTCGGTACGTCCTTACCTCGCATATATTTTGATATATTTTTCTGTAGCTGGTAGCACTTACTTGGCAGAGAAATGAGAACAGCAACTGAAATCTGAGAGATGCCAAAGTTTTGGCTTGCTTAACTTTGGCCAGTTATTTGCCTTGTTTGATTATCTGTTTGTCCTTTTTGCATAGCCTTGCGTTTGTGTGAGCACTGTACAGTGTGCACGTTTGTGTGTGACAGACAAACGTTTATTTGACATGTATTCAAAACAATATTTTGCAACAAACTTGTCCATGAAACGTGTCCTTCTGGTCATTTCAGAGCTGCAGCTTAAAACGGAATTTCGACCGTTTGCACTGAAATGTTAAATATTTATATTTGAACAGAGGTAACTTAATATATACAGAGGCGCCCCGAAATGTGAAGCAAAGTGCGTTGGGTGCTGAATGGGTAAGGAAATGCATGGTTTGCTGGGTGGTCTTGCAAGTTTTGTAGAGACAAATGCCAGATGAGGTTGCAACTCGTATGGGAATCAGGTGCTGGAGTTGTGGAGCTGCTGCCGGAGCCGGACTCAACTCGTAATTTGATGCAAACAGGTGCAGGTTTTGCCAGAAACCTCTCCTTTTCCAGGTGCGATTCTCGACGTGTGTGTGAGCTTGTGGTTTGCTAACTTCTGTATTTGTAACAGTGCACCGGGGCCAGGAGTCAAAAGCTTAAATGCACTTCACAGCACAGGGAAAAGTTATTTTAAATATATTTATTTACAAAAGTGTGTGTGTGGTATGGTCTGGGTCAACTTTAAGACAACTGCCAGGCTTAAGTCCATTTCCATATTCGTTGGTCGGTCTCCGTTGCTGTTAATAGCAGCAAAGTGCGTTGGTCTGGGTGCCAAAGCGGCTTTTGCTTACCCAACCACAAAAACATTGGGACATTCCCGAATGAGTGGTACCCCTTAAAAGACTCCAGCCAGAAAAAGGAGACATGCTAGCATTCATAGCATACTTTTAGACAGCCTTTAACCATGAATTAAAGTTGTCCATCTGATATTGCAACTTTTAATTTTCCAGCAGAACTACCACTTCGTCACAAAATGGTCCTGCCTTAACCCAGGGTACTCAAAATCCAATGAAAGTATTCAATGCATTTACGGATGGTGTTTAAAAGTTCATAGATTGTTCAGATAGACTAATAGCAGCCCACAGTCAACTTAATGCCAAAGGAGCCCAGCAGTGGCAGGATCCAATATGCAACAATATGAAAACCAACATTCGGATGCGGCTAATATGGGCCAAAAGGGCTTTAACACTTTAACTCTTTTTCGCCAGCGCTCAGTTGTCTGACAGCTGAGACAGAAAGCGATGCCAAAGAAGTGGGTGAGCGGCGGGCTGAGACAATAAACCATTCCGGCTGCAGTCGCTTGCCTTTCCCTGGAAAACTCCAAAACACCAAAAGAAGCACTAGGAATAACCAGAGGACATCCAAAGCGACAACGACACCGACAAGTAGCCTGACAGTTGGCAACAATTGCGAATGTCT
Organism: Drosophila sechellia; assembly: GCF_004382195.2. NCBI lineage: Eukaryota > Metazoa > Arthropoda > Insecta > Diptera > Drosophilidae > Drosophila > Drosophila sechellia. The sequence goes on from NC_045952.1 coordinate 19,851,175, forward strand.
GACATTGCTTTCTTTTGGCCATTCGGTGTTCGCCTTCCTTTGATTCACCGAAACTGCCGAGCTCCCCCGTAACATCATAATGCATTTGCATGTTCACCGGGGTGGACCTCTATTTGGTGAGATCTAGATCTAGACAATAAGTTTATACAAATAATGTTTGATTAAAAAGAAATTATGTTTTTGTCTATTAACTGTGAATCTTGCAAGAACAATGAGCTACATATGTGCGCCTTTGACCTTCATCTCAGCATGTATTTGCGGTCCACCCCTGTGACCACACACACGAGTGGGCGAGTGGGCGCTGAAAATGGAGTGGGCCGCCATTGCTGCACGTGTTGTGTGGAGAGGGGGTAAGTGGCAGCCTAAGAGAAGTGAAGTCATTCAACATAGTTGCGTTAATCAACCAGCACTCATTCAGGCGAATGAATCCAGTGCCGGAGTTCTCTAGTCACGCTCCTCGGCCTGAAGAATTCGCGTTTTGCACCGCTCTGCGTTGTGATTGCACATTGTTTGCGAGATCGCCCGGCCAGGTGGCGACACCACATACTTCATTTCCTGTACACAAGTGCGATGTATTTTTTGCGTTTAAATTACATTTCATTGCTTTGTGCTGCAGTATTTATTTTAGCTCCTGAACGGTTTACGCACTTAATGTGTTTGCCTTTGAGGGCGGGCGGCGATTTGTGTGTGTGGGGGCGTGGCAAATAAACGCTTAACTGCAGCCACAGCCGTTGGCATGAGTCGTAATTTCAGGATGTAAATTTATTGTACTCTAGCCTCGCTTACACGACTATAATAAGGCGCACAGGGACTGCATTATGGCTGGCTGTGATTAAGGTTTCGCCAAAATTCAAATTATGACAACTCAATTTTTCTTGACAAACAACAAGGCTCCAGGACTCGCTTTCCGGAGTACAGAACTGGGAGCCATCAATCAATCTCTATCAACTCGTCGAAAATTTTCCATTTGCCAGGCGTTAATAAAAACCCCGGTGAATCACCCATACCATTCCATTTCATCTTAGCCATCCCGGCGAACCATTACTCATTTCGGCACTCCGCTGCCTTATAATCACAATAAACGCTTTTAATGACAGCTTCACTAACTGACTGCCGAGGTGGCATCGCGATAAAATTCATATTAGGATTTAATCGGGTGTTCAGTCATAACTGTAAAACTGTTTGGCTTTGCCAGTCGTATCAATAAACTCCAACGACTCTTTCTGGATAATGCACTGGAAAAGTTATTTGAATATCCTTGCTTTAGATCAACTAAAGAAGGCGTCCTTTAAACTGGGTTCCTTACTTCAAATTCCTCATTTCATGAGTTTTCCTTTGCATATCTCAGTATTGAACATAGTTTATATAATAAATCATTTGACTGTAGTTTTCCTTTCTGTGTGGATGGAAATGGAGATGGAAATCGTTTCGCTTTCTGTTGTCATTTGCTCATCGGTGCTTTCATTGTGTATTATTACAATTGCATTGCAAACACTTCAGACATCCCACCTCCCATTTCCAGACTCCCTTTTTATGGGCCTCCTGCTGATAAATTGATTTAAAACATTGTGCAAATACTCGTTCGGCTTTACTATGCGCACACACAACATTTTATTTATTGGCACTGGCAAAGGACGAAGTCAGGACAACGATGTCCTGGCTGGCTGCGATAAGGAGGCGGCCTTTGTCGTCCAATCTGGGCCTGTTTACCTGATAGGGGGACCGATCCGTTTATATGGGCATTTTCGTCTATTATCGTAGTTGGACCTGGGGCGGACATGTGCCCATCTCCAGAAATTCCACTCTGCTGACAGCAATTGATTAATGACACAAGGATAATCGACCACGCTACGTTTGCTTAATTTATTTGGGAGGCCATTTGTAAAGATTCTTTAATAACTGAAGCCCAACAAGTGGCTGCGGGGAAACTTTAAAAGGGCATAAAAGCAAAACTAACCGCCTAGAAGAATTTCAAAAGTACCCTCCACATTCACATTCACAATGGGCAGTCATCTTTCCGATGAAATCATTTGGCGAAGGACGTGACTCTGGTCTGGCCATAATTGCCAGATGGCAGCCACGATGTGCTGATGGTGTCCATCATTAGGTGTTGATGTTCCTAAGGCCGCCACATGCTGGGCCAGGGAAAAGAAAAGCCAGCATGTTGGCAACATATCGGGCCAAAGTAGAACGATATGAAGTCATAATTTCGTTTTGGCCACGTTATCCTGGCTACAGTAGTTTCATTAAGTTGTGTGACGAATGAATGACGACGCCTCTCCATTGGGTACTTTTGTCCGGGCTCTTGGAATAATTAAATAATTTCCTGTAACTGCAACAAATGAAGTCAACACAGACACTTCCGCCAACCGAGTGTCCTTGGGCTGGGCGAAAAGTTTTCGAGAACAATCCCAGTATAGCTTGAATATACAAATTAAATCGCATCCGCCCCCTAACATCCTGTCAACAATTTCCTGCTCGCTCTCTGCATGCTCAACTCTCGCCCTTCAACAATCAAGTTTTTAGTTTAGTAGGCAAAAAGTTTTGAGGTTTTTATTGCTTCACAGACATTTAAGCAGCTGATAGTGCAGTTGCATTCCCCTGAACCACAGCACCGGAAGGAGCATTACTCTATCTACGCTTCCTCCGCTTGCGCTTTAAGCCCACACAGATTTGATTGCTGAATGAGGCTCATCACGCCATAATGCCATACCTTGACTTAAGAAAATTACCAGGCTTTTCCCTTCGCCTCATCAGTCGTGATTGCTGTCGGTTAGAGCCGGGAAGGTGTGTAAGGTGTGGCGTTCCCGTCCATGTAATTGTCTGCTGCACACGCACTGACCGAACCACATTAGAGCTCCGGAGGAAGTCTGGTCCTGGCCCAAATGCCCCATCCCCGAACCCAGAGCCCCGAGCGCCCGACGACAGTCTATTTGGGACCTTGCACTGCACTGCAGGGCTGTCGTGGACAAGCTCTCATGCCATGATGCCCTTTCTATAGAGAGCTGCTGTTCGCTGAGGAATTTGGGATTTCACATAGTAAGTTTTCATAGGATTTTCATAGGGTATTTCCATATTAGACCTTTAAAGTCAAGCTCCTTATTGGCTTTTGTCTGTCAAAAGGAAATTTCTGCGGGCTTCGAGTGGCAGGTGGTTATGGTTGGAGCTGGTCAATCTGTACGGAAATAATTTCCAGACAGTTGATTGTTGCCCTGGTCGAAATGCTTAAGTTGGCTTTAATGCATCTGACATCGAGCCTAAATGTCACACCCTTGAATTAGCCAGATTTCGCTTTAAAGACGTTGGGCAGACGATGTCTGTGGAGGATGGTCGGGCAACCCCAGAGAGCAAACGATTTCAATTAAAACGCGAAATCCACTTAATTTTGAATGACAATTAGTGATGGCTGCCAATGTAAACCACCGTTGCCAACCCCATAGGGCGGGGTGTAGAAAAACTCTATAATGACTAAATGACTGACAAAATCAGCAACAAATCACGACAAGCCAACAAGGCAACAGCAACGTCAACAACAAATCAGACAAATTGCATTAAAAATTCCATGGCACTCGACCAGTTCTACCCCCTTTAAAACCCAACCGACCACTTTTAGCCGTCTCTGTGTTGACAGACAGATACATGAGTGGCCAGAGGGGTGGCTGGATGGGGTTGGATCTGGGTAAGTGAGCGATTAGTGTCGCCTCGGTCTGGCCAAATGTCCATTAACGATAGCCATGACGTCGACAACAAATCAAATCAAATCAAATGTACTTTAACACGCTCTAGTCTCAGTATTTAGGCGATGGCATAAAAAAAGAACGAGAATAGGGAAGAATCAGAAGCCAAAATAGCAGAAATGGAAAATGGAAAATGGTAGATGGTAAATGGTAAATGGTAAATGGCACATGGAACGCGGCCAGGCCGAGTCCGAGTTTTCCTCTGAGCTTGACAATGGCAGCTCGCTCACTCGCCGTCCCACTTCCACTTCCGTTTCCGTTTTAAGTACTCAGTGGGCGAAGAGCGGCGATGGCGACTAATGGCATTCAATAGTCATACCTGCTCAGGTTGGACAGCTAAATGTATGATCCTCTTGGTAATATATTTTGCATTTTTTTGCTGCATCTGTCATGTGCTGATTATCCGTTTGAACCATGGCCCGAGGGTGCAAAAAATATTTGCAAACAATAAGATATAATTACATTTATAATTTGCGTTTGACAAAAAACATCAGTGCGCTAAGAATAACTAATGAGAACTGCGTAATTTTAATTATTCTTTTTGCATAAATAAATGTGTTTCACAGTTTTGAATATAAATGGTTCTGGATTTAGTCGTTGCTCATTGTTTGCACTTAGGGTATAAAAAATGTATGCATTTAAACTTATAAATACATTTTTGAAAACGATTTAACAACAACAACAACTAATTGGCTGAAATTGGTTAGAAATAATTTGCTGTACAAATACAAATTTTTAAATCGAATTAATAGTTCATCGAAATTTATTTATCGGCCATGGTTAACTGCTAATATTTTTTTTGTTAAGTTGTATGGAGTTTTGTTTATGGATTTGCAAATGCAATACAAATACAATACGAAACACTGTATTATCCATGTTAGTTCTGGTTTAATTTTGTTACATTCAATGACTTCCATCTCCAGAGGCTCAACTGTAGACGGTCGAGCAGTCTATCAAGTGGCTGTAAAGTCGACTCGAACTCGTTAGTTACAAATTGCGATGACTGCGACGCCGACTCGAGCAATTGATAAGAGCTGGACAAATGTTTGGCCAAGTGTGCGACAATTTTAATTTGCTGTGTTTTTACCCGGTTTGGCGACTTTTATTTTTCTTTTTTCGAATCCGTTCAGTTCCTGTTGCTGGCCGACAATGATTGCTGCACTTAGCCGCTGTTTAAGCCGTAAATCGTCGCCTCCACTTCCGCCGCGAACGGAAGTGCAACATTTAATTACGTGCAGCATGGCAAACGATTCCGTTTCATTTGATGTTGAGTGGAATCACCGGTTAGTGGCGCCCCCGAAAACCCACTTACAATCAGTTGAACGTTAGAGTTGACTATGAATATCGTGTATACGCCATGAGGTACTTTTTCCGAAATGAACTCAACTGAAAGGACAGCGCGAACAGATTGATGTGAGGGCCCGCTGCAGATGGCAGATGGCGATGTCCAGGCGAAGTCATCCAGAAACTGGGTTAATTTCGGTCCGCGACTTTATTGCATTCAAAATGGAGCGCAACTATAATCACCAGAGCGGAAATACCAAGTGAGACGGGGTCGGAATGATTGGGGCCACTAACTCACATATCATGAGCAGCTATGGCAATGGCATCCGTATTCCTCTGTATTCGAACTCCGATTCCGATTCGTCGGATCAATCGTGCGTGGAGTTTTGGACCGGTCCAGGCTCAAAAGTTGCCATCGGTCGACGTCGCCGGCAACAGCTGCTTGCTCAATGGCCGCAACGTAATCTAATAGCCATGTGCCGAGTTTCGGTCCCTATCCGATGGCATTCTGGCCCGACTTTGGACGTTCTGCAGCTAATGCATCTGTTAGTGCCGCTGTTTTCACCACAGCCATTTCGCTACGCGCCGCATGAGCCGCGAGCATTATTTTTGACCGCACGAGGAGTGTCCTGGAGTGTCCTGGAGTGTGTTTCGCCCCATGGCGACATAAGAATTGACCGGGAAGGAACGGGCATTAAAAATATTTCCCCGACACAAAAGTTTAGTTCACAGTCGGCTTTAAGAGAGTGAAAAGTTTGTACATAAGCTGGAAATATGAAATTTTCATTCTTATGGTCCACTTAAAATGATTTATCTATTGTGGTGCCTTCTTTGGAAAGTATTATTTATGTATAAATGGAAATAAAGAAAATAACTCGTACTTTTTAAACTTCATCTATATGTATGTGTATGCTCCTTCAATTCAACGCAGCCTAAAAAGACCAACAAATAAATTCGAAAACGCATTACTTCTGCCCACATTTTATTAAAAGCCACATAAGCAAGTTATCTAGATGTTCAGCGAGAATTTGAGTTGGATAATTATGAAATCATGTTATCATATTTTATGTATGCAAAACCATTTTTGCAGCGGAGCTTAGGCAAAAATTTAAATATCTATTTCGGACATAAAACGTTTACACAGCGCACTTTCATATGGCCAGCGATAAAACTTCGTAAATTTTCAAATTAATAAAGCCAGGATTTCATACTTTCCATTAGTCAGAACACCTGTTAGTATCTGGCTCAGATTGAAGGCACACTGCGGTGGTAGTTTAATATTGCAGGGTCATCCGTATCGGGTAAATTAATTGATTCAGATACGGATCGGGTAGGTAGGTAGGTTGTTTGGATGGGCCAACACGAAAGAGGAGTGCAGCTGGGTGGTTTGGGTGGATTTATGTGTCTTCCCCCGGCGACGAATTGCAGCTGAGTTTGTCAACGTTGCGTATACGCCGCATAGGACGGCTGGAGCATTGGGCTTTGAAGGAAAAATTTGTCAACATTTTCGTGTCGGGGCGACATTTGTCGTACCTGACTGTTGTTTATGGTTGCCCCGGTGGCAATTTATGGCTGCCCATCTGGACCTTGTCTAATGACTTAATTGGAGGACGGCCGTGGACGGCAGCTTAAAGTGCAACAAAGAAACTTTGGGGCTGCAATTAATTTACGATTCCTTGTGCGGGCTACCATTTTTGCAGCCAATTGGGCGTGCAGAGTAGCAGTTGCCAGCTACCAGCTGCCACAATCTGGGGCATATGTTGCCGCAAATTATAGCCACATTTTGCTGGCAGCGGCAGTCAAGTCGAAAGCCGTTAAAGCGCCAGCCCTATCGAAATTTGCCTGAGTTGCTTCATTTGCTTCAAATTGAATTTAAAGTCAGTGTTCTAGCCAGGATCTGTGTATGTGTGTGTGTTTCGGTGGCGGTGGCTAAATGCCAAGATTCGGGCTACCGGGTTCTGTGCATCTCGTTCTGGCGCTTTCTGTCCGCCCCAGGATCAACATTTCGCTTTTGTCCGCTTGCCAGACAACGCAGAGTTGAACGCTTTTACCGCAGCTGTTGCAGCTGCAGCTCCAGCTTCCTTTGTGCTGCAACGGCTTAATCCGCTCGCTGACCGTTTGCATTTCCCATTTTCCATGCTGCATATCGGGGCGACGGCAGCCATGTGTTTTAGGAAGCTTAATATGCGGCAACTAGATTAATTATACCCTGCCAAAGGGATATGCGTGAATGTAGGACGGGTTATGCAGGGAAAAGCTATGTTACATATTATACTAAAATAGTCTTCAAAACGCTGAATAAATTTGAATTTGGCGGAATAGGTTTAAGTGTGAACTGAATTTATAATATTATTTCCCCACTCTTGTTCCACATTGGCAGTTTCCATATGTCCAAAAGTTGCCAGATTGGCTTTCCCCATTTCTTCTTAAGCCAATTGTCGTTTCCGTTGCCATTGTCAAAACAGGGAGGATATGGGTCAAAGAATGCCCAAATGAATTTAGAGCAATTTTCAATTATTGCACAATCGAAGCGTAAATAAGTTGTAAATCATCAATTACCCGACAAAAAGCAGCCAGCTCCCACCCACGCACGAGCATTTCTCAGTTACAACAACTGCAATTGCCAAGAAATCGCCAAAAGCGGATACGTGTCCTATAGCATCCCAAAAAGCAGCAGAGAGGAACACAGATATGAGGTCGCCGAGGAGGAGCCGGAAGGACCTTAGAACTTCGGCCAGACAATGGGCAATCGTAAAAATAGCAACTAACAGTCCAGAAGCACTCGGCCACACTGAGACTTGGACGAAGTCGAGAACGGGAGATAAGCTGAGAAGAAGGGAGAATCAACAGTACACTGAGCAAAATAATTACAACTGTGCATTTGTAGTTTTCAATACTTAATAATTATTGGTTTGCTAGAATAGTCTAGATTTCTAAAAAGGGCCTGAAAATGCTTTCAAGTTCTGACATATGATTTCTTTTAGTGCCGGTGAAGAAAGTGCTCCTGGATGGGCAGTGAAAACCTTAAGTAGATAGATATAGAAATGTCTTTCCGTCCCGTCCGCCGGCATGTGATTTATGTGGTAAATAAAAGAAGGACAAGAACAAGAACTAGAACAAGCTAGGGAATCAAAGTCCGGCGATGGCATGCAAGGATATGGGTATAGGGGCTCCGACTTGAGCTGCAACACGAGTCTGCAGTTGCAACAAGCAGCAGGCAGCATGCGGCATAGGCGAAGACAAAGACAAAAGAACCGCACACATAGAGGACACGAGAGAGAGAGAGGGCAGATGGGACTAAGAAAGAGACAAGACGAGCGTAGTACGTTGGCGAGACGGAGTAAAAGTTTTTAATATTATTTCAAGACTGAAATGAGGGCAATCAGCAAGTGCAATTGTCGTCGAGCGGCTGGCATAACAAAGGAATCGTTTTTTGGTAGTAAAAATAGGAGGGCTGGCAAGGAGGATGAACAGAACAAAGGCGTCACTGAGATGGATCCCAGGAAGTCTTTTGCCAATAAGCGATGGGAGTGGCCCCTGTCAACGCCCAATGATGCATTCGCAGCTGCTTGCCGCTCCTCCGCCAAAGATAAAGGTGGCTATATGTCGGGGGAAAACAAACAAAGGCTCCGAAAGGCAAAGAGATAAGGACAAAGAACGCGCCACAGAAACTGCAGATAGGATGGCTTACAAGTAGGTAAACGATGTTCTTTCAATTAAGGATGTGCCGGGAAAATGGCGGCTGCACGGTGCAATGAAGCGCAAGAAAGCGGGATAAGGAGTCGCTTTGCTGATGAAGTCGGTTTCCTTTGAGAACGGAAAAGCGGGTGCATAAGAGCACGCCGGTTATTCACTTAGTCCAGAGTTAGCCTGGCAAAAGGATAATGCGCACCACCATTGGGATGCACGCATCCTGGCCGAATGAGCCCAACGAGCGGAACGTGCGGAAGAGAAACCATCGATAAGGCGAATGCGTCAAACTGAACTTGTACCACTAACCCAGTTAGTCGCGGACCGAGTGGCACTGAAATCTCCCCAGAGAGTGCGACGTGTGGAACTGGGCCACATGTGTCCTGGCACAATGCGCATCCTGTTGCAAAAGCACACGAATGCAAGAGCCGAAGGATTCAATGTCGAAACGAACGAACTTTGGAACGCTGTCGCCGAGGTTCGATGGAGCAGTTTGAGCAGTTTGAGCGGATTTCCCAGCAACACAATCTGAAAATGTTGCGACTCAAGTCGTAATGGTCGTGTTGCTAGCCGAATGTTGGGACTCAAAAGATAATGGCCTTGCTATCGCTGGGCGGCAATTTTGTTTCGGCCCCTTATCACTTTAGAGGCGGCACGTTTTCAACGGGGTGGTGGGGAGCTCGGCCCCTTCCTGATCCCACCGATTCCACACCCATTGTATACACCTCAGTGTGATCCCAAGCTCGTCGGCGAAATGACGTCTCCCTTCGACGGCGTTGCCTGCCTCTGGCTGTCACTGATCTGGATCCAACTGGGTCTCATCAATGCCGGCCTGCAGTTCCTCATGGATTTCGTACCCCTTCGTCTGGTGCGGCTGAGAGAGATCGAGGACGACGAGCAGGAAATCCAGGGGGAGTGCACCCTGGGAGCCATCAGCATTCGTATGTTCGCCTTTTAAAGACTGCTTTAATGATTCATCTTGAATTATTATTCAAATTCATTATAATTACCTATTCTGACTACCTTTAATTTTTAGTTATGTTAAGAAAGAAATGAAAACATTGATTAATTGTATACCTTTAAGAATAGTATTGCTAGTACTAGCACGTTTCCATATAATCTAATCTTTTAATTAAAAATATTAGATTTGATTGTAAATGTAGCAAATACGAAGTATCATGGAATGAAACTAGTTTTTTCCAATCAGGTTTAGGCCAGTTAAACGGAAAATGAACCAAGTAAAACGTGAAGGAATAATACTATATTTTTAAATTTATGATATGTGCACAATGCAGTTTATCAAGATTCTTTGTATTTATTCAAATCTCAAAGGTTGATGACTTTAGATAAAAGGTAAATAGTAAAGATAATACATGCAATCAGTAGTAGATTGCCTCATTGTGAGAAATGTTGGGACATTTTCTTAAAGCCAAATCATTCTTGAATTCGAGTTCTTACAAATTTCTGCTGGATGCACGGAGTAGTTAATGCATTCCAGCTAGAGAAATTTCATTTATTTATTATGCATCTGTAGGTTATCTGGCACTGTAGAATTTCCCATTCAATCTTCGCACAGCACAACTGCAAATTTTAATTAAAAATTCATTTCTTCTCCGGACGCACAAAAAAGTGTCATTTATTTGGGGCAGAATTCGGACAGCTTGGGGTTGCTTATCTTGCGATGACATACCTTGTCAGTTCATAGAAATATATAAAACGAAATTTATGGCAAGTCGAAAGTCTTGGCCGAGTAGTGAAAAGTGGCTCCTCCGCTTCGGTGGGGCACTGCTAACCTCCTTCTTCTCCATTTCACCTATTTTGACAGTTGAAAGTTCATTTTCCGTTCGATTTGCGCACTCGGAGAGCTACAGTCCTCAATAATATTTCATTTCGCTGCCATGGGACGGGAGTTTATTCATTTGCATAATTCCCTTGTTTACAATTTGTGCGCCACAGAAAAGAGCGATTGACTTAAATGAAGTTACAACTTGGCAGCAGCAGCAGTAATAGCGGCAGCTAAGTGAAAGCAGCAGTTGCAAAATAAGAAAATTTATAATATTCAATTTATATGCACTTTTTGCATCTCCGATCTCCTCGAGGCTCCTTCGAGTTGCACCAACAAGTAGTAGGAGCTGCGGAAACGACAGAAACAACAGAAACAACTGCAACTGCTAAGCTGATAATCCCAGATTTGAAGGCGCCAACAGCTGCACCCACTTAGGCAGAGCCACGCCCCCCTACCGAGCGAATCTTTTCTGGCGCTGTGATTAATGAGATTTGTCACTGGCTTCATTTGTATTTTCCATACTGTTGACTGGGCTGGAGCAGACCAACCTACCCCCTCTCCCGCCAGCCTTGGGAGCCCACTGACATGCATATAAATTTCATAAATGCCAAGGAGCCTGCAATTGCAGGAGTCGGACCAAAAAGCGTGTCCAACAGTCCAACAGCAGCAGCAGCTGGCCGGCGAATTTGCATTTTCATTATTTTCAACTCAATTTAAAAATGAAAATCACCAAAGACAAACAGCCACGGGTCATGGGGCTGCGAAGCGGAAGGAAGTCGCTTAGCTGGCGTGCCTTATTATGATTCGCATAACAATAAAGGCCAGGACCTTCCCTCATGCGCCTCATCCCGCACCGATAACTAAGTGGCACATTAAATTTACCCGAGCCTATAATTCATTTGCTAAGTCCGCCTCGGCCTCGCTTCCACTGTTCCGCCAGTTCGGGTTCCGCTTCCATTGCTGGCCAAGATGATCATTAGAGGGGGGCCAAGGACGAGTAGAGCTTATTATAGCCCGGTTTTTGGGGTACTCTGGTATTATCCCGAAAAGGATACTGCGCACAGAGGACGCGGTTAGATCTGTACCCTTTAGATGGGAGTATTGGTCATATATGAAAACCCATCTTTATAGAATTTTGATTCCATAACAAACAATTTAATATGTTATATTAGTATAAATTTTGATTTCTGTATAAAGACTGTTCCCAACCGCACAGAAATCAACCGAAATAAACTTTCCCCCTTTGAGTTACAACGACTTCAGGGTATTCCCAGTTTCGTAGCTCTTGAAACAAGATGTGCACTTTTATTCATTTGGCTCCGTGCTTTATTATTATTTTTATTTTTAGTGATTTTGTAGCTGCAGTTCGGGTATCTCGAGTTGGTCTGTCAGCTCAACTCTCCGCTCATCCCAGTTCGCTTTTGGGCCGGCTGAGTTATGGTGGGCAATAAATTTATATGACATATAAATGTAAATAATTGAGCGGCGCGGAGCCGCCGTCTAGAGTTGTCACTGCGGTGAGGCAGAGGCTCGGAGGCTGAGAGGGTTTTTTTCGAGGGGGTTTTAAGGGGGGGCTTTAAGGGTGCCAGCGGCTTGTTGACTCCGTGATTGATGTTGGCCCACTCTGCGGCTCCTCACTTAAAAGTCCTTAATGGCCATTCTGCGTCGCGCATTTAATTTAAAGTTTTGCTGCATCGTTGTGTTACACATTTATTGTTTCTGGTTTTTTTTTACTGTACAGTAGGTATGCGAAGTTATGGGGGAAACCCATCTAGACAGTCAGGGAGAAAAGGGGGTAGGGTGAGGTCATGTCGATGCCCAGTTTCTTGATCACATAGTTGATCTGGCCCTGGCTCTTCAGACCGTAAGCCTCGAAGGGCTTCACATTGAAGCGACTGATGCGATTTCCGGAGATGCCCATGAGGAACTTGTAGTAACTGGGACGCAGCGAACGAGCCTCCAGGATTGCCGAGTGGAAGAGCACAGCCGTGAAGAATCCGTACATGAGCATCGCGAAGTGCGGCACCTCGGGCAACTTGCCCTCCGCGATGCCCCAGTTGTAGAGCAGATGCATGGACTTCCACATCAGATAACAGGCCACCGTGGTGTTCGGGAAACGGAAGAAGCCAATCGATCCGATGAGGCCAGCGGGAATGGCGAAGAGAGCATTGTCGAAACCAAATGAGTGACGCAGTCCGCAGGAAGTCGACTGAAAGTTGAATGGGGGAAGTGATAAGATATATTAAATGGTTTAACTCAGTATCTAAAAAACGGCTGGTATTGCTCACCTTGAGGAGAAGTGAGAAGATGCCCAGCGCCAATCCCAACTGCAAGGATCCTCCGTTGAAGATCTGCTTGCGCCACTGCATCTTGGACTTGAAGATCTTGGTAGTGTTGAGCAGCAGCTTTAGACCCACCGATAAGCCCACACCGCCCAGGAATGGATTTAGTCCTCCAATAAGGGCGTAGGGAACACAGCCCCTCTTGTGTGGACAACTTGGATGTTTGGCCTTCAGCATGCGGTCATAGAGCTGTACGTAGGCTGAAATGGTTTGGAAGTTGAGGGGAGCCTCGCGAGAGCTTTGCGTGGTGGTGACCACCGGCGTCTTCAGTGGACCCTCATCCTCTTTGCCCACGATCAGGGCAAGAGCCTTGAACGTCGCATCCTTGGCCACTGTCTTGTGCAATCCGGCGCGATATAAATACATCAAGGCGGTCACACTTGCTCCCATGATGAACACCTGTCCATTAGGAATGGATCGAACCCAGCCTCGTGCCTCCATCATCTTCCACAGTGTTTCGATACCCACATTGGCCACATACAATGCGAGAGGAGCACGGCGTTCTGGACGCTCGAAGGCAAGACATGAAAAGCTGGCCAGGAACGAGGGCAGCCAAGCAACTGTGCCGAAGTAGAATCCTCCCAAGATCTGACGCAAGTAGCACACGGCAAAAACAAAGAGGCCTCCATTCATCGAAAGGAACGCTGTAGACTGTAGGATTCCAGATGCAGTGCGTCTCAGATCCTTCAGCGATGGAATGCGTCCTCGCATGATCAAAGCCACCTGGGGTAGGGAATAGATGGTTACAATAGGATTCACTGAAGTTAAGTATCACTAAAACTTAGAAGGGTTATTTATAATATAACCTTTGTACTTCAAAATTCATATCAGTTGAACTGCCATATACAACGCACTTAAATAAGGTCTACATTTGTAGCCCATGTTTCCCCATTCAACTCACCACGTAAACAGTGGTGTAGGTGCGGAGACTGGGAGGGATCTCGGAGAGCATCATACCTGCCGCAGCACAGGCACAGCTCTTTGTCCACGGATGGTGATACTCATAGCAGGTGCAGTTCAAGGCTATCTCGGCCAGTTTACTTTGGGCTCCCATGATCCACTTTGAATATTGACTTATGCTCCGCCGTCTACGATTATCGAATTGGCTTCGTGAGGATGATAAAGCTTATCGAGAAGGGGCTTATCGCCAAATGTCCGAACGTGGCGCGCAGTGTCCACAATGGCCTAGTTAAATTGGAATTCCCGGATTTACGATTAATCCAGTGTAATTTCAGCTTGAAAATCTATGGAATGCTGTTACAAATATGATGATCCAACTTGCTCGATTCCCAGTAAATCACGCTGGGCATTCCTCGAATCAGCTACAGCTGGTTATCCACTTGGTCTCAGCTGAAGATTGGAATCAATAGAGTAAAAAATTATTGGATATATCACAACCATATATGTCAACTAGAAAACACGACAAGCTTCAGAAAATAACCAACGCTTACCCAATGTTTATTTAGTTGTTATGGCACGTTGGCTATTTAATAATATTTTCTCCTACTAGGAAACCACGTTATGGCCTGGTCGGCCATGAAATACAACTGACTGCCGATACCTATTCACGATTTGGCCAAGTACGGTCTGTGTGTAGACGCACTTTAAGAGCTCCATTCCTATGCCGTCGTAATCAGCACTCCCCCAAATTCCCGCAAGTGGTTCGGCTGAAGTGCGTCGGATGCAGAGGGCACCTACTTATCGCGTACACGCGAGCCGAAAGTTGGCTTACTTGCTCAATGGCGATCGGTTTGTTGTCGCTGCGTCACCTCCAGCTGGGTATTCCTTATCAATTTCCAAAGCACCCGGCATGTTCTAAGAATTCTCTTAGATATTTCTCTTGAGGGGTCATTCTCAGTTTCAGCAAACCCAAAAAAGTATTTATAATAAATGACGTATACAAATTTATATTAGATGGATAGGCAAATTCATATATTTACATAACTTCAGAAAACTTGAAAATTATAATACAATTTATTAAATCTTTATATCTCTATCACAATTAATGACCTCCTAAACAATCAGTGGAAATAGAGGGTTCGATGAGGACTTAACAATGCCCAGTTTTTTGATAATATAATCAGCCTGATCCTGACTTTGAACTCCAAAAGCCTCGAAGGATTTCATATTGAACCGGCTTAGACGACCTCCGGAAATGTTTTCGATGAACTTGAAGTAACTGGGCCGCATGGATTTTGCCTCCAGAACCGTTGAGTGACAGAGTACAGCCGTGAAAAATCCATACATAATCATGGAGAAGTTTGGCACCTCGGGAACCTTTTTCTCGGCGACACCCCAGTTGTACAAGAGTTGCAAGGACTTCAACATCAGATACAGAGACACCGTGGTATTGGGAAAGTGTAGAAGGCCAAAAGATCCTATTAAGCCAGATGGAATGGCAAAGAGAGCATTATCATATCCAAAAGAGTGACGGAAGCCACATGAAGTTATCTAAAAGATAGTTTTTAAATTAGCTTAAATTCATTTTGAATAATTTTGACTCACCTTAAAAAGGAGTGAAAATATGCCGAGCGCTATGCCCAACTGCAGAGAACCCTTGTTGAAGATCTGCTTGCGCCACTGCATCTTTTGCTGGAGTATCCTCGAAATGTTGAGCAGGAGCTTGAAACCCACATGAAGACCCACACCGCCCAGAAAAGGTTTAACTCCACCAAGCAGGGCGTACACCGCACAGCCAAACTGGTGAGGACAGCAGGGATGTTTGAGGGTGGTCAGGTGATTGTAGATTTTAAGGTACGACGTAATGCATCGAAAATTTAGGCTTCCTAGGTTAGATCTCTGGGGTATGATCCCCGTAGAGGGCTTTAGCGGACCCTCCTCCTCATTGCCTATGATCACACCCAATCCTTTAAAAGTCGCATCCTTGGTAACAGTCCTGTGCAATCCGGCACGATATAGATACATCAAAGCGGTGATACTGACTCCCATGATGAGCACCTGTCCGTTGGCAATGGATCGCACCAGTCCTCGGGCCTCTAGCATTTTCCACAGCGTTTCGATGCCCACATTGGCCACATACAATGCCAGTGGAGCACGGCGCTGCGGACGCTCGACTGCCAGCGATATGGAGCTCACCAAAAGAGCTGGCACCCAGGCTGCGGTACCGAAGTAGAAACCACCGAGAAACTGGCGCACCAGGCAAATAGCGAGGACAAAGAGGCTTCCATTTAGTGAAAGGAAAGCCGTCGACTGCAGAGTACTGGCTAAAGTCCTGCCAAGGTCCTTGAGCGATGGAATGCGCCTGCGCATCAAAAGTGCCAACTGAAAGTTATTCGATATCAGTTATATACACTCCTAGGATTCATAGATTAAATAAAACATGATTAACTCACCATGTAGACCATGCTATAGGTCTTAAATGTGCCAGGGATTAGGGATAATAGCATTCCAGCCGTCGCACAGGCGCAGCTGGAGGTCCAAGGATGCACGAACTCCTGGCAGCTGCATTTGAAGGCGGCCTCAGCCAGTTTACTCTGTGCTGCCATTATCCAATTTGAACACACGGAAATGACGGTGGAACTTCTGGCTTTGCTTATCGAATGCAGACGACTGATAATGTTAATCACAACCCTTGAATTGGCTCAGATAATTTGCATGCATATGCACTAGTATTATGTGAAATATGCCAACCATTAATCTAAAGGTAATCCACTATCAGTTGAACCGCTTTCTGTTCATTTTCGGCGTAACCTTCCTAGAATCAACTGCCACTGGTAACCCAATAACTTCGATTTGCGCCGCACGTTTGAACCGGATCAACTATTAAGTACAACTGACTGATATTCTGGGCGATTTAGTGGCTTACGCACCTCCATCTCAAGTGCGTGCTAATCAACAGGGGGTCGCCAAGTTCGTCGATATGCAGGAACTACTTTATCTTAGGGTGTTAGTTAAACTTATGCTTATCGCACCTATGCCATGCCAGACAGAGTTTGTGGTAGATCGTCTCCCTCTGGTTTGTTTACGCTGATTCATCAAAACACGGTGAGGTTTCTCTTACTTAAGGCTCTCATAAAAAGTTTGCCATTTAGAGAGCTTTATTGAATAATTTATTGTAGAGTTTACTCCGAATAATTAGAGCTTTCTAATCAAAAAGGTGCTTTCGATTTAAAAAGAAATTTGCTCTTTACGTTTTACAAAATATATAAACTATAAATATATATTTTTTATACGATTTATTAATGCCACGAAATAAAAAAGGTCAACATATTTTACAATTCACCCAAACTAGCTTATTTTAATAATCGTTGTGCGCTCTTTGAGCGCGGGAGACTCTTGACGTATGTATGTATATACAGTTCGCAGTTGAACGCGGATATTAGGAGATATATAGGGTCCTCTGGTGGAGGCGACTGACTAAATCAAAATTGACTACTGCTGACTCAGGAGGAAAAGGAGTAGGCGGGCAAGGATGACTTTTCTACTATGTTTAGTGCCTTGATGGTGTCCAGCGCCTGTTGCTGACTGCTCAGCCCAAATACATCAAAGGCGCTCAGATTAAACTTGCTCAGTCTGCGAATGATAAGGGATTCTTAATCTACTGCTTACGCAGCGCGTGTGAACTTTGCTCACCGATCGCCCGAAATGGCCTGCAGAAACTTGTAGTAGCTGGGGCGCAGGCTCTTGGGCTCCAGGATTCCCGCATGAAAAAGCACAGCCGTGAAAAAGGAGTACAAGAAAAGCATAAAGTTGGGGATGTGTGGCACAATACCAAGCTCTTGGCCCTTTGTGCAAAGAATCTAAAGATAAAACAGTTATTGATTAAGGTAAATAATGCAGATATTGTAGCATGCTTACCTGTAGCGCCTTCCACATGACATACAAGGCTACCGTGTTATCTGGATACTGGGTGAAGGCCACAGAGGCAATTAACGACGCTGGAATTGCAAATCTGGCATCGTCCCGGTTAAAACTGTGCCGCAGCAGGCAGGACACCGACTGTCAAGGACGAAGAAATGACTCACTGCTGGTCGCCAATGTCAAAACGCTTACCTTATAGAGAAATGAAAAGCTGCCCATGAAGATGCCCAGTTGAAGAGTACCACGGTTGAAGACCAATTTCTTCCACGGCATTTTTCCAGCCGTGATTCGTTTGACGTTCATGACCAGCTTCAGGGCAACCTGAAGACCCACTCCGCCCACAAAGGGTTTAATTCCACCCATCAGAGAGTATCCAATGCAGCTTTGTTGATGCCGACAGCTTTCGTGTTTTGCGCGAATGAGATTGCTGTACACGCGCACCCAGTCGGATACAGTCGAAAAACTGACGGCGGGACGTCGGCGGTCTGGCGCAGGCTGCTCACCGGGCACTGCGGGCCCGGACTTGGCAATCGGTCCTGCTTCCTCCTTGCCCACGAAGATGCGAAGGATGTTGAAGATGGAATCCTTGGTAGTGCCAGTACGATAGATATAGAGAAGCGCCGCCATGCTCACGCCAAAGATGAGTGTCTGTCCATTAGGAACGGAGTGCACCCATCCCCTCGATTCTGCCATTTTCCACAGCGCTTCAGTGGCCACATTGGC
The DNA here is from genome assembly GCF_004382195.2 of Drosophila sechellia. NCBI lineage: Eukaryota > Metazoa > Arthropoda > Insecta > Diptera > Drosophilidae > Drosophila > Drosophila sechellia. The sequence continues at coordinate 19,869,558 of NC_045952.1, forward strand.
AACGTAGAGAGTGAGTAGTGGTCGGCGGGCTGGTCTCTCCACCAAAATGGCCGAAAACGAAGCGAAAAAGCAGGGCACAAAGGCCACTGTGGAGAAGTGGTATCTTCCGAGCATGTGCCGCAGTGCACAGTTGTACAGAATGAAGGTGTAGGCATTGGTCACTAGGAAAGCCGTCGATTGGATGATCCCCAGCAGCGTCTTGCGCAGATCCTCGCGACTGGGAAAGCGGTGGCGCATCAGCAACGACAGGGCGTAAACTATTGTGTAGACCCGCAGGCAGTAGGGCGTGGCCGATAGTAGTATACCGGCGGTGGCGCTCACGCAGTGGTCCGTCCATGGGTGCTGGAACTCCTTGCAAGTGATGCACAGTGGATCGATCAGCTTGCTTTGTCCCGCCATTTTGGAATGTAGATCTGCAAACAAATTGTGTTTTCATTTTTAATAACTGATCACTTAGTTTTAAAAATACGTTATATAATGATTATATGATCATTAGATGGATAAGCCCACCTATGGACTGATATACGAAAGGATTAATGAGTTATACAAGAACCTGCCGGGCACGATTATCTCTCTCAAAATCGGAACACATTTATAAATTAAAACTTTGCCACTTTAATACGTTAATTATAGTAGATATGATACCATTGTCATTCGGTTTTGATAAGCGTACACACTGAATGATAAGAAGCTTTGGTAAGATATGGTAAGATTGTAGTAACGAAACTATAGTTGTTACCCATTTACCATAATTTAATAAAAATTTAAATTAATTTTGAGTGGTTGGAATAAATTTAATGGTTAGTCACCGCATATGAGGTGGCCGGGTCCGAGTCCGTTTTTTAACCTTTAATCTTATCTTCGAGCTAAGAACGTACAAGCTGTTATTGCTCTTCTTTCGGCGCTATCGATTGATCCACTGAACTTGAAAATAGATCCGAATTTTGATTCGGTTTGGTTAATATGTTTGTTATTCCCGGGGGAGAACTGCGACAACTGCTGGCCAGGCCAGAACTGACTTATTCCAAGGAACGGAATACGGATTACAGCTGTTCGTCGGGTATCTGTGGCAATTTACTGCTGTCAATCGATAAGATATACGACAGATTAGCCGTTGCGGGGGATTTGGCAAAGGCATGAACAAAGGTGACACGAAATACGTAGGTTTGGTTATCTTAATTGATAAGGAAGTGATCGAAAAATATGGAAGAACATTTAAGATACTTTTCCACGAGTAAAACTCATCTATTGTCAATGTCAATTAGAAGAGAAATCAAAGAATCATTAAGGTTATTATGCTGCGATAAGATTAGTTGAATTTTTAACGAACGAGGGACTTTTTTTAATAGTATTTATTGTTAAGATTATCGTAAACCTAAAGCACTTTAGATTACAGCCATAAACAAAGCTATGTTTTTAATAGGCCCTTCAAATCGAACCACCTGCAACGAGCTGCTATCTCTCGAACTTGGCAACCGACTTTTCTTGCCCGCGATTTGCATGAGAAACCATATGGATGAAGCCAAGGCACTAACCGCGGGGTCAACTTCGAGATCTTTGCGCAATCTAAATGAGAGCCGCGATTTAAATACAGTACTGAAAAAAAAACAACAAAAAACCCAGCTAATCTGCATTGTCGAAGTGAAGAGGGAGGCACTTACGCTGGAACTACTGGACACTTGACGGCGGCAATAAACTGATCACTCTCTAATCGCACCTTGATTTCCAATATTGGTTACTTAATATGCTGTTTGATGTTTGTTCAGTCTGAGATTTATAGTTGCAACTTTTCCAGCTCTTCGAGTTGAGAACTTGACAATATGTGACAGCTAAGTGACGCCGACTGGAGTCCCGGATTGAGATGTGAGTGTAAAGCACTGATTGCCCCGATTCCGGACCTCGCCCCCCCTCACCAACGGACGCGAAATCGGGCGGGGGTATTTTAATGGATAATGGATGGCGTTGTATGGGGCGGGCAGAGTCCAACAACAACAAGTGGTTGGGCGGAGTGGTAAACGCTTTCTGAGTCTGCTGCCGTTGAGCAGCAAATGCTGCGCCCTTTAGCAGGCCACCAACTGCATTTTTCTAGTATCCGCGCGACTTTAATCACTAATTTATCAGCTCTATTTTGACGGGAATTGCGCTTTGTAAACAATAATAAGGCGAACTGATGGCTATCGACTGCGCCTGTTGCCTATCGCGTTATCGATAGACGGGCGGAGACACATGGTGGCCAGTGCTGTAGAATTCAGCTTTTGAGCGCTGCTCTTGCGCGCGAGTTTTGAATGCGAAATTTGTGAACTAATTGGATCAATCCTGTTTATGTATGTATAAAGCAAATGTATAAAAAAGGTTCTGTTTCGTATGAAATATATTTCTCTTTCCATTTTTTAAAATTTGCACATTTCTTATTAAACCTGTTAACTTAAAATTGTTATATCTCTTTCAAATATTTGTATTGATTTGTGTAATTTCTTAATAAAGCTGTATATATATGGAAAAAATATGAATGGGATTGAGCATAACTTATTTTCTCCACATTTCAATTTACTTTGTTTATTTAGTAGTATAGGAACAGTATTCTTCGTTCCTAATTAAACAATATATTTCACCTAGAGTGGAATTTAATTGGCTGAAAATTATCCTCCTAAGCTGTAGATTCCGCTCTTGCTCATCCTGTTTTCCATTTTCCTTTGCCTGCCGCCCACGCGTTGCTCGAATTTTCATTTGTGAATCCTGTGGCCTCTGAGGCCACAATTCGTGCCACAATCAACTCAGACTCCATCCCGACTACCAAAGCACTTGGCCTGCCAAAATGGTAGACTCAGGCAAAGACTCTCTGCCTGCACAATCAATTGGATTTCGGTTGTAGTTCATAAAGTGTATCTGTGCATGTCTCTGGCTGAGCACTTGTTCCACTTTCAATTCCAGCGTCCTTTTGCTCCATCTCCTGCCTATTTTCATTTACGCATGCACTAAAAGAATAACTTAACGAAAAATGATAATATCAATAAATATTTATTTTTATATGAAAAGACATACTGTAAGACATAAAACTAAATTCTTCTTAACTGTCTATTGTAAGTTTATTCCGTTTTTACTCCACATTTTTTCAGTGTTGAGAAGCTCTTTCGGTGCGGTTGACAAGGCTCAGCGGATATACAAAATATTTCGTTATTGTTTGTTGGCTGCTCCCCTGCCGTTGCTCTTGCTTTGGCTGTTGCTTTTGCCATTTACCTGTGGCACGGCTTATTTTGAAAAGCCAAAAGCGCTTAAGTAGTTTATTCGGTTCCAGGCCTAAACTGAGATGGCAGCTGGGGTGAGTCCTGGTTCAGATCCTTTCCACCTTTGCGGTCGCTGCGTAACTCCACTTTTGCCGTTTCCCGCTCAAATGCTTAGCGAAATTGCGGCCGCTTTGTGTGATTCGCCTGTTTTTGCTGCGGCTTAAGCATGGTGTTGCTTTTTGGGGGTGTAGAGTGCCGTGTATATCAAATATACTTGACTCTGTCAGGACCTGGCACTCACTTAATTTACTCGAGGTGTTTTGGGGTTGCTTCTCCGTCCCTGACATCCCGGGCTAAAGCCTTGTTTCTGACGTGCCGCTAAGTAAGCACTTAAAAGGCAAGGACCCTATTGTTGGTGTTAATCTAAGGTTGCCCCGCTTTCTTTGGGGTTCAATTGGCAATTAGCACGGTCGCAGGACGGACCAGGTTGCAAGACAGACCAGGTTGCAGGACAGACCAGGTTGCAGGTTGCAGGTCGAATGCAGGATAATTGTGAAAATAGCTGGCAGCAGCACATACACACGAGGACCTTGTGAGCTGTCAATCCGGCAGCCACTTAGGAATCAATTTGTCCAGCGATCCGTGCGATTAATATGCAGCGAGCTACAAGGAACGGATTTTCCGAATCCACAGCCAACTTGGGATTATGTTTGGGTTGGGTTGCCCATTGAGTTGCTTGACCACACCGTCCTACGACTCCACCCACTCCCTCACTGGTTCGCCAAATTCGCCGTCTCTCCGGCATTTATAGACTTGTCTTGGGCTCATTTATCCTGGTCGGCAAACCAAGCCGAGAACCCAAAAACCCCCCGGCGCTGCTTAATGTGGAGGTCCTGTCCAGGTCCAGCCGCCTGCATGTGGCCATTTGTTTAGGCCCTCTACGTGTGTGCGGTTGCGTCCAAATGTGTTCAATTAAGCGGTAATAAATTGTTCATTTGCTCATTGGTGCGCACGGCCATTACGAGAACGGCAGGGTTAAGGGGGACAGGATCTACGGCCGAAGGAGACATTGTCGTCACTGTAATATTTCATGGGTACCAGCAGCGTACATTGATGCAAATCCTGCCATTAGCAAGCCTTTTGCATAATACACAATTAATTTTGCACAAACTTGTTATTTTATTAATTGCTTTCATTCGCTTATTTCTTATTTACCCCCCGTCCTCGATCACAGTGTGGTTAACCGGAACGTGGTATTGGTGCTAGCCCGGGTCAAAACAATGGGCCTGAATCGTCAATATACGTGGCCGGACCTTCTGACCAAGGAGTCAGCCGGAACGATGATTGTGACCATCTCGATTTCCCATTTACCACTTGTGCAGACCAGAAAGTGTGGCCAAGACCGCACTGACTTCACTTCAAAATATAAATGTTGTGGCTTCTGCTAACGAACAGAGTGCCAAAACAGACATTTTCCACTCCGCCCAACAAAAAACCCCAATCCCAACCCATGAGCTCTTTTGTTTTCTTTCTTCTTGTTTTCGTCCAAAGTCACACATGTTCGCCGAGGAGTAAATGTGTCAAATGTCGCACAGCCATGGAAAACCGAGAGACAATTGCCGCAATTCCAACCAGATTCTTGTCGGCCGGATGTTGTAGGCAAATGTAAAATTAACAATGGATTATGTCCGCCACTTACTTTTAACTGGTTTTTATATTAAATTAAATGGCAGTAGATTATGATGGTTGACTTTAAAGAATTGCGCTAAAGTTGCATAGAGTTTGATATAAATATTATTAAAAATGACAGTTTCAAAAAATTGTGAGTTCATTTTGGCCTGAAAGTCAGAAAAGCGACTTTGGCTGAAATAGGACCTATACCAAAAAGAGGTTTTCTACATAACTCGCGTAAAAATGGTCATATAGCGAAAAGAATAACTTTTTTGTAGAGCTTATTACCAATGCTAACGATCCCTATCACTAGTTTGGGAATTTTTGAAAATTAATTTTTGGGCCAATTTTTGCATTTTTTATAAGGGGTAACATCATCAAAATTGCAAAAAATTTCAAAAAATTAAAATTTTTAAATTTGAATGCAATTTTGTTAGGAATTCGATTACGAGCTCAACGAGGTATTACATTTCATATTTCGACCATTTTTTATGTTTTTATGCCCAAAAAATCACGATTTTCCGGCAACTTAGGCCATTTAAGGCGTACAACGGAATTAAGTTCTGTTTTACATAAATTACAATATATATTCTATAAGGATTCCATATGCTACCATATGCAAATTTGTTTACTTGGTAGGAACAACAGCAGCGTAAACAGCACCAAAATCAATTCCCCTTGTCCCACCCAAGGTGCAATATTTCCTTAAACGAAATTAGTTTGCTGCTCATAAAACTTTTCCACGAAGTTTCCGCTGCCCACATACCACACCCACACCCAATCCCACTCCCACTGCCACACTTACTGCGATCCTGAGAGTCCAGGTAAACTTTTTGGGGGTATGTGTGCATATAATAACTTTGGTCTGCCGCCGTTGGGTGGATGTGTTTGGGGGATAGGTTGGGTGGTGGCTCCTCCACCGGAAATCTTGTTAACCTGCATGGCTCTTCACCCGGGATCCTGGACTTGAGACATGAAAAGTTTGGTGCGGCTGGCTGGCCAGTGGGTCCCAGAGCTTTAATTGTATTTCAAGTTCCAGGTTGTACTTGTCCGTTCCGCCCCTCACATCCGCCCACTTTTTTCCACCCGCGCCTTCAATTTCCATGCGTGATAAATGGCAAAAATGGAAAATTCGTTCGTTTGCTTTTGACCCGCTTGGTTCGCTTTTAGCACTGCGATTCGCTGTCCGCGATGGAAGCAACATTTCAGGGCTTTTGTCTTTCAATTTGGCCCGAAAAATCTCTTTTGGCCAGTTGTGGCGGAATTTAACGCCCCCACCCCAGATTTCTTCCTCACTTGTAAGCGCTCTGTTTGCATTTCCATGGCATAGTTTTGTGGGGCAACGCACATAACTGGATTTAGGATCTAATCGGCTGGACGCGTGCGTACAGTAAAAACTAGCTAAGTATGGAAAGCAATCATATGCACCAAAAGTGGCGAGGATTAGGTACTGACTTTATTTTCTAATGTTAAGACTAAGCTCTTAATATTTAATAATTATTTTCAGAATACCGTAGTAGATTGCCTGTCTTGATGGATTTTACTAAGGATGTTTCACTGGGACGCGCTGTATAATTGGGGTAACGTGTTCTGTTGGAGTATCTCATTCTGTTTATGTGGTCCCACCCCCTTCTTCTAAGCTGTACTGTTGAAAACTGAAAAGATTTAATTTATTTCAAGTGAGAGCGAAAGAAGACTTCACTTCGGTGGGATTAGACTTGGGTGTGATGCGCTGCTACCGATTCGCTTTCGAATTGCATTTATTCAAACGTTTCAATTGCTTTCCGTCGGATTCAATCTTCGAGTGATTTATTGTGTTGCCCAGAATGGCGAAGGAGGAAGGAGGAGGAGGAGCCGTGGGTGGTTAGGGAACTGGGGACTTGGATGGGAATCGTGATTGCGTTTGCCTAGGCATAACAATTATCCACTGTTTATGTAAGCGAAATCAATAATTAAGTTGTGAACGAAGCCCTGAATTAGAAGCATTATAAATTCGACTCAATGCATTAACTGTAAACAGTTCTATAATTATGTCATTACTTTGCATAACAAATGCTGCGTGTGCCTTGAGCAGAAGTCTATAAAGGAATTCCAGCCATAACTTATTCGATTATTTCCACGTCGGAAAATGAAGTTCATGAAGTACGCAGTTTTCTTTTACACTTCGGTGGGCATTGAGCCATATACGATTGATTCGCGTCCCAAAAAAGTGAGCCTTTGGTCAAATCTTCTCTTCTGGGCCAATGTGATCAATTTAAGTGTCATTGTATTCGGAGAGATCCTCTATCTGGGTGTGGCCTATTCGGATGGAAAGTTCATTGATGCCGTCACTGTACTGTCCTATATCGGATTCGTAATAGTGGGCATGAGCAAGATGTTCTTCATTTGGTGGAAGAAGACCGATCTTAGCAATTTGGTTAAAGAATTGGAGCACATCTATCCAAATGGTAAAGCTGAGGAGGAGGTGTATCGGTTGGATAGCTACCTGCGATCCTGTTCACGGATTAGCATTACCTACGCAATTCTCTACTCCGCGCTCATCTGGACCTTCAATCTGTTCAGTATCATGCAATTCCTCGTCAATGAAAAGTGGCTCAAAATCCGAGTGGTCGGCCAAACGTTACCATATTTGATGTACTTTCCCTGGAACTGGCATGAGAACTGGACATATTATGTGCTGCTGTTCTGTCAAAACTTCGCAGGACATACTTCGGCATCGGGACAGATCTCTACGGATCTTCTGCTCTGTGCTGTGGCTACCCAGGTGATTATGCATTTCGATTACTTGGCCAGGGTGGTGGAAAATCAAGTATTAGATGGCGATTGGAACGAAAACTCAAGATTTTTGGCAAAAACTGTACGATATCATCAGCGCATTCTTCGGCTAATGGACGTTCTCAACGATATATTCGGCATACCCCTACTGCTTAACTTCATGGTCTCCACTTTTGTCATTTGCTTTGTGGGATTCCAAATGACCGTGGGTGTACCGCCGGATATCATGATTAAGCTCTCCCTGTTCTTGTTCTCGTCCTTGTCGCAGGTGTACTTGATATGCCACTATGGCCAGCTGATTGCCGATGCGGTAAGAGCCTTTAGAGTATATGTTAATTAGATATAAATATTCAATTAACATATTTTTAGAGCTCAAGCTTATCGATTTCTGCATATAAGCAGAATTGGCAAAATGATGACATCCGCTATCGTCGGGCTCTGGTATTCTTTATAGCTCGACCTCAGAGGACAACCTATCTTAAAGCTACAATTTTCATGAATATAACAAGGGCCACCATGACGGAGGTAAGATAAAATTCGATATATTATTAAGAGTAAATATTATATATATGTTTTCAGCTTCTTCAGGTATCCTACAAATTTTTCGCTCTGCTTCGTACCATGTACATAAAGTAAACATCTATTCTTAGTTTAGTTCACTTATTAGGATTAAGTTTTAATGAAAATATATGTACTAACTGATTAGCATTATATTTTTAAGATGACGTGCTCATCGTAATTAGTATTATTTGAAAAACCTTTGGTCTTGAACCATCTGGAATCGTTGCACCTGTTAAATCTACAAAGCACGCGAAAAGGATTCGCAAGTACTTAAGCATTACCTTCAAGGGTGCTTAGTTATTATTTTCTTATTTAATATTTAACACATTTGCAAAAGGCTATAAAAGCCCTGAACCTTTCTAAGGACACTCAATCAAAAAAGGACAATTCTCTAGCTCAGTTCCCAACGACCTAAAGGATGGAGAAGTTGATGAAGTACGCTAGCTTCTTCTACACAGCAGTGGGCATACGGCCATATACCAATGGTGAAGAGTCTGAAATGAGCAAACTTATATTTCGCATAGTTTTTTGGTCCAATGTGATTAACCTGGGCATCGTTGGATTGTTTGAGGGCATTTACATTTACAGTGCCTTCAAGGATAATAAGTTCCTGGAAGCAGTCACTGCATTATCCTACATTGGCTTCGTCAGCGTAGGCATGAGCAAGATGTTCTTCATCCGGTGGAAGAAAACGGCTATAACTGAACTGATAAATGAACTGAAGGAGATCTATCCGAATGGTTTGATCCAAGAGGAAAGATACAACCTGCCGATGTATCTGGGCACGTGCTCCAGAATCAGCCTTACCTATTCCTTGCTCTACTCTGTTCTCATCTGGACATTCAACTTGTTTTGTGTAATGGAGTATTGGGTCTATGACAAGTGGCTCAACATTCGAGTGGTGGGCAAACAGTTGCCGTACCTCATGTACATTCCCTGGAAATGGAACGATAACTGGTCGTACTATCCACTGTTATTATGCCAGAATTTTGCAGGATACACATCTGCAGCTGGTCAAATTTCAACCGATGTCTTGCTCTGCGCGGTAGCCACTCAGTTGGTAATGCACTTCGACTTTCTTTCAAATAGTATGGAACGCCACGAACTGAGTGGAGATTGGAAGAAGGACTCCCGATTTCTGGTGGATATTGTGAGGTATCACGAACGTATCCTCCGCCTTTCTGATGCAGTAAACGATATATTTGGCATCCCACTACTACTCAACTTCATGGTATCCTCGTTCGTCATCTGCTTCGTGGGATTCCAGATGACTGTTGGAGTTCCGCCGGATATAGTTGTGAAGCTCTTCCTATTCCTTGTCTCCTCGATGAGTCAGGTCTATTTGATTTGTCACTATGGTCAACTGGTGGCGGATGCTGTAAGTTTATCTTTATGGAGCTTCCTTCATTTAATACGTTTTTTGTTTTCAGAGCTACGGATTTTCGGTTGCGACCTACAATCAGAAGTGGTATAAAGCCGATGTGCGCTATAAACGGGAATTGGTTATTATGATAACTAGATCGCAGAAGGTAACTTTCCTAAAGGCCACTATATTCTTGGATATTACCAGGTCCACTATGACAGATGTACGCAACTGAGTATAGTCAGAGTGAGTTTAAATTTAATGATTGTACTTCTTCCAGCTGCTTCAAATATCGTACAAGTTCTTCGCCCTGCTGCGCACCATGTATACCCAATAGGGATGACCAGGAAAGATCCCTCAATTCCTAATCCCGCCTCTATGTGCCTCGCACAATGCTTTCAAAGGCTCAACGCGAACTTAATTATGCGGAGGCACGAGCTCCACGCATGTCCATCGCCTCTTCGACACAGGCAAAAAACGTAGTAATCTTTTTAGCGCAGCGAGCTCCCACTGAAAAGGCAGTTCTACGGCTCCACTGGAGAGCGAGAAAATATGTTGCTACAAAAGAAAATTGCAGAGTACATTTTACACTTCACTGCACACAAGTTGCGCTTATGAGTTTTCACTGCTCGTTGTGCTCTATATTGAAGTCAGCTTGATTTCCCTTCAAATTGAAGAATCAGAGTTTGGCTCACTTTGAAATACTTTAAGGTAGCTGCACCTAAGATAGCACGAAATATACGATAGCAAGAAAGCGTTTAAATATATTGCAATTTTATATTTATTATAACTTTGAGCTTAAGGGTGTTAAATGCTTCTACATTAAATTCAGTACTATTGGTTAAAGGATATTTCTTACAACGTCGAGTTTGGCGTTTGGAGAAAAGTGTTGCGAGAAAATGAGAAAAGGGGAAAGCTCCTTGCGAAGGCAGTGGACAACAAAACCGTTTGATGGCATCTAATGCAGTTTTCCCATGATGTGTGGCTGTGTGTACGCACTCAACAATATTAGCAATTTATGCATTGGAGCGTGTCCTGTGCTAAAATGAATGACGAGGACGGGACAGGATGTGGGAGTTTCTCGCATAATATTTTCATTTTGACGGAATCCGACAGCACCTGCATAGTTATTGTTTGAGAACGCCGTGTGCATGAAATTTTATGAAAACGGATTTTTTTGGTCAGCAATCCCAGTTTTCAAAACGTAGCGAAGACCCTGTCAATTTCCCTTGCCTAAAATGCGACACATTTTTTATGTGCAAGGTTTACTTTCTTATTTATTTTGTGCTTTTTTTCCTGTCCTATGTGTGTGTGCTTTGGCTCTTTTTGGGGATTTATTTTTCATTTGAAATTTTTACAAAGCTCCCAATGTGCTACAATTTAATTTCTGGTCACGTTCTGGCCGATTTCCAAATGGCAACAGTTACAGCAACAGCATTATATGAGGTTGAAAAAGTCTTTCAATATCTCACGCTGTCATATTGCATAATTTAAGTCGTCCCGAACATGGTCACGTTTATTATCATGTTTATATGTGTCCGCCTATCTGTCCATCCCAAGTCCGTGTCCGTGCCCAGGATGAAGATCATATCAGGTGAAGTCAATTACTGATACTGTCATGGTTATCCTGGCGCCACGCAAATTGTACAAGGGCCGACAAACATTTGCAAATTAGCATGCAACTGTGGCGAACCAAAGAACAATTAAACAAATTCATATTATAAATCAATAACAAATTAGCTAATAGCCTAACAACGTAACTAAGTTCAGTGTAGATGATAAGTGCCGTGTATTTGGTTATTCAACATAAATGTGATGCGTTTGTGGTCTATGTACACCGATAACTAAATATGCGAATGCATTGTGCAGCTCTTAATTGAAAAATAATTGAATAATAACAAAACGCTATTAAAATGTCATTAGAAGTGTGTTTGTTTTTACAACTTTTTTTTAGCATTTCCACTTAGATTTATTACTTTGATGCTAGGCGTTATAGTTAAAGCCAGAATGGGATTATATTCAATTGGACTTAATCCTTTGACTATATACTGTATGATACAAGGTATCGTATTACAATCACAATAGATAGTACTTTTTTGAGCTTTCAATTCATTAGCCAATTATTCCCCTACTTCATCATCAGTATGAAGAATTTCACTGTGATTTCTGTTTTATTACCTCCATTTTCCACTTTTAAGGCCACGAACAGCCGAATGGCTATCAACAGAAACAGTTTTGTCATTTATGAGCAAATATGAATTTACATTTTCCATGCGAAATGCATCGTGACCAGCAGAGCGAGACTGCACAAAATCGTTTCTTTTTTTTCGAACTGATGTCGCCCTCCCAGCCCGCCCACAATGATTTTCCATCCTACGCCAGCGGTTGTTAAGTCCACTTATCAAAACGTGCAAATAACTCAACTCCCGGGATAGGGACAAACACGTGATGCCAACTGATGACCCAGTGGAGCGTGTTCAGTGGCCAATTGGCAAAAAAATTGTTGCCATTGTTGCAGAAAACCAGAGGCAAAAAAAAGGGAAATTTAAAAAAATATGTGACCCAATGGCTGGACAAACTCGGGCAGTGTATTATTGTTGGCACACTGGCCGCTCTGTTTTTTCAATTAGCTGCCATTAAATTGAATTCAAATATTGAAACAATATGCTGCCGAGCTGCGCCTGACGCTATTTCTACGTTTCTTTTTATCCTCTCGGGGGATTTTAGTTTCGGCTTAGCGCCAATCTAAGCTCCTCTGCGCACACCATTTGTGATTTATTGATTTTGAAAAGAGTTTTTCTTGTCAAAAGTTGACTGCGGCTCATACGCTTGTATGTCCACAGAAAAAAATTGTAAAATATTAAAAGATAGCCACACTAAAAATTGCACAAAAATAGTTTAGGTTTTTATTTTGTGTGAAAATCTACACGTTTGCCCGTATGTATCGAGAGTCTTTTTCAATAGCCGAATCTATAAATGGAATCGCTCTAAATGGGGACTAAAAGCCTCTAAATTAGTTTTCCAGCATTATTACTCATACGCAGTGAGGCCGCACCGATATTTTTATGGCCTTGCATTAGGCAAATGGTTTGGCTTTCTATTCTATGAATACGGCTCGAAGTGAAAGGCTTTTCCCAGTCTGGATTTTCAGAAAAGAGACAGCATTTGCTAATGGTTCCATTTCTTTGTAGCTGCTATTTTGAGCTATGATTGCCGATGATTTAGCGCTGACTTATTGATTTCCTCTAGGCCATTAATAGTGGATTATCCTGGCCAACTAATAGCATTTTTGTTCGAAACGATTTGTCAGGGTGGCGACACTGGACGTCTGCCTTTATCCGGATAATTGTGACAGAAATGCGAGCGATAGTCGAAATCTATACAAAAGTTATACTCAGCAATCAGTAAAACATATCAAATGCGAAAATGAGCGTACATATACCAATGGTATAGGGCGCATAAGCAGAGCTTAGGCTCTAAGTAGGCTGCTGAGCCACGCACAAAGCGGCCACAAAGACGCGCTGAGATAAGCGAGGGGATTTCATTTGCTCATTACTCAACAGCTTACAAGGAGCGGCGATGAGCCTTTTTGCAGAAAGGAAGTAATAAGAGTGCGGTTGCGAGCACATAAGAAATGCATGTGCACATAATTCATTTTTTATGCCGGATTACAGCAGCAACAAAAATGATGGCTGCCTACGAGGCGCACCTACACAACTACACACCTACAAACCGCATCACTTACGCTCGCACTCACACCACTACCTCGAAAGTTGCGAGAAGAACATTTAGAGAGAGTGTGCGTGTGTGTGTGTGGGGATGGAATGGGCGCTTGTCATCGTCTACAGGGCTAGCAGCGGAAACGGAAGCGACATCCAAGTTTATGTTAAAGTTTGATGCAAAACTCCCAAACTCGCACATCATTACACTTGGCATATATTTTAATAGCTTGTATCTTGAAGAGTAAAAACAGTGAAAAAGTTAATTTCAAATTATTTACAAACAAATATTTATAAATTTGTTTGAAATATATACTTCACTTACATATTCACATGAAGATGATTTCTCGCAGTGTAAGTAGCTCGATATATGTGCTCGGAAAAGTTTCGCTCCGTTCGCTCCTCATGTTGACTTTTGTGGCTTCTGTAAGTGTTGAGACTTGCGGTGGTGTCCGTTGCACGGTAGTGAGTGCCTGTGTGTGTGAGTTTGTTGCAGGTGGAAAGGAAATTAAATCAGCCTCGTGTGGCATGCACATCATTAGTATGTATAGAGGCGCCTCAGGAAAGGCCTGATGATTATGATTGCAGCTACTACTGCTCCCTTTGCTGGCGGTGCGGCATAAGACTGCGCCACATTTCTTACAGCCAGAGCAAATTGAGTTTGCATTAAAGTGGCAACGGCTTGATTAGTCGTTGCATGAAGAATTGACTTCTTCCCCGTGACTGTACAGATCCGAAGGACTCGCACTCCGTCCCACTTGCCAGCTGACCAAATAGCAAATGTCAAGCGAAAGCTTTTTCATTGGCATCCAGTTCGAAGGCTCTTTGTCTGTTTGTTTGTCGGCTCAAAGTGTTGAAAGTGGACGGACAGGACCTGCTCGTCCTGCTGCAGCTGGTCTATTTGCACACTGATGCATTTGTCGCCTAAGCTCCTCCTTATGACATTTATTTTTATTGACTGCAGCAGGCAGAAACAGCGGACGCAACTCCATCGAGTGCCTTTGCCCCAACTCTAAACTGTTTGTCTGTGACGCCGTAAGAGGCTTGGCTGAAGGCTTTAAAGCGAGCTCCTCCCAGCCGATGGCCAGGTCATTGTTTTCAGCCAAGGAACACCATCTGTGCACGGGAAAAAATGCAACTCAATTTAACATTTATGTAAAAGCACCCGAAATGTTCAGTTTGGCAGTTGGATTCATTCTAAAATAGACCATTAAGATACTGAGTGTTTGAAACTTTCTGGAAAATATGTAAGATTTTATGCGAAATGTGAAAAATTGTTCTCGATGTAGCCCGGTGAATGCTATCAGTGCTTCTGATATGAGAAATGTTCGTATTTGTGCAGGAAAATTCATAATTCAGTGGCAGAGACACAGGAGTGCGTGCCTCCTTCGTCCGCTGCTCCTTTCGCTTCCCTCTTTGTATCCTGGTTATTTATGCATTTAACGAGCCAAAGGAGCCCGGCCAACGGAAATGAGTGGAACTTATTGCCTGGTGGTACGGGAATGCAGGCGCCCGCCTCCTTAACCCACTTTCTTTTTTAGTTCTTTCGCCAGCTCGGTGTGCATACCTTTTGTTGTTTAATTAGGAAAGTGTTTCGAATAAACTGTGGCCTGGCAGCACCAATAGATACAACAATATCAGGATATTCAACAACAAAAGCATGGAGTAATTTCATTTTTGTTGACAAACTCGAGGCTTTTGTGGCCAGCCACTAAGACGACCATGCCCACTTGGCCACGCCCACTGTCAGCTATCAATGAAAATGCAGGCGGACAGGACGGGCGCTCCTTTTGTTGTTATTGTGTGTTGTTACTGCCTGTGCTTGTGCTGCTGGTTCAGTTTTAATATCATTTTCGTTCCACTCCAGTTGGCATTTTAATTTAAGTTTCATTTTCAATTTAAGACTTTGACTTGCCAGGCACTTGCATTGCGGCTGCATCATGGTCGTAGCTGCCATTCCGGCCCCACCCCTTTGTTCTTTGGGCTTCCCATCCCTTCGGAAAAACCCACCCGTTCCCCATTTTGTCCCAGTTGTTTGTATTTTCGTGCTTTCACGCTCGCCTTTGTCTGCGTTTGTGTTTCCCGCTTCGCAGCCATTTGGCGGCCATTTTAAATTTATTATTTGTATTTGCCGTTGTGGTCGTTCCAGGCGCTTTGTTGCGGTCCACGCCCATAATCCAGCAAAGCCTGCGCCACGCCCCATGCCGCCCACTTTGCCATGGCCTTCTTGAGCTTGCATTTTCAATTAGAAAAACTTTGCATAGCAAATGCCTGACAATAATTGCACTTGTCGGCAAGGGGCGGGCGGGGCGTGGCGCTTGTGTTTTGCATAATCAGTTAACGAGGCAACGATTCTGGTTGTAATTTCTTTGAACCAATTTATTGGCAGATTTTTAATTAAAACTTGGGCCCGGCTCAAAGGTTCGGCATGCCTTGAGTCATAAATTTGCATTATTGATAGAGTCGAGCCGAATTATCCTGCGGCAAGGACTCACAGCTCGTCGATTGATTAATGGGGGATAGCGGTTGGGATCCATGTGTCAACTGCTTACCTTAAATTATGGCTATCCCAGGCCCAGGATCAGGCGGCAGGTGTATGTGAGTGTAACAGAGATATGTGTGTGTCAACCCAAAATGACCCCTTCACTGCTTAGTCCTTTTCAACAGATGTTTTGCTGTGGAGTTTTGCTAAACAGGCTGCAGAAATGTTCCAGTTTTAATAAACCGAAAAAATCGAGTTTTGATAAATAATATTATCAACAAGCATTTATTTATAGTTTTAAAAAATGTACTTAATTTGTTTGTACTTTAACTTAAAAGTACATTTTTCATATTTTGGGTCAGCAAACTTGGTAAATACCACTTCGCAAGATTTCGTCTGAGTTGAAATCTCAAAAGTTGTCGAAATTCGGAGTGGTGCGGTTGAACTTTTTTCCAAGCTGCTCACTGATCTGTGTCATTTTCTTTTGAGTTCTCCAACAGTTTTGCTCCATTTCAGGTGACATCCCTGGGGCAAGTCACCGTGCCTTTCTGTATTTTTCTATATGTCTGTGAGTCAGTGGAGCATGAGGAATATGTGCCACAAATCATTACCAGCTGAGCCCTAGAAAGGTTAGCACATATCTTCACTGATATCCTTCATTGCTCGGATGTGTTTGTGGGGGCAATTTGCATTGGATTTTATGCTAAAGTTGTGGCAAATTTTCGGACCATCAACAATGCATCAGCGACTGATGCTGATGCAACAGCAGTTGGAGCATCGCCTTGGCAGAACGCATCAAAAACTCAGCGACAGCCAGCGTGCAACACCAAAAACAGCAACAGCAATAACGACCACGAGGCATTTGGCGAAAAATGCAACTGCTACAAATTATGTGAATTATGCGTTCGGCTGCCGCATGCGTTTGCATAAATTTCCCAACTGCCAGCCAGCATGGCTTCAGGCAATGCAGCAGCAGCGGCGGGAAAAGCTGGGAAAATGGAATGGGTGGGAAAATGGCGGTGGCGAAAGGCGGTGGAGAGTCGGCGGACTAGGATGCAACATTCGTGGCGCGCTTGCCACATATCTTGTCTAACAAATTGCATTCGAGTGTTTACCATGCGCCCAACAGGCGTTGATGTTGATGTACGAAGGATGCGAAGGACTTTTCCATGTTTTCACCCGGCGAGGGGACAAGGCGACGAGGGGTCTAGGGGGCGAGCAGGCGAATTTGGTGTAGTCGTGGTGGCAAGTGTTATAGTGTTACCGCAGCTGCCGCTACAAGCTGTACATCTCGCTCTGCGTGCGTGTGTCATAATTTACTTTGAAGTGGCATTTATGGTCGCCTGTGGACGGTCGATGCCAAAGTAGCGGCAGCATCAGCAAAAAACCGTAAAGTTATTGCTGCGAAATTTCAAATGGCCACAAACGAAATCAAATCAAATGCGGCAAATGCGAGCGCACATACATACATACAAACATACACAGGCACACATATACAAATACATATGCAAGCATGAGTACAAACAAGCGCACACCACAATTGCATGCATAATTGCATCAAATGGCCAAAAATTTGATTTGAAAATGTTGCTGCATACTTTCGGGCGCCAGTCGCTCAGCTGCTGTGGCCAGTCGAAAGTCACACGCAAACATCAAACAGCCCCAAATTGTGCAAATTTAATATGCAATAACAAACAGGCTAACAAGTAAACACAGAGACACACTCACAAACACACTCACAAACACACTCAGGCCGGCGGAAACAGCCACACCAACACCCATGCAAAAACACAAACACATTCATAGCACGCATCTGAATTTAATTAAAATTCGCAGTTATTGGCCAAAAGTATCGAAGCACCATTTTTTTGCCTCCCTGGATATTGTAATTAAATTAGGCTTACAGGGACACACTGACACACATTTACACACACTACAAGAGCGGACACAGATACAGATACAGTTGCAGATGGTCTGATTGCACAAACAAAACAGACAAACAGACGATTTAATTGCAAACTGAAATTAGCCGCCGAACTTATGAATTCTGCAGAAAATATTCATTTTAGGAAATCGCAGGTGAGATAACGCAGTGGTATTAAATTTTAAAATAATATCACGTAAACTTTAATTAGTCAATTCTGGCAGCTGTCCAAAATAGTACTCCAATGGATATGTTTCCTCGAATGAACTGCGAAATATAAGAGACTATAAGTTCTGGATAATTAGCAACCAGCTGACAAAATTATTATTTATGTACATACTTTTGCCCGGGATCAATGCATTACTCTCTGTCGTAATTTGTACACTAGATATTAGGCGTTTTTTTTAGCTTTTCATTGAAACTTGGGATGTGTAAATAATTATAAGCCCAAAATCGGCCACCAACTGTCAGCGGTTATGTCCAATAAATTCTGCAATCTCATTCGAATTATGCACACGGCTGGATAAACTGGAAAATATACATATAGCAACATTTGTGTATTTGTATTCGTACATTTATTTACAAATTATATGTTTACACTAATCCAATGCAAAATGACTGCGAAGCGTTATGGAATCGGATCAACTTAATTATAGTTGAACCCGCTTTCGGTTCGAATCAGTGTCTCTTATTTACGACCACAATATAATAATATTTGCGAGTAGTGAACTAAAATGGAATCATTTTGGGGGCACTCAGGGCAGTTAAATATTTACATACAATAATTATAAATAATAATATAACATTTGACGCCTACTTGCGTTTTAATGGGCTTAAATTGTATTTAGTTACAAAATCAATTTTCTTTCCGAGTTTTTTGGTGGTAAATTTGGGGCTGCCTAAATATTGCCTCATTCTGTTCTAAGCGCTGCAAACACATCTAGGCTTAGCAGACAGTGTTTCACTTGCAAATATGTTGACAAATTTTAATTACTTTTTAGCAGCTGGTTTCGCTCAGTTGGTGTTGCAATTAAGAGTGGAATTCTTTTTCATTATTGCTGTTTGTCGGAAAACAGGCAAATATTAATAAAGCAAACGCGCACATATACGCCCACCATCCAGCCATTACGATTCCCTTCAGCATTTGCAACTTGGCAGCAGTCAACACGCATACGCCATGTTGGCCGTCAGTTTGTGTCATGTAAGTGGGTTACTAGCCAACTGTGCTGCGCTCCTGGCCTTTGTTTCTGGCCTAAAGTAACGCACTCTGTATTCTAATAGGTTTTCATCGGATACATTGGTTAGGGACTAATTGATGTTTGTTTTACTGATAACCAATCAGGTCGGATTGAAGTTAAGATGTTAACTGATGTCTCTGTTTTTCAAAAATATATTATAAGAGCCCATTTATAAAAGAGGTGGTTAAATGTAGCTCTTACTGCATTGGCTTAAAGTTAAATGAAAGGTGTAGTGACTTTTTTGTTTTCCCAAAATTCTCAAACCTGACAAATCGGTTGCCTGGCCTTGTTCCTTCGGCCTGGCAAAGTACTGAGCTCTTGGCACTGGAGAATGCTTTTGGCCTTGTGTCCTCGAGTAGTGCTTGTGTGACAATTGTCATACTGTCACTTGACTCCCACTACTGACTGCCCTTTAAAATGGACTATTCAGTACGCAATGCATTGTAAACAAAGGGCAAAAAGAAAACACAAAATGAGCAGCCAAATAGAAGCCAACCAAGTTGTGGAAAATTTTTAATTAAAAAATTGCAAACGACATTATGCACAATGTTGGTGGGCTGAGTGCCTGGGTGGTTGGCTCTTATTCAGTGTTCCGTCTTTGGTGGCTCCTGCAGCTCGTGGCTTCGTCCTGCCAAGGAGAATCACAGTCAATGCCATTGAGAGACATAGGAAACAAAGCGCACTTGACAACCGACTGGCGAAGGACTAGAAGCGGTGGCATATTCGAGATCGGCGAAACTGCAGCCGTACTGGGTAATGAAAATGTCAGCGCGGCTTACTAGGGGGTGTTGGAGATTCTTTTTATGGCTATTTATTAAAATTGACGTATTTTACGGGCCATCATCATTATCAGCACAGCAATTATGTACACTAGACCGCTGAGATCCTTTCATTAGTGGTCGGCAACCGCATGGGTTCCTTAAAGGAATGCTCTTATGTGTTTTTGTCCAATTATGGGCATGGACACAGATCCTGTTCTCTTCCAGTAAGGGGTATAAGTACTTAGATATTTATAAATTACTGGCTTTGTTAAGTTTGCTCCTCAAATATGAAGTTGGAATATATACTTGCACTAACAGAAAACGGAGTGCAAGCACCTAGGCATGCCCAGCCAACTTTGGGTTACCTCACCATCTGTTCCGTCGGAAGTTCGGAGTGCGACGTGAGGGGAGGACACTTCGAGGTCAGTGACAGTGTCACCGGCAAAAGCGGCCATCTAAGCATTAAGGACCAATGGCATCGGGCCAAAACAATGACATTGAGGTGTCGAAGTGGCAGGTGGCCAGGTGACCAGGTGGCCAAGTGGGCAGCTGAGGCAGTTACACTTGATAAGGATGCAGGTGACATGGCCGGACTCCCTTAGACGGCTATCGCTGTACCAATCCGAAATAAAGCCTCAAATTAGCGCGAGCGCTTTGCAGAATTTACTGCCATACTATACTGGCAGAGGCACTGGAACTGCTGTTGCTAGCAGCACTGAATCCCTAGCTGTAGCTGTTGTTGGCCTGCGGTCGCCGTAACGGGCCAACAGACCGCAACAAAACCCACGCAACATGGCCAATCTGTGGAGTTCATAAAAGTGTCAACAACTTGCCCTGCCAGCTAAGGCAGCCAGCCGAGTGCGGAAAAAAGCCCGACTCGACTGAATCCCGGACGTGGCGAAGGTCCTGCATTGTAAAGGCCACGTTGCGTTGACCGCTGATAAGGCAAAACGGTGGCATACACCGACTGGCACCATCGCACACTCGTACACACACACACACGCACAAGTTGGCTAACTAACGCGCGTTCGTTAGGCAAGACAAAGTTAACTGGCAGTCACGAATCGGTACCGGGTGGATGAAGGGAGTCCCGGCTTTGCGGTGCTAGCCAACCCACCACCCATCCAGCTCCTATTCCCTGACTATTTCATACTGTTTTGTTTTCGCCAGGCAATCAACGAGACAGCTTCTCACGGGGGAGGCCAAACGCTTTTACGTCTTATCAGCGACCACCTATATCTACTTTGTTGTTCCGCCAGTCTATGTGATTGTGGTCCACCTTTTTTCACCCCATCCATCCCTTTCGCCCATTTCACCTTTGGTGGCCTCGTTTGTTTTGCTTTGGAGGCTGCCACCAGGTCAGTGTTCCAGCAGCTGCTGCATTTTCCCAGATGTTGACGAGATGGGTCATAAAAAAAATGTTTTCTTGATTAAATTAGAAAGTGGCAGCCCCTACATATATACATGGACATTTATTATGTATTTTATTTCATAAATTTAAAGCAGAGCAAAAACAGTGACGAAATAGAGTGAATTTGATTTGAAATCGAATTATTTTGTCCCATTTATTTTTCTTTTATAAGATACTTGAATTATCGTCATCTAAAATTCATATGAAATCAAAGAAGATATCGCTCCTAGATGAATTTTATGTAAACAAAATATTCTTGACTCACCTTCCACTCACAATCTTATAAACATATATCAAATGCATGAATTTCGATGAATATATATTTGTGAATACGTGGTTTCCCGAGCTTTCCCACTCCTGTCCACCTGGCTCCTCTCCAACTTGGTCAGCAACCGCAAAAATAAGTTATCGCTCCGCCAGGCTGACACATGTTGCAGCGACTTTTGTGCACATTGTGGATGCAGCATTCAGACCAGCCATTGAATTCCTGCGGCGACCGGCAGTTGGTAATATTTTAGATAACCTTCAGCTGCGCTGGCTGGATGGTTAGTTAGTTGGTCGGGACCGCAGGATCTGGCTGGGAGGAGGCTGCCGGATGGGAAAAGTCAAAGCCAAAGTCAGCAATGGTCAGCTGCTTGTGGCACTTCGTTAGCCGCTTTTGTGCTGCATCTCCATCAGGTGCAGGAGCGAATTGCGAGGAATACCATTTTATTTTCTTTTTTTAATGAAGGGCATTGCAACTGAAGCAACGTCGGGCGGCGGCAACCAATTAAATTTGCTGACCATCAAAGGCCAAAGCGAATGCTTGAGTGGTAAGCAGCCGAGCAGAAAATATTGAAGGTTGGCGATTCAGATGAGCTAATTAAAATCGAGGCGAGCCAAATGTGGCAGCTTTAAAACTTTAATGTTGTTCGGACACCAGCTGGATTTGATTCCCTCTGCCAGTTGGCAAACTAAAGCGCAAATTGTCATATGTAGATTTATTGGAAATGATAAGAATAATATTTACAATGCCCAAAGGTTTCCCACAAACACACACACACACGCACACATTGGCACCCAGCTGAACTCACACACGAGCACAAAGTCAACTTTATGGCATACTTAATGTCCAGTCATAGAACGGCGAATATCCAGCCTGATGGCCCATTATGGCACACGACGCCCCTCAAATTACGTATACGCAACGTTGGCCCGAACGAACAAAACTAAGGCGGACAATCCGATGGTACTTAGTGACCATCGACGGCAATGTGTCCGGCCGCCTTCCAGGCGCTTGTCGAGCTCAGAATTTAATGTATAACCCAATATCTCTGCAGAAGTACACTTTGATCGCAATCAACGATTAGATGGTCGAGTTGACATAACATTTTCAACTGTCTGAAGGGTGTACGTAACTAATAAAGTGGGGGAATTTCTTCTTCAATCTTTTGCAGTAGTTTTGTCTTCAGATGATGGTAGTTCTGTATTCTACAAACTAACTCCGGACTTACAACTTTATTCTTAGAATTGGTAGGGTATTCAAGTGGCATTTATCCTAGACTCGCCCGATTATATTAGCATATTAGCCAGGGACTAAGGGTGGGTGGTTACATGTGCTTCCTGAGCATATTATCATATGGCACACTCAAAAGTTACACACAAAAAGTTACCACACAGACACACACGTAATAAGCGGCTATCCTGTTCCACTTGCAGCTGCTGCTTCTTCGGCTAGTTTAATAAAGTGTTGCGGAAGTTGGACATATTGGTTTTTAATATTGAGTTACTTGTTTGTCTGGACAACTTTTGAGTGGAGCTAAGCAAGCAGTCCAGCTCTTTACGGAGCAGATCAGATGGCCCATAAGCGCCATGCTGGACCGAAAGAGAGGCCACCAATCATACGCGAAAATGGATTCTGTTTACCCTCGTTATAATCGCTTCGCCTGAGTCAGCTCGGCTTACCGAATAAATTTTCCACATTCCCTGACCAATTTTAAAACAACAAGACAGGCTATCGGTCCTGGTCCTTCTGACCCCCCTCCCCCCTCTCCGTCCACCGGTTATCCTTTCGGAGGGGACGCTGTCGCCATGGCCGCCCCAAATTGGCGCCATTTATTTACTTGTTTGTTTCAACTTCCGTTCATTGCCACGCCGCAAAAAGTGTAAGCTATATGGCGCATACCTCAAACGATCTGGCACGCTTCCCCCCATTTCTCCCTTCACTTTCCGTCCCGTTCCCATCGCGCATTTCCGCTGCCATTAGCCGACAAACTTCATTTGTCATCTCATTTTTCTGCTCGCTCGACAGTTTTCTTCCCTTTTTGCGCAGTGAAAATTTATGTAAACGGACATTCTCATTCTCATTCGCCGGACACTGAATCCGGCGAGGAATCCGATTCGGATTCGGACCCACTGCGGTTATGATGACATAAAAGGCGCTGCTGATAAAACGTAAAGGCAAACAAGGCAATCGCACCAACACGAAAACAATTCTCTCTTCTCCGGCGATTGCGATCTGTGTGGGTGTATGGATGTATGGTTGGGTGATGGGTATCAGCTTGTATGGGTGAGCCGGAAAGGGGAACTCGGAATGGTGCAGCGGAAATAACATGCTGTGATTTAAGACTTCATTTTGTCGGCCCTGGGAAACTCTTGAACCCTAGAGCAGCTGCGGTCTTTAATAATTACAAAACCGAAAGCTGAAGACTGCCTGCTTGCCATTGTCGGTGTTCATTTGGGCGCACTTTTTGAATAATTGAATTATTTAATGCCGCGCGATTGTAATTGTAGTTGTAGCAGTAACTGAGACAGAAACGTAGCGGAAACGGATATGGAAGTTGGCTGGCGCTGCTGCTCCTGCTACTGATGCTGTTTGTGCTGGTGTTGCCTTTGTCATCCGCGAGTCCTGACATTGTGTGAATTCATTTAATTAGCGTGGCAGCTCAATTCAGGGTGTTAAATTTCGCGCTTCTGTAAATGTTGCCCATATAGACGAGGGCGGCAGCCTTTTGGGTTGGCAGCTTTCAGGGCTTTATCGGTGGGTTTAGCGACCTAACTCTATCCCCCCAGCCATTCAGCGCAATGTGAATGTGCTGCTTTCAACGGAAATCTCGCCGGGATATCAAAAATCACGTGCGCCATTCGAGCTGTTCCAGTGGCAGCTTCATCGGAGCAGGAAACTAAATTAAACCGTTTTGTTGCCGGCCAGCAATGAATGAGGAAAAGGGGCAATAAAAGGCGCCAGTTAGCTAAGTGCTGGCTGCATTGTGCCAAAGTGCGTTCACAGATGAGTGGCCAACTGGTTAAGAGCACCGGCGGAAAGCCGAAGCAAAAGCAGATTTTCACCCTCTCGGCTATTTTTTTCTTGACTCCCAGCACCTCTAACACTTTGCCGCCTCTTAGCGGGCAATCAATTCATACGGATGTTGCCCCGGCGAAAAACCAATTAAATTTTATAAGCCCTACAACTTGCATAGAACGATTTCGCCTGCCCCAGGGGTGCAGTTGAAAGTTTACCGACCCCTACACACATCTTAGACGTCTGCAATTCTTTAACTACTTTCCGGCTGTGAATTTCAAAGTCATTTCGTAGGCGGAACCGCAGAAAAGCCATTGAACAACAACAATGCCGTTAATTATTCATGAATAGAAAGAATAAAGAATAGTGGAAGTTCTCGGCGGATTTTGGCTGGTTGCAAGATGATAGTAGATGGTAGAAGTGGGGCCGAGGCAGAAAATCCAAGCTGCAAACTTTGGAAACCCCCGAATCGAGCCAGAAAATAAAGTTTTGCCCCTTGCCGAAAAGTTGATCCCTTGGACTTATCCAACTAGACAATTTGCCAAAGCTTTGTGGCGTGTGCTGGCCATGTGTAATAATGAAATGCTAACTCCCCCCTCCCCCCTGGTTTTCCTGGCCCTATGGCCTTGTGTATTCATCATACGCCCCGTTGTACGTCCAACTTGCATATGTTGTAAATACTTTCTGGGCGACCGAAAGCCGCAGCTGGGACGAGTCTCAGAATTCGAGGCTGTTGATTGATTGATGTTTGGCTTGGGGCCAGCTTGATTTGGCCGGCAACGAAAGGATCACAAAGTTGCAATATGTTTTCAACTTTTCGTTTATGCCTACTCTCCGATCGCCCGCGGGGATGTTTGCACTGCCCATTTCAGCGGCAGAAAATTTAATAGGCCCGTCGATGGAATTTCAAATTAAATTCCCTTAAATTAGCATTAAAAATGCGCAATTTTCGAATTATTGATGGCACACAGAAATCAATTTTGGTATTTGCCATTGGTTTTGCAGCTTTGCCGTCTGGCTGTTGTGTGTTTTGGGCACACAAATCAATGCAATTTAGAAAATTGCATTTATAGACGAAATGAATTTGGAATTAAAATCAAGCCGAGCAAAAAATATACCGACCATTGAATATTTTATAAAAGACGAGACGAGACGAGGCGTTTGTTGCGATTGATTGCATTCGTTCAAAATACACACACGACCACACGAATGAAAGAAACACAGTCGCATAATAAGGCATAAATTAGAACATTTTTAGTGGCCAGTTGGCGTTGCGCACAAATAATGTTTATATATCATTTCAAAATGTATACGGAAAATGCAATTCCATTTGCATATTTGCCGTTTTAGTATTGTTATTAATATACGGGGCGATGGGAGAATCCAAATTTAAAGCAAACAATGCAACTAATTAAGTCGTTTAAATGCATTCCGGGTACAAGGAAAACACACGTATTGCCGCAAATTGAAAGTGTTTGGCCTGGCAACTATGAAATCTCACCGCAGGCGTGGCAAAAACAACTCACTCAAGTCAAAGGATCGCAAAGGAGGCAAACAACAGCAGAGCCATAAACAAAAGTCCTCAAAAGTGGCCCAAAGAGCCCTCCCAGGCCCCCCTATATCTCCTGTATAATTTATTCATGTCAAAGAATTTTCATCGCCTTGAGGCTGCTAACTTGTTTGTCGTAGTTCTGGTGTTCCTGTAGTTTGCCGCTTGGTCAGGTGCCTTTTTTTTCTTTTTTTTTTTTTTTTTTGTGGACCGGGGATTTGTGGGGACATAAAACGGGGGACTGGGGAATGGGTTATGTGGCCTGGAGCCGCAGGTACCTCAGGCGGTTTGCTAACGAAATGTTCCTTTGAAACGTTTAACATAAATTATTTATAATATTTGGGTCTGATGCGGGTTTATTTTTATTTTTCTCGAAGTTGGCATAACTTGACAAGTTCTTGTTTACCCATTGAAAGGATTTTCATATCAATATTTGTCCGAAATTGAATTGCACACTAATGGGTTTTGGCCTGAGATATATGGCATAAATTATTATTGTAAAGTGTCTAAAATTTCACGTATTAGTGTTTAAAATGACAATTTATATACGACATCAACTAGATGGGAATATTTACCTGTATCCATGAAACTGATAGTATGTCTTGCAATTAGTTTCTGGTTTTAAGCAAATAGAGAAAGAACAACACAGGCAAGTGGAAATTGCCCAGCTAGCCATTCAAATTAAAGGCACTTTGTCGCAATAACAAGGGCTGGTGTCATTGGCTTCACTTTGCGATTTAAATCGATTTAGATGAGAGAAATCCTTGGCCATGATGGCAGTTGTGGTCAGTGTGTTTGTGCATGTCCTTTCGAAACAGGACCCTCCCAACTGCAGTGGAACGTGGAACTGCAGCAGCAGCAGCAGCAGCAACTGCAAATGCAACCGAACTCATTAAACTGCGTGCACTGCTGTTGCGGCAGCTTGCGGTCGGCATTTTGGGGTTTAATTTTACTAATTCACATGATGGCTCACACATATAGTATGTGTATTGTATCCGGAGAACTGCCGGACAGACGGGCCCATTCGGGGTGACCAAATGTTAATTTTAATTTATGCGGCCGCCTCGCACATTTGTCGCATTAGTTGTGGGTCTCTTTAATGACTGATTTATTGGTCGAGAGCGGTGGCAAGTAGTGCGGGGTGGGGTGTTTGTCCACAGCACGAGCGAAATTCCAAATTGAATTGAATTATTTATTTTTGCTCATTTGCAAACATTCAATAAAAACGCAAAGCTGGCAAAAATAATCATGGTTATGGGTATAGGACGAAATTGGGTCGAAGGACCGCGGCAAGCGGTATTTTAAAGTAATTAGGACACTTAACCAATATATCGAGTGCGGTGGTGGACTTTGGCGTATTTGCTAGCGTTGGTTTTCACTGATTGATTAGAGGCCCGCATTGTCGGACTGTTCAATCTGTGAGGCAGAAAGTGCCCGTAGTGGCACGGCCGAAAGTTTTCCCGCCGGTAGTTAGCACTTAATGCCACATTCACACTGAACCACCGGCATCCCCACCATCCCACATCCCACATCCCAATTCCGGTAGCCAACTTTTGGCAGCCGGCGGATGCACAAACGAATTTTAAACACTTTCGACATCAAATCCACTTTACAATTTTGTTTGCGTATTTCAATTCGGATTTTGATTTCGCATTTGATTGCCAAAAGCGATTTTTCAGTTAGAGTTCCACTCACTCGTGCACTCAAACAAAATATAAAAAAAAAATTACAGTTAGTAAACTTATAAAACATAATTAAACAAATGATAAGCTCTATTTTAAAAACATGCGCAATTATTTTAATTTCTAATATAATAATAATATAATAACAATAGTTCCACTCAATATTTTCAACAGTGCAAGCTGGTATCGATTTCAGAACAATATCCGATGATCTAGTGACATGGATTTTGGGTTTTTTTTCCCTGTGCATACATGTTGATACTTGACCTGCGTCCCGGCACCCAAAACTATTAATTTGATTAAAAGTCCGTACTTTTATTTCCCAGCAGCACACGCGGAAAACTTTACAGTTCCCGTTTCAGCACTCCGCTTTCCTTTTTCCCGACCGGAAGTGCAGCGAACGAGGGATTGGCGGAAAAGGGGACGATTGGCGGGATTGACGGGCGGTGGGGGTGGAAAGTTGTTTTCCTGTTTGTGTTTTCCACGCACATTAAAATGTCGTTAAAGCTGGTGAAAATCAAATGTACGAAATTTTCCATGGAAAATTTATTGCGCTCCGCCAGCGGTGCAAAATGGCAGCATCGAGAGCCGCGCTGTAAATGCCATTTTAACGCCTGGTTGGGACCACATCCCTCTCCCCCTCTCGCAATGCCCCCATCGTCGTCTGAAGTCCTGGGTAAACGGAAACCCTCCTGTGCACACACCTCTCTAGTGATTGTTGTTGCTGGCTGTTCCCTGGTTGACTTGTGGTCTTGTTTTGCGGCTGCCTGGCACTCCCCCTCAACCTCGAAGCCCGCGGAACGCCCCAGCCTGCCACCAACCACCACCTCACCTTGCACCTCATTTGCATGCAATTCATTTTCTTAAGTGCAATTTCCATTGTTTTGCCCGAGTTTATTTGGCTGTTGTGCTCCGCTCAGCTCAGCTCTTCGCGCTGCCGTGCACAACCTTTTGTTGCAAATTACATTATTATTATGGCCGACTTAGTTAGGAGCTGGAGCAGCATTTCCCGCACTAATCTCACCATAAATATGATCGTGCCACAGGATTTGGGGTTTGTTTAAAAATATCAAAGAGCCAATGAACAGTTTGCTGCAGCAGAAACCAGGGCATATGACTGCTATCTCGTTCTGCCCGCTCCATAAATATTTTCAAGATCCTTGCAATAGCTTTCCCCTTTTTATCTCATTGCCTCCACCCGAATTTCATTTAAGTTGGACTTTCGACGACTTTTCCCCTTTCCTCGTACCTCCCACCACACCCTTACGTCCCTTTTTGACAGTGACTTTCAAGTGATAGCGCCGGAAAATTATTTGTACTTTTCTTACATTTTTGTTTAATTAATTTTACAAAACAGCGCGCTGTTGTCGAAGTTTATGACACTCTTGCTCGGGATTTTATGCTGACAACATTGACAAAATGTCAATGCCTTTCGTGCGGGCCGAGGAAAACTGGTTTTCTGGAGAATGCTCCGCATAATTAGCCTCAAACTCTTGACAGTTGTTTCGCAAGAGGGGACATTTGCATGAATTAATTAGGAAAAGTTTCGTTCCCGAACCAACCGAACCGAACTCATAGTTGGAAGTTTTGAAGGGAAATCCACTGGACTAGTGACAGAAATTAGCTGACCAAGCAGCCACGCCCATCGTCGCACTCTACGTAATTGAAATATGCTGTCCAAAAGGATAGCGGCAGAAGTGGAGGCGAAAATAGAAAGTGGGCCACGAGCTCAAGGAATTCAATCAATTGCAAGGCGAACTTCAAATATGTGTGCAGTTCCGCTTTTTTTTCTTGTAGTTTCCCTTCTTTTTTTCTGCTGCAGCGGCGTTGCATTTTAATTAAAAGCACAAACTGCCGCATGCCGCATGCATATTTATGAAAGTAATGCAACCAAAGCTTTGCCTTTGCAAAGGCAACAACAACAGTGGCTTTCGCACACCTTTGTTGTACGTATACGTACTCACACACACACACACACACCTTGCGCTGGACGCACGCCTAGTCAAATTATATATGCGCATATTTTATGCATTTTTCCCAGCGTTGCTCACTTCGCTTTTCCCCGTTTTTTGCGCCGTTGCCGTTCCTCATCCTTTTTCTTCTGACCCACTCGCATTGCACACTGTCCTATGCCAAAAACGCAAAATCGCTTTGCGCCTGAAAGTATGCAGCAAAGCGTGAAGCATGCAAAAGGGCGGCATACCGATTGGTGTTTCAATCCAAACAACCCGCCCACTCACTCACGCTCACACACCAACACACACACACACATACAGGCTGGCAGTGACGAGCGCTGGAGATGAAAAAGTTAAATTTGTTTCGTGTCAAAGCGTCGCCGCTGGCCGCCCAAGCCAAGTCCTAAGCGCGTTCGACATTTTTGCACAGAATTGAAAAAAATAGAAGGAACGGGGACGACAGCGAGAGCAGCAGGATAGATGCCATCATGCTGCGTATCTTTCACTGGAAACGCGTTTCCCATCCTCCCTCCCACCCCCAGCTCTCCCTCACTCCATATCCTCCTCTGCATGTGTGTGTGTGTGACAGGCTGCATGGCAGACATTGCTTATACGCCATGTTGACCAACAGCGGCAACAGTTTTGTGTTTTACTTTAAATTGCATAAATATGAGCACATCATTGTGTGTGCTCCAAATGCACTGAGAAAATAATTGGCAATATACTATGAATAGTTTGGGAAGTTACGAATTTCTACTTGCATTTACATTAGCAATTAGTTGCTTTATTGCTAGTCAAATTGCACCGATAAAATGCAATTCAAAATACTATGTAAAATTAGCTCAAACGAATAACATTCCCTCGGGCTTTTGCTGCAGAATCTGACCACTTTTCTCGCAGTGCAATCGTTCGTGTGTTGTGTTGCATATTTTTGGACTCAAAGTGTGGCCTTCGGAACGCTGCGCTTCATCTCCCGTTGTTGCATCTCTGGGCTTCTCGCAGTGGACAGTTGGTCGTCGGTTTTTGGGTTGACACCTGCAATGCTCGCATTTTATTACATTTTATGCGTCCGCTCGTGTGTGCGTGTGTGTGTGTGTGTGTTTGGACGGCACTGGCGAGGACGAGCATGTCAGTTGACAAAGGCATTGGACCGAATAAACAAATGATATTCAATTTATTGTTCTCACCATAGCCAGTTTGCGGAATGTGCCCGGGTGTCTTGCTTTTATTTCCCAGGGCGCCCGAAATTATGAAATTTATTTGCTAAATGTGACGAAGGTCAGGCAGCGTGAAATGAGCAGAAAAACAGTAGCAGCAGGATCAGCAGCAGCTGTCTCGCTGGAAACTCATTTAAAGGGATTAATTTGGGTAAGCTCTGCGGTGCTTAACGGTTCGCCAGCGCAATTTTAGCACGCAATGAGAACTAAGCCATGGCTTCATTTCGACAATAACTGCCAGACCGGGGGTGGTATGTATATTAAAGGTGTGATGATATACTTTTGGGTAAATAGCAAATGCAGCGACAGCCAAAAATCGCATTCAACTCAAAAAGGACAACAAAGGGGGTACTAAGTTTCAGCTTTGCTGGAAACTTTTGGCACCGCAAGTTTTGGCCAGAGCAGACAACACACCCACAATCTGCCACCCACTAGCTGCTGGTGCAAACTTTGCTTTGTCGCGCATATGATATTCCTTCTGACATTCAATCTGTGTGTGTCCCTGGAGGACTCTGCGCCGACATCGACATCGAATCCATTGACCGAACCGAAGCGAACCGAACTGAGCTGAACCGACAGCAATTTGCCAGAGTACGTCTTGCGCTTGCTGCTTGAGTGGATTTAAATTTACTCAGCCAGTGTTTTTCGCCCTTCAATGGCAATGCAATGAGCTGGAGAAACTCCTTCCATTCGCATCGCATCCCAGATCAATTTTGATAGATATAAAATCCGACGAGGAGGGGAAATCAATGGACTAAATACCGCAGTGAATGCAAACAGACACCGGCTGCCTGAAGCTCACCTGTCCAGGGGCGTTGGAGCGGGGGGAGGGGGTTTGGGGTTGAGGTCTACATCAGCACATCGACAACATCAAAAGCCAACAGCCGCCTGCAATACACATGCACAGACATACAAACATATATCAGCGAGCATCGAGCGCCGCCGGATGTGGCCGTTGTGTTTGGGTACTTAGTAAGCATATCCGTTTTGGTTTTATTTCCGCTTGGGCTACTCACAAACACACAAAAGCAGGCAGGAACACACACACACACATACATACATATATGTGCGAACACCTGCAGCCCTTGCTTATGTATGCACACAAAGCAATTGCAATTGCAATTTGATGCGCAAACAAAAGCCGAACTCAGCTCCAGGTACACTGCTGCGTTGGCCCTGATCCTCTTTTGGGCTCGGAAATGCAATTTTTGCCTGCGGTCACGTTGATTGCCTGCCTCGAGCTTCGGACTACGCTTTTTGACGCCTTCCACCGCTAGCCGAACTGCGCTAAAGCTCATTTCCGCTGCCACAATTAAAATGTTAATCCACCGGATGCAGGTGGCAGCCATCGTGGACAAGAACATGATTATGCTAATCATTTCTTTGTAGTATCCTAAGGTAACTACAAGGGTGCGCTATTGCAGTATAAAGCCGAGTGGCGATTACCCTTTGAAGCAATACATTTTTAGCTTATGATGGTTGAGTATATATCCTCGTTGTGTATATTGATGTCTGGTTCTGCAGCGACACTCTATTTTAGCGATGTATCCACGAGAGTATTTCCAAATTCGACCACATTTATTACACGTTCTTTTTTTAGTTCAATTTGCATCGGGATGAAGCTAAATTTTTCGTTAATTAAGGCGAATTCTCGCTGCTAAAGCGCAAAAAGCGAAAGCAAATATCGCCATGCGGCTGCGGCGTTGGCTGCGTAAAACTTAAATAAGACAACCATCCCGCTGCCATTTTTCCCCTGAGTTCGCCCCCAGTTTTTCATGCTGCACACCAAACCAGACCCTCGACGACCTCAGCGCATTTGCTGGGATGCAATTTTAATTTAGCCACCGAAATGAGCAGCAGGGCGAAATGAGGCAGTGGCAACGCAGAGGCAGCAGCCGCGGTTCAAGTCGAGAGTCCTCGTCCGGGCAAACAAAGCAGCCCGCCGAATTGTTTCGCGCATTCATTTTAAGTCATTTCGGAGGCGAGTTTGCCTAATGCACAGCTGTGGTCTGAAGGGCGCCCGGCATACGGGGCGTATGCGCAACTTATGAAGATTGCCGCGGCTGTTGATGTTGCTTGCCGCTTTTTGTTGCCTCTTGGCTTCTGGGCTGTTGGCTGTTGGGTCTACGGTGCCGCTGCATTTCGCCTAAAAATGTCAAGTCACAAGTGTTGAATTCACACTTGACAAAGCAGCTGCCTGGGGGCGTTTGGGAGTGGCGTGAAGTTGGCGAGGGAGCAGCGGAACACTGCCAACTCGCTGGCACATTGCAACTGACAGTTTTCATTAAAATGTTATCAAAAACGCAGTAGTATCCCCTTGCCCACAGTCCTCCGTGGGCCAAACCGCAAATGTGCCAGGACGAAGAATGAAGGGGGTGAAGAAACTGCACAACAAATGGCTGTGAAGGAGCTGGGACGAGATCTGGGCGGAATATCTGCGACTTAAATGACAGAGAGATACACTAATAACAGCGCCAAGGCATTCAGCCATCAGGCAACATGTGTCCTTCCTTTTCGCTCCCCAGGACTAATCTCAGCCAGTCAAAGTGGAACGCGAACATGGCAGCTGCTCCACTACCGATCCATCTACCATCTCCACTGGGTTCCGCCAGCCACGCCCATCAACTGCTAGTGCAGCTTATTAATTGCAGCCTCTTTTTGGGGCAAATGTTTTCGTGTCATTGCCAGGACTTGAAGGAGTCGGGGAATTGGTCTCGAATGTTAACCACATGAATCAGTCAATTCGCTCTTGAAAAGGACTGCACTTAGAGGAATTTTATTTCAGTCAACCTAAAAAACACCTTTCTGATAATTTTAATACAAATTTTCCTTGATGTATTTGAGCATGTGTATTTTGAGTGCCTTTGCTAAAGACTCCACTTCTCGGCTCATCAACTTACACAACCACCGACATTTTGCCTAACATCCTTTACTGCTAAATACTCTTCATGTTCCTTTGCACAATACACAACACTCACTCACACACATGCACTGCTTAGATAATAAGTTATTTAGCGTAAAAAGAAAATGAATGCAAATTTCGGTGGCGTGGCAAAAAGTTTTTGATTAAAGTGAAAACGTAACTCGGCTAAATTTAATTTAGACCGAGGTGGGCGGACTCCTGAGGGGGGTAATTTCATGAGGGGGATGTTGGGTAGCTCATGTTATTCCAGGTGTGCTGTGCTGGATAGTTTCAGTTACCTGCCTTTCGCTCCTCCTCCAGCTGCCGTGTCTGCTGTCAATTTTCGTAGTGGCTTCTGCTGCTTTCCAACTGAAATTTATGGTGCACAAATTTGTCCAAAAATGTGTGTGTGTGTGTGTGTGTGTGTGTGTGTGGGGTGCATGCTCTGTATATCGCTGTTGCATCTTTATTTCCGCATTCCTGTATCTAACACTCAAAGTAGCAATATGTTTGGTATGAGAAAAATCTTTTATATATGCACATAAGAGTTAAATTTGTATATTATAATAGAAATCATTTTATATGTTATAAAGATTGCTTATTATCAACCATTATATACATATATTGTTTTTCAGTTGGTTTCCCCAACTCTGGTTTTTTGTCGCGTTAAACGCTTGGCTGGCTATGCGTCCAACCTTCTTTCGAGTGGGTAATCCGAATACATTCTCGACTTGGCTCACTCTGGTCTACAATTAGTTTTCACGCTCGAGCGACTCTCTGTGCCCCTGCCCCTCCGCCTGCCCCTGTTCTAAAACCCCGAGCCCGCCTTATCGGCCATACACACCCTGTTGTTAAGGAGACAACGTTTAATTAACCGTTTTGGGGCCCGCACGATGGTCGTAAAACCGTTAAAGTAACCGAAAGTAACTGGGATTTTTATGGCCTTAGTTGCTGTTTTTCAATCCCAAACTAATTTCAAGTAGTCGACCCATCTGGAGCACTCTGTTAACCCATTTTCCAGCGCAGATAAGCGGCATAACTCACATGAGAAGGCTCCTATCGGGCCTTCCACATGAGCGGAAGCAGTCAGGTGTCTATTAACTGCCAAGATTTTTGAAGCATGCCATCGCGGCCCCAGAACCCAGCACACTTCCCCCTCCGGCTCGCTTACCCAACGAATTTCCCATTAAAATCAAATGGAATTTCATATATTCGCCGGTAGAGGGCGGCTTAAGGACGGGGTGGCAACAGCTGCACTGACATTCGCCGGCGTACTTAATGACTAATGGACTCTTAATGATCTAACAAGGTACACACAATCTATATATACATATATATACACAACATTGACACCTTCAGCTGCATCTTCCCAGCAATGAGGCAGAAGGATGTTGTTCCTGCTGCTGCTGCTGATGCTACTGTTGCTGTTGTTGTTGTTTTTGGTGCTGCCGAGCGGATGCACGATGTCGCCTCACAACAAAGTTCAAAACTTAATAATGCAACATTAGTTGCCGCGTTGACGGGGCTGCCAAATACACAAGGAAATAATATTGGGATTACAAGCTTAATGGTTATTGAATATGAATAATAACTACTTTTCTTTAATAAAAAGATACAAATAACAATTACAAGGTATATATTGCAAAAAGATTAGTATTACTTAGTGATCAAATTACCATTGTAACTGTTCAGTTTTGGTTTTGAAAGGATCATACTGATTTTGTGTCTAGCCGGATTAATTTGACAGTTTTTCTCTTGTGTAGTTTATGTAGGTGGCCTCGACGTTTTCAGCTCACGAAACGTGCCACTTGCATCAGTCGCGAAATGTTGCAAGTGCCACTGGCAGCACGTTGCAAACAT
Organism: Drosophila sechellia; assembly: GCF_004382195.2. NCBI lineage: Eukaryota > Metazoa > Arthropoda > Insecta > Diptera > Drosophilidae > Drosophila > Drosophila sechellia. The sequence continues at coordinate 19,905,132 of NC_045952.1, forward strand.
CCTTGGGCGAGGTGGGCAGGCGTCTGCTAAGCGGTGGGTGGGCATTGGCGGTCTTCGGGTTGCCCTATATGCAAAGGAAGCGGGTAAGAACGGCAAAAAGAGCAGGCAAAAACTCGACCAAATTGCAAAAATTAAATTAGTAAATTTTGTTACAAACTTGCCATGGCATGGGGGAACGGGGTGGGCACTAGCTGGTGCTCTTGGCCAGCTGGAGGGACTCTTGGCCTAGGTCAATGGGGTTGCCTGGCTGTTTTGTCGCTTGTTGTTGCCGCTGCGTCTTGCGATGTTGCTGCTGCTGTTGCATTCTGTGTCGTTCATGCGCTTCATTTATCACGCAGCTGTCAAGTTTTCGCCAGACCAAGAACCGTGACTCCCAGAAGAAGGTGAGCTGAGTGGGCGGATAATGGGGGGGGGGGGGGGGGCGGAAGGAGCTTTACGAGCGCAGCTTGGCCGAAATTAACCTTCGACCAGCTCCCAAAAAGCCGAGCGGAACCGGAAGAAGTAACCAAAACAGTTTTACACGCCGCCGCACAAAGCAAACACCTTGAACATATGTCAAGTAATCAGCGAGCAAAGTCACTTCTGAACGGCAATTGGAATCTACCTCTCAGTACGATTCCGCCACTGAAGCAGAATCTGGATCTGGATCTAAGTCCGAATCTGAGTCAACGGCAGACGCTGGGGCAAAGTTTACCTTGGCGGCACATGCCAAGCATAAAATTGAATATGTATCCAAGACTCGGCGAAATGAATCTCCAAACGGCAGCGGCAGCCAAGAAGCTAACTTTATGCTAGACAAGCCTCGCCAGTGTAAACAGGCTAGATAAACGGATGGGCAAAAGCGGCGGGTCGTTCGTCGCCAGAAGTTCACGGCTCAGCGATTTTGCGTTTGCGCGCCGTTGCCGACGTCACCGGCAAAATATGGGAGGGTACACTGTAAAAAAATGTGTATTACAAAAGTACAACATAAAAATCAAGCAATCATAACTTTGAAAGGCCTCTCTTGAAGGGAATATGTACATACCACTGTTGCAAAGTGGCAAGGAAGAGAAGCACCTAGGTCTTTACTTCCAGTGTAAGCAGCATGGCGGGATACTCGTAGGGGGTGGAAACGTGGGAGGCGGCCAGGCCGGTTACGAGTTTTGACTCGCCGGTCCGCTCGACTGAACCGCCCGACTGTCGAACGTTTTCCGTTAGCGCTTTTCCCATTTTCCGCGGCCCCTTCGTTGACCGCAAAGCAATGTTCGGGGTTGGAACGGGGCCAAGCATGGGAATGTTTTCTGTTTTTACTACGCGATTGAAAACGATGAAAACCGAAATTTACCAATAAAAACAGAAAAATAATTGCGAGCAAGGGCGGCAAGTGGCCTGGTGGCGTTTCCCTTTTATTATGCAGCATAATCAGCCATCCGGTGACAACAACGAGATCCAACCCTTGGAAAGCCGCGAATGCTTAACCCGCCCCTGCAACTCGTGGCAACTCGCTTTTGTATAGACATGCACCACGGTTGCCGTTCTGGCATTTTTGTTTGGAATTATTTAGCTATTCAGCCTGGGAAATTTTATAAAATATATCCAAGAAATTTACTTTCAAAACCATTCAAAAGGTATGTATTGATCTCTATTTATTTTTAATGTTAATTATCCGGATAAGTTTAAAGCGGAAATGTTAAATTCTATTGTGTTGCAAAAGAGAATTTATACGGGCTTATTTAACTTGGCAAAGGACACCCTTTAGAAAGTATATTAATAAAAAATAAATAGTTGCCTATTTTATATCTATATATAGATATAGATAAATTGATAGATATATCATTTTAGAACCACTTAGCAATATATCTTTTTCAGTAGCTCTCTAGAATTCTGACAGCACTGAGATGCAGCCTGATGCTTTTAAGTGCTTTCCACCGGCCGGGCAGACACACCCACACCAATGCACCCCTAACCCACACTGACACACACCACACACACACACACGTGCTGCACAACAGGAAGCGCGAACATTTTTGCTCATTTGTTGCCCTTTCTCATTTAACTAAGTGCGATGAAGTCGTTCGTTGGCCCCACGAGACTTGGGTCACGTGAAAAGGGATGCACAGGTGGTGGGGGGCAGGGGGATCTGGCCCGTCTGAGATTAGGCTGATGGTAAATTCACTTTACACAGTCCACACTGCAAACACACACACATAAACGAGTAAAAAAAAAACGTTAAAAAGTGTTGCATTCAGCGGGGCGCTAGCTGAAATTAATGCATCCCCAAATTGTTTTGGACTGTCACAGCGGCAGAAGTCGTTGCACTCCGCCGCGACACTTGTGTTGGTGCAAGCTCCCCCCTCTCCCCCGTTCACCTTTGGCACTCCCCACAAGTGTCCACATGTTTTTTGAAACTTTTTTCTCATTCTGCGGCGTGCACAATTTAAATGGCAGTCGACGCTTGCCGGCTGGCCTGCCGCTCAGGTGCGCTTACAAGTGGTCACAAGGGGGCGGAAAAAAAAAGGCGGTAGGGGCTAGGTGGGCGTGGCAACTCACGCTTTGCGCCACTTTTAAAGGACAACAGGCAGAAAGCGGCGTGTTTAAGGATGAGGAAAGAAAAGAGGTTTACTTTTAATTCAAAGTAAATTAGAGAAATATTTTTTGTTACTTTTCAAGCTGCTAAAAAAATGTTTGAATGAATTTATATACTTTAAAAAATATATTCATTTATTGTGATTTAAACAGAATATTGGAATATGTTTAAAACTAGTGGATGGTGCAGCGTTTGTTTATATAGTCAATGAAGCTATTTACTTATGCTATTCCATTTGAAGTTGACTTTTTCAACGACCATGGCATGTCAAAAAACGGGGTTACTAATGAAGCAGGAAGTTCGCTTAGCTGAGTCGTTACTGAATAGCTTGAAATATCTTTAAGTCCGTCTGGTGTTCTGTATTTTTCTCAAGTGATTCAGCAGACAAGGGCTACAATTAAGACTCCATTCTTCGACTTAGTTTCATTTGAATTCTGGGATTTGGCACTAAGCTTTATTAGACAACTGCAAAGTCTTGTCCTAGCCTAGTTGCTTGGCACTGGCTTGTTGTTGCTTGGGAATCCTTTCGAGCATCTACAACTATCTGTCTCACTCGCTTTTCACACTGTTCAGTGATTTGCTGTTAAGCTTTTGCGTACTTCTTGGCGCTGGCTACTTATGGCTTTCTGTTGACTTTTAGTTCTCTGGTTTCCGGCTGCCGTTTGCGGTCCCGGAAAAAAGTGCAAGCTACTCGGCAAACTCTCCATTAAGTTGGCAGCGTAAGCAAATTTATCGCAAACTTGTGCGGGATTTAATTTTCGGGCTATTTTCCAAGTTGTTTCGGCTTTAAGGACTTCTCGCCAGCTGCACTGACATTTGCTGGGCATCGATTTAATTTCGTCACTCGAGCAGAAGTCAACACAGTGCCGAAAAGGGGGTAGTGGGTGGCTTTCGCTGGGTGGTGCCTGCGACTGATGACTTCGTGAAGTCGGCCAAGAGAAACAGCAACAACAATGGCCATCCCCCCTCCCCCATCGCTGCCACACAGAAGTTGTTGACAGCTCACGTTCGACGGACCATGTTGATGACGTCCACGTTGCCCAAAAATCCTGATCCGCTGCCTGTCGCTCCTGCTGGTTTCGTTTGCGTAATATTTCGCAGCACGCGCTGACCAGACGAAACGAAAATATGGGGAAAAATAAACAAAGAACAGTAAGGAAAACCAAATTAATCACAAATATTACTTGTGCTTCCACTGAAAGAAAGCATCAATTCTTCTAACTACAATTTTTAATACAATTATGCGGCAGAACCAAAAGTTGGCAAAAGTACATGAAACTACAGCTTTAAATAACGAATGCAAAAGTTTCTGACCCCGAAAAGTTGTGCATCTTTTTGATTTCGCGAACTGTAAGGGTTCGAAAATCGCGACTAAGCCACGCCCACTGCAACGACCTCTAACAATATGTATGTATATATAGATATTCCAGTATCTGATAGTCTAGGAATTCTGGCTTTTAGTATGATTTCTATGCTCGCCATGTGTGTGTTCTCTCCATCATTTTCCGTTTGGTGTGTGAGTGTGGGTAAGTCCTTTTGTCCGGGGCATGTTTCTTCATTTGACACTTCCCCGTTTCCGTTTCCGTTTTCAGTTCATGTTTTTGGAATTATTTCATTTCATTTTTGAAGTCACTCAGAGAGAACTCCACACACATCTTTGTGCCCAGCCCACTTGCCGCCCGGTCGTTTTATCATTGTTCTTGTTTGTTTATTTATTAAATTGACACATGCTGACAGCAGCCAGATAAGAGCAAATGGAATGGAGTGCCAGGAGCACGAGCAGCACATGGACACAGGACACAGGACACAGGAGCAGGCGGCGACTGCAAAGGAATCGGACATTGTGTGGCAGCTTCCACTGGCTCGAGTAGGGGCATAAATCACTCGGAAGTAAATGCTTTTGGCCCACATAATGAACTTGGCCCACTCAGGCAGCCCAAGCAGCACTCCCGCCCACATCCGATTTCCGCCCTCCCCCCAAACGAGCCAAGCTGCAGTTGCAACTGCGAAAAGGAATTTTAATTTCTCGCAAAATTAACTTCTGCTCAAATTATTACGTTGTGCAATGCAATGCAAATGCCAACTGCTCCTTAACCGAAAATTCACTTAGGGACCCAAGGAAGCTTCACTTGCAGCAAGAAGGCTAAGCCAAGCAAGCCGTAAAACAATAATTGCAACATCAGTTAGGGGCCAAGAGGGTTAGTTCGCCATTTCTCTGCTTTCGCCACTATTCCCCCGATTCTCCTATTTTTTTCGCTTTTCTGTCTGATTAATACAAATGAGCGGCGATTTGTCATGTCACTGCGTTTAAATTTATCATTTTCCACGACAGGCGCGAGTTTTCCAGCCATTTTTGTTGGCGTGCTGCTGTTGTCTTTTGTTTTTTGCCCGCTTCTGTTGTTTCCTACATGCCCTTTCGTATCGCAGCTTTATTTTTATGTGTTTTTCTGTTGTTGTTAGTGTTTTCTTCCTTCCACAACAATCTCTTGTTTGTTTTTCCTGTTTCCGGCAGGCGTGCGCTGTTCCCTGCCCCACACGAACCACCCAAATCCACCATCGCTCGGACTTTCACCCACAATGGACGCAGCGGCGCCAAGATCGCTTCCACTGCACATTTTGGCATTCGACTCGCTTTCGCCCCTCCTTCCTTTTTGCATCAATCTCTCTCTCTCTCTGTTTTGCTCCTTTCAGCACCCTCACAAAGGATAATTGAGTTTTCTCCATTCATATACATACGTACCTGTCCATAAAGAAATCATATATGCAGACATTTCAAAGAAGATGTATTAAGCTGCAGCGATTGATAGTTGAACATTTATCATAAAAAGTTTAATTATTTATTTTTTCTTAAGTAATCATAATACTCTCCCGATGAAAGCCCGAATGCTTCCCTTTTCCAGGGCTATAATATTTTGGGTAGCGCATTCGGAGTGCGCTTATGCCGCTCATTTTCCGACCGTTCCACTCGCTTTCCATTCGGTTGTGCCTGACTTAGGCGCCTGACTCCTCCATTGTTGCCACTGCTGCTGCTGCTGCTGCTGAGTGAATTTTATGTGGCATATGCCGAGGCGCAACATTTTTGTTAATGGCTTGTAAAATTTTTTCGCATACACAAATCCCTTTTTGGCGCTATCCTTTGCCCACTAACTTTTTGCCGGAAACTCCAAACCGCTGCGTCTCCTTTTGGTCCTCGCTTTGCTTGGCTGGGCGTTGACATGACGCCGCACATAGCAGAGTTATAAGCCACCCTTTCCCAATTCCCCCCTCCGATTTTTCCATTCCCCACCTCGGTCGAGGAACCCATAATTGTTTGTTAGTTTTTGCTGGTTTCGTGCAGCTGTTGTGGCATTTGCCAAAAGCATAATTCGATTAGCTTTTATCGCAGCGTGTTCAACTGCAATCATTGCGGAAAAATGCCAATTAGAAAAGTTACAGCTCCCGGCAGAACGCGTCCACCCACAATGACCATCTCCCCTGAACCGATTTTGTCCTAGTTTTTGCCGTGTCAGAGCTTCCTTGTATCTGTCAAAAATTTTTTTTATTTCGGCTCAATGCACAATTTGAATTAAGCAATAAATAACGCAGCTTCTGCAGAAAATATAAGTTTATACGTTTATATTAATTATCTTAATTTTAAAAAAGTCTGCTTAAAAAAATCTAAATACGGAATTTTTGAATGTCTTTTGGTAACTCTCATTGGTAACATTTCACAAATATATCCATAATAAAACTACAACCATAAGTATAGTTAAATAGGAAGGGTATCGCGTAGTCGGAAACGATAGGCAGCTGTTGCCAAGCCCGGAATGTGCAACATGTTGATGGAAGACAGCAACACGCTCAAGCCGCTTGGGCCAATGAAAAAACGTAAACACAACATGTTTGTCACACACTCAGTTGGCCGACAGGTTTGAGCGCGTTGGCGTAGGTCGTTCGTGTTCGTTCGGCTCACAGACACGAACCGCCGCTTAACATTGCTCAGCTCTGTTAGCGAACGCCGAGGCCTAACATTTCGTGTCTTTGAAATGCATATCATCGAAGTTCCCAGTTTCAGTTCCAAGTTTCAGTAGATTTCGGGACATCGTGCGGATCGTACGTCTGGCGCTGCGTTCACGCGACTCGTACGCTGCAGGGAACCAGTTACCAGTGACCAGTAAACAGTGATCGGTGAAGGTGAACAGTGACCAGTGAATGAGACAGTGAACGAGTAACAGCACGAGAATTGTTGCATTTACGGGAAATCGCATGGATATTGAAAAAGGTATAGAGCCAAAGAAAGATGTATGGTAAACAAAAAAAAAGTGTGCGTTGTTTTTTAGATACACGTGACAGTGGAATTTGTATCTAGATTGTTTTGTTGGTTTTGCTATTAGCAAGTGTACCCACCGTGTGCTAAATGCATACATATGTACGAGTGTGCGTGTGTGTGTGTGTGTGTGGAGGTGCCGGGATATACTTTGACACACTTTCGCATCGTGCCCAACTCCCGGCCATCGGTTATGGCGTGTCCTCGAAAGCTGGGAAAAAAAGTTACAACTAGCAGTAAACGTGGAAAAGGAGCAGCAAGGACGAGAAAATCTCGGCGAGGCGAAAGCGCTGTGTTTTCATTGTCGTCGTCGTTCGCCTTTGGCTCATCAATAAAAATTTCCTTGACATTTTATGAGCCAAAGGATTCGGAGCTCACTTTACTTACTCCATTCAGCCAGCCATTCGCCGGGATGGCCAATATATTAAATGCGACAACGGATTAAACGCTCGGTTGCCCTTTTTATGTCCGCTTATATTTATGGACAATTATTTAAAAAATTGCCATTCGCCGAAAGTTTGCACACATTTATTGTCTGTGAATGCTTTTATATAATCGCCATGGTGCTCGAGAATCCCACAAAGACGCTCTACTTCATCGGCAGGAAAAGGGGGGAAATTTAATTAAGCCTCTCCGCGATTGTTTATAAATTCATGTTAATGATATTTGGACAGCCCCCCCTAAAGTATCTGCAATTACGTCGAATCGTAGGGCGCGAATTCCGCCTGCCAAAGTTGTGAGAATTTTCCGCTAATTGTTTTTCGTCGAGAAGGCGATTCGCAATCGTCGCCAGCTGCGCGGCAAAAAGGACTCTCGCTCGGCAGAGTTTCCCCCCTCGGTTTTGATATGCAAATGGCCTTAAATTCCACACTCGGAATTGAAATGAAATTGCCTCAAAGTTTCTGTCTTCACCGAAAATACAGGCGGCACGTGCGGCTGGGAGTCGTTTAATTTTAAAAGCCAAACATTTTTATTAATGGTTATTGCCGTGAGTGGCAGGAGTGTGTGCGCCGCTTGGTGTTATAATCGAAGATTGTTTTGCCATTAGGAAAAGCGTCTTGGAAAACTTAAAGACTCCGCGGAAAATAGGATTCCCGGCAGTGGCTCGTGCAGAGATTGAATCATCGTGACGCCGGCGCTTCAAAGAGACATTCATTTAAATATTTTCACAAACTTTGACGACATTTCGCGCAATTTCAACGCAATGTGTGCGATCCATCCTTGTTCGAGGACCCCCCATCTCCACCTATTCCGCTGGGATGTGCGAGTTTTTCCTGGCATTTATATCAATTTCTTTATTCCTCACGGCTTTCGACGGCCGCCTGCATTTCGGCAAACGAAAAATCCCCTAACATTTTTTTTTTGGCGGCAGAAGGAGCGTTTCTAGGAAATTTATGTCGCCTTTTATGGCTACGTGGCTCGTAAATAAGAAAAATGTTGCAGCGCCGCCCGAATATCGGGGGTTTTATCTTTTGCACATGTGGCGGCAAGTTAGAGAGAATTAGAGAAAGGCTTTCTCCTTATCCACCGGCCGTATATTAGTTACCCCCTTGAGCTGACATCCAATCAGCATTTTGGCAGTGAAATAGCAGAACGAAAATTATTTCATATTTCGACCCAAATAACAAATAACTGCCTGAAATGGCACATTTAATATTTGATTTGTTTATTTGATTTCATTGCTACAATGTCCTTGACATCGGAGTGCCGAGAAGGCTTACAGCAAATCGAATTAAAAATTTTTGCAAAATAAATTGGTCTTTACAATTCCAAGTAGAAGACCCAAAAATTACTTATCTGCAAATGAAAACGAATACAAATGTTTAGACTTGCCAAATTGTGAAATTGTGAAAATGGAGAACGATTCCATGAGTGTGTGTGTGTGTGTGTGCAGAGGAGCATGAAGTGGGGGAAAGGGGCCAAATTAGTTTTGTTTGGCGAGTACGATTGTAGAGTGGACCAAAACACAAAGCCTAGTTCGTTAAACTCGCCCGCTTATAAATGTATTCGGCCAACACACTCACATGCCGATTTTACCTTTTGTTGCTGCTGCAACTAGCCAAGCAGAACGCCTCGGCGTTGCGTTGGATTTTATTCCACTTTTGGTTCACTTTCAGTCAGCATTTAGTGCACAGGAAAAAAAGAGGAGTAAGTGCTGGTCAAGAAAGGTAATCAATCAAAAGAGCATCTAAAATTTTCGTATTTCAAGGCTTTAATAGATCATGAATCTCACTCATCGGCATTTAATAAGCGACTTTAATTCAATTTCCCTTTTTGCATAATTTCTCTACTGCAATAACTACGATGTGTTACCTAGACTCATATATTTGAATTTTCTATGTGCATGTGGCGTAAGTTTGGGAAACCTACAGAAATTTCCACCCGCCGTGCATTCCAGGCTGCAATCGCTCGGTGTTGCATCAACAAATGGAGCTCCAGAACAGAACTTGAACTCCGATCCACCCCCTAGCATTTTCTCGTTTTTGTTAACCAAATTTGAATATTAAAACAGAATTAGCCAAGTGCAGCAAGTGGACCGCCCACTCTATAGCACCCGAGTTCACCGGAAACGGAAATGCCTTGGTGATGAGGAATAGAAGGGAAACGCTTGCGTGGACAGGGCAATTAATGGGAATTATTGATATGCACAGGAGCAGCGGACTTGCAACCGCCAACGACGAGTCCTTGAATCAATAACTGCCCTACTCTAGTTGGCAATTTTCCCGTGAATTTCTGTCGCTTTCCCTTCCTTTGATGGCGCTTGAAAGTGTTTTCCGCGAAATCGATTGCACTCACTTTTGTCTTCGCGGAAAGAGAGTGGCAATTAGATGCGATTTAGTTGGCCCCATCAATTTGCATATTGAATATGGGCAAAGGGGGAAGTCGATTCTCCCTGCCAGATCCATTTGGTCTAATGAGCTACTACTTCAGCGGTGAGGGGGCTTTGAAATCCAATAATTGGAAATCCGAACTAGCCACCGTGAAAAGATTGCGAAATCAAACAAACAAGCTAACAGCCAAATGGAAAAGCGGAAAAAAAAAAAACCGAAGAACAAGAAGCGGAGCCAACTGGAAATGGAAAACAAAAAGTGAGCAGTAACCGTTAGAATGGCACCTGCCACAGCGTCTGCGGATAAAATTTCAAATTTCCATTTAGAAAAACACAGCACAACAACCAGATGCAAATAAAAACAAATTTCTGTGTGTGGCAGCTGCATGCGCAACTTTTCCATTGTGCTCCTAGTTTAATTTGTATTTTTCTCATATTTTTGTCGAATTTTCCAGCCCCGCCCGCGCGCACGTTCCCCAACTTTTCATTTCACATATATTTGTTTTCCTTTTTCCACTAGGCACAAATTAATTAAATGCACTCGACTGTGATTTATGCGATCCTAAGAGCAGTCCCGAGTGCAGAATGGAGTTTGAGCTGGGGGTTTTCCACCCCGCACCAGATAAGTCGGAAAACAGTGGCTGCTGCAATTAGGCGGCAATATCGGGGAGTTGGGCATAATTCCACTTGAGGAGCACCACAGTCCGACTCTGAGATGCCATCATGTGTCTGGCATTTAAAAGCCAAATGCACTTAAGATTAACTTATCACTGTGCTGCTCTATTGTTGTTATGGCCTGTGATGATGATATTCGCCTTCTGTCTGAAGAATGTCTTGGGGTATGATATGTTTTGTGAAAACGTTCTGTGTTTCCAAAATATAAGTATTTCCTAAATTAATGGCTTAACTTCTGGTTGGAAGACTTTCGAAATTAATCGATTAATAGTGAATTATTATTGTCATATACTTATCTGTATCTCAGATTGATTTGGGTATCTATGAAGTCGAGCTTTTAACTTGCATTGCCTCTACAAACGTTGATGGCAATCAAATGCGAGTTGAAGTCAAATGTCTAATAATTTTCAGCTTAAAAATTCATTAGATACAAATCGCCGGACCCATATCAAAAGCCTCAAAAGCCACAATGGACCACTGAACGAGACCCAACCGATTTACTCACCAGTGAAGCGGAGGGCTTGTCCGGTTTTGACCCTGACTGGCATCGCCTGGCTAATTTCGCACTAATTGATTTCTTTTCGGTCCAAAAGGAGGTGGCCAGCGGCCCAAAGAGGCTTTAATTGAGCGACTCCGCCCCGCCTCCAAGGAGTTGGAGGTGTGCTGTCCAAATGGTTTCTTCCGCGCTCGACACGCGTTGACAGTTGGGCCCGTCATAGTTTATTGTTTTTGGGCGATGCCGCCTTGTCTGGCAATCGAAAACTAAGCGCAGTCAAAGTCTCATTAGCTGATGACTTTGATGGTGGCACCACGCAGCCCATTCCCTCAGCCGTCTCGCCTCTGATTGGGTTTTAATGCCTTTTGGCAGCCGAACATTCGTTTACAGCAGTTTCATAATTTGTCGCTGCCTCTGATTGATGGGCCGCGATCCCATCCCGATCGCCCTTCCTCTCTGCTTTTCCGAGCCTCCTCCCCATTTGTGCCAGCTCATGGTCTGTCATCTCATTTGTGGCCATTATCCAAATCATTTGGCCTAAGCTTCCCAAGATTCCGATCTTCAGTCGGGCGCTTTCACATTTTCCACGCCCAATTTGCCACGCACTGCGAATGTTGAGGCACGTGTTGCAGAAACGTCTTCAGTTCGACCCTTGAACTGGGGAGTACTGCGCCGAAATGCACTGAAAAAAGTAATGCTTACTTGGAATATGTATTTTAGTTCAACATTTTAAGATTCTCATATGATACCTGAACTTTCTCCCAGTGCAGCCAATTGCAGAGGCGTCTCAATGGTCCTTTTGGACACAGCATATATCATTTGGTTAAAGGACGAACCGAGCAGATAAATTTAGCACTTTGTTTGCCCGCCACGCCCACATTAATTAGCGGGGCTGTGCGGGGAGGCTGCGTGGTAGGATGGGATTGGATTGTAAGAAGTGAGATGTGAGGATGGATGTCTGAGGGTCTGCTGAAGTCTGCCAATGGATGTTCGGAATGCAATTTGCTGCGACGACGTGACTCCAATGCCATCAGAGTGGGCTAAAGTGGCAGGTCACGCTGCTGGAGTCGAGTTCGGAGTGGGGCTCGAGACTGGGATCTTGCCGCTCTGCTGCATGTGCACCTGTACGCCAGGTACACATGTGGGCAATTTAATGCCACCCCCGCCACCGCCACCAACTCATCTCAAATCTCTGGCAAATGTACAAAAGAGCGGCTTTCAGTTGGCTCCATTTCAGGGCCTTATTCTTCTGCTGCCTGCCTGTAAATTATATGAAAATGCAGCCAGAGGAGAGCAGAGAAGCGAGTCGAGCTGAGTCGAGTTGAAATCGGCGTTTCAACGCTCCAGTTCCAGTTCACAGACATTGACACACTTTTGCCTTTCCGCGTGGTACAGTGATCACCGATCACGTCTCAAATGTGTAGGAGCAGTGGAGCCTCGGCTCGGCAACGTTCACATTTCTGGCTGCAATCTAATTAGCAACGTGCAACGTGCAGCGTGCAACGGGCAACTTGCAACGTGCAGCTTGTAATGATCCGACAACTTCGTGCGGCTGCTGAATGCTAAAATGCCTCATCACAACTGGTTTCTTTTCATCCCAAAAAAGATGAGAAGGCCTCTGCGCCTTCGTTCGGGGCCTCATAAATCTTCAATTGTCATTATTGTTTGTCCGTTTATTTAACTTTATTATTATCTTGCTACGTACGTGCCCCTGCCCCCTAAAAAAAAAACGAAACAAAATTAAGCTGCTTATGGGATTCCTGGGAATGCAGCAGAAAATCACCAGAAGAATGGATCTTCGGAGATGACTGCTAATGAGCCTGGACAGCCGAAGAAAGCGACCTGGTCACAAGTACAGATTCCACCCATCTCCCTGAGAAGTCACAAATCTGTGGCAATTATGTTAATTTGATTTGATGCCATTTACATTCGTTTTTTTCGCTGGGCACTTCATGGTCAAATAAAATTTGTTGCCGCAATTGCATTAGCACAAGAACCGAATAAAAAACCGGGCCAGCAATATACACGAAAAATGTGTTAAGGTCAGCCGGGGAGAGGCCAGAAAGAAGGACCATCAGAAATGAGCGGAATAAAAAGATTGTTATGACAAAGAAAATGAAAATAAATGAGGCCGCAAATGCCGAATGGGGGATGCTGGGGCGCCACAGATAAGCGAATCGTATACAAATGGTCAACTTAACTAAAACAATAACTACCCATCCCCCTGCAGAAGCGGACGAGCAGTAGAACAACACTAAAATGAGCAAAAGAAAACCCCCATAAAAGAAAAGCGAAAACAAAAGCCGACAAAAGCGGGCGCCAGTTGCAGAGAAAAACAATGGGAGAGGGGGCGTAGATTGTGGGGGAAAGTCCCAAGGAAAGCCAGCGAACTGCAAATGTAAAATTAACAAGAAATCAATGCGAAAAGCCAAAACAAACAAAATCTCGGAAAAGTCAAGATGGGCAGTCAGTCATCGCTGTCCGAAGTTTGGTATACCCTCATTATTTATATGGTTAAAAGAATTTCCCAATAAACTTGTTGCGATATTCCATAAGTAAATTTAATAACAGAACAAATTGTTTCAAGAAACTGGAATGTATTTTGAATTAACTAAAGTACAATGCTACTTTCAGTAGGTTTTCAGAAACTCACATTGTATGAAACATACCCTCGCCGCAAGTGTATTGAAAGCAAAGCCAATGCGAAACTTGGTTGAAATGAAAGCCGAAAGAAGTCATAAATAAAAATTGAATGAAGCGAATTTCAGTTGGTAGACGCTTTTGTTATTTCGCGGTTATCAATTCCGACGCACAGCTGGCCAAAAGCAGGCATCGCCGTATCGTCGTAGTCTGCTGTAGATGGCATTAGCCAATGAGCCCCATTGGATACCCCGGATCTCCCGGATCCCCTTGGTTTCTGTACCACCAAAACCAGCCAACAACCCACCGCCAGCCGATAGACCCGCTGCCCTGGCTAGTTTCCACATTCGAAGCGCTCCCACGCTCCACTGCACAGCTGCGGGGGAAAAAGCAGCGGAGACGAGCCAGCGACGAAGATGTTGCTCCGCTGGCACATCAATTTGCGATTATGAAAGGCTGCCTGGCCAGTAGAAGTAGCAAAGGCAGCAAAGCAGCAGCAGCAGCAACTACAGCAGCCCAGTCGCCAGAAGAATGGGCAACTCTTTATTCAATCCGAAGAAATCTGAGCGTTTAATGCGCAGCCAGCGCTGAAAAAGCAGAGCCCAGCATCGTTAGCGGCGTTCAGCGCGGGGTCGTCGGGGCTGCCACACTGGGAAATATATTCTACAAATATTACTAATCTACAAAATAATCAGATTTCCACATATTAGGTATTTGCATTTATTTTAAGGAATTTTATATATCATACTAATATCTTGTCATACTTCTATTAGCAAATTGAGGCAATTGATTGGAGTCTAATCATATCAAATTTCAAATGATTGGTTTTTCCCAATGTAGTTGACTGGCACAGCTGCATTTGGCTATTCGGAATCGTCTCCCAGCGACTGGGCATCGTTTGGCATTTCTTTGGTGCGGCATGCGGCCTTCACATTTAACAATCCATTCATGTTGCTGCTGTAGCAGTTGCCGCTCGTAGATGTTGTTGCTGCTGCTGTTGCTGCTGCGACTGCGCATTTATGGGACTCTGTTTGGTTAGATGCGCGTCGTGGTCGTTTGGCTCTTCTGCCCGATCACTGCGAAACTGGAATTACCCGAGGTAGATCAGGCTGGCGGTTCACATGGCGACCTTTACTGCTAATGGGGTTAAATAACAATCAAGTCCATAAAGTTTGCTTACGTGCGTTTAGCAGGGATTATTTAATCGATAGCCAGCTAGTTTGCACCAGGAAGTTTTGGCAAAACAGCATGCATGTTCATGTTGGTAAAAACGTACAGGTGGCTGCTCAGTACTTAATGGGAAATAGTTGAAACATTATATAAGGCTACTTTAAAAGTAATAACAGAAACACTTGTTAAATGTGCATAGCCTAAACGTTTGCTGATTCATCATCGGTTTCCATATCTCTTTCAGTAGAACCCCTAATTCTGACTAAGTGTAACTGAGGGTATCCATATCGTCGGCCTACAAATTAGCCCCTTTATTTATTGTTTTTCCTATCGTTCGTTCTTCGTTGCTTTCTTGCCGACTTGTTCAACATGGCACAAAGCAATGCCTTTTAGTTGTTGTTGCTGTTGCAGTTGCATTTGTAGCTGCATTTGTTGTTGCTGTTGCCGTTCCGCTGCAGTGAAGCGCATCACCGCTGACGGCTGACTGCCGCTTCTTCTTGTCCTCCCTTTTCATGTGCCGCTGCTGCAGCCGCGTGCTGATTCTTATTTATGCTGCAACACGCTCCCTCCAGAAGCGTCCCGCTTCAGGTTCTCCAGCTCTTTGGTGCTCCGGATGCACCGATCCCCCGCGTTTTCCTCCCCCGATTAGCTGCAATCGGATCCGACTTTTGCTGACTTATGATTAAATGGCATTTCGTGCGAGTGAATCTCCCCTTGCCGTCTGGCTCATTCCGGAATCCGAACGCTAAGAACCTCCAACGCTTTATGGTTATTTCGTTCCTTCTCGAATGAAAGAAGTCCATGTCTCGAATGTTTGTTGCTGTTAATTTAACGCTAAATGAAGTGCGAAATTACAAAATAAAGCCCCGCTCGATGTGAGGCTCGTTTGTTTTGGCTATGAAAAATGAAATCCGGTCTTGTTCGCACAGCTTGACTCATTTTGCAGTCACGCCCCCCATCCCATCTCCTCCCCCGCTGGATAAACATAACAAAAGCGGCGGAGTGATGAGTTTGTTGTTATTTGAGTGCGCTGCGTTGCCGGGCAAAATTAGTTTCTTTGTGAATGCCTTTAATTGTTCGGTCGCTGGGAATGTCATGATTGGTTTTTTGGGAAACGAAACTCTGCACTGGATCTGGACGAGCCAGATCGACGGAGCAGCGAAGCCAAAGGAAGCGGGATTTATGCGCTGGCAGCATTCCGGCCGACACTTTACGCCTCCCTGATTACACACGTGCGCCGGAAATGACAGCACGACAATTTGAGGAAACGCGAGCCTGATAAGCCGGGCCGTTGCCTTCGTGTTTGGACTGTGGTGCACTGAGGCAAAAGTCATAGCACATAGCTGGTGACATCCAAGAAAATAAGGTATAGGCTCAGTTGGGTATTGCATTGTATTCACTGCTCAAAGGAGTTGAAATTCTTTCCCAGTGTGATGGGCAATCAGCCTGCGACCTCAGGTAGGCGCACTAATGCACATTTAATGCACTCCCTCTGATAACAACCGAAACACAGGTAGGGAGGAGGCAGTCAGACCCTGAGTCACCTGGTAATGACCAGCAATTGCCCAACAAAACGCTGTCATTCATAGCGAGAGTCCTGTTCAAACAATTTGCTCTGTCTATAAATAATTAATGCCCACGGGGCAGACGGGAAAATCGGCGAGCGGAGGCTGGGCGCCTGCCAATTATCAATTCAGCGAATTCAGCCGGCGACGCTCCCTCGGATTCTTCCGCGATAAGTGCACAGAGAGAAAATTGTTCACACTTACAAAGTTTTCTATTATTGTTATACTTACAATGCTCTTGATAAGCAAAGCGAAGTACACAGACGGCAATACGATAAGTTTAATTAATTTGCATATACACATTAGCTATGTTTGAAGACAAGCAAATATTACAAAACTTCTTAAAAGATACTTAGTTAGTCAAACTTAAAGTCCACTTGATGTATTCAAAATTGGTATAGTTATGCTATAAACAGTGTATGACCAATTTAAAATGGCTTTTTCCCTGTGTGCATACTGAAGTCAGCTCAAGTTGAAATGTTAACCCGGCTGGAGCATGAATATCGATGATGGCTCCCACTCCTCGCATGATGAATCAACGATTGGCAGCGCTTCATGACCAAACCGCGACCCATACCCATACCCAAGCCCATACCAATATCCACATCCATACCCATACCCCTCAACGCCTGTTTGCCGCCTGTGGCTTGATTGCTTTGCTTCTCGGCCGTTTTGTGTGTGCCGGAATAATAAGCAGAAAATAATGCACTCCCTCAGGGGACTGCTCCCACTCCAAGGGCAATCAAAGTGATTTACTCGCATCCCCGATCCCGGCTCGGCTTATCTGTGTGACCTGTGGCAGCTGCAGTTGCGACCGGCGACGACCGGAGTTTCAAACATTTTTGCATAATTTATGCAATTTTAATTTCCAAAAGCTCGACCAGAGTCATCATTATCGCAGAGATGGCCACAGATAGTCAAGTGAAATGCGGAATGGTATGGGTGCTGTGGAATTTGCACTTTTGCCCTTTATATTACTTTCCCAAAAATTATATCTGAGGTCGCCACAAAAGTTTGCCCTTCGTTCTGTGACCAAAACCCCCACCACCCACGCCCTCTTGTCCCTTAGCTCGCTTCTGTTACCAGTTTGCATTCAATTTTGCGCCATCGTCCGTCCGTCCGTCCATCTGTCGTTGTCATCGTCATGGCTGGCTAACAGTTTTCGCCATTGTTAGGCGCCCAGTCCCTACCTTCCACCGCCCATCCTCCCCTTTCCAAGCAATCTTTCCCGCCTTGTCTATAACTCGGTGTATGGTACACCTTTCTCTGTTTGCGGCTTTATGGTCTATGGCCACGTAATTTACCTGTTTCTTTCTTTTTTTTTCACCCGCCACATTCGGATTCGTATTCAGATTTAGATTTAGATTTTCTGCAGAATTGTTTCCGAAAAGTTCATTAGAAAGTGTTTTGTCTGATGCGGTGCTGTGCACAACCAAAGCCCAAACTATTGCGCCACGGTCATGGATAAGATACACTGGTAGAAAAAATAACTAGAAAATTACAAGTTAAATCCAATGAGTTGAAAGAATCATCTGGCTATTTCCGGCACAAGTTATTTACTTTAATTTATTTATTTTGGGTACTTTCAACAAATGGCTTGATAGAGTTTCTAATTAGCCATTTACTCGGTTTCCTAATCTTTCTTTATGCGAACCACCCACTGGTTAGTTTCCTATCTTGCCCCGGGTGAGCTTGGACTTCCTCTTTCGTTGGCGGGTCAACTGCCCCGCGATGTCCCATTGATTAGCCCATTGCCGCCGGTGGCCAGTTAGGATCTGTGTGGAGGGATCTAGGTGCTAATTACACTGCATACCCCCGAAAGGATTTCGTGCGTGCTCGAGCTATCTTGATTGAAGCGAATGCCCTAAGTGTTTTTGAATTAAAGTGTTTGCGTTGCTCACATTTGGCTGTTGTGGTTGTCAATGGTCGCTTAATTAGCTTTTGAATGCTAGAACAATTGGCGGTGCCGGGGGCGCTGGGGGGGGGGTGGTGTAATTAATATTCAATATGTGAGAACCAGCCCCGCAGCTCTGACTATCAGCTAATTAATAGTGTTTGGCTTGACTGCTCGGCTTGTGTTTATGTGCATGTGTATGTGTATGTTTGCGTGTGGTGGTGGCATGCGAGAGGAACCGCAGCGACCACAACCATTCCATACGCACACGAGCGAAACTCAAGCCAAGCGAACTGAATCTAACATCATTATCGAAATCACGCAAATATTTACCCAAATAATTTGTCAACTTGACGTGGGAACCGAAGCTTTAAGCGGCTAATGCGATATCGCTTAGCTGGCTTCAATTTTCGCTGCTCAAGGATATATCCTCGTTTAAATTCCAGCTGGTTGGCATAAAAATCCAGCGAGGCGCGCATAATCCTTTATGAAATTTGTTTTCACCTTTCTGGCTGCTTTTCGAGCGCCTTCGACTGTTTGTTGGCCATAAAATTAAAATTTCTTTACAAGCATTAAACGCTAAATGAACCTGAAAATTACGCAAATCGCACAGGCCGCAGAGTCCACACACACACACACACACACACACACACAAGTACAGGCATACCCACACAAAACAACAAAAAATGTCCTGGAACAAAACAACAAAGCGGCGATAAAAGAGAGCCAAACACCTTGACAGCAGGTGGAAAAAGCGGAATCGAGGGGGTGGGACGAGTTGACATTGACATTGCGGGGTCGAAGGGATGACAGAAAGCTTGGCGCGGATTGAACGAATGAATCTGGCAACAGAATTTTACGCCTCACTGTGTCGGTCGCACCCATACACCCACACACACACCCATTTGGGCAACACACACGCACGCACACACATCCTGTTGCCAAGTATCCGTGTGCACGTCAAATTATGACAGTCGCTGGATTAAGGACCACCTGGCTCCTGCCCAACTCCCACATCCACTGCCACCTCCCATTACCCATCACCTACTTATCGACGGGGCTAAGGGCAACCTGTTCTTAGGCCAGCTCGCAAATTTGGTTTCCACTAAATGCAAATACCTTTGCCAGCGGAAAAGGGCAAAGGGTTCAGCAGGTGGAACTCACACGGATGACTTGTTACTGCCGCAGTGGAAGGGAAAAAAAGGAGCTCAACAGATTACACTCCCAAAAGGGTTTAGCACCTAAGGGATGGCATATGGAGAATGAAAATGTATTTATAACTTGAGAATCTTTTTATAAAAAGGGTATTTTGTTCATAAGTTCCTCGCTCACTTTAAAGAAAAGTTTGTAGTTGCGCACAGTGCATATTGGAACTTACATTCGAATATAGTTGCATTAAAAAATCGATTTGGATATACATATTTATAGAACTCACATAATTTTCACAACAATTTTTACGGAATTTTCTACATTTTCTTATTACGGAAGCATATTTCGCCTGTCGCTCTTGAAGAAGGAAGAACGTTAACCCGACACAAAATGTTGGTTGTTCGCTCAACTGGGGAGCGATGGCTCATAATTTGCTTATGCGTGTGTAGATGTGTCTGTCCCATGAATATAGATTTTCCTTTCCGCCCACTGCGTTGGCACAAATATGCGTCCTGAGCCATCGGAAAACATGTTGTCCCTAAAAGCCAGCCACGCAGGGCAGCCAAAATCGAAGGAGAAGCCAAGCGTTGCCAAAGAGGGACACATTTTTCGGAGCTGTTTCTTTGGGGTGTGGCAACATAAAGGTGTTGACACATTTTGTGTTGATTCTTATTGGGGCTCTAAGCCGATTTTTTTTCCAGACGAACACACACGCACACACACACACACGCAGGCGAGTCTAATGGGATTGTCCTTGGTGTCCTGGATGAGGGAATAGGATGTGGTGTACGGTGTATATTTTTGGGCCTGCAATCAATTCTCATTTGGCTGCCTCTTTTGTGTTCCTTTTAAGACCCACTCCACATATCTTCGCCCACTAACCAGAGTGCATTTTCCTTTCTGCTTACAGGTAAGCCAAGTGATGGAATCGCATAGATCGCGATTGGTTTCTGGTAAGTTGCCTCCGAGGAACAGGCTGACAATGCCACAAGTACTTGCCCCGATGTGCATGGCCAAATCGTTGCACCTGTTGACGATGGACGGGGGATCAGGGGCACAAAGTAGTGCTAAATTCGCTAGAAATTTTTGCCAGAACTCAGCAGTACCCTCGATGTTCGCTCTGATAAATCTTGAATGGCGGGAGGGAAACGCTCGAAAGTGTATAAATAAAACAAAATGAAAATCTAATTTAAAGCGAGCCAAGGCAGCCGCGCGTCAATAATTGCCCTGAACTGAAATTATGCTGAAAGATTAAAGTCATTTATTATAATTTATTTATTTTTGTTTTGTGCTCTGCCGTTGCCATGCGCTCGTGTGGATCCCCGACAGGATTGTTGGTCGTTGGGACGATGGGGCGATGGGAGTCCTTCGCAATTACTTTGAAGTGGCGCACTAGCCGAACTATGTACTCGCAGGGCCGTGGCGCCCCATTAAATTTGCCACACTTCATTGGCTCGCGCAGAAATAATAATTTATTATTTAATTTCGCTCGGACAGCGGCGGCTGCTGTGTCCCAGTGTCCGTGGGCGTGGCACTGGGCGAACTTGGTTTAAAGTAATTAATTTCGGGAAGTGTCAAAGTTGCTGCATGGCCACGCCAAACTTTTCGTCTGTCCGCGCAGGAGGATTGGGAAATTGGAGCTGCTGGTGGCGATGGTGGTGGAGGTGGAAGTGGATCCGGATGTGGCCGGGGGTCACGACGGCGCTTTTTTAAACCAATCGAGCACTGCACGAAATATATGTATTTACCATTAAAAACGAGGAAGAACGAAAAAACTCGTCAGCGGATGCTTCAATATCCTGGCAATTATAAATATAAATGGGCATGTCAATATAATTGCTGACCCTCCGTATAGAAACTTCCGAATCAAGCTGTCTGAATTATTGTGAATATATGTCAACGTTTTCATATCAAATATTTATGGTGGATCTTCGATCCTTTGTGGAAACCACAGGGAAATTTAAGCCTATCTTCATAAATAAAAGCAACTAATAAGATTACACATTTTTTAAATAGCTTTAATTAGATCATGCGGCGCTGATATATACTTTACATGAGCCCATGGTTATTTCAGCAATAAATAATTGTTTATTATTAAACAATTACACAATAATAGCAGCACACAGTTGGGTGGGTCATTGTTGTTGTGTAAAATAACCAACTATTGACAAGTGGACAAATTCAACCGTCATTGATTTTTACTTTCTGAATAATGAAGCTATTAACTTGTTTAAAAGTTTACAGACTCGCATAGACTTTAAGTTTTAAAGCGCTAAAGGTCATGAATTTCATGGCCTTTTTCCGAATGCTTTTCCCATATCTGCTGTTTGTTTTTCCGCTTTCGAGTTCTTTTCCGCAGAGCTCATCAGCAGCTTTTCTGAGCGCTTTTCCTCTGACCTCGCCTTAGGCTACAGTGGCAGCAGCAAGTTAATTTCCACTCGCGATTTGCCAGTGGACACTGTGCATGAAGACGCAGAATAAAGAAATTAAAAAATGTTAATTAATTTTTAATATGCCGAGTCCCCCCGCCAGCACCGAATTTCATCATCTTCAAAGCTGCAATTAGCCTTTAATTTACGATGTGCCACGCACCCCGAATATGTTTCGAATGTATTTAGGTGGCTGGAAAAAATGTTCATAAATTAAGGAGGACCCTTTTCGCTCGCTTTTATCTCAATGCCACTTTGCTGCTGCTGCTGCTGCTGCACAATCATTTAAATGCGTAAATTCTCATAAGGCATTTTGTGTAGCATTTTATGGCATACTTAGGTCAGACCCGGGAATCCTCTTCGCCGGTCGGGCGGGGGTGGCCATTATTCAAGGTAATTTAATTTGAGTAGAATTGCGGACTTGGCTGGCCAAAATCGAAGGCTTCTCGACCGTCTACGGCCAAGGAGGTGGCGAGAAACCGCAAACGGAATGGCCAAAACCGAGGCAAATCCAAACAAATAAACGCTTGACCCACTCCGGCCAACAATGAGCAATGTGCCAAATGAACGGCCAAAGTTCAGCAACGGGCAACTGGAAGCTGGAAGCTGCAAACTGAAAACTGGCAACTGGCAACTGAGCTGGCGAAAACATTTTAAATGCAAATGAAGTGCCGCACTTAGGAAGCCGTCAGCTGAGCAAAAAAATAAAAAAAAAGAGTGGTGAACGCTGAGTGCCGTTGAAAATGGCTGATAAATTAGAGAGGGAGCCTGGCACCATGGCTCGATTTTAATAAACTTCAAGCCTAAAAGCAGCAGCAGCTCCAAAGTATGTCAAAAACTGCCTAAAAGCAAAAAACATCCCCTCTCATCTCCTAGCGCCACTCAATCAAGCCTCGAGCGTCTCTCCTTGAAATTGCAAAGTTTTGGCAACGGAATTCAAAACGTATTTTTATGATAAAAAAAGAGGAATTTTAAAAACAATTTTTTGTTTTCCATAGCTTCGCCTGCCGTTTGAAAAAAAAGTGTCCGTGAAAAGCGCTTATGGCATTTGACTGGGCCCCAAACAATCTAGCAAATTGAAATGCTCGTAAATATTAATCAGTGGCCACCGGACAGATATCTTCTAGCCTTGGAAAGGCAAAAGCCCGGGATGGGTCAAGTTGTCAAAACTTTCGCATACATTGAGTGGAGCTTAGATTGTGATAGACTCTGGGGTTTGTTGCTCATTGCGAGGAATTCGCGTGATTTATTTGTTGCATAACTCGGCCCGGACTCCAGCTCAACTGAAGTGGGGCGAAAAACTTGCAAAATAAATTGAAAGCAACCAAAGTTTGTCAGTCGCACGCCGACCCACCGACAAACTGGAGCGGAAAAGTTTTGCCCTGCAAGTAATGTACTGTGGAGGCGCTTGTAAAAAATTACTTGCATACTTTTTGGCGCGCTTATAATTGTTTTCCATTCCCGGGACCCGCCACTTACTCCACTCAGCATTCAGCATCCTGGATTCAGGATTCAGTATTCTCTGCTACCCAGCAGCAGTTTCCATATAACTCATTAGGCAAAAGTTTAATGCGAATCCCCACCAACCGCTCCCAGCTGCGGGAGTTTATGTTGAGATTTACTTTAACTACTCTTGCGCCTGCAACTATGCAATAAATTGTGCGAAATTCTGTGTCCTCCTCTCCGTTCTGCAATCCATTCAACCATGTCATAGCCCTGACCCACATTGTGTTGCTGCCGAGTGGGTTAGTGGTGGTCCAAAGTTATATAATAAGCAGCATTAGCTACACATGTTCGTGGTAAATCGCTCCGGGGAGAGGCAGCAGGATCAGGACTGGCTGCCGGACATTATTCAGTGGACGCCGCCGCTGCTCAAGTGCAAGTGCTGCAAAGTCAGATACTTCCCGCTTCCCGCACTGGGTGTATATGCCACACCCCCCTCCACACCACCACACCGCCCCCGTTGTCGCCCAGCTGGACTGGACTGTCGAAACTTTTCCAATCTAAGCTAAATAAAAGGAAAAGTCTCTCGTGTCTATCATGTCAGTAGGTATTTTATTATTTTTAACCTCGACGCGTCCCCACCACCCCATTGTGCCACCACCACTAACCCCACCACCCACAGCACCGCAACCCACCGCCCCCGCACAGCTGTCGCTCAGTTAACCCACCCACTGAAAATGCTAGGAGTGCTCGTGCTGTCTTCTGCAACTAATTTGTCAATGTCAAGTGTTATTTCTTATATTCTCTCGCTCTTTTTTTTTACTTGTGTTGCCTGAATTTTTGTGTTGTTTCTGGTTGTGGGACTTGCAAAAGTTTTGCGCACGCACACCCACAACGAGATACATAACTCCAGGTCTTCCGCACACACACACACACACACCATGCCCCATCTTTGGCAACCGCGTCGCTGTTGCACGTAATCTGCTATATCAATGTGGTGTGTGCCTTTAGGCGCTCGTGCATGGGGATCTCTCGAAGGCGCTAGACAAATATGGACTCGCATTAACTTTTTAAAAACTCCAGCCCGAAGCTGTTGATTTCCAGATATAACTCTAACAAAGCAAAAGTTGTTTTCAATAATTTATAGAGGAGTTGAAGCAAAGAACTGGGACTCACTAGTCTTTCCTTTATATTCTCAACAAGTGAAGTTTCAATTAGTCAAAAACCGCTTAAAAATGGGTCCCAAGTGATGAGGCAGGCAAAAGGCGCTGGCAAACTTTTTTGGCAGCTTATAAAAATTGTTCAACCAAGAGGACCTGAAGCCTCGAAGGCGGGTGGCACAAACAAAACGAAGACTGCCATCGGGCGGGCAATAGTTTTTGGGGAACGGGAGCTGCCAACTTCAGTTAACAATCAGCGTCAGTCGGCAGCCAGGTGACAGTTTTAAGAGGAGTAAGCCCCTGCGCTCGGCGGTGCCTGCCTAATTGCTGTCTTGCTCCGAAATTCGCTAAGTAGATTTTCTTGTATGGCATTTTAGCGGAGCAGTACAGTTGACACTTTGTGTCAAAGTTCATTGCAACAGCAGTCGGTCAGGGTTCGTCGTCAGATGTCCTTGTTGTCATTGTTGTTGCGTGCCCACGGCGCATTTTTCGCCTGTTTCGCATCTTATTTATTTTATTCCTGCTGTACTTCCTCCACGTTTGATGCTAATTAATTGGATGGGGTTGGCGGAGGATCCACTACACCCGCGCTTGTTTGCCAAATTAATGGGCAACTGTTCAAGTGCTCAGGAGGAGCTTTAGCAAAATACTTTTTAGCGGATTTCAATGGAAAATGCCATAATTGTATGGCACTCGAGTGACGTTCGCATTACAATTGAAAGGCACAGTGGGCGGATGGCGACTGGCGGATGGGGGGCGTGGCATGACGAGGCATGTGAGCGGAGGCACATGTGAGCGCCCCAGCATAATCACATGGGCCAGTGAATTTATTGAATGGCTGGCAAGGACATAATACAATTCAAGTACAAGTATGTAGAATTTTGTCATGCCAGGACAACGCAAGTCCCAAGAAATACAAGGACGCCGACGAACAGAAGCAGGAGGTGCGCGTAATTCAATGTCTATTAGCCATAGCGCAACAATTGCTTTTTACGCTCATCAACGGCGACACCCAAAATAATGCCCCTCAGCCTCATCATGTTTCCGAATCGGATTTACCCGGCAGGAGGATGGGGCTTTATGATGATGGCAATGGCTATGACGATGATGCTGATGCGGATGCCGAGCAGCTGCTGGCTGTTTTACAATAATGCCGAGCAGAACAAGTAGCGGCACATATGCTCCCAGAAAGCAGTAAAAAAATGCTGTCACAAAAATTGCCTCGCAAAGTTTATAAAAATTAAGCGTGAAATATATATACTATATACTATACTAAGCTACTGTCAAAAGCACAGCACGTAGCCAAAACATACACTGGGAAAAAAAATGAAATTACAAGATGAAAGATTGTAATTATATAGCCTGAAGGATCGTTCAATAAAGGATTTTTCTTGCGCTTCAAAAGCCCACAGTTCTATTATCTATTTTGTTGATGTCAGTAGTCAGCCTCAGCTAACAAAGTTTAAAACCTATTTTGTAACAGATACTCGACCAGTTGACATTTTTTCTTTGTGCAGCAGCTCGGGGCACAATACCTGCCCATGTCCTTGCGCGCCCCAACCTCCTGGGCACCCAAACTGACCTGACTACTGCCATCACTTGCGCTAAATTAGATTTGGCCCGTTTCAGACTCGTTCGGCGTTGTCGCTTCATTTTGTCAATTGTTTGGACTTGTTAGACTCGGATGGCGGACGGACGAGTAAATGGCCAGAAGCCAGGAGCAAGGAGCTTGAAACTGGCAGCTGGGAACTGGGAGGTGGGAGCTGGGGAATACAGGAGGACACAATGACTGGCGGTGGGCAAAGGCTCATTGTGAAAGCGTGCGTCCAGGGCGGGCATTGTGTTCGGGGACAGCGTCCCCTCAATGCCATGAGCTAAGTAGATTAGGGCCAATTACAGCGGCATCAGCATCACCGTCACCATCGCCATCAGCGGTCGAGGCAGTGCCTCCATTGTTCGTGGGCTCTGCTTGAGGCCGCCTAGCTGCCTGGCCTGGCTCGTCCTTGTATTTGGTTGTTCGAAAGAATCCAGCTTCTTGCTCCTAACCGCCTAATGTGCCAAAAAGCCAAATGAGTTTGCCTGCACAAACACAAGCCAACGACGACGTCGACTGGCAATGCAAATTCTACTAACTCCGATGCCGGTGATATGCAATCGTCGACCACGGAGCACGTGCAATGAGTGCGGTGGCTTTTCCGTCATACGAAAGCCAGGGAAAACACACACACACACACATATACACACACTATCGCTTGGGAAATTCCATGGCATGAATACGAAATATTAAAGTTTCCTCCTCACGGGTAACTCAAGGTTGAAGGAAACCATACTCATACCCTTCAAAATTGGTTTTCCTCTTTTTCGGGGGCTAAATTAAACTAGAATCCTTGGGTTCCACGGACTTTAGGATTCACTTTAAGATTTTAAGGGTTTTGCCATTGGCGTTCTCTTAGGAAAAAATAGTCATTCGTTTAAATTCTATTGAATTTGTTTTATTTTCCTTGCAAGTCCTTGCAATGCACTTACTTTACTGATAACTTGAATAAAAATAGTTCATATTCCATGAGCATTGGAAAAATATTTAATTGACTTTAATAGGAATGGAAAGCATTTATGTTCTCCCAACAATTTTTTAATGTATTAGTTTCCAATTCATGCAATTAAATTTGGATAGCATATATTTCAGTCTGAAATTGTTTCGTCAATTAGGTCAATGCTTTCTATGCAGCCAGCAAAATATTTGGCCATGACTATATTCATTTTGTATTTTAAAATGCATTTTCAACCAAACCATTTTCGGTCCTCATGTTGAACAAAAGCAAGAATTTCTAAAGGCTTTGATGAACTTTTAAGAGTATTCAGTGATTCGTGTTGACATTTAATTTTCGGCGTTCGTATGCGTTCGAACTGTGTCGTGGAAAACAGCAACAACAGCACGGAAAACGTAATTATTCATAATTCAATTTCCCATCGCTAGGTGGCGCGCGCTTACAATTTCCCGGCAACCGCCAACGACACAATCTGTGCACGTGTGTGTGGGTATGTATTGGTATGTGTGGGTCCGTATTTGTGTGCAGTTAATGTGCATTTGGAATGCATACGGCGTTATGCAATATTAAGCATACGCATTTGACGTGTTTGCTCGGGAACAGGCTGATTGTTTGGTTTTCCCAGTCAGGTGGGCGTGAACCGAGGACCTGGATGTGAACATGGCCAGATGGATGGCTGGATAGCTGGATAGCTGGATAAATGGACAGTGGGACTGTAGGACAAATAGAGAGAGCCAGGCAGGAGGCCAAACAAATGTCAAAGCAAACCGAAATTCACATCTCGTCCTCGACATTATATTGCCGTGTGTTTATTTAGTCGAGAATGCAGTGCGTTGGCATCCTGGCGATGCCAATGCCAATGCCGTTGCAAGGCGTCGTGTGCAGTTGCCAGGAATTATGTATGATATTGGTGTTGGCTCTGATGCGGCTCAACTAATTGTGTTTCGTGCCGGCAAACAAACCTAAGCCCGGCACGTTGCTCGCCGGCACTAAATTCCCATCAATTTATGCATTTATTTCATCGCTGCACGCCTCAAAACCAGCTGGATTCTGTGGACAAAGCGCAATTAGGCCAGGAAGAAGACGTTTGCACACACACACACACACACACACACATTTCTGGCATAAATATTTCAACAGCATAATTAAAATGAGGCTTCCTTCGCAGCAGCTAAGGTTGCCCCACTTTGCATCGCCACAGCCGGGCGTTTCGAATCCGGATTCTTACAGTCAGGCATTCACCATTCTGCGCGACATATCCGCTTGCCGGGCATTTAGGTTTCATTCAGCCACTGCGAGTGCAACTGCAGCTGGAAAGGAGTGGAAACTGCATCTCACCTTCCGGCTCTCTGCAAACGGATATCCGTCGAACGCTGAACGCGACTCACGTTCCAGCTGCATTTTTCTCCAACTAGAGCTGGGTACAAAAAAAAAAAGAAATGTGGAACAGAAACTGCTGAAGAAAACCCAAAGGGGAAGGCTGTCCTTTGTTAGCTCAGACATTGTAAAACAGAAGGAGCGACAACAAGGACCCTGGCGAAATGGAAATGGCCATTAAAAGGAAACACTTTGCGCACTTTAATTTTTATTTAGCGCCTTGCAACAAAAAAAAAAAAATGCCCAAAAGAGAGAAAAGGATACTGAGAACTGAGGCGAAAAGAAAAGCCGAAGCAGTTGAGTGGGTGGAAATTCGACATTAAACAATTACACAAGTTTCGCTCATAATAAAGTGTCTTGCTTTTGATTACCGCTGCAAAATGGAGTTACAGCCGTCGAATACTTGGCCCACATTGAGTGCGGCTAAGTGCAGATCCTGCCCTCCCAGGACTCGCATGTCTAACTGCTATCCTTCCATTGCGTTGGCTTAATTTAAATAAATGCCACACCATGTGGCCGCGGCCCAACCCCTTGACCACCCGCTGTGGCCCCCAGTTAAAGGTCACCCGCTGGGTGAATCGCGACATTTTTGTGTTGTGACGTTGTTCGGGCGAAGGCAATTTGTTGCTATTATTTTGGTAACACTTTAATTTCTGTTTTGCGACTCCGCCACACGACACGCAGCACACAACACAGCGTGAACTAGTTAGGTGGCAATAAGGATATGGCGTTATCCTTTTACCAGCTATTTAGCATTTAAATGCTCTGAGCTCTGGCCCCGTTTTATCCCATTTGCAGTGTCAACGGAATGGGCATAATGGTTTCGCGGAAGCATAAATAGCATTTGAATGAATTGTTTATTTTGGTTGGGATACGATTTTAGAAGACTTTCCAAAGTAGGGCAGTGATTTGCAGTCTTATGTTTATGTGATTCAAGGGTATGCTTCGGTCGAGTGTCTTAGTTCTTTCACTTAAGTCAATGTGCTTGTGTTTGATTTGATTTGCTAAAACCGTGCTGATAGCTTTGTGATGCCAATTTCGACTTATCTCGATTTTGACGCACTTTTGTAAAGATTTCAGATCTTAATGCTAATGAGAATGTTAGGGAGAAGTGCCACTCTTGTTGGTGCAAATTTTTCCTAAGCTTTATTACGCATACGCCCGAGCTACCAGTGGGCATTCGCCCCTCTATTTTCTGCTCCTCTTACATATCAATTTCACGCACTTCATCAGGCTGCAAGTAAAGTTGCTTCTGGCCGAGAGTTTATTTTACACATGAGCTGCGCTGAATTGAGTTACATAAGTTGAGCGAGTTCTCGTAGCTAAATGAACTCTGGGGTGTACAATTTTTACGCCATTTATTTAAATTCTCTGCGAGTGTGTGTGCGTGATTTCTCGAGGGCGTGGGTAAAATGTACACACTTCTACGCTAAGGAGATGTAAGCTAGCATCACTCCCCACCTCCAAAAAGCAAGCAAGTTAAGTCAGCAGCATTATAAGCATTTCTTCGTGATTCACAAAGAAGAACCTCCCCCTAGCTAAGAAATTTCGGTGGTGGAGAAAGTAGGGACTGATGCCACTGACAGGCAGTCACAATTCACTCGCCACACAGCGCAACTAAGCCCGCACCAAAGTCACCGCCGCCCAAAATGTAATAAGCAATAACAGTTACCAGAATAAGGGGGCGGGCGGAAAGTGGGCGGGGCTGTGGTTTGTCAAGGCGCGAAACTCAAATGGCGCAACTTTATTTAATATCCGTAAGCAATGCCAGTCAAACACAAAGATAGCGAAATGGGTGATAGGGTGGCGAACACTCGGGCGTATGCGTAATATTTGGTCGCTCAGGCAGCATAGCAAAATGTTTGCATTCACCAAATTGCCTTGCGTGTCAACACTAAATAGCAGACAAGTCTAAATACTTGTACCAGGGCCTCAACTTGCCCCCCCTCCCCTCAACAAACTGAAAAGTTTTCAATGTCGCGCAGTTGTTTTGCGGTTCGCTCTTTCGAAAATATTTTCGAGCTGAATTTACGCGTTCTTGGCACACACTTCGAACATCCTTTTCAACTGTTTGTCCACACATACACAAGCAGTTTTCATACATTGAAAAGAAAATTGGAAAGTAGTATATTTAGATTTTTATTAAATGCTTGTGGTTCAATAAACTTATTTTTATTGCATGTATTTCGTTTCTTTGATTAATTGTACAGCACTCTTTGAAGATATGAGAATCCAGGTTTCTTTGATTGAAAGGTAAGCGACTTAGGCTGTGAAACTTTTCTCTCTGCACACGCATTTGTTAGCCAATATTTGTTGTTGTTGATTTTAGCCGAAAAGCAAAGGAAAAGCAGCTTAACTTATGTCAACCCGATAACATCGTGGGACCATAAATGTCTCCCCAGACAACACCATCCCCTCGATTCCGCCCCATTCTCCCCCCAAAAACATCGAGACAGAAGAAATCGCTGGGACGATGCGAAATCAGTGGAAAGCTTTTCAGAAAGTTTTTGTCAAACATTTGTGTGGCACTTGTAAATTTGTTGTGATTTCTTGATAGCTCCTTATGCCAGGCGTGCATGTGTGTGTGTCTGTGGGTGTGACTGTACGTATGTATGTACGCCCCACCCATTTTTTAGCCCCCTGATGTAGGCTGTGAATTTTATGAATTTTCATGTGCTTTCAAGCGTGGCAAGAAGAGGCAGCCAAGAAAATGCCAACATGTGAAAGAATTCGCTCACTACTACCCCCTCACACCCCCTCCCCCTTTTGGGATGTGTATGGGAAAAGTTTTTCTTTTTCAGGCTTGAGTAACTTCATTAGAAAGAATTTAAAGCAGCCGCTGGCGTTGATTTATGGCAGATACATATCCGCAGGCGGAAATGATTATGATAGAGCAGAAAGGAAATGAGAAACGAGCATGGGGAACCGAACCGAACTCAGCTGAGCTGCACGGAATGGAGAAAAGCCAATAACAGCTCCTCCTCTCTGTTGGCAAATTATGAGCAGCCCTTGATTGAGTGCAGTGAAATGCACGCGCAGAAGGCAAATTCTTATCGCATCCTCACCAGTTTCAGTTCCAGTGCGAAATCAATTTTCCCAATGGAAGCCAAAAGCAATGACATCTATTCACCCTGCTCCCCACTTATTTTCTTCTTACAATTCTTGTTTTTTTTTTTATTTTTGCTTTTGCAGTTAGCTAACTTTACACAGCTTGCGGTCAGCTTGGCATTTTTTTCGTGCAATCTGCAGAAGAGAAAGAAATTCCTGTGCAGCTTTTGGCACTCTATAAAAGCAGAAATGGCGGAAAAAGTTAAAAAAAAAAACAGGGAGTTGCTAGTAGATTCCATGTCCTTGGGAGGCAGCCACGCCCCCTCGTTGCTGGCACTTCATCATCATTTTGGCCCCCGCCATCAAAATGAAATGTCAAACTAAATGGCAACAATTTTGATTGAATTTTTTACAGAGTGCCAGAGCAGCGCTCGCAATTTTGGCTGACCAAAAATGAGCTGGCAAATAGCAACACGTTCCGCCGAGGAAATCCATCTTAGGTTTTTCCACTCGATTCGCATGCCGAGACTTTTGGACTTGGGCTGGGCTCTAAAAATGCCACGGGACGTGACGGAGAGGCTTTCGAAATGCCAACAATAAAGTGCAATTCATTCTCTAAACAGGCTGCATGTCCTCCCATGCAAGTGGCACAAGGAATGAAGGAATCACTGTCCCGCGGGGTTCTAGCCACACATACAAGAAACACATACATATATTCCGTATGTGGCACGGCATTTTATGACAATGCCAATCTAAGCGAAAGCGAGGAAGACGTTGACATATTTTTCTTGACAACGTGCAGTGCATTTCTTTCCAGGCCGCTGACAAAATGTGCCCGTTACCGCCATGCAATGATCCAGAGGCGGCGTCGCTAGCAGCAAACGGGGATTTGGGCATAAAAGCATTGTGATATAGCCCAAAGGGTTTAGAAATCCCATATTCATTACCAATCATCAACCTGTTTTGAAGCGGGTAGTCAAAATATTGATGCCATTTCGGCGGGCATCCCCCTCTCCACACCCGTCGCCTATATTCAGGACCTATGGAGGCGGAACCCCCGCATCCTGGCTGACTTTGGAGCTGGCTGGGGGCTTAGACTGCCGACTTGCAGAGCACGAGACACAAATACTACATTAACCCAAATGCAAAGCCCTGCCAAGAGCCTGGCAAGTAAATGCCCACGGGACGTGTGCATATGTGAGCAGTAGTTTGTGTGTGTGCGAGTGTGTATCTGGTGCCTCTGGTGTATCTGGCGTGACTTTGTGTGTCGCCCGCATCTGACGAGTGGAATTGATGAGAATGCAATGCAGAAGGCTGCCAGTTGCCAGTTGCAGTTGCAAGTTGTCGTCTCGTGGCGCTTAAAGCGAGCACTTATGCATATACTGGCAGCCACGAATCCGTCGGAAGCTGTGATCACATTAGCTGAACCTATTCGCTAGTTGACCTCAATTGGGATTGGAAAAACCATTAAGGTATTTCCTCTGCTCTGGCAGAATAAAGTTAATACGATAATTTAGAATACATCATCAGCACTAGGCGCCTTTAAGTGAATGCGATTCATGGCTGATTACGGGAAATGGAGCTAGCTGTTCTGA
Organism: Drosophila sechellia; assembly: GCF_004382195.2. NCBI lineage: Eukaryota > Metazoa > Arthropoda > Insecta > Diptera > Drosophilidae > Drosophila > Drosophila sechellia. Next base: position 19,938,024 of record NC_045952.1, read on the forward strand.
CTATCCATTTCAATGGTCAATTACAGTGTCAATTAAAAGCACTCAGTTATTAAGTACATATATATTACATGTCTAAGTAACAGATTATTAACTAAAATGACTAGGGTCTTGGACTTAAGTTATAAATTATCTAAATGTTGGCCACTGTATGATGTAAATTTTATTTTAAACAGTAATTACAAGACATCAGCGATTTCGGTGGTATCCCGGGATTTAGGTAAATGCTGTTTCAAATCCGCTTTAAAGCTCTTCAAGACGGCTAGCCCTTAAGTTGCAATGCTCACTGTAATTGCTACTTGACTCCGGACAAAACCCCTTAATGCTGTGCAAACAAAGGACGAGTTTAAGCACCGCATAGTTAGCGTTAATGGTAATGCCTTGAACTTGAACCCAATTGTGAAGGGTCCCTTGAACGTTGTGGCCATTTCATTTGCATTGAGTTTTAAATAATTTGAAGTCGGCGAAAGGACGAACGGCCAATGCGCAAGGACAAGTGCCAATAGGATGTGTCACCAAAAATATGAAATGGCCAACGAAGGCAGAAATGGCCAGAAAAGGCGGCCAGAGAAACGAAAAGGCAAAGAAAGGGAAAAAGGTCAAAAACACTTGGCAGTACATTATCTGGGCCACTGGCCGTAATATACCATACCATGGAACACCATACCATACCATGTACCAAAGGCAACTGACATCTGACGACGGACACACTGATGACAGACGCTCCGGCTGACATTTTCGTTATTATTCTTATTGCCGTTGAGTCCTGATGTCCTGGAGTCCTGAAGTGCTGGACTGGCATCAGCTTCATCTATTGCTGATGCGGCGATCACTCGTGCTGCTGCTGTTATTGTTGGCTCAATTTCCTAGCCATTTCCGGCTAGTCTTCTTCTTCTGCCAGGCAAAATTACGTAAAACATACAAAAACAGAAGTTTTCAACAAAGGGCATTTCGGGGATTTCGGGGTAGCTGGGCCTTGGAAGTGGGGAAGGGGCAGAAAAAAAACACACAGACCGTGCGGGTCATTCCACTTGATTTCCGAAAAGGATACTGGCCACACAGGGCAGAAAAAATGCTCAAGATCGAAATGATGGAGGGGCGGCAAACGCTCGACCGCAAGTACAAAAGAAATGAACTGCTCGGCAACCGCCCACCAAGTCATACCGTACTTCTCCGCCACCCATTTCCATCGCCTTCAGTCATCGGCGTTCTTGCTGCTCACTCAATGGTCCATAAATCGGTTGTCAACTATTCAAATGCAGACAATTGATTACAGCGATAAAGCTGAAGAGCCTTTTGTGAGCGATTCATCCTGCCGCTCCTCCTACATTCCTCCGTTGCTCTAATGAAAGCAGCTGTGCCATTCACAGAGATATATGGGTGGGTATTCGGGGAATCGGGGAATTGAGGCAGGACTGAGATATCTAGGTGGTATTTTCTTTTTCCTTTTCTGCCCCTTTGATGAGCCGAAGCCGTAATGAGATGAGCCCAGGAGCCCAGGGGGAACGAGTTCGGCGTTGGCTTTGGGGCCTAAAATCGAGGAGGCGCAGAAAGTCAATAGACGGTAAAACCATTTAAGCCAGCCGCAGAATTAGGTTACACATTACTACATTCAATAGTGGGAACTGGGAGCCCGGAACTGCAAGCTGCATACTGCAGAATCGGGGGTGGTCTGTGTATGCACCTTGTGCCTCCATGAGATCGAGGCGCTTAGCTCATCCGCTATCCAACATCAACCCCTTTGAAGGTGCCTCGAGTACGGCAAAATATTTATTCACAGTTCGATAAATAAAACTCCATGTGCAAGCAGCCAAGGCATGGATCTAATGGGCTGGTATTCATCCATCCATCCAACCACCCATCCATCCATCCATCCATCTGTAGGGTGAACCATCCAACTACAAGCGGTAGTTTTAAATAAGAAATGAATACGACGCCTTTGTTCGGGCGCGGCGACTTGGACTTAACTTCAAGTTGGATTCAAAATAGGATTGGGATTGGTATCGGGACTGGGACTGGGATTGGGATTGGGAGCAGACGGAGCTGCAGTTGCAGTTTGAATTTGAGTTTTAATATGGGGTATATATATAGTCGTACAGCAGTATTTGCTTAGCTTATGCCTTCTCCTGCCCGTAAGCCCCGGGCATTTAACACTTTGTATTTACTACCGCAGCAAAAGCAATTGAAATGCTCGTTGGCAAAGCAATGGAAATGGCAGAACGACTTAAACACATCTACCCTTGCAAGAAAGCTGCACTCGGGAAAAACGAATCCTTCTGAACTAACTAGATATTTAAAAATAAAGAGAAGAGTTTAAATTTTAAGGTATAATGCCATAATACCATAATTGGATAAAACGATATAAACTAGTTAAAGGTGTCTATTCTTCTACAAATTTATTCCACATTCCCAATTTAGTAGTCTTGGCAGTACCATCTTCGTTTTTCACAGTGGAGCTAAGGAGTGGAATGGGATCTGCTACGACTTACAACAATAATGTTGCAGCAACGTTGATTGGGCTGCATCAGAGCGTCGCAAGCGGCATTAGGAAGTGCGGCCACGTCTGGAACTGGATGTGGATATGGATGAGGATGTGGATCTGGTACCGGTATCGGGGCCAAAGAAATTGTTATGGCCCACTGCAAGTGAATGTCCGTCCGTCGTCGCTCTCTTTATCTATCAGCCATGTGTACGAGTATGTGGTTTATGCTTTTTCCTCTGGCCGTGCGTTCTTTTCCAAGTTGTTGTGGTGGCTAGAAAACAATACCGAACGATAGCAGGAGCAAACAAATAGCCGCACGTGATATGCAGTCAAGAAAGCAGCGGGAATCGGGCGTTGAGCCGGGGCTAATTGGTAAAACTTCATCGAACTGTCAATTGTCAAAAGGCAGCAGGTCAAATCAGGCCGCAAACTAAGTTAGGAAGTTGGTAAAACATAATTCGCCAGCCCTTTGGGAAAATCCCATTGCCGGGTGCCGAAACTGAACTTTGTGGGCGTTGGCGGCAACGGGCTGCAGTTTATATAGAGCCTAGGCCAATAATTTAAGAAGTTCACGCTACACAAAGTTCAAGTGAAGTATGCCAGGTCTGGCTGCCTCGTCCTGAAAGATGGCAAACGGAAATTTACTGCAGGCACGAACAGCAAACGGAGCGGGGAGTCCTTGAGCAAAATGGCTAAGTGGGGTGGGTGAATGCGGGGTAGCACCCATAAAAAAAAGGACTAAAAAGGACTGCAGAAGGGGAATTTTCCGTGGAGCGAAATATGCACATTTCCACACTTAATAACAAAATATGTTAAACAAAATCATTTGATGTTGGGCGTAATTTTTCCAGCTTGAGTGTTTCTGTGTTGCCAGAAGGCCAACACCAACCAACACCATCACACACGCACACACATACAGCAAGCAACACACTCACACGAATGCGAAACACATGTTTACATGCAAATTACATAAAGCAGCAGCGGCAAACAAACGCAAATTATATGCTGCATACTTTTAGGCCTGCGACTCTGACTTCGTATATCGAGTTACCAAAGTAAATTGTATAGGGACCGTTCCCTACATCCATTTCCGCAGAAAAACGGCGTCCAGACAATGTCGCGCCGCTTCCTGGGTCCTTTATAGGCGTCCACCCCACCCCATGTCCTGCAAGCCGCCACTTTGCATACATTTAAAGTATTTTCGCTTTGCATACCCTGGCAGAGGGTATAATCCTTGAACTTCTTGAGAACCACATGTGTTTTAAACATGTCATTGAAAATTAAGTTAACATGAATTGATTGTAAGGACCTAAAAATAACTTGCATTATTCGTTCGTGCAGGTGTAAGACAACCAATAAATATAAGCAGGATACATTAATAAATAAATCAACTATTCATTTAAGGACCTTTTTCAAGGGTATGCGTCCTTTCGTTCTGTAAAGTTTTCCTGTTATTATTTCGTTTTGCCGCCCCTGCTCGAAAGTCGTTGGCAGGAAGGAAAAAAATGCCACAGCGGCGTAACATGTAAACAAACTCATTTAACTGATTTTCAGAAAGGAAAACGTGGCTCCTGGGCATGGTGGTTGGTAATGGGCGGTGAGATTGCCACGGCATGCGGATTGAGAGTGGGTCTGGAACGACCGCATTATCATCATCATCTCGGCTCTGTTTTTTGCCGGCAACTCTTTTTCAGCAGCGGCAGCAGCAGCAGCTGCCGTTGCCGCAACCTGAGGCTAGATTTACATGTCACTCGACTTAAGTTGGTGCTCGGTTTTAGAGCTCCTCCTGGTCGGGGACACCTCACCTCACCTCACCACACCTTACCCCACCCCAGCTACCCGGCAGTCATGACCACGGCGACAAGTTAACTTGCTCATTCTATCTGGCACCCAAGGATCCCGCAATGAGGATCCCCCCACTCACCACCGGCCCACATAATCTTTGCATAATTTCCAACTCTGCTTTTCTTTCGCCTTGTTTACGCCATTTTTACTTAACTTTTTGCAACGTGCATAGCAACAAAAACGCCAAGTGTCAGCAGAAACAGCAAAACAAACTAGATACAATATCATCCCATTTTTTGCGGTCCGCCGGTCGAAAGAAAAAGAAGTTGGACACGTCTGTGACTATTTGTTTCTCGGGGAGGGTCCGATATCTCTCACACATAATACATACCATGTAAATGCTTAAATTATGCAGATTTTATTGCCTGCCTTTGGGGGGCAGAGGCCCAAAATGGCGAACAGGAAATGAGAAATTCAAACCTGTTAGTTTCGGTTTACAACGTTTTAATAATAACTGGCCTGTAAAGCAATAAGCCTCCTCCCCCCATCGCCTCCCTCGCTGGCCGCACTTTGCTTTGAAATTGGACCAACAAAAGCGCAAAACTTCGGAGGGGCGCTTTCATGTGTGCAAAATCAAAAGGATAATTGAGACATGTGAACAATATCCCTAAGTGCGAGACCCCAAAGCACCAACAACATGTTCAACTCAATGAAAGGTCGCACATCAAAGCTGCCCCCCAGACATTTTGCAAGCTTACCCCTGATGAAAAGCAATTAACAAAAGTAAAAGCAAGACAGCACTGACTCGGTATGGTCGGCAAAAAAAAAAGAATTATAAAAGTCGGGAGAAAAGAAAAATATTAAATGCTTGAAAAGAGGACTTTCGAGGGGGCACACACACATGGACCTCAAAAAAGTGCCTGGCACTCACAAAACTGCTTAAAAGGAGTGCGGCAAAAGGGGAGCCAAATGGGAAGAGAGTGCACTTAAAATAATTTTAAATATTAAAATGAAAAACAAAAACTTAAAATTTTAAAAAGATTATCGAAACGTGAAAAAATAGCCTGCAGCCATATAATATTTATTTAAAATATGCAGCTGAATATTGAAAATGTTTGCAATACTTTTGTTTTCCCACAGAGCATTTTTCCTGAGTGTGCGAAAAATGGAAAGCGGGACCCCCCGCACACACATGCACGACAAAGCAGAATAATAAATTTCAATTCAGACGACGACACGACGTCTCTGCCTCACGTCGACGTGCATGTTGATAAGAAAGCGTACAACCCTTCCAGCATCCCCAACCTGCCCACTACAAACTCCCCCTATCTGCACGCAACTCGGGGCGGTCGCTTTAGCCTTGGCTAAGCCTTTCGGCCAGGTCGGCAAAACCGGGGAAAAACGCTGAATGTGAATGGGAAAAAGTCGCGCATAAATGCCACGTGGTTGAGCACCCACACAGACACGCACACTCACACACACATACATCTATAGAGTGAGTGCAGATGGGAAATGCGCAACGCAGCCCAAAGGTGTCAAGCGGAAAATAAAGCATAATAATGGGCTGCCCGGGAACAAAGGCTAAAAACATTGGGCTGTGCGGGTGGGGGGGTACGCAATTCAGACACACGTCAGTCATTTAGGAAGTTAAGGAGAAATGGTTAGATGCGTAGGTGACGCATTATCCGTCTGTCTGCTGCAATGACATCCTGAAAACTTTCCCATATGTAGTACAGATATATCTTAAGCGAGGCACTGCGAGTAGAGAAAAAGCCGAAAATGTGTCAAAGAAAATTACAAATGAAGAACGGCTTGTGCTTACACACGTAGCATAAGGCTCAAAAATAGGCCAGCTTCTAGCGGAAATTATAATATAATTATGTTTATGGATAAATTAATAATGTTTGTTAAATATAAACTAACCAGATATTGGTTTGTTCTTGCCTTTCCAGATACTTGAAGAAGATGCGAGGGCTCGACTCCTGACAGAGTCCAGACCTAGATCCCCAGTCCAGATCTGCAGATCCGCAAATCCGCAAATCCGAGTCCTCGGGCAGGACAAAGGCCACTTGATGAGCGACCGGAGCGCTCTGATCTGATTTGCAGGATTGGAACAAGGCGAACGATAACCATAACTGGAATAACTGCAACAGTAATTTGAATTTGGCATGCACCGGAGGGAACGAGAGCGCTGCAAATTGTGTACATATTTTGTCTCTGTCTGTTTCCGGTCGCCTGCCATTGTGTGCGTTTGCTTGAGCTTGTGCCTGTGTGTGTGTGAGTGTGGGTGTATTTCGTGTAAATAAATGCAGTGCAAAACAGAAACAGCAACATCAGAAGAAACAGGAATAACAAGCGAAATGGCAAAAAGTGCAGTTAAGCGTGGAAATTGCATTAAAAATTGAGCAAAAAAATTGCGAAAACAAAAGGCGGCGAAAAGACTAAAAACGGAACAAACAAAGACGCAAAACGAAACGCTGAAGTTAACGAGCGCTAAAAAGCAAAAAAGAAAAAAGAAAACAATACATAAAAAAACAACAAAAATCGAGCAAAAGCCACCAAAAAGACAGACACACCAACACACAGAAAGACAAAAAGAGTAAAGTTTTGATTGAAATTTTCACTGTGCTTTCATCCATTCGGGATTGTGTAAATTTCTGATTAAGCAACAAGACACCATCAACAAAAACGTGCGGCGCGAAACGTAAAATAATATTCCCCGAAAGGATTCCAATTAACTCAATTTGATTCAGCGCAACTTTGGCATCAAATAAAATATCAAATATCGCAGAACTTCTCTAATCGAGCAACAAATCACTTTGCAGTTCGAGTTACCTTTCATTTGTCATGACAGTTCGGGCCTACATTCTGCTATATTTTTTATTGTTTATGCACAACAAGATCGCCGCTTGCGGTGCCCCCAGCCATAAACACACCTAACTGATAGCTCTTACACAAAATTGAGCCGTGAACACTGAATTCAAGTGCGAGTGAGTCGTGCAGTAAAAGTCAAAGTCAGCAGTAAGCAGTCAGCAGTCAGCCCCACCTAACGTCCACACAAAACACCCCGAGAACTCGGGTCGTTGACAAAGTAACGCATTTAGTGATAAGGACGAAACGACTTGCTGGCAAAATGAGCAGCCAAACCAGGAGCAAAAGGAGCTGGAGCAGCAGGAGCAGGAGGAGCATCAGCAGCAGCAGCAGGAGCAGCACGAAGATGGCCCAACTATTGCTCCTTATCGGCATCGCAGTCGCATCTTGTTTGCCGGGTAAGTGTCAACAGCAGTCCCTGTCTCCTTGTCTCCTGTTTCCTGTTGTCTGTTAGCATCCAGGACTTATCAGCCAGCGCCCGGAATTAATGCAAATATTTAACGTCCTTTTTTATGGATTTGTCGTCGTCATGCCCTCATGTCCCTTACTACCCTACCCGACTACAGCCTACATCCCACAACCTACGTCCCCACATCGAGGTCCTGTCATAATAACGAGCTCCACTGCCATGGAGACGGAGCATGAGCCGTTCTCCACTTGACATGACTTGTAAATGACTTTCGATTAAGTTGTCACATTAGCATTAATCTCGAGCTCCAAGGAGCAGCCATCTTAGAGCCCATTGAAGTTCAATCAAGTTGTCTGGCAATCCCTCACTTTTTCTCAAAGTCTCCCCCCCTTTGGAGAAGAAACGTGCTAATGAGCCGTAAGCCGATGAGTTCAATCTCTTTTTGAACATTTTCCGCAGGAGTTCAGAGGTGATCTAGGTCAGCGGGTAGTCAGCATGTAATTGAAATATAATTACTCGCGTGAAAGCAGCTTAAATCGTTCAGCCTTTAAACTCATATATATTCATTATTTCATTAACAATTCAGCTCTTTACAGCATCGCTGGTGAATTTTAAATGCGGGCAAGCGCAACAACAGGCATCGTTTTAATAAATATTACGGCTTGTTATTAATATGCATTCGCCATTATCCTGAATGTTGTTTTCTCACAAGTGTAATCCCATAATCGTATGGGATCAGGGAAAGGGGCTTGAGGCAATTACTGAAACCAATTGGTTTTAAATGTAAGTGGGCATTCCATCACTTTTCTCCAACAATTGGTTTGTGCCAACGCACCACCCTGCTCCCCATTCATTGCAAATTTCGAATTGAAGGCAAGTTCACATGGGGATTACGTATACGCAGCGTTAGCTCACCCATAAAAGCATTTTGGACATGCAAAACAATGGGGCAACGTAAATGATAGTTTTGTTTGGCTTGTTTTTCGGCGAGCATTTCTTTCTTTTATTTGGCCATCACAAATTAGCAGATGGGACCAACGTTTGTCATTTGATTTCGGTCGCACGGTTCGAAGTCCCCTTCATTTCATTTGGCTTTGTTTCAGTTCGCCTCTTTTGACTCGCAATATTTTGATTTCACATTTACGGCAGCAAATTCGAATTGGGGGCTCTATTTGTGTTTATTTTTTGTCTTTGCTCTCTGTTTGCTCTCCATTTGTATTGTTTTGCTAATTCGAACTATTTGAAATGTTTTCGGGTTTTTGGGGTCCTGACGAGAAAACTGGGAGCACTCACAACATTTGTTGTTTACCCAGTGAACATTTCTAATATTGCTGTTTGTTTGCTTTCGCCTCTAATACGGCACCGAAAATAGTTAATGCGAAATTAATTTCCGAATTGAAGCGGGGCTATAAATAAAACATTCGCTTTGATTGGAACGAGTTTTTCCTTTCATGTTCTCCGCTTTTATGGCAGCGACAAAAATTGGTCTCAATAAAAATTTACGTTTCATAAAATTTATTATGTATGCAATACAATGGCCGTAACACACAGCGGGATGCAGGGGAGCAATGAAATTGTCGACGGTCAAATCAAAGCAGGAATGACCAAAAAACAACAAGGAAATGAACGACTTTATATGCAGGATAATGGCCAGGACATCATGGTGCTGCGAACTTCACACGTATGTCTGTGTCTGTTTCCCTCTCTTTTTGTGGCACTCAAGTAGGCGGAAATTTATTACCGCTCTGAATGAGTGAGTGTGCGTGTGTGTCTGAGGGGATCCGAAAATCCTTGCACCATTCTGCCATTCTGCCACTTGAACTTCGGACAACTATTCGACTTTATTCGAAATCATTGACCAAATTCTTAAGTAATCAAACTGAAAGTTTTCCTCTATCTCAACTGTGGCCGATAAGAGCTTTCCACTCGCCCAGATAAATACAAATCATGCAAACTGGCCAAAAAAAACCAGCAGAGCAAAAAGTTCAACATGACTTTTCAATTTTGGAATGTGTTTAATGGGCTCCGATGTCCGGAGTATTCCGTATCATTCTATCACATGTGCGAGTGCCTGCAAACAGCTGACTGTTAATGGAAATTGAAGCCATATCACTCTTAGCCGATGAAATCGGAAAAGTTTAGATCGGAAAAGTTAAGCTCCAATACAACTTGGTTGGCCACTTTTAATGAGCCACTAAAATAATGCAAGCCACGATTAATCAAAACAGTTTGGTTAAATCGAAATTTCGACATAAAAGGTTATAGTTTTTACAACTCAAAAAGATCAAATAAAACGAATAATGAATGGAAACATTCTGGGTTAAATGTCTGCCAGCTTAATGACAAAAAGTATTTGCACAACAAAGGTACAACTTTTAATGTGTATAGTATTATACTGTGGTTAGGACTCGAGTAAACGAAAATCGTTACAACTATTCTCTGCAAAGAAATAAATCGTTGTCACGTGTGTGCTACAATTAAGGAAAATCGCGACGTGCGGAAGAATGCGGGGAAATGGGGAAAAATATGGTGAAAATTGTCGCCAGAGGTTGTCAAGGTAGCGAGCACGTAATGAAAATATTGCGAACAATGTAAATACCCACACATTCATATATATGTATATATATGTATATATCCTCGTGAGGTCGGTGCGTTTGTATGCGACGCCTGATTGCAAACAGCTTCCTGTTGCGGCACGCGCCTAATTAAATTAAAGAACGCAACATTTCGAGCTCAATTGCGGATGCAGATGAGAATGGGGAATAGAACTGAACGGCATCAGGAGAACAAGGACAACAGCTCCCCGGCAGCTTAATCCGCAAACAAAGCAAGTGTAAGGAGGGATCCCAGCGGGAGTTTTGGGGCTTGCCATGTGTCCTGTCATCGATTTCCCAGTTTTCTGTTCCTGCTCAACTCAAGGCCCAAAGCATATTTTCGCCTGGCAAAATTATGCACAAATTTTTCAACCGTAGCTGCTGCTTCTGTGTGCGTTTCTGTGCAAGTGTGTGTGTATGTGTGTTGGCAAACAAAGTCGGGCAAATATGTGCATACACACCCACAGGAGTTGTGGGTGGTGGTTCCACCCCCCTGCCCAGAACTCTTCATGCTTTTCTAATGCAAAATAAGCCAAAAAACACAGCAAAGGCCAAAGGAAGCATCTATCCAGCTGCCAGTCATCGTCTCATCCAACTACTGCGTCCTCCACCCCTCTCAACTTGTCAAACTTTCATGCACACAGAAATTATAGTGGGTTTATTTCATATCTATGTCGATTTAAATATTTAAAAATTAATTTTACTATTTAAAGTATTATTCTTTCCCATTCTATTTATTTTTGTTTGCCTGAAATCAGACAAGCTTTAAGGACTTGGAGCATTTTTCCTAGTGTCCCCATTGCGTTACCCAATTTCACTGCGCTCCTCTAAATTTTCGCACAGATTAAGAATTTTTCCAGCTGCAGTTGAAGTCGAGTCGACCGAGTTGAGTTGTTGTTATGGGTTCTTTTTTCCGCACTGCTTGTTGCATGGCCAAGGGGCAGCCGACGCTGAGGGGTAAGCCCGGTGGCAGGGTGCTGGGTCATGGTCGTAATGCCCCCGATTCCCTTGCCCGAAAGTCATTTGGCAGCAAACAACATTCATTATGCATGCATTTTAAATTGTAAATTTCACTACCTTGCATTCAGGCAACCTCTTTGCCGCCCGGCTGCCAAATGGATTTGGTGGCAGCCACAGGCAGAGCTCCTGTTCCGGCTTTTCGGCTCCTCGTTCCGGCTAAGATGCTGTCAGCTTTGGACCGGGCTAAGACCCACTGATGCGCTTGATGAGCTTTTGGCCATATTGTTTGAATTTTTACCAACTCAGAGGCTTAGAGCATCGTGTCTTAAGTCGCTTGTTCCCCCTGGGATCCCTTCGTTGGCATTTGCCAAGAATAATACTGGCAAATTCAATTGGGGCAGCTAGGGTCAAAATAAATCAAAACTTTCCACCGGTTAATCTTGTTAAACTTCCACACAATTTTAGTCATTACAAGACCAACTTATATTTGTTAATGAGTTGATCATTTTCATGCAGTGAACCGAGCTCTTGAGCTAATTGGATTAAATTAGTTGCAGGATCGGCATTCTGACAACAATTTGTGGCCATTTAAAGTGGCCCTAAAACTTCACTGCTTATAAAGTATTATGTGGAGACGAGGAACCAGCCAAATTGAATATCTCCTTTCAAAATTGCCATGACAACTGAGCGCAGTGGGGGAAAGTTGAGCGGCAGAGCCACCGAAAAGTTTGTGGCGCCTGGAAACTTTTGTCTGTATGTGCGCCATAGGATTTTGGGGCATAGATCAAAAACGCAAAAAGGGGTTAGGTTAGAGGCTCAGACCAGGGCTCAAGCCCGGTCTGATGGCGATGATGGAGATGACGATAATGGGCATTCAGGCAAATAGGCAAATCCGTATGAAAGCAGGGACCAAAACGACGGTCCAGACAGGTTGCCATTGTTGGCAAGTGGCAACAAAGTCAGGCAAACAAAATCCGGTCCGAGAGAGGAGATATATCTCTGTCTATTGACTCCGGACTCCTGCCCGGGGGCCTCCTGCCCCTACTCCATTAACACACTCCACTCGCATGCCAAAGCCTTTTGGGTCAGAAACTTTTCAAATACCTAATCCCCATGCCAGTGGTGGTGGCAAGGAGAAGGAGCCAAGGCACAGGCTTAGCTATCCGTTTCAACCTGATTATAAATAGAAAATTGTCCGCTTTCTTGGGGGTCAAACGTGTGTGGCGAGTCCTGAACGGTTTCACCGTAAGTCTGTCGTCTAAGCTGATTCTCAGCTCTATTAATAGCTGATTGGCTCAGGGTTCGGGCCACCTGCACCTGACGACTGCCGGCAGTCATATTGATTCGGTTATGACAGCGGCCGTGTGCCACCTGATCCACCTTACCCGAATCTAAGTGGAAAACCCTGTTGTTTGTCGTTGCTCCACCGGAAAAGCTTAAAGAGTTTTCTCCGAACCGCCTGCTCTACCTTTCGGTGTTTTTGGCTAAAAGTTTTCGCATTTCCCCAAACGAGCCAGCTCGCATGCGTCTTTCGACCACGACAGTGGAAATCTATTTGGGGGAATTCAAACTATTTGGCGTGCCGGCCCGCCCAAAAACCAGTGTAAATTGTTGTCGGCAGCCACATGAAAGAAAGGACTTAGATAATTGAAACTGCGAGCCCCGAGGTTGCCCCGGCAATGTCCGACCGAACTGTTCTCCGCAGTATCAGTAAAAATTAACGAGGCTTTCCCGCCTTTCCCCGTTGCGTTGCTCCAAAAGTTGGCACAGATAAGGCCAGAAGAACAAAGTGGCAACTGGAAATTGGTAAGCCAGATGAATGCACCTGAAAAAATATCAGACCCACTCCGTTTTTAAAACCTTGTTTCAGAGCATGAAATCGGATAAAACCAATTTATGAAGATTAGTTATTTAAGAAAATGTATCAATAATATTCCCCATCTGCAATATGAATCCTCGTTCGCATATTTTGTCCGTGTAGCTCGTAAAGCTAAAACCAATCGATATTGCCCTGCGTCGCGTCACGTCACAGCCAAGTGAAAGCAAATAAATCACAATATCTTGTGGCGGCGGCCAAGTCGCCAGTCGCTTGAGGTGAGTCCTTGACCGCAGGACACGGGATGCGTGGACGGGGAAGTTCGGGGCAGTTCGGATGGCGGATGGCAGCGCGTCAAGTTATCAAATGATTTATTTACGAGCCCGCCAGGCAAACAAACAAGCCCGTGAGGAGTCTAGATTTTGCGGAAGGGGACAGGCAAACGACAATTTGCCGAAAAAACCCAGTGTGTGGAAAATGTCACAGGCTCCGCCGCAAGTTCAAAACTCTTGAACCCCGGATGTCAGCCAGGAATTATAGCCAACTTGCTCCTGGAGAAGGACACTTTAAGCGTGCTGTTTTAATAAACTTGTCAAACAAATCGAACCGAAACCAATGGCCAGATGCTGCTCCTCCGCCTTCTAAAACTCACTGATTGTCCGCCTGTCACAGCAGCATATTTCACAAAATGAAATTTAATCATTCTAAAAGCCATTGAAAATTGACAAAAGGACAACTGGTGTCCAATACTGCCGCTTGCTCTCCCCTCACTCTTCTGCTCACTGTCTGTTCTACAAATCTCTTAGGCAGGACTCTAAATCTCTGCCTTGGAGCCAGCCTCTTGATGTTTATGAATATAAATTAAGATGTCCTCCTCCCACACATTAATTCATTTTATAGTCTTAAATTGAAAAAGTAATTCTCGGGCCACTGGCACGGCCGCCCAACATCCAACACCCAACGCAATTTGCGGCAGAAACCACAGAAATTTATGTTTTAGCCAGGTGAGCGTTTGGAGGAGCTGCGATTCGAGTGCGAGTCGAGCGCGCGCACATACAATAATTTTCAATTTAAAGGTAATTTTAACCCAAACTCACACACACACACACACACAATGTGGCATGTGAGTACTGAAACAGCAGCAGCCAGCAGCATTTCGGCCATAACTTAACTTACAACAAGTTTCAATAAGCCATAGGTGGAAGGCCCTTTTCGGCCACCTGGCTGTGTCCTGTTTCCTTCCTTCCACTTCCTCCGAAAAGGGCGCTCCAGTGTGTGTGTGTTGGCAAAGTGGATTTAGCCATAAAATGGCAATGTGCCGCAGCAGCAGCGACTACGGCGAAAAAGCACAACAAAGTTAAATGCAGTTGATTTTTGTTGCCCGTGGCGCTCCTGGCGAAATAGCCAGGCAAGGCGAAGGAGATTTTTGAAGTAACCGCAATTCATATTTCATACTGCCGTTGGCCATAAAAAGGGCTGAAAAGAGCAAACGGCTGGAATAGCGTGAAGAAAATGAAAATGACGCAAGACGCCAGGCAGGACCTTCTCCTGGCCCTCTGACACCCTACTGACTTCACTTGACTCCTGGCACTCCTAGCAACTAGCAATCCAGGCACCACCACCACCATCACCACCACCACCACAGTCGCCACGCGAGGATCTCGAGGGTTAAGCGAACGGAGCGAAGGTGGTGCAAAGTGTTTGCAAAGTAATTTCCGTTTCCTGCTCGCCTCGAGTGGCAGGCGAACATCCTTGCCCGTCGCGCTGCGAACCGCTCCGCAAAATGCAAAAGCCGGTGGAGGATTACGCCTGGCGCGCTCATTAAATTGCCGTTTCAGCACATGCATAAACAGACCGAACAGACTTGTCACTCCTGACCAAACCGCACTAAGCACCTAAGCAGCACCCATTGCAGAGAATGCCACCCGAAAGCAGCCAAACCAACTTAACCATCCCAACCAACTGAACCGCCCAGTGGTGCTCGGCCATCCGACTTGGACACTTTAATCCCGAACGGCACTCAGACGGTGAATGGCGACGTAAGTCCATAAAATCCAGAAGCGGAAGCAAATGCGCTGCATGTGAAGTGCATTCGAAACGTGCTTCTCGACTGGATTTCGGGTTCGAAAACCATTTAAATTCCAGTTGAAATGCAGACACAACATGCAGACCCGAAAATCAATAGCCCAATGGCAAAGAAAGCTGGTGCACCCAACTGGGGCACCAAATGAGGAACCAAACTAATATTTTCCATCTAACAAGAAAGGAAAAGTGTTGAGGACTATTAGGGCAAAGAGGATACCTGCTGAAGAGCAGGAATCCATTGTCTAATTTGGTAAAAAGTGAAAGTAAGCTACATAATCTATCTAGGATATACAGTTTCTTGCTCCTTAGGTTTTCCAACTTTAAGCTAAAATAGAGTTTCAAAAGCTATTGGCTGTGAAATATGGTAGTTCGTTTCAATAACTTTGGGGCCAAACATCGATCGATATATCCGTGCAACTTTACGTAACCCAATCAAACAGGAATCAGCCACATCAAAAAGTCGTTTGAGAAAAGTTATTTTTTTAGCGCCGCAAAGAGGGCACTTGATTATGCAATTATAGGGGTGTTCACAGGGCAGAATCACTGCGTGTGTGTGTGTGTGTTGGTGTATATGTATACATAAAAATAAACTCGTTTGTCAGCGACAGCAGCAGCTGCGGAAGTGGCAGGGCTCGCATTCAGTTAATTTGATTATGCGGCCAAACAAAAGTAATCATAATAATCCGAAAATAATAATGGAAACGGAAGGCAGCAAACAAACAGTGGTAGCGGCAAAAACTCCATTAACTCATAACTATTAACAACTACAGCAACCGACAACTCGTAAACAACGGCGAAACTTATAATGGACACATGTACGGGCCAGTTGCCAGCACACACACCATACACACTCACGAATGAAACTACAAAACCGCATTACACACGGGCACACGAACAATGGCGCAGGCTCACAACCACAGGCTCATTATCCTTTTTAATAAAGCTTATCAATGCCAGGACATGCGAGCTGCCAGCAACAGCAGCAGCAGGAACACCATCGGGGCGGCAGGAGGAGTACCAGTCGGCCAGCCAATTATCCCGACTCACACTCTCACACTTGCACACTCACACTTAAACGCTCGCACTATCCTGGCCAAGGGATCCTGTGACAAGACTCCTCCGGTGACAAGAGCAACGGCACTGGCAGCAACAACACATTAACAATGCCAGCGACAACAACAGCAACCAGCAACGAACAACGATGAGAACGACAAACAGTAAATTCAAAGATAATTTATTATAGCGACACCTGTAATTACCATGAGCCATAAAATAATACCCACACATGCATCTTCCACAGGAATCAGCAATCCATGTGTGCATGTGTGTGTGTCTGTGTGTGATGTCCCCCAGTAGAGATTAATTGTGGACTCCACTGGTGGAGGTATTGGGACAGTCAATCCCCTTGCCCCCTCTTTTTTCGTGTGTGGCTGCCATCTTAATCAGCACACACACGGAAAACTAAATATGAAATTGCCACATTTAATTGTGTTGCGGCAACAAACACACAAACACACACTTAAATATAGGTAACCATTTCATTTGACTTTTGAACTTTGTGTCAATCTTATGGCTCTTTGCTTCTAATAACTTCTTCAAAAGGGGAGGGGGTACGAATTTAGAACTTTTTTTATGTGAGAAATTATTATAATTTTTTGTCAGTTAACGTTATTCTTATTTATTATTATTTAAAACTGTATTGTATTAAGAAAGCTAATATCGTAAGTGAAAGTCACTTGTATGGTGACACTTTCATTTGTAACAATGTTTTTTTTGGACGTGCCGAGGTTACAGCCAGTGTTTTAAGGGTATTCCCCGACCTGCTCAGCTTGTGGAATCCCCTTTAGTTTTTTATTGTTTCTGCCCCAAGCTGGCTACACTTTAATCTTGTTCAGCGCACCGCAACAAACGCACGTACATATTTTATATTTATGCCCGTGTTTGTCCGACTGTCTCTCTAACTGACTGACTGGCAAGCGACACCCCACCCGCACCCTTTCTGTGGCACCCCCGCCAGTGGAGCCAGTGTAGCCAATGGATGCCATGGATCCCGTGACTTGTAGGTATTTTGTGGTCGTCGGTGCGGCATGAAACTATGTAACAACAAACAGCACTTTGGGGAGCAACCAGAACCAGAACCAGCATAGAGCACAGAGCACACAAATGCACACAGGGCGCATACTTGTTCTCGCACAATACGCTTATCCTTTCGTTGTTTTTGCCCGATCCTGTGGAGACCCCGCACCATCGTTGATTGATGTGCTTTTGGCCTGGCTCTAGCCTTAGTGTGGCGCGGTTTCTCATTTTATTGCTTGTCGCTTTTTATTTCGTTTTGGCCTTTGTCTACGGTTTAGTTGTCCTGCTCCATTCCGGAACCCGTCGTCCTGCTCCGTTCCGTTTTCGTGAGCCGTTGCGCAGTGCAAGTTTCCGTAATCGCATACGTCAGAAATTATGTTCTTTCGCCATTTGAAATGACAACAATTTCCTCCCGCAGTCGTGTCACGTCACTTCGTCCTCGGGTGCGAAAAATCTTTTCAGTTGAAAAGCGTTGGAGGTGTATCCATCCTGACTGACTGGGGAAACACTATCAACCGACTGCCTGCCCGGATATCTTTTTAATTACACTAAAACGTGCCGAATCCCGAATGGAGGTCACTTGGGCTAACGAGCGCCAGTCGCACTCCCTGAAAATATCCTTTCTCCGTGAACAAGGACCCATCCGTCACACGTGCAAAACGGATCTGCAGGGGGCTGAAGTTGGTTCAAAAAAAAAAGAGGAGTAGGACACACTAATCCGATTAGTTTGGCTTGACATCCTGTGACGGCAGAGTGAAGCCCCCAGTTCCCCGTCTCGGTCCAAAGGATACTCCGGCTCATTCATTCATTTCATTCAAATGTGACAAGCCGACAAAATCCAAAAAACTAAAAGAAAAAGTCCCAGACAACAAAAGTGGAATAATTAAAAACAACGAAAAAGCGTGAAAGCGGAGAAATAAATTTATCCCGGCAAACATTTCTCCCGAAATGGGTCGACATGGCAACTGGATTTGCCCAGACAAACGGGCACATTTTGATGGCAATTTTTGCGCATGCTGTGTGAGATTAAAGGAAGTGCATCGGATGCATCGGACCATATAGCCGCCACATAGATGTCCTCTATTCATTTCGCCGCTTTATGGCCATGCTCTTAAGCGGCAACCTTTCGCTCATGCTGCCCAAGAGCGGTTATTTTATCACATAATATTTTATTTTAACGGCAATAAAGCGTAATTTAATGAGCCTATAAAATGAAAATACATTAGACCGGGTGAACCCAGTCGTGCAGGCGCTTCTCGTTGCTACGTTAGCATCCTTGTAAGGAAGGACTACCTGCGAGCAGGCGACCTCCCCCATCATCTGTGGGCCATCTGTCAGCGTGGCTCATTTTTATGCCAAATTAAATGTCTTTCAGCTCGACCGAGATTTTTGCCTTTTCCTAGAACAGGGATCTTCACAGGGAGAAATATTTTAGGTATATTCAATTATTATTTTACATTTATTACTTTAAGAAACCACAAATTTATATTCAAAAGGAGAAGGACATTTGTTAAAAAACTTACTTGACTGCCAAACATATTAATGAACTTTGTTTCCTGTGTGGGAGGACATTTATTTAGCGACGACCGTCTCGCTTCGCTTCTGCAATCCCATTTCTTATACAATTTTCGTTGTCGCGCATATTACACATACGCCCCATATCTCTCGTGTTTACCAAGTCTCTTGGCCCGGTCTCCAGGCTTCCAGTCGTTGGCCTCTCCTTGGGCTCGGCTCGTGCCAGCCACTTGCCAAGAGCCCCCAAAGAAGCCCATACCATAACTAAGCGCCCCTTTTGCATGTCTGGGAACAGTTCAGTGCCTGATATTCCGACTGCGACTATTTATTCGCTGTCTTCGTTACATGGCATGACATTGACTTTTATTTAAATGATTTCTCTCCACTGCACTGCCGCCTCGGCTCGGCTCGCCTCGGAACGGAACGGATCGGATTGGACTGGATTGGATTGGGCTAGGTGGGGTTAGAAGGTTGGAAGTTCGACTGCCGGGGCAGATCCTTGAATGGCAATAGACTGCTGTGCTCTTGCTTTCAGCTGTTTGTTTTCGCCTGGCAGCCATTGTGCTTGTTGACTGAATGCAACTTGTAATAAATATTGCAGGCGCTCCACTTCCACTTCCTCGGCTCGCTGCTTCCGTTCGCTATAAATATTTGTTAGCCGTTTACTTTGCCATTGCTGATTTGTGATATCTGGTGGAAAATGTTCTCCTGCTCGAGCTCCAGCTCCAGCTGCAATTGTAGTGGGTAATGTATTAAGCATTGTACGGAACGGACCCAAAGGCAAATTGATCGCATAAATATGGACATGTCCTATTCCTGTAACGACCCGGCTCTTAAGTATGCAACACATTTGCAATGAATTCATATTAATTACCCCGATAAGAGCGCAGCCATCCCAACCCCGTACCGAGCCGCCCTCGAAGGCCATTTCAATATGAAAACGACATAAATTTGGTCGAAATTCAAAATCGATTGCATTTCGCAACATTTGCCAAGGGATGGGCATATGCAATGAGCATACAGCATAATGCAGGCACACATGGTCATTAGGATGCTCTAATGTATGCGTGTTTCTGCGAGTGTGTGTGTAATCAGAGCAACGCACAATACTACGAAATAAATTTTTAATTAACCCAAATTTCGAAACTAATAAAATGGCACAATGTACAATCGAACGGACAGTAGTGACACGCAATGAGGCCTTAATAATTTACCCAACCAACACACACGCACACACACAAAGTCAAAATTGTGGAAGGTAATTTCATTGTTGGTTTAGCGAGCGCAAAATTGATTTGATGCCGCCGGGCAAACAAGAAAACGAACATTGTTATTATGCAATTACAAGGCGGACCAGAGTTAATGCACTGCATGATTATTATTAAAATATTTTCGAGCCCCTCGACAAACACAGACAGCCGGCGTCCTTCTCGTGTGTACATTTCACATAACAAATCATGTACAAACAATGTCACAGCAACACCTCAACGCCCGTGACCTGTGACCCGACTCCTCCCCCCCTTCGGCCCATCGTCCGTTCGGTTTGGCGAACAAATATTTGCACACACAGGGTTTTGTAGGGTGGAAAATGGCCGGAAACCGCTGCTAAGCGCTAGCGGATGTGGGGCGCAACAAGCGGGTTGTGAGGCGACTGCTGCTGCTGCTGGCCAAAAACTTTGCCAATTAAACCAGAACCACTTAACCCAAAGTGATAACCCGAATGCCCCAAGCCAATCATTACAGCGACAGGAAGTACCAGCGCGATTTCCATTGGCAACGCCAATTCTCCCAACAATTAACTGGCTGGCTGGCAGGCAGGCAGTCAGGCAGGACCTTATTCTATTAACCAATGGGTGGTGTTCTAGTGTGCTGGAGCAAAACCTTTAACTGTCACCCTGGCCGCAGTTTACGCTCAGTTAGCCCCGGGCAGCTCATAAACAATTTAAAATGTCATACGTGGCGTATGCGCAACGCCATCGCTTACGCGTGCCAATTAAATAGTAGGTTAGGAATTATTTAAGCCCCAGCAGCAGCAGGAAGGCGAACCTGAAGGAGGCGGATCGTAAACAAGGCCAACACACACACGCGCCCACACTTGCTTAAGTTTACGAGCTCGGTCGAAATTCGTAAAGTTGTTTTTACGGCACCCACGACTACGTTGCGTCGCATGAATGACATACAAGCTTCGCTGTGTGCTATGTGCTATATGCTGTGTCCTATATATGAGTCCTTGTGTGCGGCTGTGTTTGTGGTATCAGTGGCCAAGTAATTAAGCAAAGTACAATTTCGTACCATTAAGTAATTTCACTCCATTCATTGACTCGCCGTCCGACTGGCCAACTGGCACTCCCCCCCCCCCACTCCCCCTCTGCTGTGTTGTTGTTGTTAATTTATCGCTGGAGCAAATGGACTTTCCTGGCCGGCAAAAGCGAGTGCATAATGCTTCCCCCGTCCACGGTGCGTATGTGTAATGTGCTGGCTCATTTACGTGTTCGTTTCATTTCGTTTCGCTTGCTATTAAAAGGGATTTCTGGCCAAAAGCGAGCTTATGCTCCAACGCGGCGTCTATTTAACATGTGGTCCTGTCCACTCCACCTGTCTTCCCCTTTTCACCAAATGTCAGCCGTAAAGTGTACTACAGTAGGTCAGATGTTATCCTTTTTCGTTTTTGGCCGCTCTGGGTGGAGTTGTGTTTATGGTCGGTTAAGTCAGTAAGTAAATTTTAATGCTCTTTTCGGTTATTTTATCTTTGCCTTATTAATGTCTTCAAGGAGAAGTGGAAAAGATTACGGAGCAGGAGCAAGAGGCAGCGGAAGAATAACAAGCAAGGGAAACAGATTCTGACCCTTCGATATGCATTTCAATGAGTATTCCGGCACACAAACAAACTTCTCGGCCTTGGACAACAAGGAATAACAATAACGGCATTGCGAGAGCCAAAAAGGAAAGCCCACGTCCTGTCTGTTTGCCGTTTGCTGGGGCTCCATCTTGTTTGTCCCCACTCAGCAGGTTCCGATGCCACACAATTGGCCAAATGCCATGCCAACAACGGGGAGGCCAAGGAAAACACACAAAAATGGAAACCAGTGCCGCAACCGCCAGTTGGTAACTGGTGACTGCCAACTGAAAGAGTATCAACCACATGCACACACACACACACAATGGCTGGGGCACAATGCAAATGTGGCCAAGAACAGAACCGAACCGAACTGAACTGAACTGAACCAGGACGTAGACTGAGTTGGTTGCAGGATTAGCAATGGGTCCAGCATGTAAATCGAAAAGTAGTTCATGTTGATCGGTATTTGGAACGGCCTACAAATTGCCGACAAGCGGTAGAATAAGATAGACCCTTGGTAAGATGTATCTAAGCCCAATGATTTCTCGAGGCACTCGACACATGCGTATGCCAGTATGCACATAAATAATGATGCAGATGTTTAGACGGAAAAATTTATGAGCATCGAAAATAACAGGATTCCTGCAAATGGACGACATAAATTAAGCTTCCTGGCAGACAGGAAAATTTCGCCTTGGTTGCACAAATTAATTTAATCGGAAATTGTTAAAAGTCAGCAAAAATAAGCAATCAAAATGAAAATCAAATCAAATTAAATTCCATGTCAAATTCACGTTTGCAGGCGAAAGCTTTCCAATTCAAATGGTAATGGCCATTCCTATGATCCTGGCAAATGCACCGACAAATGTGGCCAGTTCCTCCAACTGGGATCCGTCCAATCAGGACGCCCCCAGCATGTGTGTGACAATATGATGAATAATGTCGCCCGTTTCTGAGAGTGGAGTACTCGCTAAAACTTTCTCCTCCGGGGCGCGTTTCAGAGTCCTGCGAAAAGGGTCAGGGCTGTAGCACAAGGGCCAAACAAACTTCTATACATTTAAAATGTTTTTCAATAAAACTTTTTCGTACTGCAATTGTTTTTGCCATCTCGCACTGCTCTTATTTTCCTCGCGACTCCACTTCACCTTCAACAAGATGTCGCAGCTCTAGTCTCACTTCCTTGCACTTAAAAAAGGATAAGACTTCCAACTCTAAAATTCCGAAAATGCAGTATTCTGGTATTTAGTAATGCTATATATTATATATATATTATGCGGATATATTTAAATTTATTATAGAAATATATTTGATATACGTACTATAAAAATGTTACATTAAGTTGGTGTGGTTTTTCTCCGTGTCGTGCTCAGCTGTCAGTTCAATTGTTTTGCACTTGAAGGGCAATTTATCTTCGCAGCGGAGAGAAAAGCAAGGCGACTGCTTACAATGCATTTCCGGCACGGAGCCGGTCTGAGTGCCACACACAAGTGCATAATCCTTTTAAATACAACTTGACTGCAACTACGACGACGACGACGATGAGTCCTTGCCAAGAACTAGAATACGACATGCACTCTGAAGGACTTATGTACTCGAGGGCTTGTTGGCTTGGTTTCCTGCCCTATGTGCGGGTCGGAATCTGCGAAATCAGGACAATCAATTGAAATTAACATTTAATTAGGCAGAGAAATTCCAGCCGTAATCGCGGACCGCTGCCCGCCCGCCCCAGCCATTCAAAAGCCATTTTATGCCAAAGGACATTAACAATTTTATGACAGAGTGCGCAGCAGTGCGGAACCGACCAGGACATAAAACGAGAAAAACAATGCGAGCCGAATGTCCAACCAATAAAAGCCAGTTGGCTGTGAAAAGCGGGCATTTAAAACTTGATAAGTAATTAAAACTGGGCGTGGACTAGACAAGGCCCCTCCCCCCAGCGGACAACTAGTAGATATCCCTGGACAGAGCGGCGGGGGCCATAAAAAATATGAGTGAGGTGCGTTCTGGCGTCGAACAGCCACAAAGTTGTAAAGTATAAAGTTGCCAACGGGGGCAGAACGTAAAGTACGTAGCTAGAAAGGACATCGGATCGTGGTGCGTGGTTCCTTGTCAGACATGGCTAAATAAAACATGAAAACTATGTGACAAAATGACACAAACGCACTGGCTCGTTGGGAAAGGCTTACACTAAGACTGTCGAGAAAATAAAAATAATAAAAGTAATGGCAACAGCAAACTGTGACACACAAATAAAAAGTAAGTCAGCCAGTGCGAGTGTGAGCGAGATGGATTTGGGAAAGCCAAGGAAAGCAGTTCGCGAACGAATTCCCCATAAAAACTGGGAAAAATGAAAGAAAAGGGGCACGAGGATTCGTTTCCCCCTGCACCCCTCTGCAAGGCAAACTATTAACAGAGCACCAAAGTGAGAAAGATTTGGGGGACGGGGAAATCGGGGGAGGAAGGGTGAGTTAAACTAGGTGAAAGCCGCACAAAACGACTTCGTTGACAAAGGCATCTGGGGACGGGGACGGTCGGGAAAAAGGTAACGCTAAAAATGCCAAAAAGTGAGGCTATGAACAAGTGTATCCATGTGAGCACCCATCCACACACATACTCGCACACATTCGAGGGATGCCTTTTATGTGCATGGAAGCCATTTGTAGTTTATTGTTAGCTTTGTGTGTGTGTGTGTGTGTACGGGAGTGTGTACCGTTATCACTTTGTGCGCTGTCTATGAACAGCAGCCGTCGAGTTGGCCATAAAATATTATTTTATGATCTGCGGTCGTTGCTCCTTCAAGGAGATTTTCGTTTCCGAAATTGTTGCAATAAGTTGGATAGCATATACCAAAAATGGGCTAACAAATCTGACCCATATCAAACGCAAGCCCAACCCTCGCGTACTCGAAATAAAGATCCCGGCTTAAGTCAACCGAGCTTACACGTAAATTTCCCATTCCTCGCCATCCTGCGCAGCTGAAGCTGAAGTTTATTTCTATATGCTTTCGCAACGTGAGCGCATTTTGGAACTGAGTGTTAACAGCGGGTGCATTCGTAATACCCACTCACCCACTCACTCGTCCTTTTTCCCTGCTCCTGTTGTTTGCC
Source organism: Drosophila sechellia (assembly GCF_004382195.2). NCBI lineage: Eukaryota > Metazoa > Arthropoda > Insecta > Diptera > Drosophilidae > Drosophila > Drosophila sechellia. Next base: position 19,962,560 of record NC_045952.1, read on the forward strand.
ATTTTCATTTGCTGCTCTCTTGTTTTTCAACGGCAAATATTTGCCTGGACTGCGCTTAGTCGGTGCACTCGTGCACTTGCATTCCACTTTCAGCTGCACTGCATCTCCGTTGCGTTCTCTGCAATTCGCCTGAAGTGTCATCGCGGGGTTGAAGCTACTTCCTGAACCTTTTCATAGCACAACTGGTGCCATTTAGTGGCGATAACGGTGCGTATGCGTAATATTTAATTGCCTTGTTCCAATCATTGTCTGGCTGCCTTGTTTTTCACAACCACTCCTCAGTTCCGGCCATAATGCCAATCAAAAGTCAATGCTATAAGCATTCAATTGTTTGCCACCGCATCCACACAGCCATGTAAACGCTCACACGCACGTTCAAGGATCCACGAGCACATGATTCATGAGTATGAATTTTTACGACTCTGCCACGTACAATTTGAATACTCTTGGTGGAGGAATCGTTCCATCAACTGGTTTGCTAAATTTGAAGTGCTAACAATATTTAAGCAGAAAGTATACTGCTTTCGGTTTCTGCCTTTTGTTAATATTACTAAAGTTATGCTTGTTAATTAAATAAAATTTAATTAAATTTATATGTCACAATTTGCATATATTTCTTTTCGAAGCGTATTCAAACTTCGGTAGCCTGCTGTTTCTGTTTCGTCCTTTTTCACTTTACTGATTTTCCCAATCATTTTCGAATGCGCCGCCGAGAACAAAGCCATCCGAGCCAGCCTCGCCCCCGATTTCATCCTGTTCCGCCACTTCCGTCGCCGACATCGTGCAAACAAATGCGCATAAAAATCCATTATTTTATCAAACACAACACGCACACACACACACACATACACCCCAGGCTCCACTCCAGCTGCCCCCTCGCCACCCCTTCACAATTCCAATGCATTGGTGTGCAGCTACAAGCAATTTTTTCTCTGCACAAAATAAATATAAGAGCGTTGAAACGAAAACATTTTGGAACAATATAAAAATTGCAAAAACGAGCGCTCTTGGATTCAAGGGGGTGGATGCAAAGGGGTTGCAGTGGTAGTTGGTAATGGGTGGTGGAGGTGGGGGGAAAGGTGCTAGCCCCACAAGGCAGTTGGGCCAAGGGTGAAGTGGGGGCGGCGTTTATTGGCAACAGTGTTGCTATTTGTGTAAACGACTCGTAAAATTTTATGTTGAAGCTGCTGCATAGTACTGGCACTGGTTCTGGCTCCTCTTTTTTTCCAACACTCTCCGCGTTATTTTAACCCTTTCTGCCATTTTTCGGTTGCGAGTACAAACACATGTACGGGGTCAGGGGTCAGCCTACAAATGAGCTGCATGTGGTAGTGGCTCCTTTTTTCGGGGTATTGCATACTTTCGGTCTGCGTTTCGATGGGGGAAATGGCGCAAATGATTGTAAACACTGATTACAATTATGCGGGCGGAAAACTGAAGGTGTGTATGTGTGTGTATGTGAGCTTATCTGCCCATTAGCCCCCTCCGCGATGCTCCTCTGGCTATTTTCTTTTCAATTTGTTTTGTTGTCAGTTCCAGCGAAATTGACATCTATTTCATGTTGCAGCTGCATTTCAATTTTCCAGAAGCGGGAGGGGACTGGAGTACGAAATACATGTAAATATTGGATATTGATTGCATTTCGCTTCGCCTGCCAACTTGTCAATGTCAACATAGTGGCAAAGCGGGGCATCGGCGGTTTGGGAAAGCGTCGAGGCCGGGAAATGCGTGATAGATCGCTCAACAATGGCGCCAGCGGAAAAGCGAAAAACTTTTATTGAAATTCATTAGTCGAGCACTGAAAAAGTTTGCATATTTACTTCCGCCCTGTCATATAATTTCCTGTCATTTTTTTTCGAATTTAATGAAGTGCAACTGACATGGCACTTGGTGTCTCCGTCTCCATTCGAATATAATTATGACTGGCACACAGTGGGGCAAAATGTGCAACTGTCACCGGAAATCCCAATCGAAATAGGGGTAAACTACTACGCACACATGTAGTTCAAAGTCCTGTTGTCCACATGTAGTTGCTAAACTAGAGGAGCAAAGATTTAATTTGCTGATGAAGTTCGTGCATCTGCAGTCCCTCCAACTGCAGTTTACTTCCCCCGATTCCTGGCTATGCAAATAGCCAAACGTTGGACCTGCCACTGCGCTGGCAAATATGATCCACTGCCGAAATGGTTGAGCTGAGGGCTCGGCGATGCTTGTGCTCCGGATTCTGTGTCCCAAATTAGAAACAAATTTGTTTAATTCGATAAAAAAGAAAGTTGATTAAGAGCAATGCAGGCGAATGAGACATATGCAAACAGAAAGTTCCCGGCTGGCAATTAACATCCTTGCTGCAAAATAAACACCAATATCAACCAAATGAAATTTATTTTAATTTCAAATCCTTGAAGTGCAACCACTTACTCATCCTTCTCCCCAACGAAATCCAAATTAATTGCAAGCGAAACATGTGCAAAAACTATATACCTCGGATGATGTGTGTGTGCTGCTTTACTTATCATCAAAGCGTGTAATTCTGTTATTTTTTGGCTGCTGGTTTTCGGTTGCGTATAGGAGTAATACATTTTCGCTGCACATGTATTTGGAATATGGGGGACGCCCAAATGTCTGCGTGCCAGGATGAAATGGTTTAATCTTGTTTGCCACGAGTGGAAATATGGCCAGGGCAAGGGTTAAAAATTAATGACGCGTTCCGGGGACCCAACACAAATGTTGTCAAAGGCATCAAAGTGCCTGCCCACACACACACACACACACACACACACACACACACACACACACACACACACACACCCACACCCACTCATTTCCACCCACACTCACAGGATACGTGCAGGGAGCGTTTCCAATTAAGCCAATCGAGCTGCAAAAAGCCAACCAGGAACGGGAAAAGGACGAGGAAGGGGAAGAGGATGTGGAAGTGGAAACGGCGCGTAATTAAAATTTAATTTGCGCCCAAAATTAGACTATGAAATTTCAATAAGGCGCTTCTCATGTTCGGCAGTGAAAAGGCAAATATTGTGCCGCCCAAAAAAAAGAAAAAAGCGAAATGGTAACAAAGTAAATTAGTTAAATTTTGCAACGAAAATCCCTTTGATTAAACGCAGCCAAGTGGATGAGATGGAGCTGTGGCATGGGAAGCTCAAAGGAAAATCTTGACGAGTGCAAATATTATTTATGCCCAGCTGCATCAGAAAAAAGGATGTGGGGCGTTCCATCAAGTTTCAGCTTTAAAATATTCCTGCAATTTTTGATCCTCCTCAAGATCAAGAGTATTTCGCAGGTAGCCCAAGTAAACACAGTTTTTTGCTGTGCATCCAAAGCTTGAGTAAATAACCCCAAGTCGCTGCTAAGCAGCCAAGATACAAGACAAACATGGCGACACATTCAGTCGTGTTGCCTTGTGTTCTACACTCCCTTGGCAATCTGAGCGCATAAATTGTCAGAACGAAGTGTTTGGATTAAGCTGCGAGTTGTGCTTGCGGCTAGCAGGAGACCATGACCTCGCCCGGCCACAGTGGCTAGGAGTGCACCACCCACATGTGTGGCATCCACCACCCACCTGCTGGCCAATTTATTTATACGCATTTAAAACTGATTTATGTGCGGGACGGGGGCGACAGTTTCCCGCCCCCTCTTGGCCAGCAACCACGTGAGTTGCGTCTTTAATTTAGCTGCCAACAAAATCCAACCACTTCCACCCTTTTTTGCAAACCACGCCGTTCGCCACAAATGCATTTTCAATGAAATTTCTCACTTGCTAACGTGTTTTCAGCTCTCGGAGCTCTACTTTCCCGTGAGCTGCCAACGATTTATGTGCCATGTTCTGGCGTTTCGCATTCGTCCCTCTACCCCCTTCTCCACCTACCATCATCCAGGCAGCGAGCTTGCTGCACTGTTTAAAGTCGAACTTACCTTAAATCTGCTTTGGCACAATAAAAATACCCACACATTCCGCTAGGCCCTTTTTGCACAGCTTCCTGGCAACCGGGCCAAAAGACGCTTAACAATTTCCTACTAATTTCGACACACAACGAGGGAAGCTTGGTGGTGGGGGAAAAATCCTGCAGATATAATTAAATTGCGTGCAAAACTAAACAGGACTTTGGGGTAGGAAATATTTCAAGAAACTACTGGGAAATCTGCATACTCTTATAGATATAATCAAAGCATAGATGTTTCAAATAATTTGTATATGATTTTTCATCTTGTTTTTTTAACTTATTAATAATAAGCTCATATTATATTAAAATGTATAGCTCTACATAATAATAGGTATACCGCATAGGAAGAGTATGGCATGTAAGCATAATAATTTCATTAGGAATCAGGACTCTTTCTAGCAAAAATCGCAAAGAGAGAGCTAAATATTTCCCTCTTGTATTCAAGTAATTATGCTAGGTGTCCCCCGGGAAAATACAACTGATTCGCGTTCGTTTGCCTGTCAGCAGGAGACTTAAATATTTGTATTTGTATTGCCATTAATACACAAAAATCTTCATTACACATAAACATGTTATTTATACAGCCATCGGCGATTCACAAAGCGAAGTAAGCCGCTTGGTTGGCAGACACTGGTGAACAGGAATCGACAAGGACATTGTGGGCACGCAACAATGCTCAAAGTGGAGATACGAGGGGAACCGTGGCCAAGGCCTCGACATAAGTCCTTGCACATCAACTCAATTGATGACCCTTTGGCAGTTTAACTGCCTCAACATCGCTTAATGTGCACTCCATCAACATAAATCACTCATACGTCGCGTTAAACACGCTCAAACTTCAAATGACGTGTATTTAAACGAAGGGGTGCGTCGGGTGGCGGGGGAGGTGGCGGGCACACGGCCATGGCCATAAATTAATTAAGCCGACCCGCTTCTCTCTCGCAGGTCCAAGTTCGTGGCCCCGCCCCTTTCGCTTCTTTAAGCTGCAATTAAACTGTAAAAGCGAACGGTCCGCCGGCGAGCGATGGCAGCGGCGGCAACAGCAAATTACAACCATTTACAATTAATTTGAACAACACGCTGCCATGCAAATGGCGTGCCATGGCTCATAACTTCCAATGGCCACCGAAACCCACACGCCGACGCACTCTTTGAGCCATTAAAAAAGGACCAAAAGGCGAGCAACGTGCAAATACTCAATTAGCATATCAATAAATCAAGAAATGAGTGGTGTTGGTGCGGCAACGCCTCTGTCCTTCGCCGTTGGGGCAATCAAAATTTAGTTAACAACGCCAAACAATTTATTAACTCACAGCGGGCCAACTCGTTCGACCTTGAGGCTGGCAACGTGACGTATACGCAATCTGATGGCGTGCCAACCCAATTAATCAAGAAGCCCTGCGGCTCGGACGTATTAGATTGCACTTTTGTCAGGATACATATGAATGTTATATGAGGTCGCGTTGGTGGGAGCACTGTTTCATCGCAGGTATCGATGATGGTGTCAAAAACGGTGATTAATATAAATAATTAATTTCATCATGGTCAATTAAGCATGTTTTAATTGTAAAATGTTTCGTCTCATTTGGAAATAAATTAGTTTTATGCATCAGTCAGTTCTGAAATGTCCCCTGGGTCGGTGGTATTTTTCATTTTCGTAAGTTAGACCGTTGTTTTAAATCGCAAATTTGTTGATTTAGTTTGGTTTAGCTACTGCTCAGGTACTTTTACCTGTTCAACTGCGAAATTAAATGCAAATTGGAGAGAAAAAGAGCCGCAGTATGTAAAAAACAAAATCAAAAACACGCGACTCTAGTTTTATATATCCTGCCAGGACCTATCCATCAAATGCTGCCAGCTAACACGTCCCAGTTTAGATAAAGGCAATGCCGAATGTAGAAAAGGCCTCAAATTGCCAGCGCACCGGAAATTCAACTTTGCCGAACTATATACGATTAATATGGTGAGATCGGGTGGTATAGCCAATACAAACTATATTCAATTGATCCCACGAACACAGTGCATTGAGGAGTGCAACTTCATAGGCTGTGGCTACATCGAAATCGATCCACCCTTTCGCCTGGATCTGGCCAACATCCGCACCAATCTGCAGACGATTGCACCCCAGCCACAGAATGAATCGATTCCATTCCTGGAGGATGCGTATCGGAAATGCGAGTTATTCCGATCCTCGCACGGAAGACGATTCACTCTCCACCTGCCAGATATTGAATTCATCGAGGAACCCTGCAATCCCTTTGCCCTACAAATCACCATATGCATCCGCATCCATGCCATGCAAAAGTGTCCCAGCGAATTTTACGTGGACAGCGAGGAGTGCCGATTGGCCAGGGAATACTTCACCCAGTGCGTCGGGGATATTGAAACCAATCTTGCCTAAGCATCAACCTGAAATCGGCGAAAGTTCATACGTATCCTGTGAAAACTTACACTGGAACCTGCTAAAATGTGTTGAAAAATAAAGGAAAAAGTCGTAAAAGTCATAGATGAAATATGGCAATTTGACTGTGAAGTCCTCGGTGTGGGTTATTCTGCTCTTGGCTGCACTGTCACAACTGCAAATTGAATCGCACTCACACTCACACACACACACAGGACCTGCTCGCATGTCAATGTCCTCTGCTGACTTTGCATAACTTCGTCTGCTGCTGCCAGCTCCCCATGCCCCAAAAGCTTCTCTTTCACTATTTAAACTTGTTAGTTTTTTGACACTTTTTTTTAACACATGCACATTACTTGCAAGGCGAACGGGTATGCCCAATTTAAGGATTAGTTGGTTGCGAGATAATGGCAGGATTAACATAAGCTGATTTAAAAAGAGTATAACGTTCATTGTATTCCAATCCAATAATATTTGAATCTCAAAACAAAAAAATCCTAGGAATCTACATTATAACTCTTGTTGAGTAATCCCTATTCGATCACTTGTTAAAGCAACATTTGCCCAGCCAAGTCAGCAGCAAAAGTTGCCGTTATATATAACACGTCTGTCGGTCTGTCTTCGGGTGGTTTCACTGTGTTTTTTGTCGGTGTCGCAGGACATGTTATGCAACTGGAATAAAGGAGCAGAATTTATGTGTTAGCTGGATGACTGTGCCAGCAAGTCCTTGGCCCTAACCCCCTGCCATCCTGCCCCGTTCGTCCTCGGCGTGCCAATGTGTCTGGCTTTGCAGCGTCAGGTTAAACGGGATTTATGTCCTTCAAGACGTGCAGTCTCAGCCTGTTTTCTTAAAACAATTAACGAATTACGGCTCTCTCCTTTGGCCTCGCCCTCCTGCCAAATCCATCTCTGTTCTGTGTTTGTTCCTCTGGCAGGGAGTGGATCCAGTCCTGATTTGCATTTCCAGCCGAGAAGAAGCTGGCAGGGGGGCAACTGGATGCCCCGGGCCGACAATCAAAGGACTTTGGCTTGGCTTGGCATTTTTCTTTAATTACGCCCTCGAGTCAAATTAAAAGCAAATGATAGTTGTTTCCCTTTGCTGTATCCTTTTCCCGCCTTTGCTCCTTTCGTTATCTGTGGCTCTCCGGGATTTTCCAGTTTACTTAGTCAAATCAAAGCTTTCAAGAAAATTGTTTTCCTTTCTTTTTGATGGTCAAACTGCTGACCAAGGACCAAGTCGTCCGTACATGCACACACATACACACCGCTGCTGCCCACTTAAGCAGGATCTCACACATTCATAGCTCCTTATTACAGCTAGACTGCTTTGTTAGCTGCATGTCCTTGAGTGCACTCGAGTCGGAGCTTTTGAGTTTGAGGTTTTTGTGGCAAATAATTTGTGTAATTAAGTGACCACCAACAGCCCCCCTTCCAGTTAATTGCTTATTTGTGTAGCTAATTAGTTGGGTATTGCCAACAAACGGGAGATGGCCAGGCATCTGAAGAAGACTTCGCTGCTGATGGTGCTGATGATGGTGATGGTGCCTCCGAGAGTAGCTCAATTCCCCTCACACCACAGATCCTGATTTTTTTCTTCACTCCCATCAGACGTTGTCTAGCAGCACTCGTAATTAAAAAAGAACCATAAAAGCGACGGAAGTACAAAAGTGAGGCACGTGTGCCCCTCATCCCTGGGAGGTCCTGCCCGTCGCCCCCGCCTGGCGTGCTGCATAATTCAGGCTGGATCCTGCACCACTGCACCAGCAACCACCATAACAAGCTGGCGGGCTGGCGGCGTGCAATCAAAATTATTATAATTGCGACGCGTTCGCCTTTGTGCGACAACAATGACTTCCGCTTCCGTGCTGAAATTCGCCTGTGTCTGCTTGTCATTCCATGTGCCATGTACCCACTGCATTGTTTTCCATCGCTGAAACAGAGATAGTGGGCTGGGTGGGTGGAGCAGCACATTAAGTGCCTGCAAAAGACGAGCAACAAAGTGAACAGCTGCGGGATGGAGGAGGAGCAGGCGTACTCCACCATGGGGTAGCTGAAAGATGGGAACAACGTGCTCAAGTCCTGGCAAAATGCAAAATGGATGGTTGGTTGTTCCGGATGGGACACATTTTATGCAACCAGTTAGTATAATAGAGTGCAGCCAGCTAACTGAGCCATCTTGCTGCACGAGGATACTCATGAGATCAGCTGGCCCAAACTGCTGCGTCTAAATCTAATCAATCAATCAGTCAATCCGTCAGTCAGGCACTCAATCAGCAGTCAGGTCAAACATCAGCCACACTCGGCACCTAATGAAATAATTCAATTTGCGCTTGCCTTTGGCTTGATTATGATTATTATTATTATTACGACCACTGTGATTATCAACACTCCAACTTTGGCAGGCGTTATTAATTGGGACAAAGTGCTGGTTCTGGCCAAGGAAGTTTTCCCTGTCCAAATGTGATCGGTGGCCCATCAATGAAAGTGCCAGCCGCAAGCAACGTGCAATTTAATCAGTTTAATAAGCAACATCGTTTGTCAGCACAAGGGTTGCCTAGGCCCGGAAATTGAGTGGCATTGTTTATCACGGGCATAAACTGTTGGCTAAATGGCAGTCCTGATTGCTGGTGCTGCAATACTGTTGGCCAATGTTGTTGGCCTGGCCAAAACCAGAACTTGGCCTAGGCCTATTTTTAAATGACTTATTTATGGCACTCGAACAGGTCACGAATGGCAGGGCCGTCTCTCTGGTAATGGCTTCATTTGTCTGGCTCTGCCTGATTTATCTAAATGAATTGTTACTGCCGCGTATTTGTCACAATTCCGTTGGGGTTTTATCAACCGATCCTGATCCTGGCCCACAGTCCAGTCCTCCTCCTTTGCCTGCTGACCCCTTCGTTTTGGCTTTCCGCTTCTAATTGCCTCGCATGCGACAGCCAAAGCCTGCCGTGGAAAACCCCTTTTTGCATATTTAGTGAGCCAAGCGAGTGGGCTTAGTGCTGTGCCCTGGCAAAATATGTGGCTACCAATTTCGCTTTGGGTCCCTTTCTGGATTTAAAACGCAATCCATAGTTTCGTGATCGATGGTCATAGACAGTAATGGTGCTAAGTGGGCCATAAAAGCAAATGAAACTTTGCGGCGACTGCAGTTGAAGGCGGTCGTAGGAATTATATAAAAATTACATACATAAACTCGAGTGGCCACTGGACTGTCATATGAATCCGCACACGCAACATAAACACACCCACATACACCCATACCCACACCACTCAAGTGGTCCACTCAGACACAAATATTACAATGGCAGCGAGTACAATACAATAAATCAACGACTCGGGCAAACTCAACAGCTCGACGGCCTGCTACAAATAAATGCATAAACTTCGAGTGTCAAACAACAAGGAAAGTATGAAAGCTGGGCGAGAAGTGGGAAAGTGGCAAAAATGGGACAAGGGTAAGCAGGTTGAACCGTTCCAAGCCATTTCGCTCGGCAATCAATGAGCTATGAAAATATGGAAAAATATAAGCGACAAAACGTGCCATCCATTGTCTATCCGAAATTCCGGGGTAAGTTGGCTATTTTGTCAGTTTACAAATCACCTTTTGTATGCAGCTGACTGGTCAATTGGCGCCTGACATTACGCATTCGCAACGTTGGCCGAGAGGAACCTGAATCGTTGTTATAGATGCTTGCAAACTCATGAAATAATACAAGCACGCATCGATTTAACCTTTGCAGGGCGTGGCCCATCCAGAAAGGCAGACACAAAGTCTGGCAAAGAGCAGAAATCTGTTGAATATCAAATAACAATCACTTGGCAAGCTAAATATATCATTATGCCTAAGTAGGCGGTCGGATGGGGAGCGGAAAGTGGGTGGCAGGAGTTTTGACGCAGCTACAAAAAGCTTAGCACATGCGAACATGCGAGGCAAAGAAATGGGATCTGTATGTGTATGTGTGTGTGTGTGGAATGGGGGGATTTGTTTGTTGCCTTTATTTTTTTCTCATTTTTTGTTTCCTTTTTTTTTGGGTGGCTGTTTGTCGGGGCTATCCTTTTTCGCCTCCTCATCCTGTCGCCTTTCTTTGCTACTTTTATAATCCTCACAGCTTGCATGTTTGCTTAGCACCTACGAGGGATAGGAAGCTGCGGATGGGTCGATGATGCGGAACAGGTTTAAAAAGTTTAAGCCGGAGAATCCTGTTGTTGCGGCTGCTGCGGGGGATTCTTCTCCTTTGCTGGGTTTCATATATAATACATTTGGAAAAATTTTACAAATCATCTTGCATATTTGATTTGCATACAAGATTTTTCATCGCAACTGCCAATACCTTTCCCGGGATATCCTCCCGGGTGCTTGTATTTGTATTTCTGTTTGTGCTTGTGTGTGGGTGTCCTTGAGCTCGTTTGTATGTCGCCGAATTGCACAAGAGATTCACAAATTGCTTTCATTGATTGCCGACAAAGCCGAAGTGTGTGAGGTGAATGGAGACTTTGGTGTCCCGTGTGTGTGAGAGAGGGTGTGGTGCGCGTAAGTGTGTGAGTGGGGGCACGAAGCACCTTGACTGTCGCTGGGAATATTCTTTAAATTCCCGCCTGTTTCCTTATGCTCTTGGCATGTTAAACTGCTGGGAAGAGAAATCCCTGCGCCACGTTGCGTATGAGTAATGTTGCTGTGGGCCGGCAGCTGAAGAGCCCAAACAGCATTTTATAACTGACCAGATGCTAAGAGCCCGGGCCGCGACCAGTTGACCCATTTGATATTTTTTTTTTGCTCCTACACTTCCAAGTCAGCCATAAAGTTTAGAGTTCCGAGAACTGTAATTCTAGAGAACTAGAAGATGTTTTGCAAGAACTCATCCAGTTTGCCCAAAATAGATATGAAAATACATTTATTATCGATTGAAGAAATGTGCCCTAAAACTAGAAAGTAGTTTTCTACCAGTGTAGTGTTCCCCTGGCCATTTGCCGTTTGTTGCGTGCCGTGGACGTCTACGTGAAATTATTACGCTGCAATGCATCATCAAAAGTAAACAGCAGCAGCACAGCAAGAGCAGCTCGGCACTAGACAGCTTGAGGGATGGGGATGGGGATGCGGACAGCTGGTGGGGGTGCGGAAGAGGGATGGGGATGGGGATGGGAACGGTGGTTCAGATGGGGCGGTTCACCAAAATGTGCGTCTGACATATTGCAGAGCGCCAAGAGCCGGAAAAGTGGAAACTGGACGGTGGGCAGTGGGTGAAACTATAAATTCAGACCGGCATACGCAGCGCACAAGGGAGGCGAAAAAAATAACACAAAAAAGTATTTAAACAGGCTTTTATTTAACCGCTACACAATTGAAAACAAGCGATGCTAATAAATACCGAATTGCACTGCGTTAAGGATACCCTGTGAAGCAATATGGTTGATTCGTTTGTTTTCAAAGACTTAAATAGGTTCTTTCGTAGTTTAAAAGCACTTTTAAGTGAGGTACAAAAAGGTACAATGATTTAATTTAAAAACTTTTGCTTTTACCAATTATGCCATTTTCCAGGTGCCCATGTAAGGTATCTTTGAGCATCAGCAGTTAGAAGGACACTAGATGGTGGACATGCCACTATAGTAATTGTTATCCTTGCTGGCTGTGCACAGGCACGTAAAGCCCTTAAAACATGGACCGAGTAGGAGGGAGAGGGAGAGAGACAGCGACAGAGAAGACTAACAGGACGAACGGGAACAGGCTAAACAACAACGGCACTTCACGGCACGAGCCGTGCAGCAGGAGCTGAAACAATCCTATAAGCAGCACTCAGCGGCACGCACTTGAAGCCCCGGATCCGAGAGCTCGTGCTCGTACTCCTACCCGAACCCAGACCCAAAACCCACACCCGGACCCGGAAAAGTGGAGCGAACAGTCCGGGCAGCTAAAACTGCAATCGCAGCTGGCTCCGGAATCCGGATCCTTGTCTATTTGCCTTGCCTGAGAGGACGACGACGAGCGCAGCTGGGGCGGCACTTTTCCTTTACGGCTCTCAGGCGAGGCTCAAATTTCGTTGCTACTGCTTATTTATTTTTAATATTTTTATTTGCCCTGCAAATAGCCTCCCGGCGGTTTCACTGTGTTTTATTTACTTTTGCTGTTGCGGCATAGCTTTATTTTTGTTTGCCAGTGGTTTTCCGGCGGAGCAAATCTTTGCATTCCAATGCGTTTCAATTAAGTGGGCCGACTTTTGTTTGGTCACGCAGAAATTAAGCAGACCAGCCGGAATTCCCCTACAAGTTTCAAAAGTCAGGTCCCCGCATAAAGTAGCCACCCCTAACAGGCAGTGCACATGTTGGATAACTCCGCTGTATAATTGAAATACAAAGCCCATTTATACGAAACGCGATAAAACAGCGGAACCGGCGACACCGACGGGGCAGCCAGAAATAAAGCAGCAAAGTGGCAATCACGCCAATCACGCGTAATAAATCATTGCGTGAGCGAATGTTTCCATGCACCCATTTTATATATATACACATATATATTTTTGCCCAGTTTGCGTGGCATTTGGCGAGTGAAACAGCCGTCGGAAGAGACGGAAGCTCGGCGGACTAACGGCAGTCACGTGTGGCCAACGCACGCAATAAGACCAAACGTATTTTTTATACCCATACCTATGCACAGCCGCCTAGCGGGAAATCACCCCAAACACGCAGGAAAAGCGCAAGTTGACAGCCAAACAAAAGCTGAAAAGCGACGTTGGCCCATTGTGAGCGATGACAAGTGCGGATTGGCTACCCAAACAGCAATTAAAGAGCCAAAAGGCTTCAATTAATCCTTGACCTCTTGATATCGACCTGCTGACCAAGTGACTGATTTTCTCGCAGAGAGCAGGATATTTCTATTAGTTAAATGTAACGGATTTTATGTGTTTAATTTGATTTAAGCTCTTTAAAAGCAAAGATTATTGGATAAGTTCTGGAAAGATATAAGATATTAAAACGTAAGCTCTCAAGGATGAATTCAAGGACAGCATTCTCATCTAATAAGCCTTTTGCTCTTGAGTAATTGTCGGTGCTTTTAAGCAAGTGGAATTTCTCAGCAGGCTCTGACGTACAGCTCCCTTATCATTAGGCAACCACGCCCTACGCGTCCTTCACGCCCCCACGGCCCACAGAGCCCACATCCATTATCTTGAGCAAGCAGCGCGTGTAATTTTCAACCTGTAATTGGTGTAATTGAGTGCAAGTGCGGAGAAAATATTCAACATGCCAGCAATTAACATAAATTCTCCGTAGCGCGTACAAAAATAAAATAAAAAAAGTGCGGAGAAAGCGACCAAATGATAATGAAAGAAACGCGCGCACACACACAAAAACATGCATATCTGTGGGATGGGGGGTGTGAAGATAAGCAAATGGCCGCCATTCTGTGAAGCGTTCATAATTACCCGCGTGTCGGTATGGGTGTGTATAAGTGTAAGGATGTATGGGTGTGGGCAGGCAGAGGGACACTGCATTGGTGTGAGGGCGTGACAAATGCAGGCAGCGATTTTATAGAAGGGTTACGAAATGGTAGCATACATGCGCAGCGGTCTGAACCGGAAACGGAACCCTCGGCGGAAGTAGTTTGTGTAAATGGCAGACCCAGCATTCCACTTTTTCCATTTGCCATTTACCATTCTCCATCCGCCATTTTCTCACCTCGCCATCCTTTCTTTTGCTTGCAGGAATCGAGGGATTTCAGCGATTCTCGGAGCAGCCCAAGTACACGGAGGTGAATCCAGCCGAGGACACGCTGCTCACATGCAAAGTTATCGACAAGCGCGGCACGTGCTCCTGGCAAAAGGATAACAAGGTAATTATATCAGCCCAATGAGCCCATCTATCGATGGCTACAGTTTATAAACATTTTGATTAAACTCATAACTTGGCCAAAAGTCTCGCCCAGGCGCAAACAGCCGAACTTTGCTCGCACACTAGCACACCGAGACACATAGAAACACACACACACACAGGCTCAACGACGTGTCCTGGCTAGAAAGCTCATATCATATGCGTGGCGCGTCCTGCGGTTCAATTAAGTGTTGTTCTTTTGGCCTCCACATGTGGCGAATGTAATTTACACCCTGGCCAGGACGAGTCAATAATGAAAGTTGGCCGTGGACGCGGACAAGGGGCCAAGGGTCAGGAGTCACACGACATGGGAACAGCACCCCAGACAGCCCTTCATTGTTCACCGTTGATTAGAACACTGGCCGGCGCAACTTTTAATCGAAAGTGCGTGACAGCAAAGGACTAAGGGGGCGATATTTGCCCCATTGGACTTTATTCCAGTGCAAACAGTGCAAAATATCGCTTCGTCCTCGTCGGTTGTTTGGCAGTAGATCCCCGCCAAATAAAACATTTTTGTTTTAATTGATTTGGCTTATGCTGTCACGGCGGCCATTTCATTTGGCTGCATTTCCGCGCTGATCCCAATTTATTTCAGCTCAGGGCTTTACTTTTTTGTTACATGCAAATTAAGTTTTATAAGCCATTGGAAATTTAACAACGTTTTAGCTAAATGTGTGCAGCATTTTTGGTTGTTTTTCAACATCATAGACTATTAAACTAATTCTACAAATGGCTCTGTTAGCTCTGCCTTATTGTACTCAGTAATTAATTAAATTACTTTGTAAGACTTTAGCGGCATGATTGCATTTAAATCCTAATAATTTTTAATGGTCAATAAGTTGAAGGTCTTGTTTTGAGTGTTTAATATTCTATATAATCGAAAATGTCTGCCGACCCATAGTTCATATTTGTGTTCTGACCATTTTTTATGGCCATCGCGGGCGGGTTGAGTTGATCTCAAACGACTTCGTTTGCATACCAATCCAAAGTGGCCTCATTATGGATCAGCTCCCGGCGAAGGGAATATGTTGTTGCCGTTTGTTATTGAGGGCAATTGTGTGCGTTTGAAGCATAACTTTTATTTGCCACTCCCCGCAGTGACTGCCATTCCCGTGCCCCACTTGTTGTGGTAGTTGCTTATGCAAATGCACACTGGGACTTTGGACGGCAGTCCGACGCCATTGTATGACAAAAATCAGAAAGCATTTCAAATGTCCTTTTTCATATGCTGCGCATCGCAAACTCTCGCTCTGCATCACATACTTAAATGTTTACATGCTTTGTGTCTCCACTCGAACAAGTTAAAGGAACCGAAAGGACGCAGGACGAGGCAAACAGCATTTGCATGCATCGAGCGTCGCACACACACAAACATGCTGATGTTGCTGTTTCGGGCTTCATTTAAAATTCTTCTTATTTTTGCATACTTATTCCACTTCCCTCCTTTTCTCCTATGTGTGCTTAACGTTTCCCAATTTCCTCCATTTGGGTATATACTTCTGGCCATACATTCTACGTGTAGTTATCATAAGAAGCGACATTCCAAATCGACTGTCCCAAAAAAAAAAATACAAATAAAAATTGGAGATGGGGATGCGGATGTCCATTGCCGAGCTGCATTCTAATTTAGCCAAAGGATGTCTATCGAACATTTTTCAATTCTATCCATGCCTCATCTGTGTTTTCCTTGCAGTGCACTTCCCGATAATTTCGAAGCACAAATGGAGAATAGTCGAGTATGATATCAACAACCAGGCTCAGCCATTTGAATAAAAGTAATTTTTGGCCATCGCACATTTTTTCGCAGGCAAACAAATCGAGCTCAACGATGCGGATGCCCAGGCTAAAACTCCGGAGTTTCGCCTCCAAGTTGTTGCTAGCCGTATCCATTTTGAAGTTTGAATATGCAGAGAATTATGCCGATACGAATATCGATTCGAGAATATTTTGGCAGCAATGGCAGCATCAATGGGCCAGAGCCAAATATTTGTTCGGTTCGATTTTTTTTATCTCCCATGCTGAAATTGTTTTTCAGGCAGTTTTGGCAGTTCGGTCGCCCATTGAGCTCATATCTTTTGTTACCGCAAAGCCCGCAAAACTTAACTTAACCCTTTGGTGCCCGGCGACCGGCCATTGATTATTCCCTGTGGCCTAAGGTCAGTGGAGTCAAATGGCATATAGTATCTGCAGACATTTCACATGCATGCCAGCCGCAAGCTGTTTAATAAACCAGAGATACTGTATTTATGCTGGCTGGCCAGTCAACTCAAGGTGGTCGAATGCATGTCACACGTTATTTTATCAGCATGGGACAAAGAAAATGCATTTGTGGCCATTTGCGCAAATTTGAGCACTAAATATCAAATGGCAGGACAGACGAGATTAGATTATGCACTTGCATGTGCTTTCGTTTTCTTTCACTGCATTTGAATGCTCGTTTTAAGCGATTGTTATGCCATGGCACCAGCTCAATGTAGCAATTAATTTAACCCATTATGCCACGGACAAGTCAGACAACACTAAAAGCCCAAATGCAATTAGGCCGCTCAGTTCTGGGTGTTTTTGGGGCACGGTCCGTTCCCATAAATACTTAAATGCGAACGATGCTCAGAGATCACTAATTGTAATTTAATTTCCAATTAGCAAACAAACTAATGCCAATTTACAGACAGAAGCGACTGAAACGACGACTCGAAATGGAGTTAAATGACACGTAGTGGTTGGGTGGATAGTAGTGGGTGGGTGGACTGGGCGGTGGAATTTCGGGGTTGGAATTCCGGGCGAGGATACCTCCGTGTGTCCTCCTCACCATTGGCTCGCCGATTTGTTTGTGAATGTTTGAGCAAATCGGAGAACAAATTATACGCCTGGCTGCATCGAAAAGTTAAACATGCTAAACATGTCGTAGACGACGCCCAGTTCATTTCAACGCCATCATCGTTTTTATCCCCATCCTTAACCAATCGACACGGGGATAAATATCTTAGTGGAAAAATGTTTATATTATACCAAGTTTGATAGGAGCGGAAAAATCTTGTCTATATCGAATGTACTGCATTCGCAAAAATCTTTGAAAATAATAATAATATTCAAAATTAGTATAATTGAATTTTTTCTCCGAGTGTGGAACTAACCCGATCCATTTCCTCACCCCAGCCCGTTGGCATCTATACAAAGAAATACGAATGGGCCTCACGTATGCCGACGAGCGACAATGGAAATGTCCTGCATCTGGATCTCCATCCGCCGCCGGTGCAGCTCGGTGGCGACTGCTCCCTCTGGATCCGCTCCGCCACACTGGACTTTGACGACGGACTATGGGAGTGCCAAGTGACGGCCAGTGACTTCACCACTCAGGATGCCCTCACCAGCCAGCCTGTGCGCCTTGTCGTACGTGGTAAGTGCCTCGCATCCGGATTCTCGGTTCGATTGAGAGAAGGGACATGCTAAAATGCCCCTTAATTCACCGTTTATCCTCGAGACTTAATTGCCAAGGACACTTCACTTCTGTTTGCAGTGGCGCCACAGCGACCGAGGCTCGAATACGAGGCGGTCCACGTGCCGCCGGGACACAACATCACCGCAGACGCCGGCGCCCTGGCGACGGTCAAGTGCATCTCGCATTACGGCAATCCGCCGGCCACCCTCAAATGGTTTTTGGGTAAGTGCATTCCTTGGGAGCACACGCAACGAAATGTTGCCAGTTAATGTGGCAAACACGGAAAAGGGAAATATAAATGTTTGCTTTCACACAAAACCAATTGCATATTTTTCCACGATTAATAGTTTATTTTTTCAGCAACCCAAATGAATATTCATTGTTATATTTATTTCAATTCAACTGATAGTACATTTTTTTGGGTGCAGCATGCCGCATTAGCCCAGTGGCTGTTGTTATCCAGCGGCAGTTGTTAATGTTAATTAATTCCCATTTGCTGCTGCTCTCTCCCCCAGGCGACCAGGAGATCTCGCCCATCCACCCGCAAATGAATGCCACCGAGCCGGATAATCCACGCACCTGGTCGGCCACCTCGGTGGTGCAGGTGTCGGCGATGCGGGAGCGCCACGGAGATATACTGCGGTGTGCCGCCTACCACGAGTCCTACACGGCCAAATCGGTGGTGGTGGAGGCCAGGCTGGACGTGAAATGTGAGTGTTGCGATAACGATATGCAAAACTCTGATACAGCACCTGCAGCTTGAATGCGGGCCGGGCCACTAAAGTGGCTTCATTCGATTTGGCTTAAAGTCAGGGCCAGGCAATCTAAGCAAGAGGCATGGAGACCGAGTAGAAGTGGCAGTGGAATCACAATCCAAGTCCGAATCGGAGACAGAAAGCTGTAACAATTAAATTAACAACAATTTGCTGTAATTTCCTGTTTTGCTGAGCAATTCAAGAGTTGACTTGTCCCAGAGGACTTGGCAGGAGCAGGACTTGCCCGGCTTGTTGACTCTGTTTGCTCGGCTGCCATTGCTGTTTCTGCAGTTTCAATTGCTGTTTTTGTTTTGCCTAACCAAGTTGAACGTCTCCATCTCCGTCTCCGCCTCCGTCTCCGTTTCTCTGTTTCTATTTTGTGTTCCTGTGTTCTGTTTTTCTCGCAGACGCGCCGAGCATCCGTCTAATTGGCTCACCGGAAATCGACTTGGAAGAGGACAAGGATGCCCTGGTCCTGCGCTGCGTAGCCGATGCCAATCCGCCGGCCAGCATCGTCTGGCGGCGGGCAGGTCGCTCCGAGATAGCCAGCTTGCAGGTGAGCTTAGCTTAGTTGCAGCTAAGGATGCGGATACTACCGCCCAGCTTGTTTATGTTGTTCCGAAATTGCTTCGGGTAGAGTCACCCCCTCGCTGGGAATTTATCTGAAGTGTAGCAGAAATTTGTAATTGTATTAAATTGCCCGCTGATCCCACCCACCTCCAATCTCCTCTCCACCTCCAATCTCTTGCCCACAGGAAACTCTGCAATTGCGTCCCGTCGGGCGTCGCGATGCCGGATTGTACACCTGCCAGGCACAGAACTCGGTGGGCACCTCTGAGCAGCTGTCGGTGCAGTTGGATGTGAAATGTACGTATCTTACTATTTACCTTGGACAAAGTTTTCACCTGGCTCTGCTTTCTTCCGCGCTCTCCCCTTCCTTTCAGATCCTCCCAAAATTATTTCAGCTGGTCCGGATCGCCTTACCACCGCCCCGCTTTTTAGTCCTGCAGCCTTTGAGTGCCTGGCTGATGGTAATCCCCTGCCATCCTTCAAATGGGTACAGAGGTGAGTCCATCGACGTATAAGTACACTGAAAATACACATTCTTGGGTTCAGGATGGAGTTAGTTACCAATACCATTGTCAAGTTGGCTTAAGTTTTTCTCTGTGTGCATAACTTAAGGTTGGCCTCGCTGGAGTTCTTTGGCAGTTTGCGTTGCATAGTTTTGGTGGTCTTCTAGGTTCCGTTAAAAATTTTACTGGTCTGGCTTTAAACACGTGACTTTCCCGTTCGGATAACTCGTCTTGGGACCTGTTTTTGTAGCCGGCTGAATGGTAGAGCTAATTAAGCGCGGCTCACTCTGCGTATGCGCCATATTTGTCTTGCCCCTGTAATAAATATGTTGTAGAAATGGTTGCACTTTATGGAATGAATAGTTAAATTTAGTAACAGTATATGTAGCAAGATAAGCCTGTATTAACAGCCTTTCCTTCTTACGTAAGCACATTTCCTGTTGCACATTTCCTTTATATGAGGAGCCTCGTCCACTTTTCAACAACTAGGATGCTATTTCGCGTAATTTTAATTACCTGCTCAGCGGAAATTGTTTGAGACAAGGAAAACATCATGCAACACGGATTGTTTTTGGTTGCGCTGTAGCGGTTCTACCCTGTAATTCGAAGTACTCGTTTTTTATATAGAAATCATCAATATTACTATAGATAAAATAAAAAAAAAGTCATGATTCGAACTTAGAACTTTTTACATCGCAATACCATTATAGGATAATTGATATTCATTAAAGACTATGCTGATAGCAAAGAGACAACGTTCGTATATAGCCATATTGAGCTAGGGTAGCAAGCAGCCATCTATAATGCCTGCAGGATTAGGCTCCTTCCGTTTCTGCTTTCGTGGTTAATGCCGTCGTGCATTAGTATGCAAAGCAGGCAGATTGTATGGGAAAAAATCGGAGCACTCCTCATCCGACTGCCTATGGGCCGTCCTCTCTCTTTCTGCTGCGTATTTGCGTCTCTTTCCGAGGCAAGGGCTTGACGCTGCCGCGTAAGTACGTGATTTTTGCGATTCCATTTGTTTGCACTTGCCCCCAGACAATCGGGGCAGCATATAAAACACACATAGCTACGCCAGATCGTGATCGGACAGACATATATGTAGGATATAGGAGTATGGGAAGTTGTTATGCGAAGGTGTCGTCATCTAATAACGAATGCCACATGCAACACATTGACGTGTTGACTTAATGAAGCGAATGCGCGCGTGTTTATCAGAAATTAAATGTCAATTGTTGAAAACTAATTTCCACGCATGTTCTCCAAACACAAGCGCCCACAGCCACCCACTGCCACCCACCGAATTAAATGGCGCGTGCCGTGTTGGGTAAACAGCGGGAGTCGCCCATTTGGAACCAGTGGGTAATAAATCAATGCCACGAAGTGAGCCGCTGACAGGCCGAGCGACGTATGCTCGGCAGCTCCTTAATCTCCTCCCAGGTGGTGTCCTTGTGGCCTTCGACCGAGCTGCAAGTGCAACTGCTAGGCGGGCGGCTTGCAAATGAGGTACCCAAGGACACGACACAGGACACGAAATCCTGTCACTTTGATTTACGTGATTTCGCCGCTCTCTCTCACTTGCTGGACCTTCGAGAATTGGAGTCGAAAAAAAGAAAAGCGCTTGCCAAACTTTTTCGACTTGGCAGATTTGCAATTGAATGGCTTTCTAATTTAATGCCTTTAATTGCCGGTTGCCAGGGACCGCCTTAAAGATCCTTGCTTCCACTTAAATCACCATCGAATGAATGTATTGGCTGAAATGCTGCTTTTTTTCCATTCTTTATGCGGCTCCCTCAAAAGAATCTGAGAGCCCAGAGCATTTCGCAGCTTGAAAGGCATTTCTCATATTAAAAATGTATCAAATATTTCTGTGAGCCAGCTCTTTGGCCCACCCGTCTGTTAGTCGGAGTCGGGCAGTCTGCACCAAAAAATAACTCATACGCATACGCAATTTTCAATATTGCCAAGCAAGGATTGCAGCAGCATGAGGACACATGGGAAAAGGCCGGGGTCTGGAGGAGGAATGTGGCATCCTCCGTTGCATGCATCAGTTTCATTTTGCTCGACTGCGAGCAGCTCAAAGAGCGGCCTGCAAAGTGCGCTCCATGCCGAAGTCCGTGACCAGATGGAATCCGTATATTAGTTGCGCATAATCATAATCAATTGCCGCACGGACAACTGGCTTTTTGCATCGGTACATCGGGGAAATTAATTAGTTTTCCTATGGATTCCAACTGTTGCCAAGTTAGATACTGTTAAAAGTAGTTAATACTTGCTCTCTCAACTTTCCTTTCAGAATGGCCCATGGTTCCAAGTACGTGGAGCGAGGCTCCGAGTCCAGATTGGTCATCGACAACGTCACCTACGAATACCAGGGCGAGTACGAGTGCCGGGCCACCAGCTACATCAATGGCCAGGAGCGGGTGGCCATATCCGATCCGGTGTCGTTGCAAGTTGTGGGTAAGTCGCTATCTGCACTGCTTGTATTTACTGTGTGTGGTGTGGCCATAAAAACCGCAATGCCACAAAATATGACGACAACACGGCTGGTGCCGCAACCTGCATGTTTTCCACCTGACACGCATCGAATCCTCGAGGATCTGGAATCCAGAGAGGCATTGCCGAAGGGATGGCCAACCGACCCACCGGAAAGGGTATTGCGGGTTAAGGAACGAACCATGTTTGCGGTCATAAATCTGCATCCCAGCTCTCTTTGCTTTTTTCGATGTCATTTTTCCCCGTTCTTTTTTTTTACCCGGACTGGAATGGAAACCAGTGTCATGGAAATGACCAGCATAGCCACAGAGAAGGTGACAACGCAGCGGGGAAAAAAAGGCGAAACCTATTCCTCCTCGGGCTACTCATTTAATTCCTCCCCTCGCTGGGCTCCCGTGCAACTAATGCACACTTAAAACAACTAACAAAACTCCATTAAAAGCTGCAGCCGGAAAGCGCCTGCGAAACATTTTAAGCGCTTGCGTTGCCACCTCCTCGTCGCTTTCCCGCTTTTCCACTTTCCCTAAATTTTTACCCCTTGCCATTTCCCTCCTCCTTGCAACCATACAATTTCGCGGTGGACGGCGACTAGCAACTGGGCAACGGACTAAACCAAAACGTAGCACAAAATCAAAATGAACTTATGACCGCAGCGCCAGCGGAATAAAAAAAATGGAGCTGCAACTGCCGAGGGCGAAAAACTGGACAGCAAACTCGGAAAAAAAGGAAAACTCTAAAAAAAAGAACAGCAAGAAATATTTAAATTTAGTGCCGAATACCACAGCACGTACATAATTTATGACCAACCAAGGACACGAGCAATTTAGCAGAGCCAGCAAAAAAAAAAAATGCACAAAAATAAACAAGCGCACGAAAAAAGTCCTCACCACATTTATACATATCTATGTGTGTGTAACAAACTAACTAACAGCGACAGAGTGCCAAAGTGTCAAAAAAAGGACCTAGTTTCTCACAGTAATATTTCAGAAATAGATACATACTATATGTACATTTAAGATTAAAACAAACTTCATTTTCATATTGATATATATACATTACTTTAATAATTTAACTAAAATTCACATCAGTATATATAAAAATATTCAAGGTCTCAAATTACTTGCCTATCCGAGATCCCCAGACCACTAATGCCATATTGGAGCGCCCAAAGTGGTTGGTTGCTTGAACTCCACCCTCTAACCACTCTATATACCATAATTATCTTCGGCAGTGCGGCTCGGCGAGTGCGTTGCGCCACACCAACTCAATTAAAAAGTCATCTGGCCGGACTAAGCGCGCCTCTTTTATGCATTTTTCACCATTGTTTCCGTTGTCGTTGCAGGTGCCCCGCAGGTCCTGCGACTGCATCCTTCCCTGCACACCGTCTCCGTGAAGCGAGGAGAGGCGGCCAGCCTGACAATGGTCGTCTGTGCGGATCCGCGGCCACAGCGCGTCGCCTGGGAATGGGGATCACTGCGTCTGGAGGCCGGCTCGGGCATCGGTGCGTATACTTGTTTGATAGGCAGTTACCGCTCAGCGCTTACCATCCGCCCCATTGGTCACCTAATTGTAATGCAATTAGACGCTGGACTTAGTTTTGCCTACTCGGAATTCAATTAGCGCCGCTCTACAGGATGCAGAACGATGGCTCCGCCCGCTCGAGGGCTCATTAGATTAACTGCCTCTTCGCAGAAAGGGTTGCGGACGGGGGGCATTCGCGCAGAATTGTTCCGCAAATCAAGACAAATTACATGACCACGCGGAGTCAGAGTCGGACAAGAAACTGGCAGTGTCATGTCCGTTGTTGCAAAGGGGGTGGTGCAAAGAATGGGTGGTCGAGATGGGGGCGCCTCGAGCAGACTTCCCACGCCTGTCAGCCGCCGGTAATCCGAGCTTCAACAGACAGCCAGCGCACACAACCCAGCTGAAACTCTTTCGGGATGAACATCCGCAACCAGATGCGGCTGCATCCCTCCTTAACTTCCGCTACCCTCGCTACTCCATGAACTTAAACTGCTTCCTTGCTGGCCAGTGTTGGCCATTGTTGGCAACTATTGATTACCTGAAATTGCAGATTTAAATTAAATTACTCCAGAAAAGAGCATTTTCTCATGTTAGTGCATTTCAAAGTTCAAAGAAATCCAATAATTTCTTTTATGAAGTATTAGGATATTAAAAAAGTTCTGAGCAAATTAAAATATAGAACACAGACACAGATAGAGAACCAACTATAAATATATAATTCAATAAATTACTAGTTCAGGTGAGAATTAAATCTGGTATCGTTTATTCTAGAAAACATCTGACTTGGCAACACTGGTCCTTGGTCCGCAAGTCGCATTACTCTTCATTTTCAGCTTGTCTGCCCGTGTCCATCCTTGCTCGTCCTTCGTGCGTGTAATCCTGCGTGCTCTCACTGCCACTGACACAAATCAAACGGAGCGCATTCCCGTCCAATCCGTTCTCCTTTGCTCCGCGGCCATTTTTTTTTTCGCTTGCGATGCTAGTTAGCCCATCGAATCGAATGATTAATGTCGGCCGCCGACAAATTGTGTGCAATTCCAGTGCAATTACTTAGCCCACGAAAGCCAATTCGCATTTGGTAACAAGTAACAAGGACAAGGACTTGCCTGATTTCCCATTTCATACCCCACAGATCGCTTCCGGGCCGATGACATGCAGCCGGACACTCGGGAGGACTGCTACCTGTCCACCCTGCACATCCTGCACGCGGACGAGCACGACTCCAGGCCCTACTACTTGGTGGTGGAGAACGAGCGGGGCACCGATCGTCATGCCATACACCTGATTGTGGAGGGTACGTTTGCAGGTGCATAGACTTTTCTTTGATTTTCTTTACCCCCTCCCCGCATACTGCTCCCCATCACATACATCACGTATTTAAGTTACACTCATGTTTAACTAAAATGTATTCAATTCACATAATAATCAAGAAATTAATGCATAAAATATCAAACATTCCTGCAAAACAATTTCATGTTAGCATCGTCACAGTCATAAACCAATATTGTTATTAAGTCTTTATCCAAAGATATAAGTCAAATTTTGAATCATAGAAACAACAATTTCAGTAATTCAGTTCAGTAACTTTAATATCCTTAATATTTCATTCAAAGTTCATATTAATTAGCCGAATAGTGATTAATCCCTGCTTATTACCACAAGATAGTGTAAATTGTTGAAAGAACACACGAACTGAGAACTCATTAAACATATTCCCCCCACCCATCATCGCATCGCTGCCCAACGATTTTAATTAAAATCAATCGCACGTGCAATACATGAATTGCATAACATATATTTTGCATATGAAAATGAAAATTCCCCTTAATGCTTGCATAATCAACCCCACCACCCTCCACCACATCGAATACGAATACAAATACGAATCCGTGTATCGAATCGAATGGAATTTCCGGACAGAACCCTACGAGATGAGCTATCTAATGGGCGTGGCCGGGGGCTGCATGGCCGCCATCCTTTTGCTGGTTTGCCTCTGTATCTATGCGATCAAGAGCAAGAGATGCTGCTTCAAGGGTAAGTTGAAAGAAGGAGGAGAAGCACACCCAAAAAAAACAAGAAGGCGAACAATCATCGGGCCCGTATTAATTGCACCGCCAGTGCCGTCAAGGCCGCGACAATTAAAACTTCCTCCTTGATTATGGCGCCTGTTTCACCACCAAGCAGCCAACACCACCACCCCAATCTAGCTGGAAACCAGTCCCCCAAGGCCGCTGTCACACTAATTGCAAAAACACAAAAACTTGCCAGCTCACAAAGCATTGAAATGCGAGAAGGACGCGGTCATGGCGGAAAAAATGGCTGCCAGGATGGATGCGTCTCTTTGCCGCTTTGTGTGTGTTGTGTTGGCTCATTTTATTTTATTTTTTTGTTATATTTTTTTCTTTTTTTCCCTACACACTGCTTGAAACTCGAAACTCAAATAAATCTCATAAAATATTCATTAGCGTCCAACGCCTGCGGTCAGTCTCCTTTTCCTGTTTCCTCCGCTGAATCCTGCCCCCTGCGCACACAAAAGGGTTAAGGGTTTTCCAGCCGGCTTTTTGTTAGTTGCGCCAACATTTTCATCTCTTCTCCTTCGGCGGAGGAAGATGGCTTGAAGCCAGAGTTCGCTGCCTAATTAGAAATCAAAACGCAGACAAAAAGCGGTGAAACTTTTTTCAATTGTAAAACAATTTTCAAAAGGAGCAAGGGCGAAACTTTGAAATTGCTGAAGGACATCCGAGCCGTTCCTGCACACAGTTACCCATCCACATCCTCGTGATCTGTAAACACTTTTCAGGCTGTGTCCCGAGTCCCAGGCACCTAATCGCAATTTCTCAGTTGTCAATCAAGCTGTCAATTTGACTGGCTGACTGACTGCTGCAGCTGCCTTCCAGTTGTCAAATGCCGTTTGACAGATCTCTCAAGTGCGACCCGATACTGTGCCACATATATCTCTGGCCGAGGGGAGCCTTCACTTCACCCCTTCCATATCCATCAAAATTTGCGAACACCTCGTTGGGAATTTACACGTCCCTCGCAATCAATAAGAACTTGGCTCATTTATCACGGCGCTCCAAGGGCACATTTCAAAAATATATTCATATGTACATTGCCCTCTGTCTAGCTGTCTGTTTGCAAATTGCCAGCGGTATTTTCACAGCTAATTTCTACTATTTTGCAGCGGGACACAACCACACCCTTCAAAGAATAATGGGTGGAATTTATATTCCTGAATATTGCACACTCTAATATGAATCTTCCCCTTTCTCTTTCCTTTCTCTTTCCTCTCGCATGGCACAGGTTCCACGGGCTATAAATCATCGGATAAAGACAGGTAAGTTGAAGCGTAATACGTACACACCCACAGACACACACACACACTCACACACATGTACAGGGTGGGGGCCATAGATAAATGACCATTTTGATATATTTTTATGCAGCCGCATCCTGCACCCAACAGGTGGCGCTGGCGTGCCAATTTATGCGCCCCTACTGGCCGAATAGAGCAACTCGCCCACCAATACAAATGCACACGTACAGCATTGGAACAATGAAAAATGTTTTCCACTGCACGTACGTGTGTGTGTGTGCCACCCAAAATATTATACATTTTTCATATATTCAATATATGCATCGGCGAGCAAACATTTTTGTTTGGCGCAGAACAAAGTAGAAATACCCTCACACATGGTGAGAAAGTGGTTCGTTAAGACTATTATGTAGAATAGCTAAGGAAATTTAACTAGTGTAAATTATAATACATTTTGGGCGAAAGGGAAACTTTTATTTCTTTAAACTTTTCTTTCTCAATAATTTTCATTTGGATCATAAGTTGAACCCGCTTAACTCGTTAGAATATAAACATTTGATATAACTCAAAGCTCCAGAAGGGTAAATAATATTTTGTTTTCCAATAGCAGCAATTCAAAACAGGGGCAACCTATCGCTCATTGTTGCTGCATGCCATGCAGCCCCAGTCCTGAAATATGAGTTATGAGAGGTTATTTGGCCATTCACCGCTAACGTCCTTTGTTCCTCTTGTTTAGGAGTTTAGAATAAATACATATATTCTGTTTATATACACACAAGTTCAAAGTGTAACACTGAACAGATCAATATTAAAAGCAGAACGGAAATGGATTTAGAATTTCCGTATCGAGCACACGCTCCGACCACAAAATTCCACAAAATTCGTTTTGTAGGCTAAATTTCTGGGCCCATCTCGAGAGTAAATTGATGGTGGCAAGGATGCAAGGGAGCAAGGGGCATATCTAATTTCCTAAGCCCCAAGTAAACAATTGCCTGCGGCGAGGCGAGGCAGCGACAAAAACTAAATAGATATTCAGATATGCGTGAGGGATACAATTTGCCAATCAGCGATGGCAGCCGATGAGCCACCACCCAACCACTTAACCACCACCCACACAATTGTCACTTGGGCAAACAATTTTCGATAACGATTTGCTCCACCCATCTCATTCTCATTCTCATCTCTTTTCCTTTTTGTTTGTTGCCCGCAGCGAGAAAGCTGATTTGAAATCACGCTCGGATAGCACGAGTGGCCCTCAAGGTGATTCGATTTACACCACGCCAGCGGGCTTCCATCATCACCAGCAGCAGCAGCAGCAACAACAGCAGCAGCAGCAACAGCAGCAGCACGCAGCAGCAGCAGCAGCCGCTGCCCTACATGCCGCATCCCAGCATCCGCAGCAACAGTACCCGGGACACGGATCACCGGAGGCAATGAAGGTACGCATGGCTGCAATGATATTACAACCGCCCACTAGGGTCTAGCAGGCAATTGATACCACTAGCGAATCCAACGAACAGCTAACGCAACAGCAACAGCAACACGATAACAAAAACAAAAACCAAAACGAAAACGAACACCAAAACGAACTGACAGACCAACACACAACACCGAACGAACAGCGACTTGATGACAGTAGTGTAAGCCACAACAACAATAACAACCACAAAATCAGTTCCACATCGACTACTGTCCTGACCAATAGCGATAATAACAACACCTCAGAGGTGGCCAAAACCAGCGACAGCAGCAACAGCGAGGGCAGTAGTTCGCTGACTAGCAGCAAGACCAGTAGCAGCAAGCGTGACCTCGAGAACAATATGAACAGGGACATGAAGCCGGCGACGGCGCCCAAGCTGCTCCACCTGAATGTGACGAGTGTGGAGCAGCAGCAGCAGCCGGGTCCAGTGGATCCCTTGCCAGTGGGTCCACTCACGCCCGAGGAAACGCAGGTGCTGCTCCAGAAGCTGAGCATCAACAATCCGTTCTACCGCTTCCGCAAGCAGAGCAACTCCTTGAAGGAGCTGCGGCGCAAGGCGGGCTCGGATGCTCCATCAGTCCGCTCGCGATCCGAAACGGATCTGGGGCAAGTTAGGGGACAGCAGTTATTGCCACACCAGCAGCACAGTGAAGCCAAAGTTGTAGTTGTACTAGATAGTAAGCAGAAGGAAGTAGCCATTAGTAGGCCTAGGAGTACCGTTAGCCTTAAGACTAGATCCGTAAGCAGTTTAAGCCCCTCCACCAATCAGATGGGAGACAGTTCCACGGTGATCACGAATCCCTTCTCCATTTTCCACGACGATGAGATCCTAACGCTGAGCGTTAATACGCGTCTGAGGAGTGCGGCGAACGCCAGGAGTTCCCGACCCCAGAGGCAGGGTCGCGGCTTGCGAAGACTTTTCGAGTCCAATCGAAGCCAGAATCCCCCCTCCGAGCATCACTATCTGCATGGAGTGCCAGTACGGCGCTTCGAGCGGCAGGACTTCGACAATGACTCGGGTGATTTGTTGGGCAGGAGGACAAACACCTCGAGTGGCAAGCCCAAGCGATCGAGGGCCATTTTCAAGCAACTTTCCCTAAGAAAACTGCACAACCGCGCCGCCGCTGAGGATCCGCCATCGCTGCCCAAACTGAAACTGAGCTATCCCAATAGGACGCACAGCATTCAGAGCATGCGGTCTTCGGGCGGTGGCGCCTATGACATCCAGCACACCACCGCCTATCATCCAAGACTAAATCACTCCACATCGCCGGTGACCAAGGCGAATTACTTTGAGCGACTGCAGGCGAAGACACGGCAGGGTATCCAGAAAATACGCGACAAGTGCCGGAACTTCAAGACGACCACCGGTGACGGGGGATCCCTTGGTGGTTCAGAATTCAGTGGCTTCCATACCCTGGCCAAGGATGAGAGCTTCCGCTTTATCAGTGATCGGGCAAACATTTCCAGCTACGAATCTCGCTGCAAACAGGCGACCATCTACAAGAGCTACAAGTCTGAGATTGATCTCAGCAAGAACCTCCACTATTTGGATGCCTACTTGGAGCAAAACTTCGATCACCAGCTGAGCACCACCAAGCAGTCGGCCCACTCAGTGGGTCGTGTAAGTGGAGCCCAGAGGAAAGCCCTGGCCAAGCAGCATGATCCTGCCCCAGAGACTCCACGCCCTCACAGGCACAAAAGGAGTCAATCGCAGGCAGCCAACTATGGTGCTAACTACGAGAACCTCGGCACTTTGCCCATTGCGTCCAAGTCGAAGGTAAGGAACACTGCCCTCAACTCGGACTCGATGAGCAGTTCCGACTATGCCTCGGTATTTAGTGGACCCACTACTAACCGGCAGGAACCAGAGGAAGATCCCAAGGACTTTAAACTACGCTACGAGCACCCAGACAAAATGTGCGAATACTACTTTGACAACCTAACGAGCTATGCCCTGGCTTTGGAGGAGAGCGAGGACTTGCTGCTGGCGGAAAGCGCCAAATCAGCAAGATTCTTTTACGACGACGACGAGGAGGATGACGATGACGATGAGGCTGGGCTGGCGGTTGATGGATTGAGTGCCGAGGATGAGGCGGCTGGCGGAAGGCCGGATTACATGGCCCGCGACATACGCATTCGCGTCAAAGTGAACGAATGCGAAGACGCTGATTGGCATCAAGCGGCGAGTGCGACATCCTATAATGAGAATCTGGCCGAAAGCACATTCTACCAGTCCCTCAATCAGCATTTGCAGCGCCAGGAGGTGGGCGATGAAGTGGGGCTGGAGGAACAGAATCTTCTCGTGGGCGAACGGGGAGTTGGCGAGAGCTACCTGGAGCACTTCCAGCGACAGCGGGGCAGAAACTACGACAGGGCCACGAACTCTGCGCAATATCCGCGGGCCGAGTTCTACGGATTCGGCAGGAGTGCCGGAGAAGGCGGCGAACAGCCGGATGTGGCCAGACAGCGACGGGCGGACCTGATGGAGGCCCACTACGCCCGCAGCTATCAGTCGGGGAGCAGGGCAAAGGGCAGGACAAGAGCCCATGCACTGGAGATGGAGCAACAGCACGCAGCAATCCCGACTGCAGCAGCAACCGCAATGCCAGCTGCAACAGGCAGTGTCATCAATTTGGCGCTGCCGGGACAAAGCAGCGATGTACTCTATGCCACCAGCAGCAAACAGCAGATAACGATGCCGACGCCAACCGCAGGGACACAGTTCCATCAGCCAAAGCCAGAGCCAGCGGCATTAGCTGCAGCAGGAGCAGTGGCAGCAACAGCAATAGCAGCTGGAACAACAACTGCAGCAACACCAGCGGGAGGAGCAAAAACATTGGTCGCTGTCAGCTCAGCCGGAAATGCAAACAATCGCTATATGCTGGAGAATTTGCGCAAATACTATGCGAATCAGCAGCAGCACCCGCCCGCCCACTCGGTCAACTCGTCCTCGCTGTCCAACTCGTCCTCGTCGAACTCATCAATGTCCCAGCAGCAGCAGCAGCACCTAAAGCTCAATCTGAACCTGCAACCCACCGCGCCCAAAGTGCAGCAACAACATTTGGGCAACCGCCGAAACTCGAGCACTTCGAACGCCTCCTCGACCGCCGACAACTTCGACACCTTCATAACGTTGCGCAATGCCACGGCAAATACGAGCACGGATTATATGGCCAAACAGCAGCAACATCGACGCGGCACGCAGCAGCAGCAGCAGCAACAGCAGTCCGTGCCACTTACCTCCGCTCTGAACTATTATGGACACGGTGCCACGCCCACACTGAATCCCGCCCTCGCCTACAATGGCAAACTAACGGCCACCGCAATGTTGTCACAAGTAAATTTAAGCCGAGCAACCGTACAGCCGACAGCAGCAGCGACGTCCAGCGTTGCGGCAGCAACAACCGTGCCACTGCTGCTGCCGCATCAGCAACATTCGAGGTCCACGTCCAAGGGAGAGGGATTCATTCTCGAGTACGAGTGTTAGCCCCCAATCGGAATGGAGGGGGAATGGAGACAATTTGTTTCTTTCTCGTTCGCTATTTCTTTGCCTGGCCAAAAATTACAATTACAAATTGGCACATTCGCTTCTACGCTGATTAGGACTCGTGTGTACAGATAAGGAGTATGTAATATATGCAGAGGAAGGGGATTCGGAAAAGGAGCCAATTATTCGTATCATATCAGAGAGAGGGAGATTATAGGGCATAGGGGGATAGTTACTCGTTTGCATAGGAAGATGCTTATCCACTTGATTGTGCTAGGAGATAAATTAACGTAAACTACGACAATAATGCAACAATTCAATTACAATTGGTAAAGATACGGATAAACGATAACGCATAGAGCAAAGCGTACATTTATTAGTCACAATCTTAGCGAAGGTCACATACATTGAAGCAGCATAAATCAAATTTATAGTTAAATCAATTAAACATCAGTGTTAAGCGTTCTCCTAAATGTATGTGTATGTATATCCGTAAAGTGTATATTAACGTAAGCGACCCATACTGTATACTGCATCCTAGAGGAATAACGAATTTTTCAAACGTACTTCAAATTGAACTTTTATCAATCGCCGGCCCAGTTTTTTTGTTCAGTTTTTCATTTTACCAAATCAAACTCGTGCAAAGTTACTACACACGTACCGCAAAGTGGTACATAACTAGAATGATATGCATAACTATTTACGCTTATAGTTAAATGAAGGTTCAGATACAAATGCACTTGTACTCGATTAAGCGAACCGAAAATAAAAGCTTCGAACTATTTTGATAGCCGAAATTGATTTAAAGCGGTAGCCTTTTTGTTATTCGCATTGTAAATACAACTACAACTAGCTATTATTGAGCAAGTCTGGCGAGTGCCATCAGCGATCGCCTTTAAAGAGCGTACAGTGCGTATGCGCAATATTTTCTCATTACACGCCCGCCCGAGTGTTTGAGTGTCGGTGTGTTGGTAACCACATAAATATTTGTACAGCGGCCGAAAAAGGAAACTCACGCACACGCTGGAGAGTCACAAACATGACGATTGCTTTGGGACGACGACGCACATGCATATATAAAAATTGCAAAGAGCTGGAAGAGGAAAAAACCAACGCGGCGTATGTGCAATGTATTTCATTTCCATGCCACAACGCCGTCTGGGGGCCTCCATGCAATTATCTGTGTGCGCGCAATTTATCTCATTTGCGGTTGAGTTATTTCCGACTGCAGCAAATAATACTGCCAGCCGACGGTCCAGATCGCATTGGTCGGCCGCCGTGTGTGCCGCCTTACTTTTTTGTGCTCCAGGACCCACTGGCACCCAAAAGTCCCCCAATCTCCATGTCCCCATCGAAGCCCCCGCCTCATATGCCGCAACACACTTTTCCGCTTAATTTACTGGCAGGCGGCAGCTGCCTTCGCTGCATTGTCAGTTGACAACAGCAATTGCTGCATAATGCATGCCCAGGACTCTGTGTAAGTTCTCCTGTCAACGTTTCTGTCCTCTATCCATTCTCCATTCTCCTTCGCCCATTGCGAATGTGAGTGTGTGTATGTGTGTTTGCGTCCGTGTCGGCCAGGCTTAATGCCTGATGCCGCCTCAATGGCTGTTTGCCCGTTCGCTACAATAATAATTCATTGGCTGCTTTATGGCTGACCATCAACTTATCGGCACAGTCCTCTCCCATCGCATCTGTCGCCCTTCGTGAAACATATAAATTAATAAAAGTCAAATTAAAATTACATACTTTGATGACAGCGTAGGGTTGCGATTGGAATGGAACGGCGCTGGAGATTGAGATGGGAATGAGGATAAAGGTACGGCGACATGTATTTCATCATTATCAGCGATCGCTGACATGAACTGCTTGCTCGGCTATAAATAATTCTGTTGGTATATTTGTACCTCGAGTGCACAATTATAAATGTTCGATAGCTTTTATGTCGCCTGAACTCGAAACTTAGTTGTTTAAAGTGCAATCGTAATACAGGGTTTGAGGATATGTTTTATTGAATTGAGTAGGCAAAAGAATTAACCATATCTGATCAGAGAACTTCACCAACTTGTGTTTCATTTGATGTGGTTATGTGTGTTGCAATTAGATAGATTTTAGTTAACCGACTGAGGACCGAACCAAACAATTACTGCTACCAATACAGACACACTCGATTTGAAAACCTGTGTTCAGGACTAGAACTGCCGCCAAGCGTGCATTTTGTACAACTTGAACTTTTTCCACCTTTCTATATATTTCTATATACCTAAACACATATATACTTATAATGCCTAAGCCCTATGTTCGTGTGTTTACGTTTGTTTACGTTTAAGTAATGCAAGAAGATGGAAACCAAAAAATGATACAAAAAATGAGAGGCCCCCGGCCGAGTTTACTTAAGTACGATATATATATATAGCATTTTCTACATCACACACACATATATATATATACCAGTACCTATTGATACATACAGCGTATGTATGTGTAGGTGATCTTGAACGCATTCATTATGTTTTACGTTAACATGCTAATGCTCATTTAGTTTACATTATGTATATGTATGTATAACTTATGTTAATGATGTTACTACTACTACTACAAATACTACTACCAAAATTTATTCGATTCGATTAGTTTTCCTTTTCGATATGAGATTGAGATTCCCGAAGGTGCAACAACTATATTGTAATACTCGAAACAAACAAAAAAAAACAACAAAAAAACCAAAATACCAAAAGTACTATACTCTACACCAAGCGGAATGTTTTCCTTGCCCGCCCCTCAAAGAACCATGTAAAGCATTAAATCAAAGCAAATAATCCAGTAATCAGTAATCCAGTACTCCAGTAATGCTGTAATGCTGTAATCCAGTAACCAACTGTCTGTGCTCGATGCATTTTGTGCAACTCAAAACAATTCCAGTTACTCGTACGTTCCCAAACATATTCGGTTCGGTTTGTTTTACTTTTTGTTTACGGTTACGATTTCGGTTTCCATTTCTGTTTTTGTTTCTGTTCCCATTTCCGTTTCCGTTCGTATTTGTATTTGTATCTGTATCTGTATTTGTGTTTGTGTATCCGTCCAACACACTTTTTTATATGACAGTGTTTAGCAACAAGAGTCATGCGATACGAGAAAGCAATGCGAATTCCATAATCAAGTTTTTATTGCCTGCTTTTGGGCGCGCGCGCGTGTCGAAAATATTTACACTTTCATTTTGTCCAACATGCAACGTTAGCTTGTCGTGTGTTTGTCTGCCTGCTTGTTTGATTAACAACCTGCAACATGTTTTGGCCTTATCTTTTCCTGAACACACCCCCTCCACCCGATTCGGTTTTTCATTCCGGCCACTCCGTTTCCATTTCATTTTCCGTGTCTTTTTATTTGGCTCTTGTCTTAGCTGGAACGCAGCCAAACTGAGAATGTAACCGCAACGAATGTGAATTGCTATAACCAGATTTTTGTGTGTTTTACCAACTCTCTATATATGTAAATCTCAGTTTCCCTCTCTCTATCTCTGTTTGCCTCCCGCTAAAGCCTTATTCGTGTTGTTTTTATTATGATTTTGACTTGCCTCCTGCCACTCGTGATTATTTTTATTGCTTCAGGTACATACATCAGATTTTACTACTTGTTTACTACTTACGATATACACTTTGAATGTGTGTGTGTGCGCGCACAAGGATTATGTTATTTCGTTGCTTTCTGCATTTTGAATATCCTGGATGCGTGCCCTTTTGCGTGCGTGTGCGTGTGTCCGTGTCAGTGATTGTGTGTCTGTGTGTACCAATTTGATCCGAAAAGTTTTCTTTGCTTTTTAATTAACCACAGAGCAGAGAAAGCTAAGAGACGGATTGAAGTCGGCCAACAGCCCAGAATTAATACCATTATCTGTAGCATACTTCTGCATTTGTTTACGCTCGCAATGCGAACGAAGGCGAAACAAAACTCATAAATAAAAGGCCCAGACACGCACCACAAGCTGTCAGTGCATAAATCACAAGCAACTTGCAACTTCTGGCCAACAAATGGCCCGAGTCGAAACGAACCGACTCCAGTTGGCCAAAAACTTTTCGCCCATCCGTCTGCTGGGGCAAACATTTCCATGCAATTTGTTAAGCGCAGCGCAATTTGGCCAAATCAACTAAACGTTGCCAGCGCACCATTTAACAATTTTACGCGCCTTTTGCCGAAAGCAAACACTGCAAGTTCGAGTCAAGTTTCAGTTTGGCAAAGCCAATCGGGAGAAGAAAAATCTGCTTTTGAACTTGTGCTAATCGCATAATCCAATCCAATCTGGCCACAACACAGCTGCACTGCAGCTCAACGTGCCATCCTTGAGAGGCACTTACAGAGTTTCAAAAATTTCCCTTGGTTACGCAATGGCAAATTAATGATTGAGTAACTGACTAACGAGTTGGCCAAATCCCACAAATCCACTTCAAGGTTGGCAGGTATTTCAAGCTATCTTTTTGGCCGGCACACACACATGCACACACACACACACACGCGCGCGCGCGCAAACAACCGAAAACACCCCAACACAGGCACACGCATGAATGCACTCGAAATGCTCACCTTCACAAATGCAAAAGCACCCATTCACACACCCACGAGTAAATGGTTTGAAGATTCAGCAAGAGGAATCTTAAAATTAAATTATCTGGGAATTTTCCAAGTACCGATTAAATTAGTTCGACAGCTTATGCATTTTTCTCGGAAGTGAGCTTCAGTCTTCCCACTCACGAGTATCTTTCTCGCGTAATGCATTCAAACGAATTTTTAAGCAATTATCGCAGTTAATTACAAGCAATTAAGGTCGGACATGAGCTCTCGATCCATTCATCCAACCATCTATCCACCGAACACTCGATAGACCGAGTAATTCGCATCGAGGCGCAAACAAATCAGAAAGCAGTGCAAATAATAATAATAATAACACCATTACCACAACGGCAATCATCATAATGCGCAATTTTAATAATTTCATTCCGCTGTCAGTCATAAAATTGGTTTGCATTCATGGACCAGCAATGAATAAATGCGTGTATTGCGAAACGCAATTCTCTTTAAAATGTATTCGCAACAGAAATTAATTAAAGTCAAAAGGAAAAAATGTTGCGAAAAATCTTTTTATTTAATGAATAAAATTAATAATCACAAGGGAAGAGTACGGAAATCGAGAAAAGAGCAAATGCGACTCGTTTATATTAAAATTATCGAATCTTTTCCCAGCACGTTGTTTGAGATACATTTTTTGTTTGTGCGCAATGCAGTTTCAATTCACGACATTTATTTGCTTGCGTGCGAGGCAAAGAGTAACAATGCAAAGTATTTAATTTCGTTTATTTGCCAATTTCATTTTTATGGTATGATCCAAGTTTATCATCTGTGTGTAACCAATTTTCGGTTTAATGGCTCTGAGCTTGATTATTTGTTTTGATTTGTGTGTTAAATGTTCATTATATACCACCACACCATTTTGTAATTTGTGTGTTATATTTTTATAAACCAATCTAAGCATTAAGAAAACCTACATCTATCCCCTTCCGTTTAGTTGAAGGTCAGAATATACGAAACCGAGCGTTTGCAGACGCCTATTAGAATTCAAATATCGAAGTCGAGCCAAGATCTGGCTGGGTCCGAAGACGAGGACGATTCTTGATCCAAATCGAAACGATTTTCGTTGGGCCCCCAATTAAATGCAATGTATAAATGTATGCACCTTGTATTAATTTATTTTTATGTACAATAAATTTATCTTACATTAATCTTAGTCCTTATTTTAGCAACAATCAATCGACCTTATTTAAATAAAATGAATCTGATTTTAGTAATCTCATTATTTGTTTGTTTTTTATTTACTTATACTAACTAATGCAACACCAAAGTTATACTCACCCCTTGTCGAGTTCAATATCTTGCACCAAGTTCCTTCAATTTTCCTTTACGTTGTTGGGATGGTCGAAAGTAACATTATTCACAGGTCGTACATAAAACATAAATGCTGATGTTTTGAAACCTAGAAGAGAAATTCAGATTGACTGCCAACTAATAAAAGGAGGCAGTTCTGACTTAGCAAAAATAATAATTAGCTTAGACACGTACACTCATCTGAAGCTTAGGTTAATTACCCCTGATACGTATCCCAATCGAAACGCATTAAATAATTCAGTAAGTTATTTCTTTAAATAATGCAGAATCTCCTTGATTTTTAGCGTAGTAGCGAATTGAATTGAATCACGAATTACCGTCCTTGCCGAAAAAGTTAGTTTACTAGCCAATAGTTCTATAACCTTTATTCCCATTTCCCAAACCAACCAACTTGCATATGTATGTAACTATTTAGTTTTAAATATCTATTGAATTCCCAATTTTCGCTCTAGCTCTGTCTCGTGTTTGTGGCATTTTGTCTATTTTGTTTGTATTTCATTTATAGCAATCTTCATGGAAT
This sequence comes from Drosophila sechellia, assembly GCF_004382195.2. NCBI lineage: Eukaryota > Metazoa > Arthropoda > Insecta > Diptera > Drosophilidae > Drosophila > Drosophila sechellia. The sequence continues at coordinate 20,000,807 of NC_045952.1, forward strand.
TGTTTAAGCAAGACAACTGAAACAAAACGCCGGCAAACAAATATAAAGATTTATACAATAATTATGAATAATGCAGAGCAAGTAATTTATAGAAAATACGAAAAACAAATGAGAAAAAAAGAAACATACCGATGAGGGGAAAGAAAGCATAAGTAACACATTATGAATGAAACAAATTTATAACGAATAAAAACAATTTAATTGCGAATGCGTGTGTGCGTGTTAATATTTATTCATACTCGTATTCACATGTATTCAGTTTTGTGTGCCTTAATACTTTTTGCAGTTGAGTTTCCCATTAATATTGCATTGGGCATTATTATTAATATTGATTTCGTTCATTGTATTTCCACTTTGTCGCTGTGTGTGTGCGTGCGTTAGTATGTGTGTGTGCCATGCCTTGTGCAAACGTTTGGATAATTTCCTCTTTGTATGGATGGATATGGAACAATAAAACATGTTTTTCCCCCCCATATTTTTTTGAGTTCTGATTTATTCATGAGAGCGCAGAGCTCTCAGTTTTCCCGTCAGCAATCCTCTCCCCACTCCCCCCATCGTTATGAATTTTTTAATGCTCTGCGCGCAGAATACCACCTACCATCCATCCATTGTTAGTTGATTGAAAGCAATACTTTTTACACACGCAGACGGCAGATTCTTGACCGTCGAGCTTAGTAGATACAAAAATCGGCATCGGTCTTGGAGCCCATCAACTGGCCACGCCCACTTCACGGGACACACACCGCCCACCCAGCCACAAACACCCACCCAATCACACCGACACACTTGGCATATGCTTCAATTTGAATATGAATTTGAATATGACTTTGAATGCGAATCCTTTTTAAGTAATGTCTGTGATTTGTGTTAACCGAACTTAGTACTAACCATTCACCAATTTCCACGTATGAGATTCTTTCAAGCGGTTCCAAAACACCAAGTGAACGGCACCGGAAACAAACGAGGATTTGGCTAGAGAAAGACTTTCCGAATCGAGAACATTATAATCGAAATGCAATTCTTCCGCGAGTGGAAGCAGTAAAGCAAAAGTCCTGTCGAAGTATAAACCATTTTTTAGTTGAAGCCAAGTCGAAGCTTAAAAAGAACATTCGAAGCTATTTTGTTTTAAATGTGTTTTAGTTTTCATTACGTGGACTTGGTGAGCAAACCCCAATCCAGCCAGAAAACCCCGTCTTGCTCCTCTCTCTCACTCTCTCTGTCTCTTGTCTCTCTCCCTAAATATATATATACATATATATATTATATATACGCATACTTGTAAATTATTTAATTGATATGAATTGATTGATTGATGACTGACCTTGAATATATATATAAAATCCACCTATACGACATGTATACCTTATATTAATGACTATGAATATTTATGTAAAGGATTACATTTTACTTTCTCTTTTGATGAACTTTCAATGATGTAATAATAAGCGAATGAACTGAATTGAATTTTTACTTTGATATTTATACCTCCAAGCATACACACAGTCACACCCGAAAACACATTTACATACAAATATATCTCTATACGTATATATCCTGCCGGAAGTTGCTGCCGTTCATTCCTCGTTCGTTCGCTCGCTCGTTCGCTCGCTGATTGATGATTGATGATCGTGGTTTGCAATACTACCTATATATACTATATACTCCCCACACACTCTACAAAATTTCGATATTTCGATGAGCTGAGTCATGATTTGTTATGTGGTGCAAGCGGCATACGAACGTTTTATTGGAGTTTTACTTTCAACTCATTTTCGTTACGATACTTGTGTCCAATATATCCACATACACACACACACACACATACGATATATATAAATAATTATTAACCAAAACGATGATTTATCCTTCAATCTAGCCACTAGTGTACGCTTCATCCAGTGCATAATGTAATGTTAAACTGAATGTCTTTCTTGTGATAACCAAAGAGTTAAGTCCCACAAAAACCGAAACTCTAACTTCATCTAACACGATACAAACCCCAAGTCCCCAAGAAATAGACTGCAGTACACTTGAATACATTCTGAACACGGCATTCCAGACATTTTCCGAACCTTAGCTCCCTGATCATGGCACACACTGCGCATACTTGATATTAACAAATCGCCTAGCTGCACCACCGCTCACTAGCTATCTCTCTCTCTCTCTCTCTCTTGCACTGACGCGAAACAGATGCCACTGAAAAACTCATTATAAATTAATTAAGCAAGCAATTAATAATTTCACGTTCAATTTAAGTTTGTAAATGAATTAATGTTTCCCCACACCCCGCACACCACCAGCACCACAAGAGACAAGAGCAACAAACAGCCCAAACTAGCCACACAACCACCCTAGCCACGCCCACAGAGACCCAAGCCCTCCACTACCACCTTCCCCCCGCCCACAACTGTACATTTTTTCAACACTTTTGTTGTCATAGCCTCTAAGCCAAGCATAATTACCCGTGCATTTTAACACTCTTAGCCCCTTAGAGCTTCAGATGTGCACCACCTCGTCCTCGCACACCCAAAAGTAATTTACATACGGCAACAACCGACTTCGTTTTAGCCTTTTTTTCGTGCTGTTGCCAACTAGTTGGAGAGAGAAAAAGTTTTTAAACTATACCTACATACTTTTTGCGTTTCAGTTAATTGCAATTTCAAGTATTTTAGCTAGCAAAAAAAAAAAAACAACAAACATAAATTGACTGAAATTGAATTAAGTATTTCACCTGCAGCCATAAATGGAAATTATAATTTTGTATTATTATCGATTCCATCTCACTCTGTGTCTCTCTATCTGTCTCTGTCTGTCGCCCGTTCGTTGTTGTGCCTTGTTTAAAGCTGTTTTTTCTGCATTGGCCCAGTTTGTTTCGCTTTAATTATCAGTATTTATTATTAGTTTTCTACTTGCATTATGATTTCACCAGATTGTCTCTCTCACAGTTTTTGCACCAATCTTGCACAAATAATACAAACTATATAAAGCTCGCTGCACTCCGCACCGTTTTGATTGAAAATTCTATCTGGTGTTTTTAGAGTATAGGCATAATAGAGATTTTCCAGATGGAAAAGCGCCCTGTGAGCTCCTCTGGCATTTAGCAACGTCTTTCGGTTGCCGAAACAGCGTAAGTACTGATGAAAGCTGCCAAAAGAATTCCATAAATATCGCATTCTGTTATGCATTCAACTCAAGACAGGGCTTAAGTGGGAAGCGACCTGAATAAGGCCCAATATGATTTATTCCCCTCGATAGTTGACTCTTACGTCATTGCCTTCTTATGGCCTCGTTATGTGTGAGCCTGCCCCATTCAACGGCGCTTTAATGGCTCATTGCATTGACAAACACACGTCTGCAGGACCTAGACACACGGACAAACAGGCGGACGGTCTCGAGTCCGGGAAAGAACACATAATGCTCCGGCATTAATTTTATTATGTCTTCTGCTGGACTTCTTTTGCGTCCTCCCACGACTTTGGCCTGCTGCTACTCGAGCGTGGGAGAAGGCAACTCGGAAAAGGCCATGGAAAATTATTATCCAATTCAATGGAGACGAGCCAGTACAGTAGTACCCTATATAGGCAATAAAACGAAGCCAAAGAGTTTCTTTATATACCAATATATTAAAGTAAATATTAGTCAAAGAACAATTGAAAAACTGGACGAGTATTGCACAAATTTTATATATCTTAAAAAAAATAATTTAAAATTTCGCTTTGAGAAACATTTTTATTGTCAAAGAGGTAACGGCAGCTCAATGCTCCGGAATTACTATATTAAGTTTTATTATTTTTCTGCTCCGTTGTTTCCGTCGGAGAATTCTCGAGCTTTCGCTGCATTTGTCGAGCGGCATGCAGATTTTATTGTATTGCGTTATAAGTTCAATGCTCCATAAATTTCCCAAAATGGATTTATGTTGCACTACCGCCCTATCTTCAGCATTCCCTGCTGCCCCCGAAGTCGTAAATTATTGCGTGTGCATTTCCGCATTGAGTTCATCGAGTCGAGTCGAATGCCCATCGTCTTAAAGAGCTTAATTCAGCCATTTGGCAATGAGTTCTGTCCGAGAATCAGAAAACAATTTGAATTCTCCACCGGAGATGACGTGGCGCGGCAGGAAAGTTTAATTCTGGGCCACAGGCCACGGGAACAAAACAACTCGGAGACCATAAATTCCTGCAGCTGCTGCACTGCAGCCACTTTTGACACCACCGCCCACAGCCCATCGCCTGCCCTGCAAACTAATGACAAGCCACGCAAAATGAAGAAACAATGCGCGCATAAATTATCCTCAAGGCGGTGCCCGAAATTGCATAGCAATGGCTTGGAAGCGAAAACTAAACGTAGTGGGCAAAAAGAATCTCAACTGACAGGGAAAAGCCGTGGAAAAGCGCGGGGGGGGGGGGGTGTTTTCACAGAGGAAAATGGCTGGTGCAGTGGGATTAAGGAAAACAATGGCGCATCAAATTACAGCTAACAACAAACAGCGAGTCGAACTCGCCTTGGCAGACAACTGCCACGCCCATCGAGCGAACTTTGCATTGTCGTGGTTCGGTTTTTGTTTCAAAGTGCCACACGCCGTATACGCTGCCATGTGTTTGCGATTGTGTGCGAGTGTGTGTAAGTGTGAGCGTGAGGGTTTTTCTTGTCTATTGTAATTTGGCGCTATTATTAAAAATCCTTTATGATGCCTGGCACTGGCAGCAGCAGCAGCAGCAGCCGCCGCCGCTCAGATTTCAGTAAACGCATTCTGTGCGCTCTAATTGCGCCATTAAAAGATGACAAACAAAATCCCCCGGTCTCCAGAGACTACAGATTATTCCATTCTCTACCCCCCCAACGATTTCTGGAGTCTGGAATCTCTGGCTGCGCCGCAAATTCCGGTTCGAGCCATAGTCCATAGTCCTTGCAGGGCTTCCAAGACAAAGGCGACGAACAACGGCGAAGGCAAAAGGCATTTAATATGCTTTTTATGCGTTGCCGTAGCTTCTCTACTCCTTGCCACAATTTTTTTTTCGGCACTTTAGCGCGGATGTCATAAATGGCATGCTCCATGGAAAAGCAAAGTTTCCGCCGGCTGTACCACTATAAATGTAATTTATGTGTGCGTGTACGGCTCTGCGTTTGCAGGTGCATTTTATTTTTTAATATGCTTCGGGCAAACACAACACATGAAATTTGAATTTTACGGGCGCGCCTTCCTTTCTGACGGCTGGCCAAGTAAAATAGTAAATATACACAGCTAGTGGCCGTATAACTAACTCAAACACGGACCCCTTGACTCCACTTTTTCACCTTTCGGCATCATCGCATCTGCACACCTGTGCGTTGATGCTGTGCATGTGTGTGTGTGCTTAAACTGCGCTTAATGTAGTCACTTTGCGACACAACTACTAATGCAACAGACTGGGATTAAATCATAAACGTTGACATGTCTTCTTGACAATTTGAAAGTGGCACTGCGGTTACATTTTTTACATTACTTGTTATAGATCCTTCAAAAAACCCTATACTTTCTATTAAATAAACTAAATGAAAATAGATTAAATGTTCTGGGCCAAATTAATGGACATCCCAACCAATAAACTGTTTAAAATTGCACCATTAGTCGAAACTGAAATTTCGAAGCACTGAATATAATAATAAACTAGATCACATTATTAGCTTGTTTGCCAAAAAGGCTAGAATCATTCAATCCCTTTTAACTTTGCTAAAACCGCAACGTTCACCTTCTTTTGGATTTCCCGTCGCGCCCCTTTATGCGGCCTTATTGAAAAATTAAACGTGTAATAAAATTTAATGACTTGGCGGTTTTTAATAAAAAGCGCCAACGCCTTAACCAACAGAAGCGAGAGGAAATGCCCGCAATTTAAGCGCAAATTTGTGTTCATAATCACAATTTTGGTACCTTTTTTTTTCTTTGGTTGCCCGTGCGGTAATGACCGCACAGAAAATTTTTGGCTTTTCCTCGACCTCTAACTTGGCGCGGTGCGTGCAATAAAAAGTAACGAGGCTGTTAACATTAAGGCAAACGTTTGCCTTTCCCTTTGGTCAAGAAGTCAGACGGAGGCTGAACCAAAAATACCTACAGACAGGGGGGACACTGCCAAGGCTCAGGACTCACAATTCAGGACTCAGAACGATGGCGATGGCGACTCATCGACGTTAAGTCGGGGCGTTAATATTTAAATTTATATTGCGGCCGGACTCTGGTCACGGCAGTGGCACAGCCCCTTTTGGCCATCAATTCTGCGTTTAATGCCTGCGCAAATATTTGCGCAATCAGCAAACAAAACAAACGCAGGCCAAACCGCCGACTGTCGACTGTTTAAGCAAAGCAATTGACCGTTGCCCAGGACACTGGGATACCGGTATGTACAGAAGATACATACATACTCGCATAAAAGGGGATAGCGGCCAAAGCAGGTTATGGGCGGAAGGGGGGTGATGAGAGCGACATGGCCACAACATGTATTTCCTGTTGACCCGTGTTCGTGTTCGACGTGAAAGCGGAAGTTCCCGCAGGTGCGAAGCGCCCGTTTGTTTTTTTTTTTTTTGGCAGTCCCTTGCTGTAAATATCTGTGTTAATCATTTAATTAAACTGCGCTCGCCGTGCATATTTTTCGGGCATACATTTCGGTAATTTATGGCGTGATTTGGGTTTCGACAATTACTACTTCAATATGCTATCTTTTATGGGCCATTACTGCGTATTTACAACGCGGCGTATGCGCGATATTTTCGCCGCGCGAATAAAACTTTGCATACTTTTTTGGGCACCTCTTATGCAGCACGACAAATGGCGATTTATTTAAAACTGACAGTCAAAAAAATGCGCATAATTTTAAATTCAATGTGCTAAATTATGCATCGGATTTTTGTGAAACCTAGTAGGTATATAATGTGTCATTAATATTTGAAAATGCAAACTAAATTGGCAATGTTAACTGAGTAACTATAACTAAAAAAATATAAAAAATACTCGATAAATAGGGTTGCATATATGCAAAATTGCATAATACAAAGCCATTACGCTGTGGAACGAGAAGTATGTGCAATATTATTTGCGTTGCCAACTATTTTGGGAATCTTTTATGCACTACACCAATGTGCAATTTTATTTAAATCTGAAATAAGAAAGTGACAGCCCACCCCCACTGAAATTCCGAAAAAAAAGAAAGAAAGAAACCCGTAAACATTCTTGCACATTCGCAGCGCCAGAGCCGTAAAAGTTTTCGGTAAACGCATTTCAAACACTCGCCGAGATAGTTATTACAATGGTGCACAAAGCACAGCAACAACACAGCCGTGCGTGTGGGCGGAAGGGGGTGGGAAAAGTGGGTGTGGTGGGCGTGGTGGGCGTTGGACAGCTGCAGCTGTGGGGAAAACTTGTATCATTTTCTTCAAATGAAATGCAGAGCGACCATCTTCCCCTTCTCCGAGAGCAGCACAAAGTAATATTTACAAAAGAAAATTCGTTTGAATTTACTTTTTTTTCTTCGCCATTTGGATTTCGTAGTGTTGTGTATGGCAGATAGAAGCCATTTTTGAAGTGCAGTTAGCATTGATCCGTGTGGAAGTGCACTGAGAGAAAACGCTCAAAAAGAACAGGTTAATTTTTATAATCTTATTATTATTATTATGTTCAAGAAAATTGTCAGTTTTTATGATTTTAGGCTAAAATACATAAAATGAAATTTTTCTTAAATTATTATTATTATTGATGGGTAATTGTGCTGGGTTTTTATTGCGTGTAAACTGGAGGATAGTGGGGTCTGAGATTGGTGGGGACGGATGTAGCCGAGCTTAGCGGAAGCCTGGCTGCAACTGTCGTTGTCCTTGTCGCTGTCACCGCTCTCCCTCTATCTGCATCTCTGGTCCGTCTGTTGGCGGGACCCCCTTTCAACACTGGAAACCAGATTCCTCTCCGGCTGAACTCAACATCCGCCGGACAATTGATGAACGCCTTTGTTGTTGTATGCAGAGTGGATTCCAGTTGAACTCCAGTGCCTGTAGTCGTTCTCGTCCAAGTTTCGAGCAAGTTCAGTTACCATTTGCCGTGTGGAAAACTTTGTGCAGTTGACAACCGGGAGAAGGGGCAGGGGTGGGGCGGATGCTCAGCCATTTTTATCCTAAAGGTCCTGCGGATCGTCGCCTGATGTTTTTCGTTTCGTTTCGCGCCAGCAGCAAAAGTGCCGAGTTCAAAGTTTTGTTTACAAAGTTTTCAAATTTTTGTGGCACTGAGTTGAACTTCCGCCGAGCGCACCCATTCCAGATCTCATTCCCATTCCCAACCCATTTTCCCATTTCCGTCTGCTGTTGATGATGTTGCCACCGCTGTTCCGCCGCTCTACGATTTTTCGTGGACTCTTTCTGGGCAGCAGATGGTCTTCGATTCGCAGTCATCCATCATTAGCCACAATTATGTGGCAGGTCTATTAAGTTTCCATCAATTCGCGAGCGTACCAGTAACTAAATGATGCAGAAAATGTTGATGCAATGGCAGCACCAGTCGGGTGTGGCACTCGAGCACTCGACATTCAGACACATCCTGCGGCTCCTTCAAGTCGTCATGGCGCGTAAAATTATGTCAATGCCTGTCAACTTTTCCGCTGAGCCAAGTTGCTCGACAAGTGCACCCTGTAGTGTCTTTGAGAGTGCATTGAGTGAGCGACTGAAAGTTTTCTTTAACCCCCACACCCCTGGCCCCTTTTCCACTACCGCTTTCATGTGTGTGTGTTTGTGTGTGTGCGTGCGTGCGTATGAGAGTGCGTTATTGACTATGCATAAAGTGCATTTACAGTGCTCCTCAGACAGAAGGAAGCTGCTGGGTCAAAAGAATATAAAAGAACAGTTGCGCTTACTGATGCCGCGGGGCGGAAAGTTTTTTAATTTAATGTATAAATTGCCTACCACGGCGCCTCAAACAGAAGTCACGAAAAGTCCTTAAATGCGATAACTTCGTTTAACTTAACTTAATGCAAACTTTGCGCTCGCCTTTTTCAAATTAGCCTGGTTAATTAGCGTTATATGCATGTGTAACTGTGTGTGGGTGTGCCATCGCTTAACTTGCAGCTAAATTTAATAAGTTTTCGCTCGCCAATTAGCCATTTCTCCCGCTCGCCTGCAACTGCATCCTTGCATCCTAGCATGAAATCCCCAACGAGTTCACCCCGAAAAGCACCTGCAGCAGTATCCCTAATTTAAGTGGAACGATTTGCACATTTATTGTCTTGAAGCTCACAGGGCGCTGGCCAAGATCTGGATAAGACTGTGCACCTAGATTGTGTAAATATTATTGTAGCCCGCGAATGCACGAATATATCACCTAATTTTATACCTTTCCTAGCACCTGTACGTGATATATATAGCTTAGCTATATGTATATATGAATTACCAACTGAACCGTCCATCGGTTAGTGACCAAGCAAACACACTTAAGACAAATGTCAACGGACGCACTTCCCGATTCCCCCAAAAAAAATACCGAACACCAACACTCACACCACGACACCTACGTATACTCTTCTTAAGCAAAAATATTTAAATACTTATATCATACACAACTTATATGATAAGTGTCTACTCTTTTCCTTTTTCGTCTCTTTTTACGCTCTGACATTTCATTTTCCGATAACAAACAACCAACCAACCAAAATGCGCATTTAACCAACACACGCACACCACAATTGTAATGTGAACTACCCACCAAAACACCAACCACTCGACAACCACAACACAACAACCCCCCGAAAAAAAACACCACAAAAATCAGAGCGTTCCGGTACTTCGAACATTTGGCGGTCATCACATCGCGTAGCGCGAGCGGGAACGGGAAGTGGGCGGGGCCAGCTCGCCCTCGACCACGATAGCCACGCCCACCGGTACGCCGCCCCTGCTGCCGCCGCTGCCCAACACGTTCGTGGCCATCAAGACGAAGTCGGACTGCAGCAGCAGCAACCACAGCAACAGCAACAACAGCAACAACAGCCTGACCCTGCATAGCGGCAACAACAGCTTCAAGTCGAGCGGTCACAGAAAGTCCCCACAACCGCCCCCGCTGCCCATGAAAAACGGCGCCAAACAGCAGCAGCAGCAACTGGAGTCGCACTACCAACACTTGACCTACCAGCAGCATCCCGGCAGCAATGCACGCAACACCCTGGACCGCAAGCAGCCGAGCAACAGTGGCGGCGACTACTGCACCCAGATCAATCCGCACTATCTGCAGACCTTCGACAGTTTGGACCACTACAGTGTGGCCACCATGCAGCAGCAGCCGCTGCGCAGCCAGTCCAAGTCGCAGATCTACAGCTATGGCAGCAGCGGCACCGCCAGCGACAACAGCAACCACAACCAGCAGCATCTGCCGCACCAGCAGCACCAGCACTACCACAGCAGCAGCAACATAGCCCACATCGAGCACCACTACCATCCGCAGCACGGCAGCGATCGCTACAGCCACCCGCACGTGCAGCAGCCACATCAGCAACATCAGCAGCAGCAACAGCAGCAGCATCAGCTGCAGCAGCAGCAACACCACAGCCTGAAGCACACCAAGCACGGCAAGGGGCACAAAAACGGCAAGCACGGCTCGAAGGGCAGCAGCAGCAAGTCGCAGGACGACTTCAAGCAGCAACAGCAGCTGCAGCCGCCAAAGTGCAGCGGCAACAGCAAGTCAGCCAAGCGCAACGGTTGCGGCAACCAGGTGTTGCCGCTGCCACCGCCGCAGCAGCAGCACTACTCCAGCTCCAGTGATAGCCTACCATTCGATAATAACTACTATTAGACACCAGCACACGCAGACACACACGCACACACTAACAAACACTGAGGGTTGAGGGTGTTCCAAAAGCAGCAGTCAGATCCTCTACATCACTCATATTTTAGCGTAGCTGCTTTAATAGATCAGAAAAAAAAAACATTTACTTGGGATTTATACAGGTTATTCTCGATGTTTATTCGTGAAAATATGTATATTTCCATTTTTACCATAAGTTAATGATTTAATTACTAAGCACAAAATATTGCACGACGAGTGATTAATTGGCATAAGGGCATAGGTCAATGAAAATAACAGCCAATATTATGCATTAACATTCCTATGCGTGCACTTAATTGGCCAGGTTTTTGATTACATTGATTTAATTGAATTTTTAATTTTAAATTAATAGACCTGAAACAAGATATACACATTCAGTTCACTTATCTGAATAGTACCAGCAACATGCAACAATTGTGGAATTCGGGAGCATTTTTGGGACACCCACTAAATACCTGCATTTCATGAACGCACACACCCACAGACTCACTCATACATATACATGTGTGTTTGCCAAATGGTTGAAAGTATTCACTTGATTGAGCGAATTCGCAAGACAGAATTTTGATCTACAAGACGCATTGTCGATTGCAATGCAAACTAGCATTTGCGGCTGCCGGAAGTGGATTCCCGGCATTTTTACAGCTGTCGCATACACAACAGGCTTGGGAGGACGAGGAGCTAAGTGTTTTGAGTGCCAACTGTTTGGGCAGCTTGTTGTTTTCGAATAATAGTCTCTATAAACTAATTTAGTTCGTAGCGGATGTCTGAAGGCAATTGAAAGACCATTGAGATGGCATATGCAGCTTATTGTTAAATGTGTATATAGAATGTATAAGCGTATGAAACTAGTTACTTCTATTGTAGACCTAAGCCAGGCCCACCACTTCCTGACCCCTGACCCCTAGCCAAAAATGAAAAAAAAAAAAGAAAAAACCGATAAACCCGAAAAAAGCTCACCAGCCACAAACTTAGCACCCAAATGCAGACCGTGTTTTGCCCCCAACTCGGCTAATTAGATTTTGTTTATTTGTTTCATTAACGAATTGCTTGAAATATCTGCCAACAACTCAACTCAAACCACACAACAACATCATCATCAACAACAACAACAACAACATCGACACACCACAAAACCACACTGCTTCCAACACCTCCAGTCGAGTTCCCAGGCCAGAAGCAGCGGTCACGACGAACTGGGCAACCTGCTCTGGCAGCAGGATTCCTGTGAGTTCCTCGAGCACTATCCCTCCGATTCCAGCTGCCCAGTGCCGCCCCTGCGTCACTGCCACGCCCCAGGACATGGACATGCCACCAAGACGCTGACCAGACGCAATGCCGATCTATTTAGCGGAGATCTGGGCATACCCGAGATCAACACCCATGTCGGCAGTGTGGTGCACACGTTCGAAACGCTGGCCCTGCAACGTCGCCTGGCGGAGGAGGAGGATCGCCATCCGGAGCGGGAGCTGAGTAAGTATGAGACGAACGGCGGCACCACCGCCCAAAGCAAGTACAGCCAGCTGAAGCGCCGCTCGCAGGAGATGCGCCAGCGGCTGGTGCAGCAATTGCACCGCCAGCGTTTGCAGCAGCAGCAACTGCAGCAGCAACACGAGCCACACCTGCAAATCGCACGCTCACGTACACAGTCGCAGCCACAAAAGCAGCCGACCATGCACGAGGGGGTTTTGACCAACAGTTGCAGCACTCAAACACTGGCCACCGGCTTTTGGCCATCCCAGCCGTCCCAGCGAGTGGATCGCTCCAGGGAGCAACTGCAGCAGTCCACCTTCGAGGACTATCGGAAGAACTTGTTCGGCACCCTGCGAAGACATGGCAGCCTTGAGGATAACGAAGAGCTGCAAGACGAGTCGTTCATAGTGAATGCGGCTTTTGATGAGATCTTCTCCTGCTACGATGACGAGAACGAGGATGACAAGGGCACGCAGACGCAGACCAATACCGATGATCTCTTCGAGGACGAGCACATGCTGGTCAGCCTGAGCGAACTTGATGACGAGGTGTTCGCCAGCCGAGCGCAAACGGCCTCGACCACGCCCACCGCCAGTGCGGGAATGGGAGCTGGGCGAACGCCCAAACACAGCACGCCCCAGTTGAACCTCAACAAGTATGCGGCTCCATCGCCACCTCGCTCCCGCACTCTTACCAATCTCTTCGAGCGCTTGAAGTCGCAGGACAAGACGCTACAGAAGTACGCCGCCGATGGGGCGCTCAACAAGACAGAGGACTTCAATAGAGGCTCCACCGTTAGTAAGTCCTTTGTGCAGCAGCTAAGGAAGCCCTCTCACAAGCAGAAACGAGCACCAAGGCCACCACCGAAACCGCAATCCCGCTCCCAGGTGGCCATAGCCCATGTGACACCCCTCCGCAAGGCCCTGATCTTCCCCAAGCGATCCAAGTCGTCCAGCGAACTACTCCTCGACGATCTGAGCGTGCAGGCGCGTAAGTATCAGCGAAGGATAGAGCAGGGATCAGCGCTGTAGACAGGAGCAATGGGCACCCAGTTATGCACCTGTTTCTCACCTGTTGACCAGTTATTTGGCCCCACCTAGATATTAAATCGATTCCTTTCGCATTTCCGTTTACCCCAGAGGCGACGCTTTTGTAGAATAAGTGTGATCCCAAAACCAATACGAAAACGACCCGACCCCTACCTTCGATTCTGATCAAGACCCTCTTACCGAACCCGTAACCGATGTAGATGTGGAACAGTGCAGCTATCCCGCCGCCATAATGGAAGACAAAGATACGACCCGAAGCAAGCCCAAAGAGAATTGAGCCATACGAGGAATAGCACCCGAAGAACTAAACTAATTTCGTAATTTACGCATAGTTAAATTAAGCCAATTACTCGAAACTGCATGAAAATCAAATCAAAAGATGACTAACCATATTTATAAATACAACCATATATAAATATACATAAACAATATTGTACAAATAGGATCGAAGATGTCCCGAGAGCGGGTTAGATATGGAAATGAAAATCAAACGACAATTCGTGCTCTCAACCTAGTTATTTACGAGTACAAGTTTGTCTCTTCAATTATAATTTAAATTCATCTAAAGAATATACCATACAAGCCCGATATACATCTATACATTATACGGATATTTATAGCATATACCTGCGTCACTTGTTGTAACTTTTAGGATAATTGCAAGTCAAAGCAAATGTAAACCAATTACAAAAGGAAACATTACTAACTCTTACCTGCATGCAATAAAGAATTTAAAAAATCAAAACTGAATAGTGTTCTTTCTTTCTGGGCTTAGGATTTCTTAAGCATAACTGATTTTCATACAGCTGCTCTGCGAAATTTCATTTAAGCAGGAAGGCAACTTAGTGATAGCCACTGTAGCAGTCGTTGTCCTGATCTTTATCCGATGTAAGAAGAGCCTTGGACTTTGCAAAACAAATCGCTGTGGGCTGTAAGCCTCACCTTGGCATTGAAAGAAGCTGCCGAAGTCACTGATAGGGCTGCTGATATCTGTTACCTTGACCGCGATCAGAGTTCATTGGCCCAAAGCGGCGATCTGCAACTTATCACTGTCCGGTTTCATGACGCAACGCGTGCTTTCGGAGCTGTCCCGCCCGCGTAAAAGTTTTTTCGCACACTTGGCAGCGGTGCAGGCGTTCACCGGTATGGATCCGCTCGTGACTCTTGAGGACTCCCAGCTGGGCAAAACGTTTTTCACAATGCTGGCAGGCGTAGGGTCTTTCGCCAGTGTGTGTACGAAGATGCAGCTCCAGCATGTAGACCCTGGAGAAACTGCGCTGACAGAAGTTGCAAAGATGCGGACGTTCCTCCGTGTGCCTGGCAACTATATGGCGTCGCAGGTTGCTGGATTCTACAAATCCACGTCCGCAGTGCGGACACTTGTGCTGCATGACCTGCTTGTGGCGCCTCAGATGAGCCTGCAATGCTCCATTGGTCCTGAAGGCCTTGGCGCACTGATCGCAGGTGAAGGCCCTTTCGTCGGTGTGCAGGCGAATGTGGCTTGCCAGACTAGAGGCGGATTGAAGGCACTTACCGCACTCCAGGCACTTGTGCTTACGTTTGAGTGACTTGGCATGAGAGCAATTGTGGACCTGGTAGCAACCCACTTTCGTAAAGATCCGCCTGCAATCCCTACAGTCAATAATAGTTATTGAAGCATGGACTTTTTGGATGTGCCGACGCAGTGCTTCCGATTGCTGGAAACCAGCGCCACAATGCTGGCAGTTCCAGCGTGCAACTCCAATAGGTTCATTTTCGGGATCCTCCACAGCGAAGAACTGTTCAATATAGTCGCTGGGATCAATAATAATTATTTCCTCCGAAGCTAGGCGTTCTGCCGTGTCCATGCTTATCTCGCGAGCCATATCGCGCAACTTCTCCGAATCCTCGCACTTTTTGCGAAACTTTGCGGCGATGAGAAGCTCGTTGGTGCACTCCTGGCATAAATACATTGGCTGTACATTTCTGCGGTCTACCTGATGCGAATAATTGGAAAGATATTATTGAATCTTATAAATTAACTTGCTATAAACATTAAGGCTCACCTTTATGCCGCCACACGTTTCCAACAAGGTGCACAGGTCTACCTGCATCTCTTCTACGATCTCATAAATATCCACCAGGAGTTCATCCTGTTTAAGGCAAACTCGGCAACGGAATTCACCAGATGGTGGCGACATTTTCAGTAATAAACCTGCAAATATTTAAAAATTGAACTGCCAAATCAAATGCCAAGCTACACACAATTATCGATAAGACTTTTACCGATAGCAACCAAACAGCTGATTACACTGAACTACACTTTAAAGTATGTCTCATATATTAAGAGCAAACTATTTCTAAGCCATATGATAGTAATTAAGTATGAATATGCATATATGAATATATTTAATACTAACAGCCAAAAAATATTTAATAGTTTAACATGTTATAAATAAATAAGTGGGAAAACGGCATTTCTTTGCTAATGTGCATTTTTAAGTTCCGTTAATCGGATTTCCGTATCTGGTAACACCGTGGGGTTTCATCTGAACTGACGTTGAAAATCTCTTCCTTTTCGATCGGAAATAAAGTGCGACAAAATGCTAGCACAAAAGGCAGTTGCCGGTGCTGAAGAAGTAAGAATAAACTTTTAAAAATGTAGCCGAACACCAACAAATTGTATTGTAATTCAGCTTGCGCAAGCCAAAGGAAAATGTGTCCATTGCGCAAACGCAGCGGAAAGGATCTGCCAGCGCTGCGGGGACTTCTACTGCTCCAAGCATTGTCAGCGACAGGATTGGCAACGTCATCGCTACATCTGCATCCCGCTGCCCGCGTTGGTTTCTCCCAATGAATATTCCGTGTTCCAGAGCGACGGGGAATCAACTTTGGAGGAGGCATGTTCTTTAAATGCTGACAAATCAGTAGTTGAGACGACGCCAACACCCCTCAGCCGTTTACCCATTCTTCCGGATTTGCAGTGCAATAACGCCGGCAGTTCCAGCATCATTGCAGCCAAAAATGATATTCCTGTTTCTCCTCCAAGCGGTGTAATGGTATACATTATGAACTTCATTTCCAGTAATCGTTGCAATATTCGCAAAGCCAGCAAATCTGCTGAAAATGCGTTTGACGAAGTTTGCAAAAAGGTTTGTACACATGGAGACACATTCGAGAAAAATCCTAAATTATAAGTAAAATGCGTTTATGATAGCAAGTTCTACTGAAATATCTAATGTTGACGAGACTATTTCGAATTAAAAAGTGTTGTATCTTCACAGGTTAATACCACAGCTACGATATTGCCCAGAATAAATAATCCACCACCAAATGGATGGTGCCTAGCCAACGTTAATGGCAGGTATTTGCGGGCGAAGGTTTGTAAGAAGCTCGGTGGTGTTTCCGACTTATTATTGGTCGATCTTGGAATCAAACAGCCTGGACCTTTTTCCGATTTAAAGGCTATCAGTGATGAGTTAATAGCACTGCCCTGTTCCAGCCAACTGGTGCAGCTCGAGAATGTATTGAAGTGTGACTATTCCAATGATGTCATTGCCTTCAACTCGCAATTCGTGGGCAAGAAATATATGGCAACCTTTAAAAAGGGCCCTGGAATACACCTCGTGGAACTAGTAAACACGGAGATGAACTTTTCGGTAAATGAACAGTTAAAAGCATTTTTCAACAGTAAGAAGTTGCTACGAAACCCAAAATCTGTGGCCGAGAATAAGAAGTCATGTTCCTTAGAAGGTCCGCAACCTTCACAAGTTGATGAACGCATTACAACTCGTGCAATCGAATCGAAACCAGAGATACAGAATGAGTGTGAGGAGATACTTAAGCAACAGGACTCCGGTCAAATTGATCAATCAAAATCAACTAAACTACTGGTTACTGAAGGAGCCTCTAATAAGGCGCTTGGCTTTATAGCTTTGCTTGCTGATGAGGCAACTAAAACTGATCACGACACTGCACCAAAGCCTAAAGATGAAGACGTAAAACATTGCTTAACACCAAAAGCTAATTATCCGTTACAGCTTTCGAGCCATAAGTTAAACTTGGAACATCTCTCTATCCATAAAACTAATGCCCAAACAAATGGAATCGTAATGCCGAAAAACGAACGTGTCCTACAACCTGTGAGTAGATAATATAAATTCTCATTGAGAGCCAAATTTTATTTATTTATATATTAGCCTTTTGAGATGCGTAGATTTTCAATCGAATCTAAGGAAGGCATTGATCTCATTGTTGTGGACAGTTCAAAAAAAAATCGAGGTATTTTTGGGGCCTTTGACAGCACATACGTCTCCGAATTTTATGCCCCGCATTCACGGTTAATGGAAATTACAGACTGCGAGCCTTATAAGCCAGTGTAACTATACTATACCATACCATACCAATGTTAGGTTAATATATTATTACCATTTTTGACAGTGTCAGGGAATATGTGCTTGCCAGATTTCAGGGTTCCTGGCATCGCGGCAAAGTGGAACAGATTATAGTTGTTCCACAGCAGCAGACGAAGTACCGGGTAATGGACCTCGATTCCACGAACGTAGGGGACGTAACCGAAATGGATATCCGTCGATATCCATCAGACTTCACCGCTCCCTGTGCCACAAACCTTTGCGTGATTGACGGTATGCTAATTAAATATTTGACTTGAGCATAACATTTGAACAGTCACTTTATAGAATTTCCGCACAACCCGAATGCAGCTCAGGTTTCCTATCTGGCGGAGGTTTTGAAGGTTCACCAGTTAGTTCATATCGATAGTGTCAAATATCGCAACCATATAGCCGTAATTAAATCGGGAAGCCTTATTCAGAAGCTGTTGAGCTTGTAAATTTTGAGTACATCAAATGCCCTTTACTTGACACCACAACAAATCGGGTCAAACTCATTACGAAGTTATTGCGAATAAGCATTACGTTTTATAATTTTAAAAACATTTATATATAAATAAAATTCAATTAAATAACAACGTTAAAGGCTGTTAATACACAATGTTATGTTCCCTAGCTATTGATGCCGTTGATTCTCGATTTAAAATTGAAATTACACACAACAGGATTACAACAGATGGAAAGGACATGCACAAGCGGTTTTAGTTTGTTTGGTTTTAGTTTCTCAAATGTTAAAAACGGTAGTGAAAGCGGGTCTACAACGACAAAGGCACTGTTTGGTGTTGATCTAAGACTCGCTCCAAGGCATTAGGTGTTCTTTTTCATTGTCATCTCGTGGGCCGTGCGCAGGCGTCGTCTGAGTTCGTTCGGAAATCGGTCATAGCACTTTTTGCACACCGGCTTCTCGTCGTACTCGTAGAATTTCGATTTTTGTGTCATCTTCGTGTCGCACACGGAGCACGCAAAGTGGTGCACACACCAGGCCTTGTTTAAGGCAGTGAAAACTGTTGGCATTATGGAATGAGTGCATTAATTAAATAAACCCAGAAAATAGTTCAATTAAGTTACTCACCATCGCCTCCAATAACTTGGTTGCAGACGAAGCACAGGTTGCCAAAGAGCTGATGATAGTGCGTCTCGCAGTAGGCCAATCCCCGCTTCTCGTAGTGTCGGTGGCCCAGGAAGGGCTTCTCGCACTTGGCGCACACGAAGTGTTCCACATGCCAGTGCTTTCCGAGCGCCGTTACCACCCGCTCCTCAATCGGGCGACGACAGGCGCCACATATGGGAATGCCCATTTTATCGTGACAACGCAGACAATACAGTTCGTTCTGTAATGAAATAATTCAATATTCACTTGCTTCTTATTTGCTAAAAAAAAAAGAACCCACCATATCGTTAGCAGCCAATCCTGGCCGGCTCTTGACCTCCCGGGCAGTGGAATCCAACTCTGTGCCGCAGGCCGTGCAACTGAAGTGATAGCCGTGGTACACTTCGCCCCGGAATCGCAAAGGCTCATCGTCGATGAGGCCGCTGAAAAGCAGAGTAATTAGCAACATGTTTTTGCCTAAAGCCTTTGAAACCTACTGGCATTTTTGGCATACATATCGGCCGGTAATCTCCGCCTTCACCTTGGCATTGCACTCGTGGCACAAGGCGCGGTTCTGGTTCTTGATGAATCCGCAATCAGCCAGCTCCTTGGCGCACAATTGGCAGCGGAAGCACTGTGGATGCCAGCTAGCTGACATGGCCTTGATGACCCGTCCGATGACGAACTCGCCGCACTTGTTGCAGCAGGGAGCGAAAAGCACGTGAAAGTCGCGTTCGCAGTACTTGCGGCCCTCGAACTCATAGAATATGCCATCCTGGAAGGGTCGGAAGCACTGGGCACATCTGCAAAATGTTTATTAGTGAGGGTATTATTGAAACAACTACATTGAGGTTTACTTACACAAAGCACTGTGTGTGCCAGAGTTCTCCATTGGAGTTGACAATCTTCTCAGTCGGCTCAAAGCCGTCGGCACATCGCGTACAATGCATTGCACCCAGCGACATGTTCGCTGCCTGGACTCTGTGAATTAAGGAGAAGATCAGGATTAGTTGTTGGTAAGTAACTAACCATTTCAGAGGCCATTACACTACAGCCTTGGAGTACATCATGGTTATAGCTTGAGCGCACAGAAAAACGACTTTAGGGCAGGGCTCGAAGTGAGAAACTGGACAAAACAATGAGACTTATCGCTTGCCGGCTCTGTTGACGCTGTCTGAATCATATTTCCTTTGAATGCACAGCAAAAAAGCTTTCTGGCATTCCGTGGACGTTTAGCTTTCATTACAGAGAGTGTCGCATGGCAGTTGGATATCAAGCGTGGTACGCTGCAGATGTGATGACTTGGTGATATATCGTTTCGGGACAGGTTATATATATATAAAATATAAAATATTATCATATTCGCTTTAGGTTGGCTAAATGGCTATATTGGGTAATTAAACTAATCATTACAAGCAGGAGCGCCATTTGAAAAGTTTGTATATAAACCATATATATTAAGATATAACTATCAAACTCCCCACTACTGATTGAGTCATTGAACATTCCTTGGAATCCAAAAGGGGTTACAAGTTCTAGCATCCAATTGGAATTGGGTTTGCCGCCAACACAACAGCGGCCCACTCATCATAATCAAATCCGACGAATACACACAAAAATACGAATAGTAAACAATACACAGACAGTCTCACACACACACACTCACGCTCTCGAGTGGCGGCGTTTAAAAATAAATTTGAATGTGGCCATGACGTCATCGTTGGAGTAAACATCTGGCAGGAAAATTGCATTGAATGGGGGTTCAAAGTGCCCGCATCGCTGGCAGAGGGTTAAGACTGGATGAGGGCATGAATGATAGGCACTGCTAGCCTTAAATAGTTATATTTTTTTTTTGTTTATTAATTAGCGAAATGCTTATTTGTGCGAGTGGATAACGATGATTATTATGCTGCCAAATGATGCAATATGTGGGCGTTTCGAAGCCAAGGACGTTTAGAAAGTGGGGCGGAACATTCTGCTTACTGCACGGGCGGCATTCTGTGGGCTTTTCTTTTTAGTTGCTTTCAACTGGTTTTCACTTGCGAACAACGGCACCTGTTGCACCAGGTGTACGACGTTTTCGGATCACGGCGAGTGAAACACTGCAAAAACATATAGAAATGATCAATCTGTGTCTTCTGGCTTTAAGCTCTGCTCGCTTGGCGGCGTTCTAGCCAGATCCGGTTGATTTTCAGCCAAGAAGACGATCTGCGCAGCTCTATCGCAGCACAAAAACAACAACATTTATATTGCCAAAATGGGCAAATCTCTGGAATTTCACCCGTTTCACTTGAACTTGTTCACATTTTAAGAAGTGCTTTCAACGGAAAAGGTACTATTTACCTTCAGAGAAACCTTTTTAATTAAAGCCACAGCTTGCTGCAGTTAAATTACTCTTCATTTAATTAACAGCCTCCGTGGAAAAAGACGCAGAAAAAACCACTCTACTTTATCACTAAAAAATCCCTGTGCAACCTGCCTATCGATAGCTCTATCTGTTCTCGTGGCAGGTAGCCCTGAAAGTCAATCGATAACCACCTACTACTACTGAGCGCCAATTTAAATTCGCGATTAGCCTATGTTACCAAAATACATTTGTTAAAATAACTTTACGATTTAAGGCGACTCCCTTATCGCAGCGTAGCATTTTTGCTTCTTTGTTTCAGCTTCTTATCAGCTGCTGGCCAACTGCTGTTCTTCTTGGAAGCAGTTTCGTAACGCGCTCTTATCAGCTAACTGCCTTTTACTTATAATTTCACGTACTATTTGTTTGTAAACAAGACCTGTTCGCATGCTAATTTAGGCTGCAGCCAGGAAACCCCTTTAGCATTGAATTTGATTGATTTTCTTGGTGTTATGTGACACGCCAATTGGGGAAATACATATTTAAATGTACAGGGAAACTACAAAAGAATCCAATGCCACAAATGTCATATCAGTTTCGATGATACTTATCATTAGAAAATATGTATTGATAAGAGAATCAAGAGCTTGTAAAGTTGGTGAGAAACCCACAATCATTATGAAATGAGTTTCTTACAAGTGTAATTACTTGTTCATATAATTCCTGATCGCCAATAATTTAAAATTTTCTACAAAGAACAAACATTTTGAATTGCCCACGATACTTGCATGTAAATGCATTATTTGTTTGCTTTAATTGTTTCCCCGAATGTCTGTTTGCGGCAAACTTCCGCCATGTGGGTGTGAGGGTCATATTTTCGAAACACCCCTCGCCGACTTCCGCAATGTGAAAGGAGATAAAACCGCAGCTGCAGTTTCAGAATTTGCTTTATTTGTATCTGAGTATATATAGTATTGTATCGCTTGGTGTTTTATGGAGCGTTGTCCCGTTAAAACGGGTTGCCAGGCGAATCGATCAGCGCGGCGCTCTTTGTTTATCAATCTCACTCTTTTGTCAGTCGCCTTTATTTATTATTATTAAATGAGTTTTTTTCCAGCATAACAAAAAACAAACAAGGTGTCCCACAAGGCCGCCGGTTGTGCGAGCGAGACGGACGAACAACAACCGCCATAAGAACGAGATCCAATACCATCCACAATCTAGCACTGAAAAATATGTAACCCCATATTACAGCATATGTCTTACTTAACTATTTAACTATGCTGTTGAGAAATAAATTTGTATATTTTAACGCATATTCTTAACGCTCATCCTGAACCTAGTTTATTTAAACGTTTGCTCTGACACAGTGTGGCATCCATTTGGTAGATACATACATATATATTTTTTTCAGTGCTCACTGTCACATGCTTGGAAAAAGGTGGTGGAACCTGGAAGTCGGGGAACTGCGAGACTTTCGGCACGTAGCAACGCGTAGCTGTAAGTTTATTACGCATGATTTTATGCTGTTGTTTACCAAAAATTCGCCAAGGCAAGCCCCCCATCCACATTCAAGCGGTGACTCGGGCGTATGAGCAACATGCTGAGGCATATGGGAATCGGCGTGGAATGTGAAAACTTCCAGCGGATGCAGTGCAGTTGCAGTGGGTGTCTAAAAATAAATGCAATTATGCTCTCTATTATTGCAGCTGCGTTCCAAAGCCGGCAAACCAGATGGACAACTGGTGCTGGTGCTGGCAGAGGAGCAGGTTGGAATTTTTTCAAGGGGGTTTTTCCATTTAATCATTTCCAATGTAATGCCAATGCATTGCAGCAATGTTTCGATAGTGTTATCAACTGGAACTAATGTAGTAGATATAATAATAATTGGATCTTTGATCCCCTGGCTACCAGCCAAGTGGTTTTTTGAAAAACCAAACCATTGTGATCTCGCTGTATGCTAGAACAAATATTTTACACGGCTCTTATTACTTTCAGACGCCTCTGTGAAACGTGGGTTTCTCTTGGAGCTCGAAACGATTGCAGCTGCGGGAAAAGCTTAAAATCTGAGCTTCCAAGCTCGTCCATTCATCTTTTTGGTCGGTTTCTGGGCGCGACATCAAAAATTCCAAATATGCGGTCGCGTTGCATAAAAAACGCAATTATACTCGCTGACCGCGTCCGCATTGCATTTTGGCCCTGTCTTATCGCCATTCGTTGTTTATCGTTATTGCTCGAGCGAGCTTATCAAGAAATTTCGAAACTGAAATCCACCTTACGGGGGGTTTTACTTGAACTGAAACGGTTTACCTCGGCACGTGAATACATCAAAAAATTCCGCTGCCCCCAGAAGATACAGTATGACCTCTACAACCCGACGCACTTAACGAAACTAAACATAACGTTTTATTGATAACTTGTTTCGAAATAATTCGATTTCAGATTAGATCACGATGTAAATATATGTAATGTAATTGCTAGACTTTTATATTGCTACATAGTAAGTACATATATGTTAGCAAACCAACTAACAAGCTATTAGAACATGAACTTTTTCCCAAGAAAAAAGTTATTTTTCTTTTAGCAGCCACCGGTTTTTCGAGGCCAGACTGTAAATAATTCAATTTGAGGTGCGTGGGCGCCGGAAAAGGGGGAAATCGGGGATTTCCGGGACGGAGTGTGCAATCCGGTTCCCGTGGGCAGTGAATTTGGAGCGTTGGCACCGGCAGGCGAGAAAGGGAAAGAGCGAATAAAAAGCGAGTAAAAAACGAGACATTCGAAAGCAATTTTCCCGCCTGCCAAATTTTGCATTTCATATGCAGTCCGAAGCCAAAAGGCAAATAAATACATTCAATTGTTGGCAGCGCGTCACCATTTTGGCGCCTGGCAACAGCGAACTGCAAACAAAGGCATTCGGCGAAAATGTTGGACAATTAAAGCCGAAAGCCAACTCAAAATCTGTGTGTCTGTGTGGTGTGCCTGTGTATACTCAAGTGCCATCCGCACACAAATGCAGTGCCGACGACCTGTTGTCGCCAAGGTGCGATCGTTAAGTTTTATCTTTCGGACCCATTACAAAGTTCATTACCGGGGCAAATGCTGTTGTTCTATTCTCGGCATCCCCAAGCCAAGTGGTTCGTAGAAACTGAAAGCATTTCGCCATGCCCCTCAGAAAGCAGACACATTCCATTCTCTATCAAAAAGTCTATAAAAAACCTTAAAAAAAAATATTTCAAATACTGAAACTGCTGCTGGGCGAACAGCTAAATTATAAGTATTCATTTCTGTTATCACACAAAAACTATCATTATTAATATTTATATATATATATAGCATGAAAGCTGACAATCAAAACACGCGTTCTATTAATAAAGATAGAGTGTCTACAAGTTAGATATTTTTAGCTTCCCTCAACCACCAACTTTACATAACTTGTTTATTTGACTGATAACCACTGGAGAACTGCTTTGCTAACTTATCACTCCTACAGATGACTCCCAAACCCCACCTGAACCAGCCCAGGTGAACTGTTTGGCCCACCCACTCACGTGAAGGCAGCGCGAAGCGTGCACAGCTGTCCATTTGTTTTGCACTATGACAATGTCATTAGCACTCGAAAGAAGGAATCGGGCACAAAGCCAAGCAGCAGATAGTCGCCGCCGATCGGCCGACAGAACAGAAAAGTAGTAAACATATATGTACGCTCGTATATGTGCTTAGTTAAAAATAAAACTATTTAGCCTCTACGATGTCGTTGCCGTTGCCATGGTGACGTTAATTCGCAATGGGAATTCAGCTGCTAGAAATGCTAAACAAGAGACTGCAATCTCCCCGGGCGGAGTGCGCAAATACCCGTAGTGCCAGAGATTAGCCCAAAGATGTGTAAGTACGATCCATCGCTGGGAGGGTCGTCAGCTGGGGGAGATCGGGAATACTAATCGCATGTTAATTGATAACGACCACAACAAACTGCCAGGTAAGCAGGTGCAGCGCAACATTCTTGATTCTGACGTACATTATACAATAAGCGATTTCGATTGAGTGATAGAATACCAGTCAGAGCGATAAAGTGAGTATGCAAAATGAAAACAAACCATAACCAGTTTAGGGCGATGGAAAAACCCTTTCGGGGGAGTGTTTCATAAACTCCGCTCGCCTCGCATCTCCAGTGGGTGGGTTAGTCACATGACCCCAGGGCTTCAGGAGGTGTGATCCGGCATGGTCTAGGTACTTCGATATATAAGCATGTGTACATTAGCGTTTGGCTAGGGTAACTTTAGGGCACACACTATATATAGTACGTGGCACAATCAACAAGTGACACGCCCCTAAGCACAGAAGTAAACATTTTGATTAGTGTCTTGATTAACAATTGCTTTTATTCATTGTTTATATGTATGTATAAAGGTTCTTACTCTTATCGTTTAGTGTTCTTTTAATGTATACTCGAATTTCGATTCTCATAGGCATAATTTTGCAATTGTAAACCAAATAAATAAGCAACAGCGACCAACGATTTAAGATAAAAGAAAACACTAGCTGCTCTCTTCAACTTCCTGACAGTGCCAACAAAGTTAGGATAGCTATATTTCGTTATGCTTCAAGTCTTTCGATTATTAGTGGATATGCATTTGCATAGATCGAACCGTTCTTACTTGCTGACTTCCGGCAGAAATAAACCTTTTGGCTTTCTGATTAATTGCTGTAATCTATAGCTATTTATGTACATACACGATTTTTTCACTCACAAGCAGGCGAAAGGCACTTGAACAAAGAAACAAACAAACAATCAAACAAGCGACGAGTACGCCCAACTTACTACCATATGCACAAGCTATATAGCCATCTATATGCATTTGCATGGGTCACTTACTTATGTATTTGTGTCTAGGGTCTAAACTGCTGCATCGGAAACTTTGAAACGTGACATGAGCTCTGTACTCCTATGTATATACATCTTATACGGTCCTAGAGCCTACAAAAGCCTATATATATAGTATTTACATAGTGGGTAATATCAAATAGCAGCCTATCAACTCTACTTAACACAATGGCATATATAAATATGCCATTGACAATCATTATTGACAATCTTAGAACATTTATATGCGAGGGCTCACGCCAAAGTATAGGTCTGAAATCCAGTTCTTCGGATACATTATTTAATCATTATGCAACGTTGCTTGGCTGATAAGAAAGTAGGTGGTTTTTAAAAAAATATAAACATTCCGCTTTCTTAACAGGAAATTATGCAGTAAAATCGATCTTACATCCCTTATCGAAATACATAACTGAAAACTGATTTTAAAAGGTTGAGAGAAATGCTAAACTTTAGACCTCTACTTTTCCAAGCAATCTTTCTAAAGTCGTCCTTGATATTTTAGTTTGTCCTTGCCTCTCTGCATATTGACCGCCCTTCTATAAATAAAAACTAACTAATGACATAACTAGAGGCATTATTTCACTCAGTTGCTCATTTGGAGCCCACCACTGCTGCGACTACCCGTCGATGAGGAGCCCGTTAGCCCGAACTGCGAGACCAGCTTGTCGTAATCCTCCAGCGAGGTCTCGAATTGCTCCAGTTGCCGGGACAGATCGTCCATGGCGCTGGCATCAGCGGCACTGGTGGTGATCGCTGTGGCCGCCGCCGTCGGACCGCATGCTGCTACACCGCCGGAGCCACTGGATGCTGGCGGGGTCGAGGAAATTGAAGAGATCTCTGCCTGCAGTTCATTGAGGCCCTTCAGCGGTGGCGCATGATAGCATTCCCTGTAGAACTTGGCCAGATCGTTTACGTGCGACGTGGGCGAGGCGAACGGGAAGTGGAGCTCTTTTAGCAGATTATCATCATCAGGCGGTGGTTGTAGCGAAGGCTCTGAATGGTGACGATATGTGGATGTGGCGCTGGCGGGGATCAGCAGGCTCTTTATTGGCGATACTGAGTTTTCCGAGTTCTTCTCGAAGCTCTTGAAGCCCGCCGAGTTGTTGTTGAGATTGCTGATCTGGTTGAATTTAATATCCTGCGTATTATTGTTGTTATTACTGCTGTTCACACTGGCGACCGAATTGTTATCCAGGCGATTGAGGGACTCCACGGAGCCGCGTCCTCGCAAAAGCCACTCGAAAGGCGGGGTTTCCGGCAACACAAAGTCATCTTCAGTGTACTGCTTTAGTTTGCCCATATCTGTGAAGGCTCCCGGTCGCAACGGCTTCTCTATATCAATAAACCGCCGATCGGCTGTTCCCTGGGCAGGATTGAGGGCACCCAAGCCCAATTTCTTGGCCACGGCTGTGCCATTTTGAGTCTGCTGCTGGTTGCCAGGTGTATTGGCATCCGTGGCGGGTCTAAAGTGATCCGACTTCAGCATGATGGTGTTGCTCTCTGACTGGGCAGCCGTGGGCGAAATGGTCAGCTTTGTGCGGTAGGCCACGGACATAACCAGCGAGCCAACAATCGTGCTGAGTTGTCCGATCTTTACGTGCTTGTGACCCTCGCCCAGGGTGTGGACCTGCGGCCTGTCCACGTAGATCCTGTAGAAGATGCCATACGAGTCGGGGCACTGGCGCCTGGATAATTTGTAGGCGGGCGTGGTGCGGGTCAACGATATGAGGGACTTGAGCATGATGCCCATGCGGTTGTAGATGGCGTGGGCCGCCTTTAGGGTCTGACCCTCGGGGTTCAGGTCATTGGTGGCCGGAGAGGAACCATTCTGGGGCTGGAGCAGGTCCAGGGACCACACCTCCAACACCATCTGGTCACCCTCAGTCGTTTTCAGGGATATTTCAACGCACAACGGCAGGCGCTGCAGAATGCTCTCTCCCGTCTTTAGGTTCAGAGCCCGCTTGGTCTCGTCCAGGACCTCCGGATGATCCTGCACGGCTATGTTGAACCAATCGCTGCCCGCCAGTGGGTTGCACTGCGTCTGCATCTTCTCGCCCAGTCGGGACTGCACCACCACCTGGGTGGACTTCAAGACCAGGAACTTGATGAACTTCTCCAAATCCCGCTCTGCTGCATTTAGACGCTGCGCCGACATTTCTTAGTTTTTCTTTGTTTTCCCCGTGTGTTTGCGATTGTCTGTGTCCAAAGTTCGCTGTCTGCGTTCGCTGTCTGCGTTCGCTTTTTTTTTTCACTTTTATGCGTTTCTGCGTTTTGTTTTGTCGCGGTTCTCTTGTTTTAGCGTCGCGCACTTTGCTTTCTAGGCACTGCTAAACGTGGTCAAAACTAGCCCGGGCATTTTGCCAAAACACTGTCATTTGTGCAACGCCCTTTCACCGCGATTCCGTGTTATTGTTTGTACGCAAGATCACTCCCGTTAACATAAAATAAAACCAGACCAGCGTCAGCTAAGACTCGGGATAGTATCGATAGTCCGATTCTGGGCGTGTTAGAGATGTTTTGGTTTCGATAGTGCACGGTACCACTGATTTGGAAAAGAAGCTATTCACACAAACGAGCTTCTGCACCAGCGACAAACTTCCGCAGTACTTGCTGTATCTTTTATAAAAATACATATATTGGTATACCAGTCAAAATAAACGTATCTCTATTATATATTTTTTTTAAGTTAAGTTTTTTTTAATGCAATTAGTATGCTGTAAAGAAATAGTTAAGAGTCAATTCGACAAAATCTGTCACTTACAGATAACATTTGATTGGGCTGCAAAAATACTTTTTCAGCATTTATGAAGCGGTTATTAAGCCGAGCTCTCAAAATGAAATAAAACATAAATGAAATATATATAAAACAACAGATGCGCGATCAGTGAGAATAGCCTTTTAATCGAGGTTTGCAATCGAGCAAAATATCGGCCAGGCAGCACAGGCGACGGTCTGGCATCTCCGCTAGCCTAAATGATACACGTCACGTAGACACAACGGCGCTTAATTTTAAATAATATATTTTTGGAAGCCAAAAATAAACATGACCATCTTAGAATTACATTTTGGAACTATGCCACTGACTAGGAATCGCCACCGCCCCGTGCCTGAGCGTCATTTAGGCAGAAATGCTCTCTATCCGTGGAGTTAAGGACATGCTTGGGTAGATATCGAAGCACGGAGGAAGGAACCTGGCTTAACATGGCCAAACGCTCCTGTTTGATGCGCTCCTCCTGCTCGGCATCGATCTTGGCCTTCATGTCAAAGTACTGAACATTTTCAGCGGTGGCCTCCGCCCGCTTCCGGTGATTATCCTCAATCATAGCCAGCAAGGAGGCTCCATGGGCCCGGCGTCTGCGATATTCATCCAGTTGCTTCTCGGACCCCTGGTTGATTGTATCCGGCGCCTCCTCCTTCCGCGCAGCCATTTCCGCCCGCTTCATCTGCATTTCGGCCATCTTACGATGCTCCACCTCCTGGCGATAGCGATCCAATTCCTCTCTGGTGCGCCGGCGAGACATCTGCTCCTGCTGTATTTGTTGGCGATAACGCTCGTCACTTTTGGCCGTGTACTCCGCCTCCAACAGATCCAGCAGCAGATTGTCGCGATGGCGCTTTTTGTTCTGCAATAAGAGTTAGCTTTATTGATTTAATCAAAAAAACACTTCAAGACTTACTTCGATTTCTAGGACTTGCTGGCCCAAACGAATACTGATTTCTTGATTTTTGCGTTGAATCTCCTGGCGTTCAGCCTCCAGCTGGAGTTTCCTGCGCTCCATTTCACTTTGCTTCTGGACTAGGTTACCCAACTCCTGGTTGTATTGAGCTCGCTGCCATTCTCTGAGTTCCTGTTTCTCCTTGATGGACTGCAGCATGTCCTGCCGCTTCTGTAGCTTTTTTCTCTGCGTCTCCAGCTCCTGGGCTCGATCCTCTTCCTGGATTTGCTTTTGCATCAGAAGGCTAAGCTCCCTGTCGTTCATCACCTGAGCGTGCTCTTTTTGGCGCCGCCGACGGTTCTCCTCCATTTGTTCAGCCAAGGACTCCCTAAGGCGGCGTTGTTCCTCCTTAAGAGCCACTTCCTTCTCATATTCCTTGGCCTCCAGCAGACAGCGCTCTTGGGACACCTCCTCGGCTTCCAATTTGATGTCTAGCTGTCGGCGACGTTTTCTCTCCTCCAAATTCTCGGCTATATCCCTGGAAATGGCTGCCAGGCGCAGTTGCTCCGCTAGGTTGCGCAGTTCCTCGCAATCCCGCCGCAATTGCTGGCGACGTTTCTTCTCCACAAACTCCGCACGCTTAAGATCTTGCATTTCCTGCGTCATCGCTGCCTCCTCGATAAAGTATCGGGTTAAGGGACTCACTTTGGAGAGCTCCTTGCTGCGGTTCACCTTCTCCAGGTCGTGCTGCATTTTTCGGAACAGCTGGGAGCTAAAAAAGTCGTGCTCCATGCACAACGAATGAGGCACCTGGAATTGCGGCTGTCCGATGTTGAAAGTGTGGTTACCACGATTTCTACCGGTTGCCATGGTGGTCAAAACAATGAATACAGAAATTGAATAGAAACGATAAACAAAATAAAATAAAACAAATATTTTTTGATTGGCTACTATGAACACATCCAATGAACAAATTGTAGTATTTGTAATTATATTTACAATCTTAATTGTGGAGCTATTATGACATTCCAGCAATCTTGTAGGTCGTCAGGATTCGCGAATAAAAATATACAACCAATTAAATTCAAGTCCTTTGTCAATGTTTTCGGTGAATGGCAAAAACGATCTTTAACTACCATTCACTACGAAATAAAGAATACCTACTTCGTTCTACAATAAAAACACTTTAAAATTTGTAAATTTTTTTGTTGGTCTTTAGATGACTATATATTTATATATTTTTTTCAAAATCATAGTTAACAAATTGAATTGATAATGAAGGCGAAAATGTTAAATGCGAAATGTTCTCAGTTGTTGAAGGCGGTCGGGAAATACTTCTTGTCCTTCTCCACGATGCTCTCCAGAAGATCGTCGATGTCAGTGTTGGGGTACCGCTCCACCCATGACTGGATGTACCCCTCGTGGGTTGGCTCGTAGGTCTTCAGCTGGACCTTTTGGTCCTGGCCGATCGCCGTGTTGGCCTGGACGAGGATCATACGAGGCTTCTTGTGCGCCAGGCAGATATCACGCCACTTGGCCCACGGATGCGATCCGCTCTCGTCGACCTTCGAGTAGTGTTCGTACATCTTGGAAGCTGCCTCGATGTCGGCGGTGGATTTGTACACCTGCAGCTTGGTCAGGAAATCGCCCAGCGCCTTCCTGCCCACTGTATCGATCTTGCTGCGATCCACCGTCAGCAAAAGGTTCTTGCCCTTTTCGGTTTCCTCGACCTTAACGAGTCCTTCACCTGCCTCCAGCAGCACCTTCATGATCACGAAGCGAGCGCGAGAGTGCGCCTGGAGCCACAGCTTGGACTTCGGGTTGAACATCTCCAGAGCCACACCCATGCCGT
Source organism: Drosophila sechellia (assembly GCF_004382195.2). Lineage (NCBI taxonomy): Eukaryota > Metazoa > Arthropoda > Insecta > Diptera > Drosophilidae > Drosophila > Drosophila sechellia. Next base: position 20,032,366 of record NC_045952.1, read on the forward strand.
TCCAGATGAGACTCAGCCAGTTGACATAGATAATGTTGTCCTGCTCGGCCTTATCCTTAAAGCCAAAGATCTCTAGGATGTCACGCTGCAGGGAGAGATACAAGCCCACGGCCTCGGCGCGGCATTCCTCGTATGAGGAGCCAATTGCTCCGAACTTGGTGTCGTAAGTTTCTCCGGGAAGATACCACTTGGCGATGGGTTGACCGGTGACCAGGTTCTTAGTGTTCTCCTTGTCAAAGTTGTACACGCCGTTCTCGTCGATACGGAACAGCTTGCCACTACCATGGCCTAGGAGTTCATGGAGGCCCACTTGCACCTCGAAAGCCTTCACCTTGTATTCTTTCATCAGAGTTTGATCCTCCTCGGTGAGGAAGGGAATGGGATCCTTGCGGTTGATGTTGGCCAGCACATTGCCCAGCGAGACGTTCTTGAAGCCTTCATCCTGGCGGATTTCGTCGTAGTTGGGAATATTGATGCCCGCTGGTACTCCGCTGCCGGCAAATGTGAGGACATCTAGGGAAGTGAAGTCTGGCTTCAGGTAAGAGTTCTTCTCGTAAGGCTCCGTCCAGGGCAGGTACTCTATTAATTTCTCGGCGCGATTCACCAGCTCGGAGAATTTCGCCGAACTCTCCTTGTTCACCATGGCCACGAAGCCCTCGAATTCAGCCCGTCCTCCGGCAGGATCCCTGTATGTCTCAATGAAACCAATGTAGGTCTCGATGACAGGTCCCTTGTCCTTGATCCACCAACGCGATCCGTTCTTGTGCTCGTCCAGCGAGCCCTGCTCAAAGGATCGGACATAGTGCTCGATCATCTTGGACTCGTTTTCGTTGGCTGCGTACTTCTGGGCCTGCAGCAGATGCTGGTTGACGCGCTGCAGTAGCTTCTGGTAATCACCGCGGGTCACCCTGAACTTGTTGCCATTGTACTCTTCCAGCGGAAGTGTGATCCCATCCTGCGTGGACTCCGCCACGGAGCCCAGCTTTACATCGTAGACGGTTTGACCATTTTCAACTATCTTGAAGGTGCGGCACATGTATGGTTCGATACGCTTTGAGGTCAACCAAGCGTTCACGATCTCGGAGTCCTCCTTGGTGCAGTTGTCCGACCAGTAGGTGGTGATTCCGTCGGGAGCAAAGCCCAGGATCTCGTTTCGCGACTCGAGCGCATAAATCAGATTCTTGACCTTCTCGAAGATCTTGCCAACGCGCGGCTCATCGGTGTAAGCAGCGGATGCCTTTACTATGGTCTCAAATTGCTTCTCGGAGAGATTGGGAACGATCTTGCTGTCGCCCATACCCTTGTAGTTGCCCGCGTTGGCGAACACACCGCAGGCGTACACTAGGAAGGCCTGAAAGTGAGCAAAATTAATATTTATTTTCGAGAATAAGAATCTCTCCTGTGGCATACCGTAAAATCATCAGCAGACACTCCCGCCTCCAGGGCTTTCGCCCTAAGAACCGGAATCTTTTCGGCTAGGAAAATGCGGTGCAGCAAGGAGAAGATGAGCGGCGCCTCCGGACTGGACTGGATCAAGGCAATGAGTCCGCCGTCCCAGGAGGCCTGGCTGAAGTGGTGGGCGTAGAGCTTCTCCTTCTCAGTGAGATTCTCGAAGGCACTCTTGCAGTCCAAATCGGCAATGGGCTGCGTGTTGGGCAGGACGAAGTGGGCGGTTTTACTGGCCATCTCAGCGGGTTGGGGAAGGTTGCTACTGCAGCTGCAAATATATCATATGGCGAACAGGACCGATTAGATACATGGGCTTTAGATAACACCTGGCAAATACCTGTAACGAACGAGGGAGCTACAAAATCCCAAACTTCTGGAGATTGGCGTTTGGACTGAGCGAATACTGGGACTGGTCCCGTAATTTAGACGACTACGGAAATGACACAGCCTGTTCAGTTGCTGCCGGGATCTCTGTAGCCCTCTTAGCCAAAACATTATTGGGAATTTTCGAGTATTATATTTGAAGTCTTTACATTACTTGTCGCCCAACTGGAAAATGTGAAAAGGCTACTTTAATTTGGAAGAAAAGCCAAATAACTCGGGGAACACATGAAAACTTAATGATGATGCAATTTTATCTCCAGCAAGCCGGCTAAACTGCAGATGTGGCAGTTAAGCGGCGTTTTACCAAAAGAATATAGAAAACAAAACTATGGCTAATATGGAGCCCGAAAACGTGAAGAACTGGCAGATCCCATGGAATAAGTGAATGTTTAAAAACTACGAGGTTAGTCAATCGCAAAACAAACAAAAACCCACCGGGTATTCGTGTTTTAACTGGAAAACATAATTAGTAAGGAATTTCGTGCGTACTTACCTTTTAAAAGTGAAAAAATATGCAGTTAAGAAATGCCGACAAAAGTGCAAGTTGTTCAAGCAGTGTGACCAGCTGCTTTGTGAGCCGATATAACACCAAAAGTTTAAGTTTGCTGATATGTGAATGTCAAAATAGTGGCGGCTTAATTTAAAAACTCCAATGAACACTTTGAAGTAATGCACAATATTATTATTGTATTGATTGATTTTCCGTATTTGAACTACCTATGCACAGAAACGATACTAGTTAACTATTGTATGTGTTGTTACAATTCGTATTTGCATTCGTGTATTGAGTATTTGTGTCTTATGGGCTTGTTTGCATGATCTCTGTTCATTTTAGGCGATGATATAGCCAAGCCACAACCAAACATCGCCACCTATGCCGAGGAAGCAAAGCACCCAGGTAAGTCTGTATAATATGTTATCCATACTGCCGCCTTTTAGAAAAATCGGTAAATCGTTGTCCGCCTGAAATTGCTTCCTCAATTTGACCATTTTTGGAGGAACTTTTCCAGGACGTATTTTCGGAGCTGCAGCAGCAGCAGCAGCATATTTTAAAGCAGCCGAGTTGCGAAATTCTCGAATGGGTTTACACACTGCACACAGATCACCGACTCCCCGAAGGAAGGGCTGATCGGAAGGAATAATTTTAATTAATGTTTTGTATGTAAAGGTGGTAACTTACGCGCAAAGAGAAACAGTTTCTTTGCATTTACGTTTCCTGAAACTTTCTGGAGTATTCGGAACAAAATTTTGTCTGCGTTTAAATATCGAATAATAATGTTTAAGTGACACTATTACTATAAGCTATCTTTGATGGATATAAGATTACTTGAAGGGTTTCACCAGAGCCTATGCTCCGATTTTTATATAGAGTAATTTTATTTTTCAATTTAGATATATAAAAACCACTTGCATTTAAATGTACATATGGCTGTGTGAATGACCATTTCTTCTTCGTTTGATGCCAAATTAGGTCACACTACGCGCGTCCTAGAAAATTTGTGTGCCAATATTAAGCAATACTCTCATTTATTAATTAATCAAAATGTCTATGGCTAAATACCTAAACCGATCCGTTGGAAAAGCTGGCAAGGATGTGGCCGCCAGGATATGCACCCTTAAACCCACTGAGCCGGAACACCACGCAATACATCTGACCGCTGGGGAGAATTTCGTGGGACGCAGCCGGGAGACCGGCATCCGAGATTCCAAATGCTCGAAGCGACAGATCCAACTGCAAGTGGACCTAAAGAAGGCTGTAGTTTCACTAAAAGTCCTGGGAGTTAATCCGTGCGGCGTCAATGGTCTGATGGTCATGCAGAACTCGGAGTGTGAGCTGAAGCACGGAGACTTAGTGGAGATTGTTTACGGCAGGCATCCCTTCGAGGTGGTCTTTAACCCTCCACCGGAGGATGACAAGGAGAAAACTGAGCCCTTGTCCACAACACTATCACCTTCCGAGAAATCCGAGAGGTGGGACTCAGCTGGTAATGGTAAGCTGGTGATCTTTACCAGCGCCGGCGTGAAAGCTTCTGAAAAGATAGCTGGCTACGACATGGACGGCACCATTATAAAAACCAAATCGGGACTGGTTTTCCCCAAAAACACCGAAGACTGGCAGATCATATTTCCCGAAGTGCCGGAGAAACTAAAGAATCTCCACAAGGATGGGTTTAAAATCTGTCTCTTCACAAACCAAGGAGGCATTGCTCGCGGAAAAATCAACCTAGATGATTTTAAGGTCAAGATTAAGAAAATTGTGGCTAAACTGGGAGTTCCAATTCAAGTATTTATAGCCATAGGTGATGGATTTTATCGCAAACCCTTGACGGGAATGTGGCAGCACTTAAAGAGTGAACTGAATGATGGCGTTGAGATCCAGGAAGATCGCTGTTTCTTCGTCGGCGATGCAGCTGGAAGACCGGAGACGGGCAAGGGAGCCACCAAGCAGCGCAAAGATCACTCTTTAGTGGACAGACTTTTTGCAGCCAACGTGGGAATTTCATTCTACACTCCAGAGGTTCATTTCCTGGGCAAACAAGTGGAGCAGTGGAATAAGCCGGACTTTGATCCCACTAGCGTTCAGGAGCAATTGTCTCTGCTTGATCCGGATGACTTAACCTTCGATGACCATCCGTGTGAACTGGTCATCATGGTAGGTCTGCCTGGATCCGGAAAGAGCCACTTTTGTTCCTCCTTTTTTCAATCGCGTGGCTACAAAATCGTCAATGCGGATACATTAGGTAGCACTCAAAACTGCCTGACTGCCTGTAAACGCTTCCTGGACTCGGGCCAATCATGTGTGGTGGATAACACTAATGTGGATGTAGCTTCTCGGAAAAAATTCTTGCAGTTGGCCAGCGATAAGATGATTCCTTGTCGCTGCCTAGTAATGAGTGTGTCTGTCGCTCAAGTGAAGCACAATATAGCTTTCCGAGAGTTGTCAGACTCCGCGCGCCCCAAAATCAAGGACATGGTATTTAACATGATGAAGAAAAAGTACCAGGAACCCGCCCTAGACGAGGGATTTATATCCATACACAAGGTGAACTTTAAGCCCAATTTTGCGGACGAAAAGCAGGAGAAGCTATACAAAATGTACTTGGTCGAGAAATAAGGAAGTAAAATAAGTTGTATTTAATCCAAAGTGAATATACGCTTAGCTATATCGGCGATCAACCAGTCCATGGAGCTAAGCAGTTTCTCGCCAGTCACTGCACTAACCCCGGCCACCAGCCAATGATGTGTGGTGATATCATCTAGGTGTAGTATCTTCAAGTATAAAGTATATTAAACTGTTGTTTAAATTAAAAATCAATGAGCTTGAACCTCTTTAATTTCATTGGATGAGAGGGCTCCCGGTAGATCCTGTTTGTTGCAGAGAACCAGGAGTGTGGCTCCAGCTAGTCGCTCTTCCTTGAGCAGAACTTGCAGCTCCTGGCCGCAGGACTCTAGGCGCATCCTGTCAGCACTGTCCACCACCCAGACCAAACCATCAGTGCACTCGAAGTAGTTCCTCCAGTAGGATCGCAGGGACTTCTGCCCACCGACATCCCACATATTCAGGGTGTAGCCGTTGTGCTCCAAGGTTTTTATGTTAAATCCCAGTGTTGGTGAGATAGTGTCTATCGGTTCGCCATTAAAGCGCTTCAGGATTGTCGTCTTGCCGGCATTATCCAGACCTCTATTAGAAAGTCAATACATGAATCACTATTTATTTTTTGTATAAACCATGGAACTCACAGCAGCAGTATGCGCATTTCCTTCTCCTTCTGTCGCATCTTTTTTAATACTGTGAGGAAGCCCATGGCAACGTTCGTATTTTAGTAACGCTATGGAATTATAAATAAATGTTTTTATAGGCAGCTGCTTAAATTGTTTATTAAAATAAATAGGAATTTCCGGGTGAATGCCAAACTGCTGGAAATATCGGCATCGATGTATCGATAAGACATCGATATATCTCCAGTTGTCAGCTGTCATATTCGAGACCGATATTTTTCGCCCAGGAAAACAGCTCACTTTTTGCTAAATCTTAAAAATAAACCCAAGCAAAATGATGAACCTGTCGAGAGTAAGTAATTTATGGATGCTACATTACTCTACACACCTTACTGGAGGAAAAGCATGAGTTTCGAAACACTGGAGATCCCATTACAAACATGCAATTACGTAAGTTCACCGGAGCCTCAGAACTAACCGCACATTTCGTACCTCTCGGCAGGCTGTTGTCCGTAGCTTCGCTACCACCGCTGGCCGCCGGTCCGCCGCCGTGCCCAAGGATCAGATCGAGAAGGGATACTTCGAGATCCGCAAGGTGCAGGAGCACTTCCAGAAGAAGGACGGCAAGCCCGTCTTCCTCAAGGGATCCGTCGTGGACAACGTGCTCTACCGCGTCACCGTCGCCCTCGCCCTTGTCGGCATTGGTGGCATGGGCAAGCTTTTCTACGAGCTGAGTGTTCCCAAGAAGGAGTGAAGTCGGAGTAGCGAACCCTAAGCTAAGCCATTAAACCCCGCGCAAGATCCGTGATTCAGCGTAGTCGCCTTATATTTCAATGTTTTGATTGTGTAAGTTCCTTTTTTAGGTTTAAGTGTTTATGCTAGGTTCTAGGTGTTGCTAAGTTCTTTAATCAAGGACAACATTCGGAAAACCACTTAAATGATCTTTGTTTGCATTTTTTGTTCAATAATAATAACAAAATCTTAGCTAAGAGATCCGCCATTCAGATACAACACTAATCCCAAAAGCTTGTAACTAATCTCAATCCTTAATCCCTTTATCTTGCAGAGCTTTGCCCTGGATACCTGGACAACATGAAACACCCCAACCCACAACCTGGCTTGTTGTTTTGTGTTAGAATAGCTAAGTTTTGATGTGTAAACTGAACATTCGCAAGAGCATTTAAAGCGTGGAAATATAAGAGATCTGGCTGTAAAGTAACGAGACTGCTTATTTGTTTTAGCGCACGGTCGCTGGCAATGAGATATTTGCCCAAAAGTATTTCCCCTTAATTGCATTGACATTAAGTAAACAAACAGCGGCGACTTGGAGCGAAGATCTGGGATGCGGCCGAGACTGGGGAATCGGCTAAGGAAACGGCCTGTTTTATAAATCAAAGGGCGGCAACTCGGCGCGTTGCCATTGGCATGGAAATGCATTTTAAATCGAGCGAATCATGTTGCGCTTTAACACAAGCACAGGCCCATGCACGCCGCCCGTTTATTAATACCCGAGTGCGGCGGAATATGCAATTCATGGCGTTTTTCATTAGTTATTCTCCATAAACACTTAAATAAAACTAAAGCATTAAAAATTATGAAAACATCCGCCGCTTTATGCATTTTCCCTGGCATTTTCCACACACTCACAGTAGGGCAGTGCGTCACAAAACTGTTGTGAAATTTAAGAAATAAGTTAGTTATTAAACCAATAATAAAATTTATCTGATAGTTTTCGCAATGCTCTCAAGTCTACGAGTATATTCCCTTAGAGAAAAGTCGTACAGTGAGCTTAGTAAGAAATTCTCCATTATCCTTATAGTTTCACCACGCACTGTACAGTGCACACCCATCGAAGTGGAATAACCAGAAAAGCGTAGTCTTTTCTCTGCTGTTGTGTTGCGTTGCGTTGGTTTGCCATTATTCCGATACGGCCCATTTGAATTTTTGGATGTGCGCGCGAAACGAAAAAGCATAAAGTGGACGCGGACTGGCCCACCGTAAACACATTGGGAATGGCCAGCAGTTCTGCGTAGGTGGTTCCGAACGGAACTGAAAGTGGTGATCTGCTGCAGACATTGTATAGCCCATTCGTGGGCCATATGTGATCCCGAAAATATAGATTCCCCCGAAACGGAAAAGAGCCCGATTTTTAATTAAAGTTCGTTTGGCTAATTATGGGATGGGAACGTAGCGGCGCACATGTCGCAAACTTATTATATTTCATAGACTGTGAAAAATTTAAATGAACACGAAATGCCAAAGCGCTGGCGGCTCTCCATCTTCTGCGCTGTGTCTCGCGGCCGGGATCTTTAGGAGTAACTGCATCTGCAACTGCAACCGTTCCACTCGACTGGCCACAGCCAAATTACAATAATAACTCAAGAAGCATAGAAGATGCCGGGCTAAACGCTCCGCCTTCTCTTCCCAGCGACCACAATCCTTTGCCAAAACAATATGGTAGAGCACAACGAAGTAAACCCCATATGGGGGGATTGGATGCGGATGCGTGTAGAATCGGGAATCGAAAAATGTGTTTCATTAAATCTTATTTATAGTCGGCAATTTTATGCATTTAAAGCGCGTCTATCAGCGCTGCATCTCAGCGGCATCAAGGCGATGCGGAAACGGCAGCGACGCCATATTGGAAGCCCAACGGCGGCGGGCTTTGATTCTGGGCGGGATTTGGGGAGGGCTGGGTTGTGCAGCAGGGTCAAACTGATTACCATGCGATTCTCCACGGGGGAAACAACTTTCACCTTTCCCCTGGTGCTGGTTTATTTTCAATTTTGTTCTTGACTTCAAATAGGACTCCTATGGGGTATGAAGGTACAATGGAATTAGATAAATTATAGTAGTGAGTCTACTAAATAAATACAATTTAATATAAGTTTTAGATTTTTGGATAAATTATGATTTCAGGATGCCTTTACCATTAAAGACGCCATAAAGTATGCTTCAGTTTTTTGTCTGTCGTCTTATATATTTTTTATATCTAGTAAAAAATAATATTCATTTGGGGTATATTTAAAGAAAGACCCCTAATTAATTTTATGTTCTACCGAAATTGGATTACGAGGTACCCCATAGGCGGGACTCCTCAAACAACTCCCGCACTCGTTGGATGCTCCTCACGTGAGTTATGGCCACGTCCTGGTCCGCATCGGATCAGTTCGGATCGGCTTGGTATCCCGGTTCGCAGTAGCACTACTAGGAGCAGTCGCAGTCCGCACAGCACAGCAGCCGCAGCCACAAATCAGAATGCCGTTGAAGCGTTCAAGTGCAACGAGCATGAAGCGAACTCGCTGCCGCTTTCGTCTCCAACTCGATTTGCGTCCCCAACTTCAGTGCCCCCCCCCCCTCTCCCTCTCCGACGGCTGTCGTTTTGCCCAATCCCCCAAACTTAGCTCCATCTTTCTCCGTTTGAGGTTGTCGGCAAATCTGGTCAACTTTCAAATGGATATTTCGTCAGATTGTCGCTGCGGCTGATGCCCAGAAGAAATGGAATGAAATAAAAATGGAATAAAAAACTGGCAAGTCCGACCCTCGGGCGATTTTGGGCCTCTTCGATGGTGTTTGCCCAACGAAACCCGTTTGGCCTATTAACACTTCGATTACAACTCAACTTTTGTCAGCACTCCGGACGCACGGACACGGACCCCGGCACTCTGGGTGGTCCCGTCGCACTATTAGTTAGATTTTGATTTATTTGAGCTTCAATTAGTCGTTGAACAAATCTGTTTATTTATTTGCTTTTAATTATTGTTGGAAACCACAAAGCCATGCCACCGCTCTTTATGGTCGCCGTCGCCTTCGCCTTCGACTTCGCCTCGCTCCTTTCGTTGCCCGTAGAAGGTTTTTAATTAGCACCCGCCGGATAATTCACAAAAAAGCCATCACCAAATAGCCGAGGATTTCTTCAGACGTTAATGGATGCGATTCCCCAAAACGACCGATCATTGCAAACAACACAGTTTTGTCTTTCGTAATAACAACCGAAAAACAAGCAAATTCCAAATTTTAAGTTGTTCCACTTGCGAACGGGGAATGCCCATTATATCGACTCGAAATACCTGCTATCCATCGTTAAGTATCTACAATGGGGCAATAATATTATTTTGATATAGTTTCGCATCCATGGCTACATCCAAAAAGAGGCATTCGGCTGGCGTAAACAAACAAAAACATATTGCATATTGCATGCCTTGCCGGAGAATCGAAGGAATGCCATCGGCGATTTATAGGCCGTAACAAGCCCGGCCCCGTGAAAGATGCGCGGGAAAACCGACACCCCGGCAAACCAGAAACACATGTCCGGACTCTGAGGATCTTCGGGGATGGGATTCGGACCGCATATACTGTGCGCACTGACCAAGCTGGGAACGACTTCATCTAGTTAGGGAACTTGAGTGCGAACGCGTGGTATCAGGTGACACGAAGGTCGGTTGCGGTATGTTGCCTCTCAAGTGAGCCGGGTATTCGCTTACACCAATAATTCATCCTCAACTGCAGTTGCGTCGATCCGTTTTATGTAGCGCCCAAGGTCCATGGTCGTAGGTTCCAGATTCCCCAGATACTAGGTTCCAGGACTCAAGTGGGTCGCATAATCACGTGTCGATGCCTTTTTCGTTTGGGATTTATGCGCGTTTTTGGGAGTACCGCTGCCGTAGACAATTTGACGCTTCCGCCTACTCCAGCAGTTGGGCACTTGGAAAAATAAATATGGTTCGATAGGAAACAAAAGAAAAAAAGATATAAAAGTACTACATTTTTATGTAACTTTGAAAACAGCGAAATATTTATCTTCCAATTTGGCAATTTCCATTTTTTAGGGACTATGCAATATGATAATTGTATACTAATAAATGATATATGAAAACAAATTATTGATTAATAAGTAATAAGGTGAGTACTTCATAAACTTCTGTATCTACAACTCCAGAGTTTTTTTTCTCAGTGCATAGTCCCCGCCCATCTGGCGCAATCTTATGTAACTTGTCCTTCGCCTCTGACTTATATGTGTCAATTTAATAGTGCATTTGCCACTTTATGACATACGATTCTGCTCCTGGTACTCGGACTCCTTTTCCAAAGTCCCTGGTGTTAGCTCCTTTGTTTGCTCAAGTGCCTGGCAGATTCCACACCGACTCCTTCCACTCCCGGTTGTTTTACAACACAGAAAGATACAACTGGGAAGTATCTGTGAAGCAGAAAAAAATAAGCGGAAAACGCACAGTGTTCATTTGTTATGCTTGTCATTTGTCGCTGGATGCCGGCGACTTCAAAGCCTGTCACCCAATTTGTTAAACGCGGAGACAATTTTGTCATCAGCTCCCCCAATTCTTTGGCCCCAATGCTTTAGTCATCAAACTGAAGCTTTGGCCGCCGGGGAAGAATTCTTGGTTTTCGCATATGGCCAATTATTTTGTAAGTTGATCCATTTCGTATTGGAGAATTACTTTTTAGCGTTTGGATCATTTTATTAAAAAGATTTACTTGATTAGTTATCAACGACTAGATAAAATGAAAGAGGTATTACTAAATACAAAGAAATAATAGTTTACTTTATGATGTTTTTGTATTCCCCTTTAATCATTTCGATCTTCAAAATTCCTAATAATTAGAAAACTAACCAAGAAAATCCATTGTTTTTACAATATATTTTTTTTTATTTAAATAATATGCATATATAATTCAAATTTATGTTTATTACCAAATTAAAATGCCAATATAATAAATACTTCAAAATTGCTTTGTTAACTTTTTATAAAAACACATAAAAAAACAAGTTATTTAACTTAACAATAATGAATTGTTTTAAGAAGGTTTTGTTAAAATATTTTTAGGTACATAATAACTATAAGAAATATTTGTTTTAAAACAAAGGCAATGTGGGAAATGGCGTTCGTCAAACCATAAAATGCAGGGAAATGCAGTTGGCAATGAGCAGAAATCAGAAAGTGACAGGGATAGGGCCAATTGGATTTGCAACAAAAGGTATGAGCAGGTAAGCGTAAGCCAACTCAAGGAGGTGTGTCCACCGCGCAACTGTGTGTGTGGGCCAAAACACACACACACACACACGCACTAAGTGCACACACACACACATGCTAAACAGCCAGCGAAGAGAGCGAGCACAACATTTGAATCGCAAGAGCAGCGTTTTGACCATTTTAATGAGGGAATGACAACGAAAATTGGCATCTATCATTAAATGACGATATTCAGAATTAGTGACAATCAGATGAAGACGGCATTTCTTATAATTAACTCTAACCAAGCAAGACGCAACGCCTCAGCGAGAGTTGGCATCACGCATACGCCGCAGTGGCCAGGAGGTGGATCCCTGGGGATCTACGGGGTTAGCTGTCTGTGCCGCTTTATTAGCGATATGGCTTTCTTAATGAACCAAAAATAGATGCACGCGCTCCGAGAATACCCACAGCCCCGCCCCTTTCCTTTTCCTTCCGCTTCTCTCCTATCCTTCCCTCGCTTCCTTTTTCTTCTGCTCCTCATCTGTGTGACACTAAGAAGTCATGACATCGCTCGCCCACCCTGCGTAACGCTACGGATACGCTTACTTGCTTCAGATTGGCCATTCAAGCATTCAGAAATTAACTCCGCCCGGTTGCGTGTGCTCACTCACTCGGTGCGGTTCGTCTGTGTGGGTATTGCAGCGGAGAGAGAGCGAGAGTACGAATTCCGACCCATGGATACACCCACACATCCGCCGGCACACAAACACACAGATGAGCGACTACAGGAGCGGTAACTGGGGGAAAGAGGCTAGATGGATCGAGTTAGCTTAGTTTATTATCAATAAGAAAGAAAACGGATATTAAAATATATGTAAACATTATTGTATTTAACTTGATGTAATAAAGTCTTAAATACCTTCTTCTAAGCTCCAGAATTGGAAACTTAAGAATTATTTCGATCTCTTTATTAAAATATCGAATTTATATGAACCATTTACTTTAAAGATTTAAAAGATATTTAGATACCAAAGTTACTGGCGCCTTAAATCTTCTGGGCTTACCCTTAGTTCACTGCCTGCGCTCCTGATCGCCCAAAGACATTCTTCATTTTTATTATTTGCCCGCGGTCCACCAACATACGCACACCACTGCGCGATCATCGCCATTAAAACCCACATATACGCTCAACCGACCGCCCCTTCCTCTCACGAATGAGTGTGTGTGTGTGCGCGGAGGAGAATCCGGAGAGTGGGAAAAAGAGAGAGAGAGATCTTGGGATGCTGCGACGACGCGGTGGCTTCCACTTCCACTTGAGCCTGTAGATGTGGATGTGACTGTGACTGTCGATGTGGTGGTGATGTTCGATGTGTGCGTGGACGTGGATGGTGGGCGATCTTGATCGGCAGCGCCGCGGCAGCGTTAGTCGCAGCAGACACGGGTGACGAGCAGCAACGATCGTTTTTGGAGAGCGCGCCAGGGTTTCCCGATCCAAACCGTTCCCAACCGATACGCTACGACCCGATACGCTAGAGCAAAAAGGCCAGCGGAAGATTAAAAGGCGCGCGCACGGATCAGTGAATGCGGTTTAAATCGGTTCAATTGCAAACAATCGATCGCACGGGAGGTCCGCCAGCCAAGTCCAAAGTAAACCGACATAATCCCCAAAATCAAAGCATAACAAACCCATTGTAGTGTCATTAAGTGTGTGCAGTTCCCGCTTCCCCAATAAGGTGTGATAAGTGCGTGATAATTTTCGAGCCAACCTACTCGAGAGCGATCGTTTTGGCCCGAAAATGTGCTAATCAGATCTCAGTCTTGGTTCACGGCATAGTAGGCATCGCAGCCCGATGCTGCCCCGCACAACTGGCGCCAATTTGTATACAAATTTCATGCCTTAATTGAAACTCACATTATAGCCAAGTGCGAAAAGTTAACGACTTAGGTAACCACCGACAATCCCCAGCAAAGCAGACTCCAACTATTCCAGCGAATCCAAACGGGGAAAGTTCCACGGCAGAGTTGGCGAAAAGCAGATTTGGGTGCCCACAATTGCAATTCTGGAGTTCTTCAATCAACTGCCATCGGCCGAAATGGACCCAGGTACATCTCAATCCATAACTCTCAAAGTATTAGAACCCAGAATTACTTTCCAAACCAAAATTTTTAGATCTATTGGCATTTTTGAGGTGCCGACGGCATTGGTTTTTTTTAGCTTAGTAGCTATTTTATTGATTTATTTGGATTAACATAATCAGAAAAACCAGCATATGTATATGGCAGGAAATATTGATAATACTTTTGAAATGACATTAAGCTCTCTATCTTAAAATATAAGGTAACGAAAAGACAAATTCAAAAGTAGCACTATATTTTCACTTAAATCTCTTAACTCAAATCCGCCACTCGAGTGTTTTGCCAATAAAGCCCTCTTGTCCGATCCTCCAGCCAAGTCCTTATCCGGATCCCCTAACTGCTTGGGGTAAACACAATTGCTCGCTGGACCAACTTCTTTTTTTTTGTTTTTGGGTCAAGCCAAGAGGCAGGTGTTTGCTTTTGATTTTCGTTTCAAAAGGCTGCCGTCGCTTTGCGCATGATCGACAGCCTCGCGGTAGCCGCGGCACTTGTTTGGCTTTCGATGATGTCGCCGACATCCGCACACGTACCCGATCCCAAAACCCAAAACCCTAAACCCAAAATTCAAAACCCATAACCCCAATCCAATCCCACACTCCGGAGCCAGGGCTCCTAATTTAACTAATGATCGTTGTAATGTTTGTGCCTTTGTCGTGCGGTCTTCACTTTTGGCTCCAAGTGTCCGTGTCTCTGTTTGTCCATGTGCTTTGAGCCAAAAACAAAATGCGAGTGCAAGACATGGCCTTATGGCCGAAAACTACGCCACACCAGTGTGTAAAGATTTGATCAGTTCTCTCAGTTATTGACAAACATGTGCGCAATCGAATAATTTGGCATGCGTCGATTTACTTTTACAAATTTCGAATTGCTTAGATCATCTTTTGAAATAATTTGCCAATAGTTTTTAATTTCTATGAGTGACATACAAGTATGACCAATGGTAATCTCTTATAATGGTATTTCCCTCTAAATTTCAAGTATTTATTTGTTTGCTTGAGCCTCTGTATGGCAAAGTATCAAAAGGACATACACGAATATATATTTTTCTACTTGGCCGGGCAGAAAAGAAGTTATAAGTCGGCTAGGAGGTCCCGCACTTTTGGTCCATTAATGACTTGCTTTCGATGTTTTGACATTCTATTTGTACGCCAGCATTGTTTGCTCACTAGGAGACGTCGAAAAAGATATAGACGCCGATGCAGACCCATGCCCATGCCCATGCCCGAACCCAAACCCAAACCCAGACTGTGGACCAGAGGTGCAGAAATGCGTGACTAACGGCCACCGGTAGCCATCTACTTCGGTAGCTAAACATGAAAAGCCCACCAGACGCGGGCCGCAAGTGCAAGATGTTAAAATCACAGAAGGGGGCAGTAAAACAAAAGGCGCAGACGATGGCCACGAAAGGCAGGCAAACACTTGAGATCCGAGGAGGAAAACGTCGCGTCAATGTGTACACGCCTTAATGGAAGAGTCTATATGGTATGGTATGGGAGTAGGTGCGCAGGAGCAGCGACTGCAGGAGGATGCGGCGGGGAGTGATCTGAAAGCCCGACCAGCAGCTTCCTCCCGTGGATACCGATGATTGCGGTCCGGGTTTCTGAAAACGCTTCACTGCCTCGGCTTGATTGTGTGGCGTCGTTTCCCCTGAGTTCTTTAATTAAATCACATCCCCGCCCGCTGATGCGGAACTTTCATTAAGCGCATTTGCAGTCATTTTGGGCATTGCTCGGCGAGCTTAAAAAATTAGCACTAAGAACCCTTTGCATTTTATCCTTTGAATTATATACTTTTTGTAGTATTATGCTAGGTTCCCCCTATAGATTAGTTGACATTTGCTCCCTTTGGGCGTGGACATCTCCCCATGGATCCACAACCTCTGACATCTGACAAGTGTACTTCATGTTCTTGGGAGCAAACTCAGCTCATTACCATAAATTTAATGAGTTTCTAATCGTTAGGGGGCACGTGTTTGAGCCAGTTCATTCTTCTGGAATAATGAATGCGATCGCATCAATAAGCGGGCGGCTAACATCTGGTTTTAACCCCTAACCCCTAACTCTAACCCCTTGATGGCCTGTGTCAAGTCCCACGGGGGCGATGGCGACCCAAAACCGGAACTGTCGCAAGCATTCCAAACTCCATTTCTCAGTCTCGAATTTGGAATCCTGGGATCAGCGCTGTGCGTCTAGCTATTTTCCAGCGGCTCTAGAAGTTCATTTAATGCAATTGTATGATATGAAATTAAGTTATTTAGCTAAAGCAAATTCAAGGTTTTGTTGTTAAAAGATAGTTTGCTGCTAAAAGACAATAACAATTCCATGTAAATTGTTAGCTATTTTACGCCAGTGCCTCAGCTACTTTCCGAATCCCTAGTGGGCGGGATTGTGGAGTGGGTGAGCTGGTGCACATGTGGTTAGATTTATATGCATCTCGCCGCTGTCAGCGAAGGGCGTTGCACATTGCTCGAGTGCCGGCGAACCCGAACTGCAGCGGAGTTGTCGGTTCTAGTACATTGCCAATGATTGGTCGGATGCGTTGGATCTCCTGTGGGCCTGTGGGACGGGATCGGAACTCTGGCCATGGGTTTGGCATCGACATCGAGCACATTTCGGCTACGCACTCGCATTGTGCGCATTCCTCGTACGCGTAATTGAAGTCGCTGCGGCATCTTTCCTTTGGTTGTTTTTTTTTTCGGCTGGGCCGCACCCCTTTCGAGTTCCTCGAGCTCGCTGGCTAGGGTCGTCATATTTGCTAGCCTCCTCCAACTGGGCCCCATCTACCCGTTTTCCGAAGGGGGCGGAAGAAAGGAGCTAGTGCGTCGCTATCTTGGCGGTGGCTGCCGTGATTTATGGACTCATTAATTTCTGTTGACAGACAATGCTGTTGACGCCGCAGGAATCTATTTAGCTTTATGTACTTTTGATTCCCACTTTCTGGGGCGCCTATCTTATGGGCTCCATTTATAATTCGAGGCGCTTGCACTTGATCTGAATACGGAAATACGCGAGCAGATGGCAAGCTAGATTGAGACACTTAAAATATCTCTATAATGCCAGTTACTAGCTGTTAGACTTCTTTGGAGAAAGTAGTCGTAATGAGTTGCATTTCTTCGTCTGGATGAAAGCAGATTCGATCGATGTTAAGTAAACATAAAGCGATGCCAATCATGACTCTTTTCCATTGATAACACTTGGGATTGAACTCTGCAGCAGATTAAAAAGTAAAATGGCATTGCCAGCGGATCAAAGTGACAGACGTAGAGTGGCTTCCTCTTTCACTTGGCGCGACGATTCTGTGAAATTCACTGATAAATAAATGCGATTGTGTGGCAAATTGTGCAACGCTCCGAATGCAAAATTGTCGACAAGCTCTCGTGTAGTTAGTGTAGAACCAAAAAAAAAAAATTATATGAAAACCCAACTATTTATAAGACGCTGAGGACCGCAACAATGTGGGCAACCAACTAAAGAGTGAAAAGGGGCGGGCCACATGGCGTATACGCGACGCGTTGGCTGAGCCTCAGCTCAAGTCAACTGAGTTGTTAAATTAATTTTTTCTGCATGCCGAATGCATATAAATTTATATATGCTGCAAGCAACCGGCGGGGGAATTAAGAAAATAAACATATGAAGGCATCTCCCCACCGCGACGGCGCTCCGTCAATCAACCTGCTCTGGGTTTTCCGAAGGAGAAGGAACCGCTTGCCAAGACCCAAGATTTATGGGAGCAACACGCAGTCCGAAAATGCATTCGCACATATTGTATGGTTATGAGAGGGGAAATCCAATTTGCCATGCATCTAAACTACACACTCTTAAAATTGCCAGGATATCTCACAAGCATTACATTCAAGGTACTCTTGAAAACCCATAACTTCGACTTTTCAGGAAGTGTTTTAGTTGTTTGAGATAAATGTGATTTTTCCTGGAACTACACAATGGAATGTATTTGATGTGCCAATAAATTGCATTTTTCGCATAAATGTGTTAATTTCGGCTTAAGAAAAGTCTGTATTAAAATGCTAACAGAAACGGGAACCAACAATTATTTTTTAGCTTAGTAGATTGACATAGAAATGCAGAAATATTTACTATTTTATATAACATATTATTATATTTCCTAGTGAAGGGTATCTTTTAGTTGGCTTCAACATTTCATCACTTATTTGGGGATGTCTTTTGATCAAATCAAACACCAGACCAGAAGGCCCGAAAAATGTATTGCCCTGAATATCAAAAACATCATTTCATGCCAAATTTATAGTCAATTCGGGCCCAACGAACTAAATATAAGTATCCAAATTGGCAGCCATTTTGGTATTTCATTATTTATTTTATTTGTTTGCAGTTAATGTTGTGAATATTCAGACAATTACTCAACGCTTTCTGCGATTTAATACAATTTAGTGGACCATTTTCGCAGAACGCATCGCTTAGTGTGAAAACGTGTTAATTGACGGCCCGCTTATTAATTAAAATGAAATTTAAATGGCATTTTTACAAACAAAAGTGCCATGGGCGTGATAAGTATTATTGTCATCATCGAAGCCAGCTAGAATTTCGCCTATGCACTCGAATCAAAAGTTATAAATCATACAATGTATTTTACGAGCATATAAACAAAATGTCTTATCAGCTCGAAATGTTTGAATTTGTTAAATTCAATTAGGCAGAAAATAAGTTCATTGCCTCTCGACATTTGACATGTTCCCAGCGTTCAAGTTTCTGAAATAATCCACAGTCGATCGACTGCAGTTGAATCAAAGTATTTTTTATTGCAATATTAGTTGCAACTTATCAGGCAGACAAGACAAATATATTATAGTATATGCATCAGTAAGGAAACTGATAAGAATGAATTATGTACATACATATGTGTTCATGTGACAGTCTTATAATAAATCCACAGATGTAGCATGCAACAAAGTATAGGATTGAATTAAGTACTTGCAAGTGTTGTTTCACTTTACTATTTATCGTTTTAGCCTTTGGATCAGATGAATAAAAATTCAAATTTGCTCATTAAATTACCAATGCATTTACTTTTTGTTAGTTTTTCTAGTTTTTGATTAGCCAGCAGCTAAACTGCAACTATGTACATACATACATATGTACATAAATATACTCGCTATCATTTTTTTCCCGCCTTTTCGTCCATTTTGTTTAGCAAAATATTATTTTTAATTAGTTCTAGTTAGTTAACGTTCGTTAATTGCTCCTGTAATTGGATTTACGCGCATCAGTGGCTTTTGTGAATACTTTAATGATATTTTAATAAATTATAAAAAACTTAAGCTGCAATATGTGCAACTTTAATTGCCGTCGGCGAAACTTTAACGAAAGGGCAAGTGTTCAAAAATTTCCAAGAACAAGAACCAGAAATACAAAAGGGAAAAAACTCTCACAAAAATACATTAAAGCCGACATTTCTTTCTGGATTGCGTTTGTAATTTGCTGATCGCTGGCAGAGTTCCCAGTCGAAACAGTGGTCGCCATTGTATTCGGCAATTTCCCAGAATTTATGAATTATAATTTTGCCGTATAGACAATTTTAATTGAGCCTTTTATGGCAATCTGCAGGCGGGGAAGGGCTCTCAAAAACGGGGGTCCGCTCGAGGAACAATTAAATCACAGATCAAAATCGATATAAAGAGTTTAAAATCAATATACTTCTATCCATGCGACTTTGATTATAGCTCTTATTTGGATATATTCATCTATAAACTATGTATAATAACGGATATACTAAGGTCTGATTTACGATCTAACGATCCATATATCCCAAAATGTTTCTGTGTGTGCATGGTTTTTGGAATCTCGAGCCAGGCGTGATGAACTCAGTAAAAGTGTTCGATTTCAAAGCAAACACAGCCATTTGTAAGCCATTTGTACCGAAACACACAGAGATACAGAAGCGTCGGCTACCGAATCCGTTTCCAATTTCCGTCGGGGATGCTAAAGGACTCCCGGAGTCCCGGAGACGAAAATCCATGGGCAAATATTTACCGATCAGACAAAAGCAATCTCCTTCTCCGTCTCCATTTCGCTGCAGAGTTTATGATTTTTTAAGCTGTTTGCCCGACCTCTTCACAATTCCATAGCTGTTTGCCTTTCATTAACAGAAGCTGCCCAGATCGGATTGGATCGGATGGATCGGCTTGGGAAGGGGCCCAGTTTTCAGTGTGTTTGCCTTGATTAAGCGCTGACTAGCGGAAAGTCAAGGAGTCGGAGAGCCAGGAAGGATCCTTATTAGAGCCAAAGTAGCCCAGTCAGCTTGATCACGCCAGCAGCAGGCGTAACTCAAAATTAAACAAACAGAATGTGGCTCTTAGCATTCGAAGGTTCTCCCGGAGGCAAACAAACAATCCAAACAAACTCGAAACGCGACGGCGACCAGGGTAGCACACCTAACACACTGCTCCTCTGATCGTGACCGACACTGGGCATTCGTCTATCCATACACCCAGCCATGTACCCATCCACACGAAGGGTGTACGTATAGGTGTGCCCACCTCCACTGCCACACCGGTGGCATGTTTGCACCTTTAATAAGACCAACAATCAGTGCCGACGCACCGCCCAAGTGGCCATCCAGATGGGTCAACGATGTATGTTGCACTTGTGATCCCTCGAAAAGGGCCACGAAGTTCTAACCAAGTTGAAAGGGAACTGACCCATGGGTAATCGTAAAGTTAATTTGGTAGATATGAATTCTTATTTCTTATACACGGACTTGGAAATTCCTGATACAAACTGATGTTTGATGTTATGCCTCATAACTGTCGTGTTCAACATGGGAAATCAATCCAATTCGATCTGGACACTGGGCACGTTGCGAAATGTTTGCTCTTGACTCAGCTCATCGATGGAATTGAGGGGGAATCGATGTGCTGCTCTAATAGGAATTACGTGACTAATTTGCATGTGGCGGGGGCATTTTATTCTCGCCGGATGTCGATTGGCTGCCATAAATCACAAGTGGGCGACTTACTCACATCTTTGAAGATGACTACTCGAGGGCGAGGCAAGTCGAGCGACTATCACTGGGATAATTCTGAAAATCAGGCAGCTGACCAACCGATAGCAGATTCAATTAATTTTCCAATTTTTCGGTTAGGCGGAGGTACGATTCTTATCGGTAGCATAGCACACATATCATAATTGAGGCCCAAGTGCTCAACTTTGGCTGCCATTTATCTTTGGTAATTGCCCAAAATTGATGTCATGCGTATTTGAAAAGCCATTAAAACGAAGCAGCTATCTTCAAAAGATCCAAACAGGAAAATACGAGGAGGAAACCAAGAGCGTCGATCTTTGTCAGCGACAACTAGAAAGTATTTGTTCAGACAAATTTATGGACGCTTAGCGCAAAAGTCAAGCACTCGGAGATAATGTTCTTGAAGGGACCAACAAATTGCAGCCATCATTGGGCATATTTCGAATATTTTCCACGACGATCACAAAGATTGGGAAAAGAAAACTGAACGCAAGAAAAGAAGCAAATAAAGATCTGAACATCTGAACTAAAGAAAGCTTAGGGTAGTAGTATATATATATATATATATTTCCGTTCAATTAAAGCTTACGAATTAGATGCCGATTCGTTTTATTCAGAACTCCTTGTTTCAATACTTTAAGAAACAAATCTACGGAAGAAGCTGTGACATCTGTTGGGAGATACAACTATATTTGTCGCTTCCATGATCTTTGACTCCAGTTCGTGTCTTCCTGGCTGGCGCTGAATATTGTGGAACCGCACACAGACCATCACGTCGTGTAACTCAATTCGTAAATAATTAACGATCACAAGATTACAAATGTCAAACAGAATGTCAAGTTGGGGATGCCATCGTGCTCGTCGAGGGGGAACCGGAGCTGCTCCTTTCGCCGCCACAAATCTTAAAAGACCGAGTGAACAAAAACCACCGACTTGGCTCCCCAGCCACCAGACTCGATCCTCGATGCGTGTGGGTCTGTGGCGAGTGCCAGCCGATCTGTTGTGACTTATGTCAAGACAATTGCGTTACAATATTTTGAAGATTCAAAGTGCCTGGGAATGAGAACCGCACAGATTTATGGCTCAAACGGAATGAACGTCTGTTTTATTCGAGCTGGGTTGTTAGCCCATGAGCAACATTATCGTATACCAAATCCCATTTAATAGCTAGTGTTAGAGAGGTGTTATAAGGTAGGGATAAGATAATCTAACCACCAGGGGCAGCTGTAGGTGGGGCAGATGTGGGTGGGGCAGCTGTGGGTGGGGCAGTTACTGCAGGTTGTGGCGATGTCGCAGGTGCCGACGGAGCAGGCGTTTCGGGGGCAACTGGGGCTGGAGCTCCAGGAGTCGAGCCAGGAGGAGTTGCAGGCGCACCTGGTGAACTCCCTGGAGCTGCCTGCGGAGCTGCAGTGCTTCCATCCGCTGTTGCATTTGGAGCAGCTTGCACAACTACCGTGCAGGTATGACAAATCACTGAGAAAAACAAACCAAAAGGTCACTGAGTTCAAGAGGGTCTCTCAACTTACAAACGTGCTCATCATCGACATCATCACTATCACTATCATTGTCATAGAGTATATCCTCGAGAATAGTCCACCAGTCGGTATCGCGTTTCTAAGCAAAAAAGATGAAAATAATTATATGTTTCAGAAGTACAACCGACTTACCGTCTTGACAGAGATTTCCTCCAATGACCTAGCATTAATGCTCAGTAAACTGAACAAAAGGCACAGGCCCACTGCGAATAATATATCCCTTCTGGCCGACATCCCGACTCCAACTGAACAAAGTTGCTTAGAAAACCGACTTATATAGAACCTAAAGCCAATATTTTGTAATATTTAATGGCTGTTAGTGCTGAAAAGTGGACTATTTCGAATTTATGGTGGGTATTCAGGGGCTTAGACGCGTACATACATCATATTTTCAAAAGCTTGCAAACTTTATTGTAGGTAAACTTTGTAATCACGTCAGAAAATGAATAGAAAATTAAAAATCAGCTGAATATCATTAGAGTATCTATAATAATAATAATATAAGTTTTTAACTTGGCATAATCAGCATTCCAAACCGTTTCCTATGCAGTTGCTTACAGTATTCCCTAGTCGATCTCTAGTCATATCCCATCTATTACAACCACCTTTAATGAGGGGAGATTCCGTCGATTTCGAACAGTTTTCCATATTTATGCAGCTGCACGTTCGCTTTGTCTGGGACTCCGAAACGAGGCAAGTACTCTAGCTATGATCGAACTGCAATTGACAAGTGCGCAAATCCATAACCATAAACTATGTACACGAAATTCGACACTGTTGGGGATCATTAGCCGGGGATCGCTGGAAGTGAGGGAGTGGAGAAGTCGGGAAGTGGGGGACTGCGGGATGATGTCGGGCAACAAGTGGGATGGTAATGCGATATCGGAGCAGCGGGAAAACGAGCTTGTAAGTCGCGAAATGCCCTCCTGAATGGAGCAGCATCGAGGTCGATATACTCCGTCTCCCGGTTCATTATCGCTCCTTTGTCCGGTTCCTTCCTGATTTGTTGAGATCGCCGCCACGAGTAACCCGGGAGCTTTATTGTGGTTTTTATGGCGCTGCACTCTCCAGTACGTGTTGCACTTGGAGTTGCTGTTGTGGAACACGATTCGAAATTAGAAGACGGCGCAGATGTGCAGCAGTGCCTCCAACTGCCCATAATGGTAATGGACCGGACGGCAGTTTCAGACGGGCAGCGAGCTCCAGCGGCAGGTGCCAAGAGGAGAAGGAGGAGGAGGAGGAGACTCCTCCAGTCTCCAGATAAGAGGGCTACCCATTTGCCACCGTATAATGGCAAGCTATTATAGTAAAGTTTGAGTTCGACTTTGTTTGCCAGAGAAGTTATGATTATGAGGGTACAAACAGATTTTCCAGATATCTAATAGGTTGCCATAATGTTTGCAACACATTTAAATTTTATATAATCAATCTACATATATTTACTTGTTAATTGTGCACTATGTGAAACTACTATCCTAAATTGAGTTGATCAAATTTGTGGCAATAAGCCGTATTACTCCCTTCTCAATTTCTCGGCCAAGTCCATCTCATTTACAATGGTCACCACTGAGAAAGCGAACTTGGCCATCTGAAAGAGTTTGTTAACAATAAAATGTAATAGTTCTGTAAGATATTATCTTACCTTTATATTGGTGTTTAGACATATGGGGAAAATTCCGCCCGCAGTGAACAAAATCGACTGCTGCGCATTGTGAATGAAGTACAACATCGTGGTTCTGTATCGTCGCTCAGCTCCAATCCACTGGGAATGGAACAGTGTGTTGGTCAGGGATTCGCAATCGCTGCTCAGCAGCTCACAGACATAGCAAAAGGGAAAGGTCTGGGAAAGAATGCCTATGGTGTAGACCCCGGAGACAACGCGCTCCATTACGGTGTTGTAGAACTGCATGGACACCGCTGCCAGACCCAAAAGTAATCCGACGGATAGCAGTTGGATGAACATCGTGGCCGATATCATGGGACGCAGAGTGTTTCCATATCTAATAAGGAAAATGGAGTGGATTATGTCATTCTACAAGGAGTATTCCATTCTTCCTCACTCGACAATTAGCTTGTGATCCTTTACACACTCCACCAGCTCGGCAAAATGTTGGTCGTCGCCCTTTTCCACATCAGTGCGCAGCTGCTTGATTCGCTCACTAAAGAGCTCCATGTGGATCCGCAGAACGACCACATATATGATGGGGTATACGTCCAAAATGAGATTGGCCAGAATAATGCCAGCCATGGTGACCGATTCAATGGCAGTGGCCAGATAGAAGTGATCGTCGGGGTTAACCAGCAGATTGTACAAACAGAATGGAGTCTTCCCAATCACCAGTGCTCCGGTTAAGGCCATGGATAGATACCCAAAGTAGATGCAATGGTAAATCACAACAACACGATTGCATAAGGCCGCTGCTCGGTGCACCTGGACCTTCTCCTCCATCTTGGTGCATCGAATGTCCATGGCGTCCATCATCTTTTGAGCCGTTGAAAATCGCCGCCGCATAAACAACACTATAATGCCCTTCAAGATGGAGGCATTGGTGTTAACCGGCACTTGGACATACGTAAACAGATCAGTGGTCGTGAAGTTCTTGAACTCCTTTATTCCAGTCATTATCAGTCCGTAGGGTATGAAGATGAAGACGAGTACTAAGACCACCAGTGTCCAAATGTAGTAGAGCCACCAGTATGGCTTAGTTCGTGGCGGAAGTCTCCATCCCATTTGATCTATGGATCTGTTTAAGTAGATCAGCGAGTCTCGGGATCGAAATAGGGATCCAAGGACTGGCTCTTGGATGTACTTAAAAATCATTTTTGAAAAGTTCCCTTAGAGGTTTTGATTTAACTTGAACTTTGTCACCTGAAGACTGACGACAGGACCTAAACTGGTTGCATTTATACGAGTTGTTTAATTGTCCAATGCTAGTTAGTTATTCACGAACGTTACAATTAGGGTATTAGAGAATGAATTAAATGTAGAAGAACCTCCTTTATTTGCCTGCCGAATTGCACAGGTTGTTTTGTGGGGTGTGTCTGCATATCTTAAATAATTGATAATTGTTGCCACATTGTCCCTTTCACAGGAATGGTGGTTAATTGCTTTATTTATGGTCCTGTGAAAATACCTTATCTGCTGAACCGTAATCATTCTTAGATCCAATCTTGGCCAGCTCAAGAATAGAATGGACCCATGTGCACCTATCCTTAAGTAGTGTTCTATGCGCCAAGGGGAAATCTTTGCGTCATCGCTCAAAGTGCATTTCCGCACGTTCTGGGCATTCAAATTGTGTTTTCCCAGTCACAACCGGGGCACCCACATCCGCAGTTCTGAGAAGCAAATGGTAGCGATTTTCAGCCGAACAAACGGCGGTACCACGACTCACTCATCTTGGGCTCCCGCTCGACGATCCTCCTCCGCTCCACCGCTCCTGCAGGTCCCACTCCTAGCCACTCATTTGCCACCGAAACTAATTAGACGCAAATGTGCTTTTGTTCGCCTTCCCATTCCCAGGCAACGCTCTTTGTTCGCACTCTGTACTGGGAATCGGGAATCGCTTTCGGATGATACTGTTTGCCACTTATGACAGGCAGAATGTAATCTTTATGGCCGTTTTGAGCAAGATCAGTTTCCGAAAACTGTTTTTAATATTTATGTTACTTCGTCAAAGAGAAGTATTTCACTAACTTTAAGTTCGCCCTAGAGTACTTCCTTGTCGGTGTCCATTTGCCATTATTCCTTTATGTTACCAACCTGACTAATCCGCAACCTTCTTCTTACAGAGTCGCAGTGTCCGCAGTATGGCGAGGTGAACCAGCTGGGCGGCGTCTTTGTCAACGGCCGTCCGCTGCCCAATGCGACCAGGATGCGGATCGTGGAGCTGGCCCGCCTGGGCATCCGACCCTGCGACATATCGCGCCAGCTGCGAGTGAGTCACGGCTGTGTGTCCAAGATCCTGGCCAGGTACCACGAAACGGGCTCCATACTACCCGGCGCCATTGGGGGATCCAAGCCGCGCGTGACCACGCCCAAGGTGGTCAACTACATCAGGGAACTGAAGCAGCGAGATCCCGGCATCTTTGCGTGGGAAATCCGTGACCGTTTGCTCAGCGAGGGCATTTGCGACAAGACGAATGTGCCCAGTGTGAGCTCCATATCGAGAATCCTGCGCAACAAGTTGGGCAGCCTGGGGCATCAGCACACGCCGGGAACGGTGATGGGCAGCGGAAGCAGCAGCGGTGGCGGCAGTGTGTCCAGCAATGGTGGCCAAAACAATGGCACGAGTGCCAGCAATAATATCAATCTGGGCAATCTGGGTAATCCCGGCGGTGGACCGCACCATCCGCACCACCATCATCATCACCAGTCAGCGGCGGCGGCGGCAAGTGCCCATCATGTGCACGCCCACGCCCATGCCCACGCCCACCTGTACAACTCCATCTACCAGCCGTACAGTGCTGCGGCGGCATACAGCATGAAGACGCCCTGTGGAAGTCCATCCCCGCCGCAGGGAGCGGGCGGTCAGGGATCAGTGCCCCATCCCCACCAGCTGAGGAGTGTGGCCGCCGCAGCCGCTGCCGCCCACTGGCCCTCCTCCCACTCGGTCAGCGATATCCTGGCCCACCATCAGGCTGTTGCCCTGCGCGCCAGTTGCCAGGTGGGCGTCGGAGTGGGTGGAATGGGCGGCATGGGCAGTACTGTGTCCCCGCTGCCGATGACTCCTTCGCCGGTGGCGGGAACTGCCGGTGGTCAGCCACTGCTCGACTGCGAGGGTGGGGCGGGACAGCAGTCGCCGTACAACTACTACATGTACTTCCAGAACGGCGGGATGCATCACCACCATCATCACGGCGGAATGATGGCCGCCGGAGCCACGGGCTTATGAGTGGGTGGTGTATAATCAGCGGATTGGTTGCGGGTCTAGCTACTTTCGATCGCGGTTGTTCAGTCTAGGTTACTCTAGTCTAAGCGCTAGTTAGGGAATGGCGCTCATCATGGCGCTCACTTGCCACTAAAATTTAAAACAAATGTACTAAAAGAACTTATCATTTTCCCGGAAATTTTAAACTAATTTAAACTTTAACTATAAAGCTTGCAAATATTGGTGCTTGGTTAGGTAAGTGCAAATAGATAAAGTGTCGTAAAACAATGTGTGCGAGATGATTCACCTGATCTTAAGTTTTGCTTAGTTATACTAACTGCCCAGATGTATCACAGATAAAATATTTGTTAAAAAGATTTTTCAAGATCTAAACTAAACTAAAATGTGTACTATTGTGTGATAAGTGAGTGTCATGGTTGGTTAGGCCTTCAAATGTGAGTTGTGGGCTGTCGTCAGGACTCAGACCTGGTAATGTTCGCATTTCATAACGAATTTCATGTAATCCTGGAGATTTAAATTCGCGTTCTTTTTTGTTTCATATCGGATTGTTTGCGTTTTGAGTTCGGGGTGGTCAAAAATAAAGTGTATTGCTTATAAAAATGTATTGTAAAGTCAAAAGTATTGAGTGGTACTTCAATCGCTTTAGATGCATACGCGTTGTATAGGTTCTTGTTCTCATGACTACTATTTGTACAATATGCTCATTAAGTAAACTAGTTGACTAATTTATGCTACGATTACATCAATTACAATTAAACCAAGTGTAACTATCGAATAAAATTGTATTTTTAAACAATTTGTATAATTACGTGGGGACGGGACTGTTTGATGAGTGAACCAAGAACTGATAAGAGCTTAGTTTATAACAATTGCAAGAAATATAAACAAATAAGAGCGATATCCTTGATCTAAGGACAGCACTCGCTCTCGTCGGGATTCTTCTTGTTCCAGCCGAAGAAGAAGTAGCCCAGACCCAGTCCCAGAATCACTGCCAGGCACAGCCAGTAGTTGAAGGTCATGAAGATCAGCATCAGCAGGTACGAGATGACGATCTGCAGCAGGTTCAGCAGGGACTGGACGATGTGCGACGAGGCGAGCAGGCGCTGCCAGTAGGTCTGCTCCCTCGGCTCCGCCAGGGGAGTCTCCGAACAGCATCCTCCGGCTGCCGGTGCCTCGTTCTTCCTGCGCTGCTCCGCCGCCAGCTGCTCGCTCTCGCGGCGGGCTTCCCTGCGCGCCAGTTGCTGGCGCAGGAACTTGAGCGCCTCATACAGGAAGGACACCAGGAAGATGGCCAGGGCGGAGAGCACGAACTCCGTCACAGTGGACGCCACCCATCCGCGCCACAAAATTCGCTCGCAGTGTCCAGCGTGGAACTGAAAGCATACAAGAGTGAACGATTAACTAATAATCCCATAAGATCAGTAAGATGAGGTTCAAATACCACTTTCTAGTCACTTTAAAGAATAATATGACTTTTAGTTTTAAAAAATATGAAGCTTAAACTTGTCAGTTAAACAATCACTTTGAATTACAAAATCTTTTTTACAATTTCTCTACAGCGGTATAATGTTAAACACCCATGAATGTTTATTCATGAGACACCCTGTTCGAGCATATTCAATTTGTGTTATTTGTATTTGCTGAGAGCGAATAAAGCGCTAGAGAGCGAATAATTCGTTGTGGTGTCTGGCACATAAACATACTTATACGAACTTATACTAGGGAGTGACTAGCCAGAGTATTCAAATTCCAAGTCGGACGAGATGTTTGTTTGCTCTCCGTGCAAATCTCGTTCAGCTAAACTGGATGAGTGACTTTTAAATTACAGCGTTTAGCGCAGTGGTAAGTGATTGTGTATCAGAATTGTAGGGCATAGGAGTTGTGTAATTGCGTACTCACCACCATGATCATGGGGCAGGACTTGGCCGTGCTGGAGCTGTCATCCGAGCCGTGGTCATGATCGTGATCCATCTTGGACTGGTATAGTCTTAAAACAGATATAGTCGAACGGTCAGAAGGCGTGGAAAATCCGACTGGCACAGCAATAAGTGATAAGAGCTAGACCTGCTGAGGTGCTGAGAGCAGAGCGTTGACTGCTTGAAACCCGGTGCTCGCGAGTGGTTTTTTAAAGAAAATCGCCCCTAATCCCCCGACGCGGCGATAGGCAAGTGCGCTTATCTATGGGCAATGGGAAAGAGCGTTATCACCTAGTAGCGGCGATTCCAACGATAGTCGCCCCTGACTAAGAATGCCAGCCCAGATACAGTCATGTAAATAAACATAAATGCATGCAGATCTCAGGTCAGATCAAAAATTATCTTCTGCAGATCTTTATCTCAAGAGATCAAACCCATTATTGATCCGTCGTGGGCTTCTCTCCGGATTGCAGTTTAATTTATGAACTCATGGCAAAGGTTCGACATTCGATTCGCGTGCAGAATTTATTGCAATTTAGATTATCAATCATGGGCTAATACATGATGTTGAAATTATTCCATTATTCCATTATTTCTTCGGTTCGATCACGGTTTTATGGCTCTAGTCGAGTACATTCATATGCCCATATTCCGGCACGGAAGCGATAGCAACCGTCGGTCGCCGGATCGCCGGAGGTCTGCCTTAGTCCACTTGGCTTTCCAAGAGTGTTATTTCTTACTGTGCTATTTCTAACTGGGATCGAATGTCGCCGAAATTGATGGCCGTGCGCAAACCTTCTGCGGCCGTGTGCAAAAATTCTACGGACATTCCTGCGCCGTGTGCCAATTTCGAAAAATGGGCGACGTGCGCAAAACATTAACGATATTGCAGAGGGGTAAGTGGTTGGGTTATTAGTTTAGAGCGAAAGCTTTTGCTAAACTGCTTAGGTGGTAAAGAGGTTGGTACGCTTTAGTTATTGGTATTGGTAAAACGAAGGATTTCATTACACATATGCACTTCTGTGCTTAGATATTTAAATATGACTTTTTTAAAAGGCAACTCAAAAGTTAAACATTTACCTAAATTGCTTATCACTTAAATATTAGTCTTTGAAACTTATATTCAAATGTTTAGCGCCAAATGCAGAAATGCCACCAGATCAGATTGTTTTTTCATGTGTCCGGCAACTCTTTGCCTGCGTTTACCCGGATGGCAACCCTTTGACATTCCCAACCAAAGTTCCATTAAACATCTTGCCATTTTTTGACTGTGAGTTTACGAACAAATACAACTTAACATCGTGTGACTTAATGCTTTAATCGTTGAAGGTGCTAGTGCAAGGCAAATCGCAATGTATGCGCTACGACACCTGCGACTTCAGAGCACTAGGCACTTCCGCAGCTCTTATGCAGCGGCGGCAACAACAAAACACATGCTGCCCCGGCAACCAGCGCGTGTTCTGATTGGGGATTGGAGCACTTGGGATAAGTCCCGGCTGCAGGATGTATACTCCAGGAGTTTGAGTACCGCCACTGAGCCTGTGAAGCCGCAAACACCTCTGCAGGAACTCGTGTCGGCCGCCAAACCCTATGCCCAACTAATGCGAATCGACCGGCCTATTGGCACCTACCTCCTCTTCTGGCCCTGCGCCTGGAGCATAGCGCTCAGCGCCGATGCGGGCTGCTGGCCGGACCTCACCATGCTGGGCCTGTTCGGCACCGGGGCACTGATAATGCGCGGCGCCGGGTGCACCATCAACGATCTCTGGGACAAGGACATCGATGCCAAGGTGGAGCGCACGAGATTGCGGCCCTTGGCCTCGGGGCAGATCAGTCAGTTCGATGCCATAGTATTCCTCTCGGCGCAGCTCAGTCTGGGTCTTTTGGTGCTAGTCCAGCTCAACTGGCAATCCATATTGTTGGGCGCCAGTTCGCTGGGCCTCGTGATCACGTATCCGCTGATGAAAAGAGTCACCTACTGGCCCCAGCTGGTTCTGGGCATGGCCTTCAACTGGGGCGCCCTACTGGGCTGGTGTGCCACCCAGGGCAGTGTCAACCTGGCCGCCTGCCTGCCACTCTACCTCTCCGGCGTCTGCTGGACCATTGTCTACGACACGATATACGCCCACCAGGACAAGCTGGATGACCTGCAGATCGGTGTGAAGTCCACGGCACTCAGGTTTGGCGAGAACACCAAGGTCTGGCTGTCGGGATTCACGGCAGCCATGCTGATGGGTCTTTCCGCCGCCGGCTGGGCTTGCGATCAAACTTTGCCGTACTACGCGGCTGTTGGAGTTGTGGGTGCCCATCTGGTGCAGCAGGTATTTCTTGTTATATTACGATGCAGAAAGTCATTTACTTATTCGTCCGTTTGGCATTCCAGATCTATTCCCTCAACATTGACAACCCCAGCGACTGCGCCAAAAAGTTCATATCGAACCATCAAGTAGGACTCATTCTCTTTCTCGGCATTGTTCTGGGCACCCTTCTGAAATCAGACGAAAGCAAGAAACAGCGACAATCCTCACTAACAAAATCGACGGCCAGTTCGTACGTTCCAGCGCTGCCGCAAAAGCCAGAAGTCATAAGCTGAGATGAGCCAGACGAGCGGAGATTGTAGTGTTAATTTATGTTTATAGCGCGCTTTTTGATTCGCCAAAACCAAAGCCTCTAGGTATCTGATTAGATAGAATCTTGTAAATAGGCTTATGACAATTTTTAGCTCATTTGCAATAGGTTAAGTCTTAAAGAATATTGCTAAGTGCACACCTCACTTAAACATCAATTAATTCTTAATTGTAAGTGCCCGCCTTGACGTAAGAACTTACGTAAATCACCCATCCCCTGAGCCCCCATAACCCATTTGAGAAGCAAACTGGTTTCTGTATTAAATTCTTACGTGTTATTTATTATTATTATACAGATTTTGGTTGTCTATTGAAATTCAAATACTCTTCAAATGTATTTACTTCATTCGTTTGTTGTTACGGCTAGGAAAAGTGCGTTACATAAAAGTAATGATAGAATATTTAGATCAAGTCAGCCACGTTCATGGGCATCTCGTCGATTTGTGTGGAGTAGTACTGCTCAATGTCGCGCAGGATGCGGATATCGTCCGATTTGACAAAGTTAATAGCAACACCCTTGCGTCCGAAACGACCAGAACGACCGATACGATGGATGTACAGCTCACGGTTGTTGGGCAAATCGTAGTTGATGACCAGCGACACCTGCTGCACATCGATACCACGAGCCCACACATCGGTGGTGATGAGCACTCGCGACTGGCCGGCTCGGAACTCCTTCATGATCTCGTCACGCTCCTTTTGCGGCATATCGCCGTGCATCGAGCTGACTGTAAAGTTAGCCTCGCGCATCTTCTCCGTCAGCCAGTCCACCTTGCGTTTCGTGTTGCAGAAGATGACGGCCTGGGTGATGGTCAGAGTATCGTACAGATCGCACAGGGTATCGAATTTCCATTCCTCGCGCTCCACGGCGACGAAGAACTGCTTGATGCCTTCCAGCGTCAATTCGTCACTGTGAGGGAATGAAATGGAGTTTATGAATCACACTGTGTGGGCGGGAACAGCATGTTGCTTACCGCTTGACCAAGATGCGAATGGGATCTGTCATGAATTTGGAGGTCATCTCGAGTATCTCGTGGGGCAAGGTGGCCGAGATGAGCACCACCTGGGTGGCTGGTGGCAAGTAGCGATACACATCGTATATCTGTTCCTTGAACCCCTTATTAAGCATCTCGTCAGCTTCGTCCAGCACAAGCATCTTGATGGCTCTATAAAATGCACATATAATTACAATTTTGTTTGATCGGTCACATTTAAACATACCTTGTTCGCAGCACCCGTCGCTTGATCATGTCGAACACTCGTCCGGGAGTGCCGCTCACAATGTGCTGACCGTAGTCCAGTTTGCGGATATCCTCGCCCAGGTTGGTGCCACCGATGCACACATGGCACTGGACATTCATCATGTCGCCGAGGGCGAGAATGACTTTCTGGATTTGCACAGCCAACTCGCGAGTGGGCGACAGGCACAGAATCTGCGTCTCCCGCAGCGTGGTGTCCAGGCTCTGCAGAATGGAGATGGAGAAGGTGGCGGTTTTGCCCGTGCCTGATTGTGCCTGGGCAATCACATCCCGTCCCTTGACGATAGGGGTAATGCTCCTTTGCTGAATGGCCGAGGGTTTCTCGAAGCCTTGGGAGTGCAGAGAACTGGATTAGCCCTAGACCGGCCATAGGTATACACACCACTCACCGTACGCGTAGATGCCGCGTAGCAGCTCCTCCTTAAGATTCATGGCGTTGAATGTGGGTATCACCTCCACATCCTCGCTCGTCTCGAACTCCACGTTCGAGAGGTCCTCCGCCTGTGCATTCTTGCGCGCCATGTTCACTGCTTGTTCGCGTGCGGTTTCGTGCTGATTTTAATAAATATTTACAGTCTTTTTCGGCTAATTTTTCCGACTTTCACAGAAAAAAATGCGGTTCGCTTGCTAGAGGTGGCCTATCGCAGAAGACTAGTTATCTATTGCTCAGCAACAATCGATTATGGAATCGTCGTCGATTTAATTTGATATAGATACATTTTGACTTATTTTGCAACAAATGGCAACGCTGTTATCGGGCGGCAACTATTTAAAGTAAATATATGTTCTTTTTTTTATTGTATTTTACGGTGTTTTATTACAAAATATAAACCAGCTTATTGCCATAACAAACAATCAACTCAACTTGTTTTAACCGGAGTGCTACTTCTTCTTTTGCGCAGGAAGTTCTCGAGCGACTGAAGATCCTTTCGCTTCAGCATCTTAATCCTGCTCACCAGTTTCTGCAAAGTTTCGATCCGTTGCTGCGCCTCCTTGGCGGCTTCGTTGGCCTTCGCAGCACTCTGCCGATTTCGCTCCAGATCCTTCTGAGCCTCGCCCATGCAGTTATGGAGCTCTTCCACCCGCATCTTGGCCGCTTTCAGGAGGCTGTGCTTTTCCAGGGCCTCTTTCTGGGCACTTTGGGCCATCTTCCGAATGTTTTCGAGATTTTCGTCCACTTCATTTACCATACTCTTCATAATGTTCACTGATGTGCAGAGCTTGTCGCGGATCCCCTTTGCCGTCGTCGCCGAGCACGAGCTGGTAGCAATGGCTCGTTGGATTTCGTCGATGACCCTGTTCGTTTCTGCCAGACTTTTTCTGTATTCATCCAGGAGCTGCTTCTTCCCGTTGAGAGCCGCCTCCGCAGCCTTGGCCGCCTGCAACGCCTTGTCCGCCAGCAAGGCCCGTGCCCTGTGGCCCGCCATCTCGGCGGCACACGGCTGCGCATCCTTGGCGTCCTTCGCATCCTTGGCCGCCTTCGAGGCCACCTGACTGGCTTTCATGCTCGCCTTGCAGGAAATGGAGCCGGGCTTGAAGCGCGGATCGTTTCGCTGGGCAGAATGCGCGGCTGTCGACAGCAGGATGTTCCCAAGCAGCAACATCGTAACCAGGGACTCGCAACGCATTGGGAATCTTGCATCGTACATAAATCTCAAGGCCCATCAGGAAATCGAAATGTGGAGATATTTATGGGAATGTAGCAGCTCCACCGTTCAAAGCACTAATATTTGAAATATTTGAACAAGTTACCTGTCTGTCTGATCTATTTAATCCAACTATTTCAAGTTAAGCATGGAGATAGTACGAATCGCATTTCTACTTTTCTTCCTGTTCTCATATCATTCTGCGGGCCACAAGTTGCCGCAGTCCTCCAATGAGATAGCTGCCCTGATTTCGGATCATCATGGTGATGGCGACAACAGTCTGTCGTCATCCTCCGGCGGTACACCGTGCGAATTCAAGGTGAGTGGAAAGAGTAGGGGAAAGGCCTCCAACATTGCCCAGAAGGCGGCCAAGGAAGCCAAGGAGGCCTCCGATGCCCAGATAGAAGCTGGCGAGGCAGCTGCCCGCCAGGTGAAGCAGCAACTGGCCGACAAGGCGCTGGCCGCCGCCAAGGCGGCAGAAGCTGCGCTGGCCGGCAAGCAACAGATTGTCGAGCAGCTGGAGTCCGAGGTGCGCGAGGGGGAGCTGGTGGTCCAGGAGGAGAGCACCTTGTTGCAGACCACCCAGACCACTTATGCTGCGGCCGGGCAAGCGGCCAAACAGGCGGCAGATCAGCTGAACACCATCACGCTGGCGGTGAAGAATGCGCAGGATAATGTGATCAACTCGGAGCACGTGGCCAGTGGCGCGCAGCAGGAGCTGGGCGAGAAGCAACAGCTCGTGGAGGCGGCCAAGAAGCGGGTGGAGCTGTTGCTCCGCCAGCTGGAGGTGGCCCGTGTGGATTTCAAGAATACCAAAAACGCCGCCGAGAAGGCAGCCTGTGCTGCCCAGGAGGCCAGGCAAAGGGCCACCAGGGAGCGCAGGAGGGCGGAACTAAGGCACTTACTCTGGCTGAAGAGGGGACGCACCCACTGAACCCAGTAACTTGTATATCTTATATTTTATTTTATTGTATTTAAAAGGTCATAAGTGAGATCACAATTATGAAATCAAGAAGTGTATGATGATGCAATTAGGGATTACGGGGCATGCACTCAACACACCTCGCTAAGCTTCCGAACACTCCTCCGTGTTCACACGCGGATCTGCGAGGAAGCGAACAATCATCGGACTCCATCGGTCTTTCGTCATATGCAATCTCACCCGGAGCGGGCATTTAAAGCGTCTCATGGCAATTAGACGCTCTGCCATAATTGCGGCTACAAATTATCCAATCGAGCAGCCTGGTAGCATTGACCCAGCACCATCGTTGTTGGCTGATGGTGG
Source organism: Drosophila sechellia (assembly GCF_004382195.2). NCBI lineage: Eukaryota > Metazoa > Arthropoda > Insecta > Diptera > Drosophilidae > Drosophila > Drosophila sechellia. Next base: position 20,068,183 of record NC_045952.1, read on the forward strand.
CCATGGCCAGCTCGCGAGGAAAACCAACAGCAACCAACGGGTTTGCACTTTCTTTCGGCGACCCGACCAGTTCGTTTATAAATACATGGCGCCCCTGGTGGCCAACTGGCAATCGTCGTCGAGTCTCCACCGGATTTACTGAGCCCACTTGCCGCTCCCCCAGCCACCAGCCACCAGCCACCAGCTCGCCCTGCTTCGCGCTCCTAGTGCTTCTCCTAGTGCGAAAGTAAAAGCGTTTTTCACCGAACTCGTCCATCCACATTGACTCCGCTTGGCGGACGATCCTCCACTCCAGTCATAAGCATTTCATCTCTGGTCCGCACAGGACGTTCGTGTCGGTCAAGTCCAAGTCCAAGTCGAAATCGAGATCGAGAGGTGCGTTGGTGTCAAAACTGAGTGATTGGTTTGTTGAGTGCCTTGTCTGCAGTGTCCAGTTTGGCTGGCCTTCAGGCTAAACAGGTTCTCCCGTGGAACATATCATTCCGTGACCCACTAACGACTTGCCGGCCATCCTAGAGCAAAGAAAGTGGCGCACCATAAATTATTAGCTAATAGGCAAAGCGGCTATGCAACCGGTTGTCCAGTGATTATGCACTCGCAAAAGGTGTCCTTCAGATGTGAAGATATTTTTAAAGCAGAATGTATAGTGATACATTTCGTAACAAGTTTATTCCAAATACTTGCAGTTAACTGAGATGCAATCATCAACTAACTAGCTGACTAAACTAAAAAGCATATACGTGAAAACCAATGAAGAGATATTCATTGTCTTAACAACAGAAACTTTTCCCCAATTAAAAAAAAGGAAATTTATTTTCTTTCAGCACTCGGTGTGCGACAGAGGAACCCAAAAGCTTGCGCCTGCGGTGATTACGAGTCTTCCGGTTTCGCCAGCTGCTCCATTGCATAATCGCCAGAGATGCCATCGCTGCTGCACCTGCTGCTCCTGGCGCTGTTTTTGGGTGAGTCGCATGACTTCAAATGACTTCCTCATGCAAATGTGGCTAAATTGGTACTTTGATTTAGTGGCCATGCCGACGCAGGGTCGCAAGATCAAACGGAAGGAGCCACACTATCACCATCACGTCAATGTGCCGCCGCCACCACCGCCGCCATCTTCCCATGGACCGGGTCCAGTGCCCCAGCAAACGGCGGTGATCGAGCACGAGGTGCCGCCGTACACCTACGAGGCGATTAACCACGACGAATTCGAGCCGGCCAAGGTGAAACTCTCCCACTTCGAAGGCTCCTCCGATTACATAGTGCATTCCCACAGCGGAGGCGGTGGAGGCGGTGGAGGCGGTGGCTACCTGGCCGACAATGGACTGCGCAGCATAGCGAAGGGTTCAGCGGATCAGGCCCTCTCCGCAGTGGCCAGCCAAAATGCGGCGGGCAAACAAGCATCCTATGTGGCCAAAAGTACTCTGGCTCAGGCGGCAGCTCAGGCAGCCGGCACAGCTGTGGCCGTGCTCAAGGGCAAGGAGGTGCTGCTCCATCGGCTGGAGGATCAGAGCGTGGAGGCCCACAAGGCCATGGAGAACGAGCTGACCCAGCTGCAGCAGGCCAAGCGATCCGCCAAGGCAGCCCAATATGCCGCCCAGCAGGCCATCAACCATGTCAGTGTCCTGACTGCCGCACTTAACAATGCCCAATCCGCCTCGGAGTTGGCACAAAAGGCAGCATCCGAGGCGGCGGCCGAGCTGGCCTCCCAAATTGATATGGTGGCGCAGGCCAAGACCAAGCTGGAGCACGCCGAATCGCAGGCTTATGCAGCTCGATTGGACTACGAGGAAACGCGCGATGCGGCAGAGAAGGCCACCTTGTCCGCCCAGGAGGCGCACTTGAATGCCAATGACGCCGCCTTGCATGCCAACGTGGAGCTCGCGGAGAATGTGCATATCCACGACAAGAGCGATCGGAATGTTCGCGATCCGCCGCGAAACCACAGACTTCAATAGTGCACTGCCACAATCTAGGCTCGTAATTCTTATTTATTTGTTTTCCTCATTTAATGTTTGTTTTGCTGCAGCGATACAATAAAGTTTTGTTGACATTAAGCTCTCTCTCTGCTTTGTTAAATGTTTGGAGTGCAAATTAACGTAATTAACAACACAAGCTATGAGCTTGAATGTTGGCAAAAACTCGTTTGAAAAATTAACTTCAGAAATTGTAACAATATATTTGAATTAGCCGCCAAACCAGCAATCGATATATTGGTGCGAGTCCTTGCTAATGCAAGTCAAGCAGGTAGTATAATTTGGTTAGTGGACTACAGTCACATTGTTGTTTAGATCTTTTAAGAAAAAGCCGGTTGAAATATAAATAAACATTTAACAATGAGTCGCACGGAGCAGACACTCGAAGACCTGAAGTCGTACTTGCGGAGTCACAGCAAAATCCGCGAGCAGCGGTCGCACATGTCCAAGGTGAGCACGATGGCCACATTTATTGGGCAACCCATGAATCCTCCTGCCCACAGGTTCACTCGGTCTGCTGGAACGCCGATGGTCGCTACCTGGCCTCCGGAAGCTTCGACAAGACGGTGGTGGTCTACTCGCTGGAGCGGGACCGCTTCTTGAAGGGCAACACATACCGGGGACACACTGCGTCCGTGGACCAGCTGTGTTGGCATCGCACCAATCCCGACCAGTTTGCCACCGCCAGCGGAGACAAGACCGTGCGCATCTGGGACATACGGGTCGGAAAATGCGTATCGGTGACGAACACCAAGGGGGAGAATATCAACATTGCCTGGTCGCCCGATGGCAAAACGATCGCCGTGGGCAACAAGGAGGACCTGATCACCTTCATCGACACACGCACGAACAAGATTCGCGTGGAGGAGCCGTTCAGCTTCGAGGTCAACGAGATCTCGTGGAACAACACCAACGACCTGTTCTTCCTAACCAACGGACTCGGCTGCATGCACATCCTCAGCTACCCCAGTCTGGAGCACCAGATGACCCTGAAGGCCCATCCCGCCAACTGCATCTGCATCGAGTTCGGACCCACGGGTGGGCAGCCATGGCAATCCCATCAAATATATATAATATGATCTCTCCCTCTCTCGTCGCCAGGTAAATACTTTGCCACTGGCTCGGCGGACGCGCAAGTCTCCTTGTGGGATGCCAACGAGCTGGCCTGCCTGCGCATGATCAGCCGCCTGGAGTGGCCCGTCCGCACCATATCGTTTAGCCACGACGAGCGAATGATTGCCTTGGCCAGCGAGGACCTCATCATCGACATTGCCTTCACGGAGACGGGCGAGCGGGTCACCGACATCCACGTGGACGCCTCCACGTTCACGGTGGCCTGGCATCCGAAGCAGTACCTGCTGGCCTACGCCTGCGATGAGAAGGACAACGATCGGCGACGCGACGCTGGCAACGTAAAGATATATGGCTTTTCGGAATAAAGCAACCTAGTTTAAGGCGCATCTGATGGTAAAGACCACCCTGTTTGCTTTCCAATTACCTTTTCGAGTGTGACTTTATCGATGTACCTGGCCGCCGATGATGCACTTTGGAGTTAACTGGGTCACGTTGCTGGCCGAGCTAACATTCTGGATTATCAATTGCCGGGCTTCGTCGGCGGACGTGTTCGTGGCAGCCATTTCGGTTTTATCATCTTTGGCTCACTTTTATGGCTTCGCCGGACCCAGCTGATGTGGCCTGCTGTCCAGGAGCTGCACAAGATTGCAAGCACTTTGCTTTTATCATGCAAATAACGACGCTGTCGGATGCGGGTGCTGACCCAATGTATTTAGTTTTACGGCAATGGCTTCCTGCTCCTTAAGCTATTAATCAGTGTCAGCTTTTGGAGGGCTTAATCCCGGAAAGAAATTGGCTGTATGAGTGGCGACCATTAGCCAGCCAAACTGGAGAGGCACGAGGTCAAGTTTTGAGGCGCTGTCCAAGTCCCGAGTGGGTGGGTGGTGTCAATTGTTGTGGCTCTTACTTTCTGCACGCGGCGCAAGTGGCAAACAAACAAGCGAGCTAACTAACACGGCGTGTGTATCATCACTCGCATCGCAGCATCGCCATTTGTATGCCGTCCAAGTGCATTACCCGCCAAGTGAAGCGCCCTCCAATCCCCTCCGCCCGCGCAGCCATCCATCCACTCGAAGCCACGTCAATATTTGCTTTACTAAAAGTTTTCGATAAATTTCGGTTTCGAGCTCCCAGCTGCCGTTTGAGGGTCGGGGGAGGGGAGGGGAGCGGATTGCATTCGTTGGTAAATATAATTTACAGTTAATTGTTGTCAGTGGATTGAAAGAGCATTTTTGGCCAAGTGATGAATACTTTAAATAGCCATCGTTTTCACTTGCTTGCATTGCCTATATTTACCATACACATATAATGCAATCTTCATTTGCTAACTATATTTTATATTATTATATTAAGTTCCAATTTGGCTTAGATATTTCCAATGGGTTTTCTTATCAGAGCGAAACAGCATTTCTACATTATTTCTACGTCGTTATATGTACACCATGTACAAACGTGTAAAACTTTAACAGCCAGCTTACCCCTTTCTATTCAGCACAGCTGTAAAGTCAGATTGCAGACTGTTAGTTTACATAGCTCGGTTTCTCGCATGCGATAAATGCGACATTTCTATCTATATAGAATGGAATAGAACGCTTCTGTTAAAATTTCCCCTTCTGATGCAAATGTTACTGGAATGTAATGAATGCAATAAAATGTTATTTTCGACATTTTATCAAATCTGTGCAGGAATTGCAAGTAAAACACGCATGTAATGTAAAAAACATTATATTTCATATTTTAGTTTTATTTATCAAACATACAAAAAAAGTCATAAAACTTAGGGCAGCAAATACTTTCTGGGCCACTTGCCCTGCCCCTCGCACACTTTTCAATTCTGCTGTCACTTTGGACAAACTTTGACGATGCGGATTTCTTTGGGGGGCGTGGAGCCGGACGACTAGAATTTATGTTGACTGTCGTCGGGACTTATGCGCTTTCGACTGCTGTTTTCCCCAGAGCGAAGTACCGAAATTCAAGTGCCCGTAAATTGGCCAGAACTTTGTTTTTAGTTGGCTGCAGTTGAAGTGAGCAGTTGGTGTGGGCTGATGTCAAATAATTTCCTGTGGTTTGTATTGTATCCTTGTATTTGTATCCTTGCAAAAAAGAACTTATAACTAACTTATAACTAGTCTGTTGAAATTATTTCAGTTGCGATGAAAAGTTTAAACATAATATTCAGATTTGCTAAAGGAAAATTGGCGCCTTAATTTAAATTCTTGCAGTGCTGCAAATTACTTGCCGCACCAACAGTTCCATAAGGGTTCGAGTCGTTGCTACACCTTATTCCATGTTCTGAACCGGTTCGTCGATACTTATCGATGACAACGTTTGAAAGTTGAAACTTAATAGGCGCTGCCACTTAAGTTACAAGAAATCGATAGTCGATAATCATTTTATATCTGGTAGCACTGCCTTAAAACACATTCATTTGTATTGAATTCTAGATAATTCCGTACAAAAAAACGCCTTTTAGTGGGCTTAAGAAATTATAGGGGAATCCTCAATAATTCCCAATTTCCTCTACCGGTGAAGCAGCAAGATGTCCGTCCGCCACGACTGGTACCAGTCGGAGACCAAGGTGGTCATCACCGTGCTCCTGAAGAACGCCGTCGAGAAGAACTACGCTGTGGAGATTACCCAGAACCGAGTCCACATGACGGCGGATGGCTACGAGTTGGACCTGAAGCTGCTTCATCCCATTGTTGTGGAGCGGTCCTCCTACAAGGCCTTCTCCACCAAAGTGGAAATCACACTGGCCAAGGAGACGGGAATTCGGTGGGAGAATCTGGAGGAGGCCATCGTGGCTGCGCCGGTGAAACCGAAGCCCAAGAACTGGGACCAGCTGGTCAGCGAGGAGGAGAAGATCGACGAGAAGGAGGCCAAGGGCGAGGCGGCACTCACCAACCTGTTCAAGAAAATCTACAGCTCATCCTCGCCCGAGGTCCAAAAGGCCATGAACAAGTCCTTCTCGGAGTCGGGAGGCACCGTGCTCAGCACCAACTGGAATGAGGTGGGCAAAGAGAAAGTCACCGTGAAGCCTCCAAATGGAACCGAGTTCCGCGAGTGGGATAAGTAGGCGAAATAGCCCTACTCCTTGTAATTATAGAGTCAGCGAGAGAGATTAACAGAGAATAATTACTATAATGTGTACATTTTGGGGATTGTCGACTTGAATTACCAAGTACAGAAGAGAGTCATGAGGAAAACAGTGGCAATAAACGCATAAAAAGAACTTCAGAAACACGAACATGTTTATATTTCCTAGAAAAGAACTAGGATGTAATGTAAATTAAAAATCACTCTTACGAGCACCTCATAACATAAATGTATTTAAATTAATATTCTGTTGTCATAGCACTTTATTTCTGATAATTATAGTGTGTACTTAACGAACTGTAACGAATAAATTTGAATTAACAGTTTTCATCAGCCTTTTTTTAATAAGAGCATTATAAAAAAGCGCAGTAAAGTTTGGAAAGAAACTGTCGTTGATGGTTTTTATTTAATTATTCATTTTTATGTCACAAGAAACTGTCGTTGATGGTTTTTATTTTATTATTCATTTGTATCTCACAACGAAGAGCTTGTTTTGATGGTTTTTATTTCATTATTCATTTTTATCTCACAACGAAGAACTCCTGAATCCACCCCCGCACTCAACCGAAACGTTCTCAGCGAAAACAGCTGATCGGCAGACCGGGTAGCAGATACGTGTAAAAATAAACACACAATTACATTTGGCTCGCTCAAATCGTTCTGCAATTCCCAAAAACTCCGAAATGTACAAGAATCTGGAGGAGCACAACCGGCTGGTTAACAAATACCTGAAGATATTCTTCGTCGTGTCGCTCTATTGGTGAGTAATGCATGAGAACCACTCATCTGTGCGCCGCCTGCAGGTCGATGTCTTCCACAGGTGTACCTCGATATTGACGGTATTCGTGAATAAGCACCTGCTGAGCAGCGATACAGTGAACCTGGGAGCTCCGCTCTTCATGTCCTGGTTCCAATGCGTGGTTTCCACAGTGATATGTTTCGCGGCAAGTCGGCTGAGCAGGAAGTACCCCTCGGTATTTACGTTTCCCGAGGGAAATCCCCTGGACATCGACACCTTCCGCAAGATCCTGCCTCTATCTGTGCTCTATACCCTGATGATTGGGGCCAACAACCTGTCGCTGTCCTACGTCACAGTGGCCTTCTACTACATCGGTCGCTCCCTGACCACCGTGTTTAGTGTGGTCCTCACCTACGTGATTCTCCGCCAACGAACCAGCTTCAAGTGCCTGCTGTGTTGTGGCGCCATTGTCGTTGGATTCTGGCTGGGAGTGGACCAAGAAAGCCTGACGGAGGTCTTCTCCTGGCGGGGAACCATCTTTGGAGTGCTAAGTTCGCTTGCCTTGGCCATGTTCTCTATTCAGACAAAGAAATCGTTGGGTTATGTCAACCAGGAGGTGTGGCTGCTTAGCTACTACAATAATCTCTACTCCACGTTGCTCTTCCTGCCCCTGATCATCATCAATGGCGAGCTGGAGAGCATTATCACGTATCCGCACCTGTGGGCTTCTTGGTTCTGGGCCGCAATGACGCTTAGTGGTCTTTGTGGCTTCGCCATTGGATTTGTCACAGCGCTGGAAATCAAGGTAATCAAGCAATTCATGTGTTAATCGCTTATCTAGCCCGATCGATATTTCAGGTCACATCCGCCCTGACGCACAATATCTCGGGAACGGCCAAGGCCTGCGCTCAAACGGTGATCGCCACCCAGTACTACCATGACGTTCGATCGGCTCTCTGGTGGACCTCCAATGTGGTGGTCCTGGTGGCCAGCGCCGCCTACACCCGCGTCAAGCAGCTGGAGATGATGCGCCAGCACCAACAACGCAGCACCGCCACCCAGAAGGCCTGAATGCAATTAAAAGCGAAGTAGACTGTTTAGGACTCTAGGAGATGTAAGTTTAAAGTATGCACAAACAATCCATCAACAAAAATACATAGGCTTCTGTATTAACTAATTGGAGGCAACTGCTTCTTGGGGTTCCGCCGGCTCTGTCTGCTTTTTGGCCCCATCCCTTTTCACCTTCGCCGTGCTCTTGTCCCACATCTCTGGAACGTAGAGAAAGGGATCGATTTTCAGCTGCTCACTGCTGGGCGGGCTCTTTAGCAGGACGCGTGTGATGAAACGTCCCTCGCGCTTGGGCCTCATAGTGTTCACATCCTGCAGTAGGAACCTGATGTTCTCCTCAAGCTTCTGGACATCCATATCCAAAGTGCCCACACTGGCGGTGATCAGGCCAAAATTTTGCTGGTACTCATCCTTGACTGCACTGTAGCTAATTCCGCTGGAGAACTTGACGATCATCTCGGCCAGGTTGGTGCCCAGTGTCTCGCTCTTGGGATTTGGGAACTTGCGTTTCATCAGGCCTCGCAGGGCCACCAGCTCGGCCAGTATATTCGGATGGGCAATGACGTACTGGTAGTCGGAGAGCAGCAGTTCGCCGCTGGTAATGTCCTTAATGAGCTCCACGCCGCCGACTAGCGAGGCGCCGGCTTCCCTGGCCTCCAGGACTTCATTCTGGAAATGAATTTAAAGATGTTATTTTAAGCTTTTGTACTAAGGAGCTGCACTCACATTTCCCTTTGTGAAAACTATGATCTTCCGCTCCTCGCCGTGGTCAAACTTGTGCGGAATCATGGCCATGCGCTGGAAGTTATCCACAAAACGTGTGATCTTCTCCGCCTGCATGTTGAGTTCAATATTCAAATTGAGGGGAGCATTGGGCACGTTGTACATGCTGGGATGATGCGTCTCCCGATGGCACTGGATGGCTTCCTGCACCGAGTACACTGGCCAGCGGTAGTAGCGCCCCACGTAGCAGTCATCTTTGGGCACCTGTTTCCAGGAGTCATCCACATGTTTGTCCGCCCGTTTCACATTGATTCTAGAGAAGAACGATAGTTAATAATGTCTTATGGGCATCGAGCTGTCAACCTACTTCTTGTTGCGCTGGTTGTGCGGGATGAATCCAACCTTCTTCACTTCCACCTTGACTTTCTTCTTACGGGCCTTCTCCCGAGTTCCTTTACGGGCCGCCTCGCTCACGGCGGAAAGGTGCAGCAGGCGGAGGGGCTCCACCGTGCTCTGGCGCAGGGCCAGTGCCCTCATTGAGGACAGAATGGACTGCATTTCTTTCAGAAATATTACTATTTACCGGAATGCAAACCTCTCGCTTTGCATAACCTCGCCGGCCGGAACTGCCAACTCTTCGTCGGAAAACATAAGTTTACCACACTGTAGCTGATAAAAAGCATGATCACGAACCATGGTTGTGAGCTTGGCTAATAATACGGCTAGAGCACGTATTTGAAATCATTGTTTTCAACGGGCTTTTTCCAAAACTATTGGGAATTGCGTTTATTCGAATAATGCACAGGTTCATACTCAATTTCTAACTCATAAATTGTAAAATAACATTTAACCACATATTCTACAGCATTTTAAATATTCTTTATTTTAAGAAAACCACTATAGGGCTGATTAACCCACTAATTAACTATATTCTAAGAGAGCTTTGGAAATCAGCAAAGAGATCAAAACACTGCCCGTACTCTCTATAAATAAATCTCAAAATTTTCAACTTTTCCGATGTGTTCAAAAGCGCCGTACCGCTCAGAATAGCTTCGACCGACGAGCGGAACGGACGTATACGGAATTTCCAAGCCGCGGAAAATCGCGAGTATCCGTGAGGGAGAGAGACAGAGAGAGCGAGCGAGTGACCGATGAAAATTCCGCGGCGGGGCGGACGACCGAGTGTGCAAGTAGGAAAAGTGCAAGTAATAATTTGTTATTGTTTTTCCTTTCAACAAAACACCAAAAATAGACCGACAACCTTGCGCATAAACGCATTAAACAAAAGAAGCGCAGCCAGGAAGAAAAGTCGAGCGGAGAAAAGAAAAATGTGTGTATTCAATGTGTGGCAACAGTTTCGATATAACGTTCGGAAAGTGGCGAAAGTAATGGGGGCCGCCGACTTCAGATACACATGATCTGCTCGCAGCACCAGCCATCCACCCATTCAACCACCCACCCACTGATCCACCGGTCCACGTCCGTCCATCCATCCATCCATCCAGCACATTTCTCCGCGAGTGCGTGCACTTTCGCATAAATTGGAAATATTAATTGCGTGTAACCTAAAAGTGGAATAAAGGAAGTGTTGCGCACTTTGCGAGGGGCGATCGAGAAGAGGGCCAGCGGCACACTGGGCGTGTGGTGGCGTAGTGCGATCGCCATGGGGAGGCAAACAAAAGAGTGTCAGCGTTTTATAAATAGTTTGGTTTGCGGCGTGATTTTATTTGTTCTTCGGCGGGCCTCCCGACGCACGATGGCATCCAGTTGTTGAGCCAAAACCGTAATCAAGACCCAAAACACAATAACACAGTGCATTCCGGATCGGTTCTCCGTTTCGGTTAAGTGACCACACGCGTGCATATTTTTGGGAAATATTCAAAACTTTCGCACATGTGGGGAAACGTGCTGAAATGGGATTTTCGAAAATATTGTTTACATTTTGCGGATTTAATCGTTACACTTTAGGACTCGATCGTGTGTGTGTCTGTGTGTTTGTGTGTGTGCTTGGCGGCGGACGTTCCACATTGGTCTTCCTCTTCTATAAACAATTTCTCGATTTTGATAATTCTCGGATATTCTTGTCTTGTGTGCGTTTTTAGTGGCGAATCGGGCAGAGTAAACAAACAAGTTCCTATTGAGCGATATCGAGATGGAGTGGGACAAGCCACCTCCGCCGCCGCAACCACCGCCGAAGCCCCGACGAACTCGATCCCGGCAGAATGTCCTGCACTACGAGTCCTTGCCCACCGCTCCGCCGGCGATGTGCGGTCGCACGGAGGAGAACATCTTCCAGTTTCCGGCGGTGGCCTCCCGTGCCCGCAATCTCTCCGCCTCCCCGAAATTCGAGAGGAAAGAGGCCAAGGATCTGCCCGTCTGCGAACTGGGCAAGCACTCCTGCTCCAAGTGCCAGCCTTATCGGGCGGATCGGGGCACCATCGAACCGCTGAAAACTCGCCTCAACTCCGCAATCGAAGCCATGGACGAGCTGACCCGCACGTACGCTTTGCTGGAGGGATTTCTGGAGCACCGACTAGCCACCATCGCCGACAACGAGGCGGGTGAACGGGAAGCTGAGCTGGCAGCTGTTGATGATGATGATGTTCCTTCCACTAGTCAATCCGCCAATCAGCATCCACCCACCAAGCCGCCTCGCTCCAACAATACTGACCATCAGTTCGATCTGGAGCACTCCCTTACCTGGCTAGAATCTCTGATGGGTACTGAGGTGGTGCCGCCCTTCAAGCAGGGAAAGTTTAAACGGTAATGATTATCTGCGTACGAATGTAATTCAAAAACAAAATTACACTTTTTCATACAGTATTCGCGAGCGTAGCAAGTCCATGATGGAGGAGGACATAAACGTGTTCATGAAGGGCGATCGTCCCAGTCTAAAGCTGAGCTACTCGCGACCATATATCCTGAGGCGTCAGAGCACCTACAGCGACAACAAGGCCAAGGTGTCCAAGTGGACCAAGGTCAAGGCCGCCTTCAAGTGGGAGCGGGCCAATGTGCCGCCTTCGGGACCAGGTGCTCCGGAAAACCACGTCTTGATGCCACTCAACCATGAGGTGGAGAGGTTTGTATTGCGGATTATTACTCCCATTGGCGCCAGCTATATAATGCTCATTTATTGTTCAGATACCTCAAGGTGCCCATTAGCGCGGCTGCCGGCAGCAGTTCCGCGGACAGCATCATCAGCTCCTCCTCTGGTCATATTATGAGTGATACGGGTGGAACACCTGGTACAATCAGTTCGGCCAGCTCCATGGATGATCTTGAGGCCACCACCCGCCAGAATTACCGTAATGCTCTTTATAATAATTAATTTACAGCTCGTTAATGTCAACCCTTTCCAGGTCGTGATTCCTCTAAAAGTGATACCCGCTGCGAATCCCGCGACTCCAACTATGAGGTGGAGTTACGAAAATCCGCTACTGACGAACGCCTGGACAATATTAAATCCTCAGCTCCGGCACTACCAACCAAATCATCATCCAGCAAGTCGTTGCGAAGGTCGAAAGCCTTTTCCGACTTTGAGGTCCTGCCAGAGGATCATGTGGCGGAGATTAAGGCCACCAGCAGTCGTCGACAAAAGATGCCACCGAGTCCACTGAATCTCAACCAGGTGAACCAGATGTATAGTGATCTGCCGCAGCTGCACTCTCCGCTCAAGAGTCCCAAGGATTCGCGCATGCGCCGAGTCCATTCACCGGGCACCTCCTCCGTGCCCAGCAGTCCTTCCAGGCAATCTGATTTCTTTGGTGAATTTGGTGGGTCCAAGGGGGATGGTTTCAGCCCACAATCCCTTTGTCATTACGAAACTTCTTTAACCTTATGGTATTTTGCAGAGAGCGAGGATCTGTCCAGTGGTGATTTCTCGGAACCCACTACGCCAAACTGTAAGAATTTCCCACAGAACGCAGATGACGAGATATTTCAACATTATCAACTTCTCGTACTCAAACTAGATTCAGAGTTTAAGGACAAGCAACTCGAGTTAGAGCGTTCCAGCGCCAGCAACCGCAGTATGGATCCTCAAAAACATTGAAAACATATCCAATAAACCTCTCATCGATGCTAACCCACCATTTTAGGTGTCAAACTGGGAAGTGGTGCAGCCGGAGGAGGAGCTGGTAGTGGAAAGCGCAGCAGCGAGGAGCACTCGCCCACCCAACTGTTGCACAACGAACTCATGTCCACAGCCCAGCTGGAGCAGAATCTTACCCCACAGTTCAAAAAGAAGCTAACCAAGTGGCGAGCCAAGCAGCAAAATTGCTCTGCAGGATCGATCACCTCATCAGAACCCGCAGCAAGTCCCACGGCCAAGAGCCAAAGTGGGGATGTTAAGCCCAAGATCGACTGGAACCTGTGGAGTATGGGTCAAGTGAAGTTAGAGGGCCAAGGATTGTGCGCTTTGCCTGATCAGAAGGATCTGCCCGAGAAGTTTCAGAAGAAGTTGGGTTGGTATTTGGCAAGGTTTTCCCTTCATAGTCATATTTAATAATATGCCTTGCCCACAGAGCAGTGGAATCGGTTGAAGTGCGCTCCTGGTGGTGGCACTACCTCGGACAATGACTCCCTGAAGCGAGGATCCAAGCACAGTCAGTCCACAAGAAGGGGATCCGATGACGATCGATGGTACAAGCATAGGCCGCACGAGAAAGAGAAGTTTGTAGCAGCCGAAAATCCTTCCCTTTAGAAGACTAATCCTTGAATATTTGGATAGATTGTCCCGCCTAAAGGCCATTGTGGTACCGGATCATACCAAGAATATTGAGGTCAAGACTTCGGATGGAGAGGTGATGAAGTTTGAGGGCATCTCGAGGAAGTTCACTAGGAAGCTTTACGAGTGGGAGAAAGCTAGGGGAATTGGGCCGGAAGCATCCACCTTTGCTCTGCTGCATCCTGGTTACTGTCCCATAGATGTGAGGCGCATCAACAAGGAGTGCAATAAAGGTGGGTATGGAACTATCTGATCGATGTGAAGTTAATTCTTATCTTTTCTATAGTGGCAGCGGATCACTCGCCGACGCTCAGCCGTTCACTGTCCCTGGACAGCGTGTCACCCAACTGCAACCTGGCCCAGGCCATCTCCCAGCAGGCTTCATCCCTCTCTCTAAACGACGTCAACGATCTGAAGGAAGTCGAGGACACCGACGCCCTCACCGATCACGAGTTCAAAAAGTACGACGAGCCGGAGGCTGTGATGGTGGAGGTGGAGGAGCACATTCACGACACCGCCTCTCCACTGGTCACCGCTCACACTCTGGTGGAGCAGCAGACGCCTATATATAAGTACGAGGAGGTGCAGTGTAATGACTATGTGTAGGTGCCATTTGGAATACCCGATCCTCCGTAAACTGATGGCTTCTCGTTCCCTCCAGCAATTCGCGTCGCGTCCAGAGCTTCGAGTCGCACACAAATCTGGCTCCCTTGCTGGGAGCACTGAAACGTGCCGATGAGCTGTTTGGCCAATTGAAGAATGCCTCGCCCGATCTGCTGGAACACCCGTCCATGCGGGACTGTCAGGCCGCATTGCTGAGCATTCGTAGCATTTATCCGTACTACTCCAACAACCTGATGAAGGCGGGCGTGCTCAACGCCATATCCGATGTCCAGAGCGAACTGGGACGACTGACCGAGCTGGTGAGATGCACTGGCAATTAAAAATATATGTTTACTAATTTGTTTGCTAAATACTTGTCATTGTAGAGCCAAAAATCGCCTTTGGACGAAGCCTGCTGCCAGGAAACCATGCAAGAGCGAACGCTGGAGTATCTGGAGGAACTCCAAGGACTGTATGAATGCCTGCAGTGCCTTAAGTTAAGCATACGTAAGCATTTCTTCCACTTAAGCGTACCTTATTCTAATCTTAATGACCTTGTAGAGGGTGGAAGCAACCGGTATCCCCGAGACATAGTGCCAGATATAAACATCACCAGCGAGGATGGGCAGCAGTTGGACTCCAGTTCGGCCTATGCCACCTGCGACAGCCGGGATCGATTGGCTCAGGATGACAACAGTGCTAGTGCAGCTTCCCCGATGGAGCATGAAACGGAGACCAGCACCACAACGGGAACTTTGTGCCGCTCCAGTTTGCCCACCGTGAATGCCAATCCGATTGCCAATAATGGTGTAACCAGTGCAAGTGCCTCTGCTAAGAAAAAACTGCTGCGACTGCGAAAAATGGGTTCCCGGCAGAACAGCAAGACAGAGAGCGACAGCAGCGATGCGGATACCCACTCGGTTTTGGAGACACCGCGCCGATTGCGCCGCAAGAATTTCCGGCTGAAGCAGCGCTCCTTGGATGATGACTTCCGGTTGAGCTCGACGACAAATGAACATGATGTGGCTACTGCCAGAGAAGACATAGTCTACGGGTCACTGAAGGTTAAGCCGGGCGAACTCATTGAGCAGAGTCAGTGCGTGGCACCTGCTCCAGTGCACCTCGTTTTACATGATCCATCCATATCTTCCTCCGCATCCACCACTCCTCTCACTTCATCCACTCCTTCCTCAATAGTTACCGCACCCACAAAGCTGGGAGCCTTTATTCCTCCTCCTCTGCCAGAACACAATCGGACATACAACACTAATGCCAATGTCTTCGTGAAGACCAAACGAAAACTCTTCACTACCATCCCACAACCAAGTGCCGCGGAAGGCCTAGCTGTGATAGAAAAGGAGCTGGACAGTCCCACGGAGGAGAAATCGGAAAAGTTGGACAAACCTGAGAAGTCAAGATGTCTCAAGCCCCTTAATCTGTACAAGTCCATTAGTTTGGACCGTATAACCCATGCGCCCTGCAAAGAAGAACTCCGGAAATGTCAAAGTAGCGAACACTTCCGGCGGGAAATCCTCTTTGTGCGACCGCCACTGGCTAGTGATAGCATCGAGAGATTGTCCAAGAAACATCAGGAGTTAAGCAATCCTCCAGTTCCACCTCGGAAAGCCCATCTTTACAAGAAAAACTCCCTGTACAAGTCACACAGTGCAAATGCGAGCAACAAGATTGAGCACAAAATAGCCAAGACTAGCTCGGGACCCAGTTTCTCCCGGGTGCATCCTCCGCCACCGTCGCCTGTTCCGCTAACTCTACCCAATAAACAGGATAACACCCTGCCACGAATACAGCGTAAACATCCCAATACGCCAACCAAGGCCAAGCAGTTCGAGTTTCCGCCACCTCAGATTCTTGCGCCGGAACGTCCAGTCACTCCTCTTTCGGAGAGAGCCATACGCCTCCAGTTGGCCAAGGCGCAGTTTCTTCAAAGTGCTCCAGTTACCCCCCGCCAGGATCCCCAAACTCCAACTAAGGCAACGGAATCTGTGGTGCTTCAAAAGAGCATCAGTGCGGGCAGCATGAGGGGTGGAGCAGGGGGTGGAGCTGCTGTCCATGAGGGTGCACAGCAACAGCATTATCATGACACATCCACGGATCAGGAGAGTGTGGGCCACTCCAGTGCCTACGATAGTTTGCCCAGAGCAGTGAGCCGGAGTGCCAAGATTTCCAGTAAACTGGGATTCGCCACTCTAACCTCAAAGTTACGAAGGGGCAACAAGAAGCCCAAGAATCCACCTCCTAGTCCTGGTAGCGCCTTGTCCGCCCTGTGTCGGCAAACCCTAATGGCCGATGTCATAGCCATACCACAGACTATCGGAACGGAGAAGCCTCCACCAAGTCCCACAGGAAGAAATGTTTCAAAGTCGCAGAGCACGCCGCAAGCTGCTGGGCCTTCGACCATCAATTTCGAAGGGATTCCCAAGTCGCTGAGCGAACAATATGTCCGCCAGCTCAAGGAGAGCGACGTCTAGTCAGATTCCCAGTCTCCAGTCCAGAATCTAGTCATAGGAGCAATCTATTAAATCGTTGTACGAGATAACCGCGTGCATTTTGGGGTCAACCCGAATTAATTATTTAGATGTTGGCACAAAAAGTCAACGCTTTACATGTTTCAGGTTCTCAGAACGCATCAATATTTCTTTTTTATACTTTAATAAACAGCAACCGTGTGCAGTGAAGTTAAGATACTCAACGAGCTATTTGCGAAACAGAAGCAGATTGATCTGCGTAAAATCAAAAATCAAAATCTAGTAGTCACTAAATCCACATTTTTTGTTTACAAAACTTTCAATTACCTATTTTTATATCTAACCAAATATATTTTAAATATATGTACATTTTAAAAATATATTAAACGCTGTTCCTTCGGTGCAACAAATTAATATAAATTTTTGATTACCGACTTTAAGATAAGAACTTCGGTACGAAAACAGTTAGGTAAAACTCACCTTTAAATTGATATTGTTTGTTTATGAAATAGATCATTTTTATTAACAATCTTTCAATAATTGTATTCTAATCACAACGATCAATTTATTCTTATTTGGACATTATTGTGCCGATTATCAAACTGTGCCTTATCAATGTGTAAAATTCCAAAGCTTATCTGTGATCCTCATAGTCGTCCAACTCCGGATAGTCCGTATCATCGTCATCATCGTCCACCACGTTTTCATGGGGTATTTCCGGAGGATCCGCGCCAGTGTTCCAGTAGCGATCCTCTTCGGTATGCGTGAATTCGAAGTCGCGCTTATCCGTATTCACGTAGGTAATGCAAGTGGTCAGATTCTGGGCATTTTCCAACATTTGGGGAATGCTGTTGACGAACACCACTCCACACTCCGCAGAGTGGGTGGCCTCCGCCGGCAACTGGTTGTTGATTTTGCCGTAGACATCGATTCCGACAGCGATGATGTCGTGCACCCGGCGGATCGCACTGAGAGCGTTTACTGTACCCGACAGGATTTTGCCCACGGTGGTCTGCTTGGCGGCAATCTTCTTGTAAATCTTCACAAGACTACTAACATTGCTCTTAACCTCCTTCACAGCGGCCACTGTTTCATTCTGAATGCGCATTACCAAGGCCATGGTGCGAGAGTAGCAATCAACGCCATCGTTAATGGCCTGCAGACCTATCTGGAACTCTGGGACCAGCGAGTAACTGCAGTAGGCGGCCTGACTTCCGCGGCCCCAGTAGTTCCACATGTATCCCAATCCGGCAATGGCTGCGGTCACGATCTTTGGCTTGTTCAGCTTCAGCAGATTCGCCTCCAGTTGGATGGCCCTCTCCACCAAGTCGTCAATGCCGAATTGTGCCTTGTCAATAACATCCTGAATAATCTCCCTGAGATCCTCGAATTCAGCCCTCTGATCCGGAGTGAAGTCGGGACTGGGCTTTCCCATGATCTCGTCGACAGTGGGCAATTTTGTGTCATACACCACTCGAGGCTTCTCATCCAAGTAAATGGAGAACTTGTTGCGAAAGTCTTCAAATGCCCGTACGTAGGTGGTATCCAGTTCAGGCTCCTCCGTGGGATTCTGATCACTTCCATCGCCGCTCTGGAGCCTCAAGCTGTACAGATAGTTGTACTGCGCCTGGAACTCTAGGTACAGTGGACGCAGAGCAGCCACTTCCTCGCCAGACAACTGCAAGTCCACCTGTTGCTTCTGCAGCAGAGTCTCCAGTTCCTGGTGGGCTTCACCAAAAGCGAAGAGCAGCACACAGCCCAGCAGAAGCAATGCTTTTCCAATCATTTTGCCCGGCCAACTGTTTCAGTACTACTGAGGAGGGATTTTGACCAGCTTCATTATCGGAAGAAGTATGGCTCGTAAAACACTATCCATGATACCACACTTGGTTTTTCTTAAGTGGCGCAGGTTGATTAGGGTGCGATAATCCGGCTTATCGCATATATTACGCTATATATAAACCTCCACGGGGCCATGTTTTTCAAGAGAAAATTTAAATTTTGATATAGCTTTTTATGAATGGTCGAACTGATAACGATTAAAGATAACAGTGCTCCTATTAGGTAAAAGTTGATGTAAGTAATTAATATTTTAAAGTCGTCAGCAGACCACAGTTAATAATGCATTTGACTTTATTAAATTCTTTCTAGTTCATCGCACACGACTCAATCTGCGTAAAGAGCTCATCGAAATCCATCTTCAGATGATGGTAGAAGAGGCAACTTGGTGTGTCCAAGTCTTCCATGGTCATCTCCAGCAGAATTGCATCGCAAAGCTCCAGACTGCTGACCATCCGCTGATTGATCCTCCCGATTCCAGCGACAGTGCACAGTAAAACTCCGGCGTGATTGAAACCAGACTGCTTAAGCTGCCAGATTCTGCAGGTGTTTGACAACTCAGTGATCTCCGGCGAAGCCTTACTCAGCAAATTAGCCTCCATCACGATTTCCTCCTGAAAATGATCCATGATGTGGTCCAGAGAATTCCGGCAGATACTGTACTTGTCCAGCAGCTCTTGATTGAAGTGTGCCACCTGGAGTTCGTATTTCTTTGAGCATGCCCGCCACTCATCGCTGTACTGGCTTCCAAAAAACATCTCCAAGCGTCCACTAACCACTTGCTGATGGCCATCCAGTGTGTCCTTGGCTTCTTGAAGGTACTCCAACTTGTGATCGAGGGCCTGTTGGGTGATGTTCCAGATCCTGGCTGCACTGGAGCTTTGGCTGGCTATAAGCTGCTTTGTGGATTCATAGAGTGGTCCATTTTGTCCCCAAATTCTTTGGAAGCGGCCATGCACCTGTAAGGTATTTGCTGTAATATTATACTTTACACAAATAATGATATTGCATACACAAAAAAGCGACTGAAGTAAAAGCAGTGACACCCGTACTATTGTCATCTTGAAACTAAATCGAATTGATTCCCGAAAAATTCAAGATACCGTACCGTTTATTTATAGATCGTCAAAGGTTGCCTTAGTTAACTATAATGACTAAGAAATAAATTCGTTTTTGGAAAAGAGATTTAACATAAATAAAATAACATAAAAAATAATTGGTATTGTTTATATAAAAATATTTATATATTTATATTTATATTTATTTAAATATTTATTTATTTAACCCATATGATCAATATGAAACTTTAGGGTATTCAAGATTCGAACCAAGCTAAAAATAAGTTCTGAATTAGACAAATGGCCCATTTGTGCCTTATAATGTTTACAAGAAAGATTGTTATCGCACGGTGACTGTGCATACATACATATATAGCATATAGTCGTTATAAATGCTTCAAGTTAGTCATCACCCTCAGGTTACTTCTGCAAACTTGGACATTTAATATCTCCCCTATACAAATAAAAGTATTATTGATCCCCTTCTTCAACGAAGGTGAGAAGTATACAAAATGATCAAAATACGATGACCAAATGGAATACTTTGAATAGTACACCAAGTTCGTCTACTGAAACATCATCTCAGTTCATCAAGTTAATGCTCAAATTGTGTTCCGTGGTGATTCCTATGAGACACACTCTTATCGTGACACTGTATCTCTTGACTATATATAAGAAGTCAAGTGGCGGGCCAGTCGCACTAGGAAATATAACAGAAAGATGATGAGTCAAACCCTGGGAGTACTTGCACTGCTTTTGCTGACTTATGCAGTGAGTTAATAGTACCTTTCCATTTATAGTGCTTTTCAAATGCATATGCTCCTTTATTTCAGGACTGCCAAGAAGTCCGCTATGAAACCAAGACAGAGACTACAAACTATGGACCTGTTACCATGGTTGTGGACAATCTAGCGGAGATTGCCGTAAGTGTCAGCGACGACACCACCATTCAGTTGGAGGAGAAAATAAATCGCACTCGGCAAAATATTGTCGGTAACATTGAGGTCCTGACCGCCAATGCTATGGCCGAACTGAGTGATGTGATCTATGAGACCAACCAGCTAGTGGTGTCCAATCCCGATTGCAACCCAGCCTGGAGCCTGGATGAGCTCAACGAAAATGTGACCCGTCAGCTGGGTGGGTGTACGGAAGACTTGGGAAGCCTTTTGGAAGACTTTCGTCTGGAGAGTCAACTGGCTTTGGTCAGAGTACAGGAATTCGTCCAGCAGATTGCCCACTTGCCGGCCAAGTGCCAGATGCTGGGGGCTTCCCCGCTTAATCCTCTGGCTTCAGCTGGCGGAAGTGTCTGTTTCATTAACGCCATGGCGGAAATCAATCTGGGGATGGCCCAATCCATGCACAATGCATCCCTAATCCTGGTGCAGACCCACCAAACCGCCGAGGATCAAGTGGAGCAGGCTCAGCTGTGCAGTGCCATGGTGGTGCAGCAGATCGGCGACTATCTGCGCGAGGAGCAGGATCAGTGCCGGCAATCATAGTGGACCGACCCTTCGCGTAAGCAATAGTCCTAAGAGAGAAGCCAGGCAAATACAGCCAATGGCAAATTTATGCACCCGCAGGATGACAGGGGCCGAGGACTCGCCACATCCTGTTCACTTATTGCTTATGCATGACATTTATTTGACAAGTTTTTGATTGATTTTACAGCTGCTGCAGCCGATCTGGTGCAGCTATCAGCATATTTGCAGGCACAGTGAAGCCTTTATAAAGTCTGGCTTGGAATTAAAATAAAATCAATTTCAAAACACAATGTTCTTAAAAAACTCTAAGAGGCGTTTGTTAAACCAAGTAATTTACACATCTTAAAATGATCAATAAATAGTGAAATAAATTACTACATAGTATCGAGATCTCACTTCAGCTTGATTCGACTTAGAGAGGTTGCCCTGTAATTGCATATTTGTATGTATGTATATTGGGCAACTTTGTGGCTAATCGCAAGTTCACTTTTCAAAGTCGCATGCATACTAATTGGCCGTTGTGCGGCTGAACTGACCAATTGCCCAATGGACTTGCCCACGACACGTGGCAGCCACACTATATAAGATATAGTAGCATACGGATCCGATCCAAATGGGCGACAGCTGGCCCTAGAAAGAGATAGAGACGGAGATCGAGCTCGAGATCGGCCAGTTATTTTCCTCTTCCTCTCGCTTCCGCAGTAAGCCAAATTATTTTGACCTGCCTTCCGCACACTGAGCGAATATCCGAAGCGAGTATCTGTGCATCCGTGAGATACACCAAAGCATCTCATCACACATCTCTCTCGTCGTTCACAGTGCAGCAACGAAATGTCTACGACTCTTTATTTCGGCTCTTGCCGCAATTTCACTAAGAGTCTCTGAATTTTATCTTATTTTTACTGCTTGTAACAGTTGTTGCCCCGTTGATGATCGCCTTGGTAGTGTAGCTGCACAAATTCCGCCTACTCCAACATCTGTTCAGCTCCTCCAGACATCTGACGGATTTTGATGACGTAGAGCGCGCGACTCTTGTCTATTGGAAGCCGAGCTCTGAGCGAAACAATCTTTTTACATCTAGCGCAGCGACATGGCTAGTCACTGCCCATTAAATTAAAAGCTGAAATGCTTTTTACTATAGATTTTAAAATAAAATCATCCAGTGCGCTAACAATTAATCTCCTCTATATTTATTTTGCAGCCAGAATACTCTGTTATAGCAACAATCATCGAGAAATATAGTTTGAACAAATATTTCTAGTGATGCTTAATCAACGATGGTCATTCCCATACGATCTGTGATATAGGACTTGACTGCTTCGAGTGCAACCTCTTGCACATGCCGGTTATTTAGTATTAGTCTTGCGACATCTCGAACGCGGACATTTCTAACTTCGGATATGGCCCTGATCACGTGCTGCTCCAGTTCTCGACGCTGTCTCTCCGTCAAATCGTTCAAAATGACTTCACTCAGAGACTTGAATTTTCCTGGAATTAAAAGACTGATAAGACATGGTGGTCACCACGCAAAGCTGGAGACTCTTGCCCTCCGTAAGTCCGTAGGCGGTGAGACCACCGATGGCTCCGCCCAGTGCCAGTCCCCGGGGGCCCAGCAGTAGTCCTCCGATCAGCGCAGCGCCAGCACAAATTGCAGCTCCCTTGCCGGCCTCCTTGATGGTCAACTGGATATTTTTATCGTCGGCCAGAATAGCCAGTGCATTGAGTATCTCTGAAATGGCTGAATCCATATTTTCAATTTATATTACAAAGTTTTACTTCTTTCCCGGTGAGGATCTTTGTAGCAACTGATTACAATCACGTTGTTGTTTCGTTATCAGTAGTGCGATATTTGTACATCCGCCACTGTGGAGGGGAGTTACTCGATAGAAACCAAATCATCGAAATCAACTTTAATCTATCATTGCAATCAAGATTCGCATATATAGATTGAAAGCTTTTTTAGAATTACCCGATATCAGTTCCCAAGTATAAAGAAAACCATAAACTTAAAGCAGTTTTTAGCATGATTTAGCATGGAATGGAATTTATTGAGCCGCAGAAATAATTACATTTCCAGTTGAAATCCCAAACGAGTCGTTAAAAATTCCACAAATGCATCCAATGCGGCACATTGCACTTTAAAGTCTCGCATAAAACACTCCACAGCATTTTTAGCGACACCAACTATTTTTAAAATAGCTGCCTCCACAAAGTCAAACAATTCTTCCAAGACTCTCAAGGTCAAATCCGCAATCTTCTCATACACCCAGTAGATAACTCCTACATTTTAAATACAATTGATATAATAGTTAATCGTTTAGTGTTTTATACTCGCCTTCTGTAAGTTGACCGTAAGAATGCTCAGCCTGTGCGGGAACTTCCACAACTGTGGAAAATGAACCAGAAATTGATACTTTGAGTCATTTATGTTTATATACTTTTAACGGAACTTGCCTTCTCTACCGCTGGTATCAGAAAAATCCTGAAGGTATTCCCTTTCCTCATTCCTTCTCCTTCTTCTCGCCGCCTTCAGTAGAGTCTCCAAAGTCATTTCTATGTTAAGTCTCACCATTTTAACAGGTTTTCTGTCTGGCGAACTGTGGGTTCTAACGCGTACCAGAGTTATCATATGATAACGCATATATATCAATGGAAAAATCCATTTGGCAGAACTTTAAAAATACCATATATACTAATAATACTAATACTGTACTAATAAACTTAAAACTATATTTTTAAAGATATCTATTTTTTTAAAATATTTTAAATAAATTTTTTTCTATTATTATTGTTAGGTATATTTCTAAGACCAAAATAATAATGTGAACACATTCCACTTTGTTTGAGTTTTAGCACAAATCAGAGGGGTTCGTTTATATTTGTCAGGAATTAAGCATTAATTCGAATTTAATGGAGTTTACCTTGAGACATATTGGCACAAGTGATATTGTCATGCACACATGTCGGAAGATTCGCATATCAAAGGGCCGTCGTCTTTCAGAATTCGGCTGACGTGCCTAGATGGCGTTTAAAAATCGCTGCCGGATTGTCTTTAATTTTGATTGATGCACCTTTAATTGCGTGGGCTTCCAAGTGCAACTGCCGAACTTTTGTATAACTGTAACTGAACCAAGAGCGGATTGCTCCTAGCTGCCGGGAGCTAGCTAGCTGGCAGTTGCCTACTATGTGCATTCATATATGGGATGCTTGAAGTTGAAGGATCGAGGTTTCCGCCTGCGACCAACTGGCGCGTATTGCACACACAATGCCGAATAATCGTTATTGTTGCTGGCTGTCTGCAGGACGAGCCGCGTGGCGTGCGAGTGAAAGCCAGCGAAAAGGACCCACTGCGGGCATTGGCCAAAGCGAGATAGAGCCAAGGCGCAACATATGCCATCTTTGGCCGATCTTTTCCTCCTCCTCCTCCAGCAGGACCTCTCGTCCCGTCCCTTTCTAGCCCGCTCCTTGTAACCGAACAAACGGACGGCGCACGCCGTCATCTGGTGCCACTTTTGACTTTGGAAATTGGGTTGCCCACGCTCCTTCGCCCCAACACTCAAAAAAAATATTCCATGCAGTTTGAGATTCCAAAATTTCTTATATCGACCAATTAATGGCATTTTGTAGTACAGAACGTTGAAATAATTCCAGATCTCTGATAAACAGATTGCTATATTGTAACTACAACTAATGACTTTTGAGTTTTCAGCAAGTTCAACGAGTTTGCCGAATTTCAAAACATTTGCTCATGTCTACAGAATTTTGACAGTTATTTCAAGAGGGTTCCAATATAATAATCTAAATATATTATAATACATCAATTGCAATCTCATTTTCGTATAAATTCTAAGAACAATCTAGTTTCTTCGAGTGCGTGGTCCGTTTCCCCGCTCAGTTGAAATTATACTTTTTGTAGCTGTTCCGTTTACGGTTGGGTCTTTCTTGCCTCTGACCTGGCAGACAATTTCAAGGAAGCAGGAGCACTCGCCCAACAGTTACTACTGACTTCCGATCGGAGCACGAGTGCAGGAAGAACGGGCAGGGAGCCGAGTCCGAAACCCGAACAGCGACAGCAGGATAAGCGGCTTTAAAAACTCGGCAAGCGGGCAAGCGGATCCCCCAAGAAAAAAAGTAAAGGAACTGGAAAGGGGGAATGGGTAGAGAGTAACGGGCAATCCGTATTGGGCATTGGGTTGGGGGGAAGGTGTGAGGACGACAAGGATGCACAGACATTCGGGGCTCGACTTACCGAATCCGAATTGAGCCCCGAAATCGCGCGTATGCCAGCCAAATGAACACGTGTGCCGCAGGATCACTTTAAAATATCGATGCGTCAGCTGGCCAACTCCGAAAGTTGCCCGCCACGGTAATTGGCTTGTCTATGAAAATGCTAGAAAAATCTTATGATCTTAAGGGTTGAGAGATGATCACAAACTATCTCAGTACAATCATTATAGCGGGAAACAAAAAATATTGATTACACTTCTCGAATAAGTGTTTTAGAATACAATATAAGTAGTTCGAATCATTACAAATTTTATACTCTCGTTAAAATTTTTTAATGATCGAAAATAAAAACAAATTGTCCAAATAAATCTTGAATAATAAATCGCTTCGATGGGCAAATTATCCACCAAGTCGAGCGTAGAAAATTCTCAAATCGTTTACAAAACGACCATAAACAAAAGCAAATCAAGGGCAACAAAAAATAACAAAAAGTTCATTTACATTAAACCCTAATATCGAAGATACAGAAATAAATAATGAACTTTGCCAAGGAGACAAATGTATAATTTTACAGATCGCGCAATTCAATTAGACAAATCGCCGCAAAGCCACTGGCTCACAAAAAAGATTAAGCAATAAAATTAGTTGTGGTTCACGCAAATTGAAAGCATCAAAAGGAGTCGCAAGGACATGCCGCTGCTCGCCAGGAGCCCCAGAAATAGAGCAATAGCAATGAATCAGTTCGTTGAAGGACCATTGAATGCCCGTTGGCATTCCGAGTAGTTTTCGTTTTCGTTGTCGATTTCGTGTCATAATGTGTTGTAAGTAGGGGCCTTTGTTTCACAAAGGACTCGCCATTGTTCCATTGTCCGCTCAAGGACCTGTCCTGGGAACACCCGCACGGTTCCCAGCATCCAAGGAGTTTGCCTCTCTTGGGCTGCTGTGTCAGTTGCGACCACAATTTGACTCTCTGACCACCAACATAAAATGTTGACAGGCGGAACACGCCCCTAAAATATTATGCGAAGAGAGTCCTGTGGGGTCCGCGGAGTATCCTTGCCGGTTCTGGCTTCCCTATCCCTTTTCGCTGGGCCGGTCCTTTGGGCAAATCAATTGATTTCCTCTTGACAGTTATGAGCTGATCACATTGCTATCTTGATCGCCAGTTTTGTCGGCGCTTAGCTGCCAGGAATTTATTGTTATTGACATTTTAGTTGGGTGGAATCACACGGATTATATCTGCTAATTGCGTTCGAACGAGAAACGATCCTTTAGATCTTGGGCGACCAGAGGCGGCGCACCTTGTTCAGTTCGAAATATTTTATAGGCAATCAATCAAAGTTATGGTTATTCCGAGAAGATCCTAGCGCGGCTAAGCCTAGTTTCTATTAATTGTTAGGTTGTTATTTGTTGAATGTGAATTTAATTTAAATTGAAGTAATTAAAAGCTGGTTCAATCAATTTCTGGAGAACTTCATATAGATCTCCTTAGAGATATTCCATTATTCCCATTGCTCAACTTATCCACGATATCGGGTTCA
This sequence comes from Drosophila sechellia, assembly GCF_004382195.2. NCBI lineage: Eukaryota > Metazoa > Arthropoda > Insecta > Diptera > Drosophilidae > Drosophila > Drosophila sechellia. Next base: position 20,094,820 of record NC_045952.1, read on the forward strand.
AGAAGCCCCACTTTCACGACCGTTTAAACACAAATCGGCTGGAAAATCACGGCTTGACCAGCACAAATCGGGCTCACCCCTAGCCGCAGGTGATAAAATTTCGCACATTAATACTTAATTACTTGAATAATTGGGGCCAAGGGATTAAGTTCTCACTCACTTCGGGACGCGACAGTCGACCGAAAAAAAAGCACAGCGCAGAGTCGGAGGCCAGTCAATGCAGGTGGCAAGCAACCTCATCCCCATTCTCAACCAAAGCTACTGCCAACCAGAAAAAAAGGCCAACCAAGTTGGCCCAGAGATGAAGTGATGCCAACGCCACCGACGTCGTTGACATTAAATTGAAGGGTCCTGCCGAAAATGTTGTTCTTGTTGCTGTCTGCTGAGCCGAGCTCAAGCAGCCACTTTGAACGCACTCTGGACGCATTTTTCACACGAAATCCTGATTAATAAATATATAAGTTCCACAATATTACTGATAATTTGAAAAGTCGTCAACCCGAGCACAGGCTTTTGGTGCGGGGAATGTGCGAGGGGAGTCTCCGAAGATTCCATGCGGAGTCTGGGCGAGACTTTGGTGCCCAATTACAAGCAAATGAGCTGGAAAACTGTATCAAATGACCCAATGTCAATACAAAATTACAGGCCCCGCACCAGTAATCTCCGTTCGGCCAGAAGACGCAGACCTGGCCAAATCTTCAGACTCTCCTCTTAACGTGACAAAGCGATGGCGATGGCTTGCGTGTGGCAATTTCAGTTAAAAATGCTGGCCAACAGATTTTTGTGTTGCCAAATTGGGAATACTCTACCGCTAAAAATCAAAAATCAAATCTAGATACAAAATTGAATCCCATTTTAGTACGACTATGAGTATATCAATTAACAAGGATTATCTTGTGACTTAATTGCATTTCTTAATTTCAAATAGTAGAGTATATAATAATAATCAGCTGCCTTTTGTTTGCTCTGTGCCTTGTCTTGGTAGCATCTTAAGGTTTTTGCCTCTTGTGTTAATTTGATGCCTCGCCAAAAAGTTGTCAAAAAATCCAGAGCGACTTTGATTTCTGATGCACTTTCACTGTCGATCTTCGATCACCGTTGGCTGCAGCGTGAGATACTGAGAACATTGGTTCTTTGGGATGCCAGCCAACCTAACTGGGATGCCCACCAACTTGGTGGGTCCTGAATCTGGACTCTTGGGTCTGGAAACCGAAAGTCAGTCAAGTGTGCCGTGCCGATCGTCTGTGTGGCTAATTGAGTTACCCAGAGATTTTTGGGCCGTTGGCCGTGCGAATTATTTGTCAAATGGGTAACGGTTAAGTTTGTTACTGCTCCCGATGAGGAGGACGAGGATAATGATGATCAGGATCGGTAACCGGAGCTCATGGCCCTACGTTGATTGATGGTAGATGCGTTGCGAATCGTTTGACTAATTGCCGCTGCCCTTGTGGGCCAGGACTTCCCAAAACAAACGGTGACCTCCAGAGGACTCTGCTTCATCATATGCCAGGTAATCTCTCTGCTTTCCCCGCGGACCGCACACAATGTCCGATAATGGGCTGAGAAAGGATGTATTAAGAAAAGGGGGCGCGGCTGCCGTGATTTGGTGTCGCTAATTACAGACTTTGGCATTTTACGCTGTCCGTTTTATGACTTAATAATTGCATTCATTTAGACCGGACTTTGAGTTCGGCTTAAACCGATCGGATGCCGATGCCCACACACACAATACGAAATACCACTAATTTCGCTGCACACGCGACTTGGGAGAAAGGTCCGGCATTAATCACCGAATCCTTGGGACCGTAGGCTTCCGACCTGGGTTCCTGCAATTTCGCCGGCGAAGGTTGCGCAACAATTAAAGGATCAGCGCAAAATGTTCACACAACAATGCCAAAACAAATCGGCGGAAACGGAAACTGCACTTGAGATACAAAAAAAAAAGATACAAAGTAATGCTTGTGGTTAGACCTTTCGAAAATGAGGGAAATAGTGCCCAAAAAGGCATGAGAATTTCTATTGAGCGAGATAACAAAATACATTCATTGAAATAGCATTAAAAATTGTTTCAAAACATACCAAAACCGCAATTAAAAAATGTGCATTGGGGTAATTGAATCTTGCATGGCACAAATGTATTGCCAGAACTACCTGTTGCTTTATTTGAAGATAGTTTTAAACTATAAAAACTTGCTCCACTGTAAAATACTTTCAATTTGTTCAGCAAACTGCACAAGTCCTTGAACTTCAGCTAAGACCAATACAGTCTGCACATAAAGAATCTTAACACCTTACCACTTAACAAGATGCAAGTCGATCGGTACAATAACCCATTCAGATACTGCCCCATGGCGACACTAACAAGAAGTGACAAATTGATGGTGTTAAAGCTCATTAAGTTACTTAACGCAGATGTAGATACATTCACAGATACAGATGCACTAACTACCAAAGCGTCGGGGGCACAAAAAAGTAAGCAACCTCAAAAACCTCAAAATAAAGCTCGCCAATTATCGACATGACAAATTTCGGGGCATTCGTTTCCCCCCGTTCGAACGTCCAGAAAAACCCACAAAATATGCAGCCCCACAACGGACATCGAATGCAGCATACCCGTAATAATACGTGTTAATAATGCTCAGGCAAGCTGTCTATAAATTGACAAAGACATGCAAGTGGCTGCCGCTTCTGCCACTTCTGCCACTACTGCTCCTCCTGTTTTCCGGCGTGATGTTGCTGCTGTGTCGGCGGCACTGCCAAAAGCCAAAGGCCGAAAGCTGAAAGCCGAATGCCAGAACTCGACTGGGGTCCAGTTGCCATTCATGAATTCTAACTAATTGTATTGGCAGGCAGTTGCATTTTGGAAGCTGGATCTGAATTCGAGGCTCCGAATCTCTGCTGTGCTGTGCAGCTGCATGCAGGTGGTAGCTGGAGTAGCTGGAGTAGCATTGGCAGGAAGGCCTCTCTTCCCGCAGGACGACGGATCGCACCCTTTTGTTGTGCGTGGCTTTTGAGTTGGGGGAACCGAACGGAGCCGAACAATTTGTGTAATTGACAAATTGACGGCAGCGCTTTGTGCGGAAGCGTTCAAAGCCGTAAATTGTCGCTAACAAGAGCGACACTCCAGGGATATCGGCAGGATATCGCCTTTATGCCTCGCATTCGCACCCATACAAATATAATTGCCTCGGCCGCTGGAAAGGGGGAGACGCCCGCACCTCGCGATCACTAAATTAAGTCATTAACAATTTAACGAAGCCCTGTCGATGCCGCGCTGCCGCTTAACTAATTATGTGAATTTCCTTTTGATTATGTGCCCCGAAATCCGTGCAGCTTTTGCGGCGACGCCCGAAAATGATTTTGCAAAACAAACAGTAACAGCCCACGAAATCCGGTCGCTGCCACGCCCCCACCCTCGCCGGCCGCCTTCGAGCGCTCCAATTCCCATGCGGGAGTCGATCGAATCGCCGGCACTCGGGAGTTGCTGTCGCTATCAACAAATTGGCTTCGAATCTTACGAATGATTGACTGACTGACTGAATGACTGACTGGGCCAGGGATCTCTGCTCCGCTTTAAGCTGAATGAAATGCTGCACTGCCAGAAATCGCCATAAGATTCACATGAGATCCAAAAATATCATCCATCTAATAGCACAAAATATATTTAATTATATTTTAAAGTGAATGAATTGTGTGTAGAACACTAAAGGTCTTTATGTTTGCTTTGATCCTATCTTGTACTATATACATTTTATATTATTACCTTAAATAAATATTATTATTGTATTACATTAAATTATTGAACAAACTTCTTTGAAACCTCCTTGTTTTGCTGAGTGTACAGTTTCGGCTTAAAGTCTTAAGCCGCTGAGGTTATCCGCCAACAACGATCGGGGATCGAACTTCGCATTAAACGATTTGTGAGTGGCGCTTGATTTTCGGGACTCGACTGGGACTTCCACTGGGATATGAAGTTGCAGAGGTTCCAGAGACAGCGACGGACAAGCGGACATACGGACATACGGACATTGCATGCGACCTGCGACTGCTGAAAGCAGATCAGCCCAACACTTAACTTAATTTGGCAGCTACACTCCGGCTCGCAGTGCCGTGTAATTATCGTCCGCTGCGTATTTGTTTTGGCCAGCCCGATTAAGAGGAGCCCTAATTTTGTCGAACTGTCTACAAATTGATCGCGAAGCGCCAAATCGATCACCTTCCCCCATATAATAAAGTCCAATTCACTGGGCGCGAGTCGCAAAGCCCTCGAAAACTGTGTGAGAATTGATGCCCCGCCGATAAGTGTGGATATCGAGGATTGGGGAAGGAGAACTGTTCAGAGATGAAAGGATTTGGATGGCTTATTTAACGGGCTGTCCCTTCTTGGATTCTTGGTTTCTCCAATTTTTGTATTTATCATTTTGCATCTAGGAATTGTTGCATAGCTACTAAAACTGTTACAAAAAACCAACATATGTTTTAAATTATAGTGCTTTTATTTTGTCTTCCTTAGTCTTAATCATTGTCTTCCATTTAGGCTAATTAACTAAACAATAAACAGCATAATACTTAAGCGGTAATTCACTACTGGGCTCCAGGCAATATATACAAAGTAGCTACAACATTTGGCAAGCTCCAACAATAACTGAGAATAGTACTTGGGACTGGGACCGGGATTCGGGAATTCAGCGCAGCAGATCCCCGAGAGCGGATATGTAGGTCTGGGCCATTTGGAGCGTCTCGTGCTTGGACAGCTGGCGATCGTTTCCCAGGCAGGGAAGGTACTGGCGGAGACGATCGAAGGCCTGGTTGAGGTTCTGCATCCGACGACGCTCACGGGCATTGGCGGCCAGGCGACGCTTCCTTTTCACCACGGGCGTGATCTGCTTGCCGCGCCTCTTCTTTCCAGAGCCTCCGGCAGCGTCATTTTGGTTCTCACCATCGGCCAAGTCAAAGGATCCATCATTGCCATCGAAATCCTCACCGCCACTGAAGAGCATGAGGTCCTCGTCATCCTCGACGCTGTCATCGAACAAGGCGGAGTTGTCAAAGTCAAAGTTCTGGAACTCCTCCGTGTAGAGATTCACTGAGGCAGATGACTCCGCCGCTGCTGTCGGTGTGGAGGTGGCAGTGATGCTGGACTGGCTCTTCTTGGTATAGCTGCGCTTCGGTTTCGGGGCTGCTGGAGATGGAATCGTTTTGCAAGTACCCACGTTGGAGGAGCCCATGACCTCCACTGCGGGAGGAGAGGCCACTGGAATTGCAGGCACTGTGGAAACGACAGACTGCTCCATAATCATTCCGTATTGCTGGTTCTGGGCCATGTTGTTGCAGCCTCCATTGTACATGGTATTGAGATCCACATACTCGGGACTCTCGGATCGGTGGCTAGCCGGCGAGGAGGAGATCCAGCCATCGGAACTGGCCTGCTCGAAGCTGATGAAGCCATTGGCCGACAAGTAGTTGCTGCTGCTGGCCAGGGTGTTGCCATTGAACTGGTAGTGGGTCACGCCGGGATTGTAGGCGGCCATGGGATTGAAGTACGGCTCGGTGGCGGCTGTCTTGAAGCCCTGCAAGTCCTCGGATGTCTTGTAGTAGTAGCGATAGATCTCACTGGACGACATGATGCTGCTGTATGGTGGTGCTATGTGGCTGGATGAAACGATACGAACGCTGCGAGTGCTGGCGGGTTTCTGACTGGTCTCTCGTCCTTTCTGCCCTATTTATACCCACAAATCCACCACGACGGCCAGAAGGGCCTGAAAGGCAGGTAGGGGGACAGGTAAACGAGTTGCCACAGAAGGCAGCACGTGCCGCCCGAGTGGCACGACCAATGGCAGTTGGTGGTGAGTTGCAGCGGTCCCAGAGAGCCCGGCTCTACCTCAGTTCGTTGCGAGCTTAAAATGGCGCTAGAAAACCGACTATCTGGGCATCTAAAGCCGCTAACAAGATGATTATAGGGTGGCCGGCACAACCGGAACAGGAATATGGGCGGAAATGCAAACAGAACTTGGACAAACAATCGATTTGAATCCCTAAACGGGATTAAAGTCGACCGCAAAGTGAGGCGAAATTTGCAAAAATCCCTCGGCGATTTGTCAGCACCAAATGGCAGAGCGGGTCCTATGAGTTTATCTAATCTGAATCGGTTGCAAGTGGGTTCGATCTACCTGATCCCGGCTAGGGAAATCCTTACAAATCCACCGCCGCCGGGTCATTCGACATGCTGACCCAAAGTCGGGGGCGGAATATCGCAATGAAGAATCTTGTTTATTACAACTTGGCAAATTCTCCAATTGATACGCTTGTTGCCGGTACCATGAAGAGGGTAGATGATAGCGCCGACCCTCCAAGGACACGCTTGACCGAGTGCCAGGACTGACCTTCACCTTAGCCCTCGTCGTGCCTAATAAGCGTGGCAGGCAGTAACTAAGAGCTGGGCTAACATTTTAGCGCCTTGCAATTAATACGGCCGTGGGTTGATCGTGAGCAGGGAATTTAGTTGTAGATCCCAGGATGACACAGCAAAACGAAGCGTCCACGGTGGTCCTTAGATCCCTTCGCTACGCCCCTCGATCCTTAATGATTCGCTGGAAATCATAATGCAACGAATTCCACATCAACCACTTGCGGGGGAGTGTCCTAGCATCTTTGAAGTTGCGCGGCCACCCACTCGCACAACTAGTAGCACGCCCCAAAGGATCTGATCTTTTTGCCGGGCAATAAAAACGCTGTCAATTAGATAAAAATGTCACACAACAAACCGCACCAATAGCGGCACCACCAATTTATTGGACGCACACAGGCATGTTTGACCTTTTGTCCACCCCTGAGAGTCCTCGAATGTCCTGAACGTCCCTCGTGAATGTCCTCCTGTGCAATTTACGAGCCACTTGCCGCAACCGACAGTTGTTACACCTGCAATGTGTACCTGTGCAGATCGTATCCCTCGGATTGCATCTCCGCTGTAAAGTTTACGCTTATCGGCATTAGCCGATGTCAAGGCATCCGCTGCATATCGATTGGGAAATTTACATTTTCATTGCCGCATCGCAATATGCACGTGCTGCCAGTCGAGGGGGCAAAAAGGGTCATTCCAAGTCAAGTCGAGTTCTTTTTTTAGCCAATGGTCGGCATCGGGCGCCTTGCGTGCCTGTCAGTTATCGAGTGGCTGATCCCTCACATCGGACCCACATACCTCCTGAACCAGTACCTCCAATACCTCAGCTCCAGCTCATTGGCATCATTACGCTGGTAACGGGCCACTTCTTTCATGTCAATATGCATAAATGCAACTTGGCCGTCGATGGGAATGCAACTGATGTGGAGCAGCTTCCAGAAAGCGCATGACAATGCCAATTGAATGGGTATGAATCTGTTTGGGTGAAACATGAAACACTCTTGCAGTCATATCCATGTCATATTATTATATTATCCTGTATATTTTGGAGTGTGTATATTGGGTTATTTACTAAAATCTTAAATCACTTATTCGTTACTTTTTAAGGCCATTAAGGTAATTTGAAACTATTACCGCAGTAACAAAATTCATTTTGTTATTTATTTTGTTAAGTAACCAAGTTGCTAACTAGTTGGGCCTACTAATTCAGTATACCCTTTCCAAAGGACTCTCTTCGACATGAGGAACGTGTAGGCGCAAAAGATGCCAACAAGAGGAAAGTAGGCGCACGTCAACGACTCCCATTAGCAAGTCGCTCTGGGCCGTGAAAGTGTTGTCCAGATCCATATTCAGATACAGATACAGATCCAGACCCAATCCCAGTCCACCAGCTCCTGCTCGACTTAAACGTCTTCGGCCCAGTTAATTTTTTATGGCTGAAATTGAAAAATTTGTATGTTACTTATTTTATTAGCATTTAACACTCTGTCCCATTTTGCAGACGAGAGCGAAAAGCGAAAGGAGCAGGAGTCTGGACACGGAAATGGACATGGACATGCAATCGGCGTGGCATGCCATCTCCGCAACTGGGGTAGATCCCATTCCCCCAGATCCATCCACGTGGGTGGCCTGGCCCCAAATCGAATCCTGGCCTCTTGTGTGGCATTTTGGCAATTGTCAAATTGAAAATTCATTAAAGGCAAATTAAATATGCAAATGCAGAAGGCCCAAGTCGAGGAGGAGGAAGGCGCTCCCCTCGTTATGTGAGGCCGTTGTTTGACTTGGCTCTGCAAATATTGACCACCGATTGGGGCGGTGGAAAAAATGGAAAATATCATATGTACATATGCTCCTCGACGGGGATAAAAAGTCAAGTGGAAATCAAAGCAAATACGACGGCTTCGCGCGGAGGCAAACACTGGACGGGATTCAGTTGGAACTGGCCATCATCGCTGGGAGCAGTTCAAAATTGCTTAAACAAATATCGCATAAATTGCACATTGTACGGAATGGCCGGAAAATTGGGCCGGGCATGGGTTAATTCCCATGAAAATTAAAACTAGATTATACACACGTCCACAGAGTACTCCTCGGAGTCGAGTCCTTGCAGCGCCCACTGTGTCATTGTTTGGGCACGCCCTCACCTCCTGTTGTGCCGGCGCTTTGTCATAGATTGCCTACTGATGGTTATCATCCGGCTGAGGGATGGCACATCCACTCCGTGCTCCTTATGAGCGTATCTGCCCCGATTGGATCGGAGCATGTCAGAGCGATTTTTGTCGCCGACTTTGATGCGGCAATTCGAGCTCGGTGGTGTTGTTTTGCCAACAATGCTGCCGATCAGTATCTGAGGTGATCTTCGCAACTGACTGGCGCCAGCAGTGATCCTTTTATCCTTCATCGAAACAAGACAAATTCGCTACACAAATTTTATAGTACGTAGTTCATATGCAGGCCGATTACCATTCCATGCATGCTATCTTGAAAACAAATGCATCTATTTTGAAAACAAATTTCTAAGAACCAAATCGATTCAACAAATGAAGCACTGACAAATTGAACTCTAATCAGAAACATATGGGTCATGTTTTGAAAGCAGATTTCTCAGCCCTGAAACAAGATTCGATTTTAAAGCGCATAGAAAGGGAGCCCAAGTCTTCGTTGGCATATTAATGTGGCTATCAAACATTAATTTCATGGTGCATATTGGATCCTATTTGGTGGCTCTACCCTCGTTTCCGAATCGGAAGTGCATCATAACCGATCGACAAATTGTGATTGGTATTGTTATGAGCGAGGATCCTGGTCCCACGAAACCCTATCCCAGATCCCTGCCAAGTGATCAATTCAAATTTGAAACACTGCTCGCTGGAACAAAGAAAACAGATGAAAACTACGTAATCACTTGAGAAAAATCAAAAAGGCTCTGAAGGAGCTCGGCTGCGCTCCTCGCTCCTCGCTCCTCTGGACTCCTTGGATCCATGGTAGTAACCATAACAGGTGGCACGGAAGCCGCACAAAATAAAAATGATTAAAGCAATAAAAAAGAAACGAAAACGAAACTCACACACAAAAGACGAAGAAAAGGTCGCGGCAGAAATAACAACAGTTTTTAATAAGATTTTCAAAAAAAAATTTGAAACAACATTGGCGATGCCTAGGAGAGATGCTGTCCCCTCCTGTTGCTCAACCACTTCCGATCTCGACCCGTATCCCGATCCTTTGGGCGTCTCCCATCAGCGGGTCAAGTGTGAGAACATTTTGCGGAAGGAAGTGGCCGGGATGAAAAATGATTGGCAAAGGGCTAGAGACGACTAGACCAGGAACACCACGTGGTCAAGATTCACTTTCAAGTGTGCGAGTGACTCACTGTCATGATTGCATAGGGAATTAATGCATACACTTTCGAAAATGGGTATGAGATCACTTCTTGGAACTGAAAATGATTGTTAGATCACTTCTTCAAATTCTTCAAGCTCTTACAAATTTGATTTGCATAAATTTCATGTTTATAATATTTTTCGGATGACTACCATTCCGGAGGTTCTTTAAGGAACTATGTTTTCTGCTAGTGTGATTCGCGTTGGAAACTCGGAATGGTTCACGAATTACCCAGGAATTCGTAGCGTAATTGAGCATCTAATTTGCGGCGGCAGGCGGCAAAGCAGCAATTGCAGGATTGCCCCTCGGCAATCGGGTCACGATCCCGCTCTAGTTGCACTCCATGAATGAATGGAGTTGGCCACAATGGGCCGTCTGGAAAGTGTTTTCCTGAAAAAACCCAAGGAGCACCTAGAACCACCGTGGAATGGAGACTGCCGCAGCCCATTCAGAGCTCTTGGCCACTCGAGCGCGAAACAATTAACAAGTTCTCGTAGCAATACACAACAATTGCCATATTGTTGCACTCAAGATTTGTTGGCCGCGGAAAAGGTGAGAGTGCCGGAGGACCCGGAGAATTCCTTTGAATTCAACCCCCGGAAAGGGACGCTACTGACCTCCGGGAGGAGGAGGAGTAGGAGTAGGAGCAGGAGGAGGAATGAGGATCTGGATCTGGATCAGGACCTGGGCCGATCGGAGGCCACTCGCCGATCGCTGAAAGAAAACGAAAATTTATAATAATGAGAGCCGGTGGCGGGTGGGGGAATATAAAATGTAAACTAAAGATACTATTTATATGCATTATTTCGGCTGAAAAGGAAGTACCAAATTACATTTAATTAGGCGAAACAGCGAAATTCGCGTACCGTACGCGAATCGCAGATATAAATGGAGTGGGATCAGGAGCAGGAGTGGATGGTCAGTCAGAAGTCAGACCGATTACCACCGAAATCCGAGTCCCTGGAGCCCTCGAAACTGGCGACTGCCTTTGGGTGAAATTCGCACGTTTAACCTTTAGGCAAACAAAATTAACAGAACAGCAAAGAACAGCAAGGGTGCACTGAGCGAAAACACTGGTGTGGAGTGCAGGAATTCAAAATGGCTATAAAAGAAACCGTACACTAATAAATATAATTGTATCCTCAAATATAAGTATTTTATGAACTACTTATGAGTAATCCCATCGACCTTATTTTGATATTTATTTTAGCCAGGTATTCAATATTTTTTAAGGTGCATTGGCCACAGCGATCAGCAATCGAAAACTGCGAACCTGTTGAACCCAAATGCAATTTTCATATCACTTTGATTGCTGCCCGGGATGACACGCGTGCGCCGGCTAGAGAGATGAGATAAGCTGCCGATGATCAGGGCCCGGAGTCTGGATGACTGGATGAAGATGAGCCGAAATTAGGGTAACAACCGAGCGATGGGGCTGCGAGTCCAAAAAAAGCGAAACTTTCAAACGGTTTCAAGGATTTCGGTCTTCGTTCTTGTCTGCTTCTCTTTATTTTTTATTTTTTTGTTTTGTTGCAGGCCATTCCTGCGGAGGTCAGTTTATGATAATTCCCATTTCCCATAGGTGCCATTGGCACATTTGGCACCTCCACCTCACCGCTGGGACCGTCGCCTGTCTGGTGTAAAAGCGAAGCCACTTGGGCCGCAGTCAAGTAGCCCGGACAAAGAAAATCGAAATTAAACACAAACAAATCCCAGAACGGTCAGTGTGAGAAATGACTTTCTAAGAAGGATCCTCCAGCAGCAATACGAGCCCAAACCCAATCCCAATTTCAATTTCTATCCCATTGCAGTAGTGCGACTGTCAACGAACACCGATCGTGGGTAATTGATATGTCTTACCTTGTTTTCGGGTAGTGTTAAGAGTGAAATGTAAATCGTAACTGATATCGTTGGACGGGGGTGTAATTTCTCAACATCAGCCAGTGAAATTGAAAAATTGACCATCAGATAAGTGACTACTGTCTGCCGGGATCTGCACAGGTAATTTGGTCAGTGTTTTCTAATTCGAAAATCTAATTCTGAGATCGAGTTGGCGCGCTGACAGTTTCTTGATCATTGGGGGAGGTCTCGGCGCTAAGGTGACAATTGCATTTTATGGAAATTGATATTTACAACCGCAAATGTCACTTATAGTTAGCTGAAGTGACCACACAGAGGCTGAAACGAAGAATCTGGTCAGGTAGCTGAGACATTGCCTAAGAATGGGAAAATTCCCAGCAAATTAGCAGAATGATCAATGATCCTGGCAGAAATTCCTTCGGCATTTGCCATTTGCAGCAGGAAGAGGAGTTTCGGTTAATTGGAACTAGAGCAAAATGTGTGAAAATCCAGGAGCAGCGCAATTAGCTCAATGTTTTTTCGGAAAGAACAAAAAGCCCAACAAGATGGACTCCAAGTGAGTCGAAATCACAAATCAAACTCATAATTAGCATAATTACAAGCGATCGAGCCGACGCCAGGACAAATTCCCAGACGTCTTTCGATTTCCCTAATATCTAAATCTCAGCGCGAAGATCGCTCTATTTCGAATTCCAGGAATTCGTGGAATTATTTGATAAATCGACTCGAAACTCGTGTCTGACTTAACGCCCTCGCAGGAGTGGAAGATGAGGGCCAGAAGGGGTTAATTGCCTTGGATTCGTCTCCAGGGGAAAGCAGGATAATATCACTGGCCCTGTTCTATCACGTGTCCGCATACATAGCCATTCAGCGGAGTGAGTCGAGCGAACAACTTTAATTGCCCCAATTCAAAAGGGGATGCGTTGGCGTTGACCACAATCCTTCGCCTGTTTGCACTGCATTCACATGCCCATACATTTGATACAGATATATGTACACATCGATGCAGGGGCACAAATATAAACAATAATCAATCTCTTCAAGGGTTGGACAAACAAAAAAACACAAAAACACACAATGAGCCCAGCAAGGACATGCTTATGAGCTAGGTTTTGAAGGCGGGCTTGAATTGATTATTCCTTTGGGTACAAAAGAAATTAAATATGAAAGGAATCCTCTAATTTAATACATATTTATGAGGAAAATAGATCAATGCCAATGCGATCTCCGTCTTCTAAGTGACTCCTTCACTTTCGTGTTCAGAGTTATGGTTAGAATGGTTTTTTAAGTAATCGTATGGTCTTGGTTGCCATAAGGTCGGATAACTAAAGGATAAAATACATTTGTATTTGAGTATGCAACTTTACTTTATTTATACGCCACACTTAAAGTTCTAGAACGTGCTGGCATTTTGTTTTATGAAACACTTGACCACTGACCATCCTTTTTTTATACAAAATTTTTTGACGCCAATAAGCAGCCATAATCCCTTTTCTTGAGTCTCATTCTCGCCCTAACTGTTCGGGCCTTTTTTTCCTCCGTTTGGCCACAAGTTAATTTTTAAACGCTTCATTAACTTTGGCCACACGCGTCCAAAAACGTTGTGCTCTCCTCTTTCAGCCAAGGCGGGCGGTCGGTCGTTTAGCCTGTTGGTCCGGTCTAAACACCTCGTCCAGCAATCCTCCCCACGATTCCCCTCGCTGTCGCTATCCCAGTTTGTTGACGAGACGAAACGAAAACGACGAACGCTTTTTACTTCCGATTTTTTCTTTTATTCGCAGGCATCGATATTTTGGAAATGCAGCGCCAGGCGACAGATGGCACACGCTTTTTTCGGACGATTTGGAATCCATACAAGCAGCAGAACAACAAACAGCGTGTGTGGCTCCTTTTTTTGGATGCGCTCGTGGGTGGGTGCAATAGAATTGCGAGTGAAAGCCGTGGCAGCTGGTGTTGGAGATGCAGACGCAAGTGTCAAGGCTGTGGCAAGAATTTTTTATGTTTTGGATTTCGAAATTCTGCCATTTCGCGCCAGGAAAAATCGAGTATGCTTCGATAAGTGGCTGCTCTGGTAAACATTTGTGCTGGCAATGCTTTCAATCCGGCGCGCATTTCAAAGTTAGCTGCCGGCGTTGCCATTCTTACCGTCAGCCTTTAGTAGTTAGTACGAAATGGTCACACTATCGCGCACATGTTTTTGTTGACAAACCAAACCGCAAAATGTCTCGAAAGAAGTGGTCTTCGCTGGACAAACCACCCCTCTCGGATGCAGTGCTGCAAGTGGTGCAGAGCTTCGGCTTCCAGCAGATGACGCCCGTCCAGACGGCGGCCATTCCGCTGCTCCTGGCCCGGAAAGATGTCTCGGCGGAGGCTGTTACTGGTAGTGGTAAAACACTAGCCTTCCTTGTGCCCATGCTAGAAATCCTGCAAAGACGGCACAAGGAGACCCCGTGGGGCCCCAAGGAAATAGGGGCGCTTATCATCTCACCAACCCGGGAACTGGCGCGCCAAATTTCCGAGGTCCTAGCCCAGTTTCTGGAACACGAAGACTTGGAGCACCTGAATCAACAGTTGATTGTAGGTGGCAACAGCATAGAAGAGGACATTGCCACGCTGCGTAAGGAAACGCCCTGTATACTGGTGTGCACACCCGGTCGGCTGGAGGATCTATTTCAGCGCAAAGGAGATGATCTAAATCTGGCGGCTCGAGTGAAAAGTTTGGAGTTTCTCGTCCTAGACGAAGCTGACCGCCTGCTGGACTTGGGCTTCAAAACTAGTGTGAATAACATACTGGGCTATCTGCCCCGTCAACGTCGAACTGGGCTCTTTTCCGCCACACAGACGACCGAGGTTACGGACTTAATCCGTGCGGGCTTGAGAAATCCTGTGCTCGTATCAGTCAAAGAGAAGGCATCCGTAAACACTCCAGCCCGCCTGCAGAACTTCTACAGGATTGTCGAGCCAGAACTAAAGTTTGTGGCCCTGCTGGAATTCCTCAGTTCACCCACCACCGATATTGGAAAGGTAATGGTCTTTTTCCCCACCTGCGCCTGTGTGGAGTATTGGGCTGAGGTCCTGCCGCCTCTTTTGCCCAAACGCACAGTGCTAGGAATCCACGGAAAGATGAAAAACAAGAGAGCCAATGTGGTGGAGAAGTTCCGGAACACTCCACAGGCCGTACTCCTCTGCACAGATGTCCTCGCACGCGGTTTGGATGTACCTGAGATCGAGTGGGTAGTGCAGTGGGATCCACCATCAACTGCCTCCAGCTTTGTACACCGTGTCGGACGCACTGCTCGGCAGGGGAACGAAGGCAACGCCCTTGTGTTTCTCCTGCCCAGCGAGGATGCCTATGTGCACTTCCTGAAGATCAACCAGAAAGTGGAGCTAACTGAACTGCTAAGCGAGGAGGCTGAGGATGCAGATCGTGAAAAGAAGAAGCTACCAGCCGTCGTAGATCAACTCCATCGGCTGCAGGCGGCCGACAAGGGCGTCTATGACAAAGGCATGCGCGCTTTTGTTTCCCATGTTAGAGCATACACCAAACACGAATGCAGCGCTATTCTGCGACTAAAGGATCTGGACCTGGGCAAGATGGCTACTGCTTACGGTCTCCTGCAACTGCCACGCATGCCGGAGCTAAAGAACTACCAGGGAGGCGGTTATGTGGCGCCTACTTTTGAAGTGGACCTGACCAAGCTTACCTACAAAAACGCCCAGAAAGAGCAAGTCCGACAAAAGAAAATGGAAACTTACGAGCAAACGGGAAGCTGGCCGGGCCAAAAGCAGCACAAAAAGCGTGTTGAGTCCTGGGATCAGACCAAGAAGGCAAAACTGGATGCCAAGTCTAAGAAGGAGCTGCGCAAGGCGAAGAAGCTGCGAAAGAAAGCGGCAGAGGCGGAGGCGGGCGGGTCCGGGAAGGGAAAAAAGAGGCAGCAGTTCAGCCAGGAGGACCTCGATGAACTGGCCAGCGATATTCGGCTCTTCAAGCGGCTGAAAAAGAACAAGATCAGCGAGGAAGATTTCGACAAGGCCATGGGCATCGAAGGGGACAATGATTGACATGCTCTTGGGCTGATTTGTATGATTTGTATGCACAATAAAAATACAATAATTTCAAATTAAATATCTATTTTAGTATAAATACATACATAAGTATATCAAACTTTATTAGACCGAAAATGGGGGTAACAAAACATAGACATGAATACTATAACTAAATGAGATGAAGTAAACGGCTGAAACTTAAGCTGCGTTGCCGTCGACCACAATTTGAAGGATGATGCGTCGCTTGGGATCGTAAGAGAAGCCATTTGTGCGGAACAGATCTGATTCGTAGAACGGCTTCAGGTTAACAATGTCCAGCTGCTTAGCCCGTTCGATCAAATCCCGCTCCATAATCTCCACGTGCGTGGCGCCAGGCCCGTCCTTGCAGCGAATGTAGGCGAGCTGGTCGAGCGTCAGCTGTCGCAGAATAAAGAACAGCAGCTCGGAATGGTCCTTCTGGAAGGACAGGTACTTCTGGAATGTGCTGCGCATCTTCTTCATAACGCTGAACTTCTGCGCCTCGATAAAGCTCTCCAACATCATGCGAATAGCCATGCTGACATCTGCCTCCATCACGTTTTCGCGCAGATGCATGCGTGCGTGCGCTTCGGACATTCGGATGACGCTCTCAATGTGACGCACCGTAATGGGCAGTGAGCCCGTGGCAAATGACTCCTGGCGCAGCTGGGCGTACATCTTGGCGATCTTGTCCTCGTCGATGTTCTGTATGAAACGCAAATGTTATTATAATTGTTCTGTGATTTCAATGAGTTTGCTTACTGTTAACTTGGGCCGAATGTTCTCCTTAGCGTATACAATGTATTGTCGCAACAAGTCCTGCGGGATCTCATCAACGGTCTTCAGCTGTGGTTCCTCCAGCTCCGGCTGCTCCTCCTCACTCGGGTGATGCTTCATATGCGAGTGTACCACGAATTTGGCGAGCTGCTGATCCTGCATGGGGTCAAATTCGTCCTTCACCACGCACAGCACATCGAAACGGGACAAGATGGGCTCTGAGAGATTCACGTTCTCCGAGAAGGTCATCGACGGATCATAGCGACCGCCAATGGGATTGGCAGCAGCAATCACGGTGCAACGAGCTTGAAGAGAGGTGACAATACCAGCCTTCGAAATCGAAATGGACTGCTGCTCCATGGCCTCGTGAATAGAGGTACGATCCTGGTCGTTCATTTTGTCAAACTCGTCGATAAGACAGACTCCCTGATCAGCCAGAACCAGAGCACCCGCTTCCAATGTCCACTCCCGGGATACTGGATTGCGGCGCACATAAGCCGTGAGACCGACGGCACTGGCTCCCTGCCCAGTCGTGAAAACCGCACGTGGCGCAACCTTTTCGGTGTACTTGAGGAACTGCGACTTTGCCGTTCCGGGATCTCCGCAGATGAGTAGGTTTATATCACCTCTGACCTTGTGTTTCTCTCCGGGATTCTTTGACTCACCCCCGAAGAGAGCTAAGGCCAGCGCCCTCTTGATATAATCATGTCCGTATATAGAAGGCGCCATGGATGCTACTACACGCTCTACGATACGCGGATCCTTGCTCAACTTCTGAATGGTGGCAATGTCCTCGTCGGTAAGCGACTGCACTACCTGTTTGGAGTCCTTTACAACCACATGATTGGCAATAATCACGGTGGCAAACACGGGAAATCCTTGGTCGGTGTTCAAGGAGCCATCGTAGTTATTGGTATATATACCTGTGACCTCAAGTTCATCTCCAGGTTTGCATTGATCACACAAATCAGCGAGCAAAATAACATCCTTGCTGCGAGGAATGCGTCCGGCTGGAATCCTACCTGGCGACTCCTGCAACGTGATCTTTTGATAATTTCGATACAACGTCTGCTCCATGTTGATTGAGAAGGGTCCAGTGCTCTGGCACTCTGGACAGGAACCGGGCTTTATTTCCGTATTTTGCGACTGAACGAAGGGACCCAGCACATAGCCGCACTTAACGCAGTCGTACTTGATCACGGATAGCTGGGGAAGAACTCCTGTGGTGGCAGTTACCACGCCCAAAGTACGAACCAACTGGTTAAGATGCAGTTTTCTGAATGTGCGCAGCTCCTCGATCAGCGGCAGCTCCGAGATGCGGACGTGAATCTCGGTGGTGACACGTTCGTAGGTGGGGAAAATGGAGAGCACCATGTCCTTGGCCACTTTATCGAAAATCTCGAACATTTGAAAGGGAGCCTCGGGCAGGAAGTAGGCCAATACGTGTTCCTTGTTGGCCAGATCAGTGTAGGAGACGACGAACGAAGACATGTTCTGTTCGCACATCCGACGTATGCGATCACGATAGGTGTAAGCGCCCCTTTCATCCACAAAAGTTCTCAAAAAGGATTGAAAGCGATTGGCGATTTCCGTGCGTGGTCCTAGCATACTGACCCACTCTTTGGTTGAGTGTCCCTTGGTATCCTCCAGGTTTTCGATAGACTCCACCATCTCGGTGTCCTCTACCTCGCCAACAGCTGCCTTCTCGCCAGCTCGTCTCTTGGCCCGGGGTCCCACGTCGTCCTCATCATCGGACTGATCGAAACCCAGATCACGATCGTCGCGGTGGATTCCGGCGGCCCGGTCGCGTCGACGCATCTCCGACTCGGCGGCAAAGCGATCCCCCTGGGACATCTCAGAGAAGTCATCCTCGTCGTCCAGCAGCGCCGGATCGTAGTGATCCAGCTCAGGCATGGGCCGGTAATCGTTCTCCATGTTGTCCCCGAACAGCTCCTCGCCATCCTCCTCCTCGGCCTCATCGCGAACGGTCTGATCTCCCAGGATCTCGTCCTCGTTCTCGAACGGCTCAAAGTCGCCAACCGGCGACGTCATCGCTGCCCGCAGTTCGCGGCGTTCCGCGGCATCGCTCGGCGTATTTGGCGGTGGTGAACTGGGAGTGTCCATAATGTGCGTCTGTTGTGCTTAGCGTTTATCTGCAATATGTTTTGTTTTGTACCGCCGATCTTGTTGTGACGACGCGTGCGAAAATGCGCGGGAAAATGTTTGCAAATCTAGCCAACTCAGGGCTGCAGTCTAGTTCCGATAAGCAGTGCTGTAAACGGCTGGGCCATACAGTGAAAACCCGCTTCTGCATACATGTATATAGGAACAGTATTGAAAATATTTGTCTTTTAATTAAGTATACTGTAACAAGTTTCCGTGTCCCAATAAAATATTAAAAGAACTTACAAAAAAATTTTAATATATATATATTACACTATTAAATAAAAAGTTTACAAGAAACTTAACACAGCTTTAATACAAAGCTAATAAAATATTTGGTATACCATTGGAATAGAAATCTATACAATAAATTAGACATTAACACAAAAAGTCTATCTCAAGCTAAAAGCTATGTGTCAAAATTATAGACTTTTATGCTCAATAAATTGCTGTAGGAAATAGAAATAATCAACTAAAATAAATTGTGTTCTCTCTTAAGCAACCACAATTTTACTGCCCTGAAATGCAGCTCTGCCTGGAAAGCAAATTGAACTAGTTCCGCAACAACTGATTCAAAAATACAGAGGAGCCCTTCCCGCCTCTTCTAGCTTCACTTTGTACCCAGCCCTCGACGCATGAATTATATTTGTTTGTGAAATTGCCCAACTTATTGTTAATAATCAAAATGGTCTTGGCATCTTTGTCCACTGGTGTGATTGCTGTAAGTATGACAACTTAAAATTAATGGATGGCTGTAGTAACACATCGAACTACCGGCTACAGCGCATTATGCATGGCGAGGTTGTGGATGCACCGGTTCTCCAGATCCTGGCAATCAAGAAGATTAACAGCGCCGCGGACTCAGAGCGCTATCGCATCCTGATCTCCGACGGCAAGTACTTTAACAGCTATGCGATGCTGGCCAGTCAGCTGAACGTGATGCAGCACAATGGAGAACTAGAGGAGTTCACCATTGTCCAGCTGGATAAATATGTGACCTCACTGGTGGGCAAGGACGGAGCCGGCAAGTAAGTATGCGGTAAAACAGGCTTCCGACAGTATAGTACCATAAACTTTACTTTCAGACGCGTTCTTATCATTTCCGAACTGACAGTGGTGAATCCTGGCGCCGAGGTTAAGTCTAAAATTGGCGAACCCGTCACTTATGAAAATGCAGCCAAGCAGGATCTGGCGCCTAAGCCAGCAGCAACATCTAATTCCAAGCCAGTTGCCAAAAAGGAACCAATCCACAACAACAATAATAACGTTGTAATGAATTCGTCTATTAATAGTGGAATGACACATCCCATTTCCAGCCTGAGTCCCTACCAAAATAAGTGGGTGATTAAGGCTCGGGTAACCTCAAAATCCGGTATTCGCACCTGGAGCAATGCCCGCGGCGAGGGCAAGTTGTTCAGCATGGATTTAATGGACGAATCGGGCGAAATTCGGGCCACTGCCTTCAAGGAACAGTGCGATAAGTTCTACGACCTCATTCAAGTGGACAGCGTGTACTATATATCAAAGTGTCAATTGAAACCGGCAAACAAGCAGTACTCTTCGCTGAACAACGCCTATGAGATGACTTTTTCCGGCGAAACAGTTGTCCAGCTTTGTGAGGATACCGACGATGATCCCATACCGGAAATTAAGTACAACCTTGTTCCTATTTCCGATGTGTCGGGTATGGAAAACAAAGCAGCGGTGGACACAATTGGAATTTGCAAGGAGGTGGGCGAGCTGCAATCATTCGTAGCTCGCACCACAAACAAGGAATTCAAGAAACGGGACATAACCCTAGTGGACATGAGTAACTCGGCCATCAGCTTGACCCTTTGGGGGGATGATGCCGTTAACTTTGACGGTCATGTGCAGCCTGTGATCCTGGTCAAGGGAACGCGCATTAACGAGTTCAATGGCGGAAAGTCCTTGAGCCTCGGCGGTGGCTCAATCATGAAGATTAACCCCGATATACCCGAGGCACATAAGCTGCGCGGCTGGTTCGACAATGGAGGTGGTGACAGTGTCGCCAATATGGTTTCGGCGCGAACGGGCGGAGGAAGCTTCTCTACTGAATGGATGACGCTTAAGGATGCGCGGGCTCGCAATCTCGGCAGCGGCGACAAGCCTGATTACTTCCAGTGCAAGGCAGTGGTGCACATTGTCAAACAGGAAAATGCTTTCTACCGAGCCTGCCCTCAGAGCGACTGCAACAAGAAGGTTGTCGATGAGGGCAACGACCAGTTCCGCTGCGAGAAATGTAACGCACTGTTTCCCAACTTCAAGTACCGACTGCTGATCAACGTATGTATTTGCTGTGAAACATTTAGCTTTCTTACTTTAAATGCAATTTCAATAACTGACATCAATACCTTTTTTTAGATGAGCATCGGGGACTGGACTTCCAACCGTTGGGTCAGCAGCTTTAACGAGGTCGGTGAACAGCTTCTCGGGCACACTTCGCAGGAAGTGGGTGAGGCCCTTGAGAACGACCCTGCCAAAGCCGAGCAGATTTTCTCAGCGCTCAACTTCACTTCACACATCTTTAAGCTGCGCTGCAAGAACGAGGTTTACGGGGACATGACTCGCAACAAGCTCACTGTGCAGTCTGTAGCCCCTATCAATCACAAGGAGTACAATAAGCACTTGCTCAAGGAGCTGCAGGAGCTAACCGGCATTGGCTCATCAAACTGAGTTCCATGCGCTGTGCGCCCAAACACATTTCCCATAAACTAGGAATAGGCTATACATTTATTCATTACATTAAATACGTTATTTCCAAATATTGTGAATGGGTTGTTAGCTACACTTCCCTTAATTAAAATAAACTTAAAAGCATTGGAGGAAATGGTCGTTAATTTGTATTATTACTTCTAAATGTTTCAATGATACCGAACATATCGATTCTGAAACATGTAATATTAGCTGAGTGCATGTAAATAATATAAAATAAACGCCTGGTCTTGATAATATTGTTTCTTTTCTTTTGTATCATGCATATGCTATCATCCCATTTTGTATTCCATACATTATATCCCATGCAGTATGTATGTATGTACTTATAAAGCTTTTTGCTGTTTGGAGCTTCAAAATAATAGAGAATGCTAGAATTAGTTGCATTAGTGAACGAAATGTGGTTAGTCATTCACAACAAGGTGCAGAGTACTGGCCATAAAGATTGAAAATAACAAAATTACAAATTCTTCAAATTATAAACGTCTTAAAATGAACACTAACGCAATTATAGTAAGTATTCGTTACGTGGATTTATATTAAATTAATACATTTATACAATACATCGATACATTTTTATTTGCAATATTTTGAGAGGCACATTTTTTTTGCGTTATTCATTCAGCCCATCTGCAGCTTGACCACCGGATTTTATATTTCATCCATAAAAGCCCGTGTGATATGGAAATCAGAGATAACGCAATGGAGAAAAGGCCAAAAATGTGGAATAGTTTATATTATGCATTTATTGGATGAGTCTGGTGAAATAACAGGAATTGTGTTTGCTGACTATGACAATGGATTTTACGGCCAGATTCAACCAGGCCTGGTATACCTTATCTCTGGGTTTGATGTGGAAGAGGCGATTAGTGACTATAAAGTTTCAGACAACCCTTATCAATTATTTTTTCGTCACAATATTGTCCTAGAACTCAGTGCTTGTGGCCGGATTCCCCGAGAAAAGTATAATTTCCTGCCGTTGGTAAAGGTTTCTTCTAAAGCAGACAAAGACCCCGTCGACGCAATTGGAATCTGCACGGCGGTTGGAAGGCTGGAAGAAAGAAGAGGTTTTTTTATTCGGGAAATCTTACTTGTGGATCCTTTTTACCATCCTGTCATGTTAAATCTGTGGCAAAAGGAAGCTGTGAACTTTGTGGGTCAACCTAATGACGTTATCGTAGTCAAAGGGGCGCGTGCCCAGCCTCACAATAATAAAATGAAGCTCAACGCCAGCTGGTACACGAATGTGCAGATCAATCCAGATATTCCTGACGCCACTGCCCTGTTGGCATGGTACAATAACCAAAAATGAACTCTGCAATATTACTGGGACCTACGATAAATTGATATTCTTAAATGTTAAGAAGAATCAAAAAACTTTTATTACATTATGAAATGTATCGTTATCCATATATGAAATGTTTCCATATAAAACAAAGTTTTTGAACATTTTTAAACAAACGACGTTTAATTTTCGGGAAATACTTGTACAATAAATAAATAGTAAAACGTACTAAAAATAAATTCCCAAATCAAAATGTACTTACTGATGGGACTTAACTAGAGATTAACCACCTAATGGCTAGGAAGAGACTAAGTGTAAGGGGCGCTCTGCAGTACAGGAGCTGCCCACAGGAAGTGATGATACTTAACAGAGAAAAAATCATAATAATATCAGTTCCCTAGTGTCCTCTATTTTGTGATCAAAATAATCTTAGTCATATCTATTATCCATTTTCTCTAATAGATATGGAGAAAACTATTTTGACTCTGTGATACAATATGTTGAAGCGCCCAAGTAGGCGTCCTTGAATCGGTATACATATGATCCGAATTGTTAATCAGTTACGGGAATAGTTTTTCTCAGTGATGAGTGTGAAAACCGTTGACTTCAGCAAAGGACTTGACTACGTACGGCTAGTCGACCAGAGACGCTCGATCGTGAACTCTTAACCTAGATCTCAGATAGCGTTGGGATGGGCCTAGTGAAGCCTAGTTGGATAGCTGCTGCTCTGCCTCCGCGGGCACCACGTGCTCATGGTCCTCCTTGGGCAGGCTGCGCTGCTCCTCCTCCCTCAGCTCCGCCTTCTTGGCCTGCTCCTGGCGCCGTGCCACGCCCTCCATCGACTCCCGCAGCGAATCGATGTCCAGCGCATTCTCGTCCTTGTCTCCATCCTGCTCGTGCCTCTGGCCGCCAGCGTACTTGGAGAAATAGGTGAGCGACTTCATCAGCTGATAGCTCTTTGAGATGGGAATGTTGGAGTCGTAGACGCTGGTGCTAGAGCTGCAGTCCACGTAGAACCACCAGTTGCACTTTAGGATCGTCTGGTCGAAGAGTGTGTTCTCCGGGCAAAGGAACGACTTCCGGACCATGCCGTCATCGGTTAGGGCGCATACGTGGAATACCTGTCATGGATTGTGTTTATCAAGTGGGCGTGATTCACAGCATATCCAAGCACATCAAATGCGTGTAGCTTACCATGCAGCCAAGATCGGTGTCAGCATAGAGACCTGGAAAGTGTTTTTGTTTAGCGCAGGAGAAGCTCGTAGGTGGCAGGTCCACCTTGGATTTGAAGTTGTCGTCAAAGTTCTTATCGTAGCCCACGGGATAGTACTCCTTGGGGGCATTCATTACCTAATATAAATTAGAAAAAAAAATTTTTTATATTGAATAGTAGTTGCAAAACGTTTTGAAAATTATTACGTATACGCCGCTTTGGCACTTGCTCTCAACGAAATACGCACCTTGGACACCTTGTGCTCCGCCAGCGACTTTTGTGGGCGCGGTGTAGTGGTTGTCGTTGTGGTCGTCGTAGTCGTAGTCCTTACAGTGGAGGTGCGCATAAATTCTTCCCTCAGCTTGGCCGCCAACTGGGCCCGGTGTTCGGCCTTTAGCTGCTGCTCCCGGACGTAAATGGCGTGCTTGATGGTGTCCACTGTTACGTTAGCAGCGGCGGCCAGTTCCTCAACGGTAACATCCTTCAGGTCGAACTTGGGCTCCTCGAACTGAAGGTAATTCGGGTGACTGGACACCGTTCGGTGCTCCTTACCAACATTGGCGATCCTGGCGATGGATTGGGGCATCGCTTGGAACACCGGCACGGCCACTGGTTGGGACACCACCGGGTTGGCCACGTGAAATGTGCGATTCGAGTGCTATCCAGATGGGGGTGAATTAATATTAAATATTTAATTCTTATTGGTTAGGTTTATAGATAGTAACTTACCGGCTGATCTATGGAGCTTACTAGCTTGTTGTTGACACTGACCCGGGGCTCCGGGGTGTCCACTGCTACCCGTCTCTCCGCAGGCGTCGAACTCGGAGCAGAGGGCTGTGTGGCGGCCAGTTGCTTCTGGGGAATGGGTCGGAAGGCAGGAACACCCAATGGCAATGGACGAGCCTCGGTCATTAGCTGTTGCTGCTGTTGCTGTTGTTGTTGCAAAAGCAGCAGCTGCTTCAGCTTTAACTGCTGCTGCAACTGCTGTTGCTGCAGTTTCTGCTGCTGGAGTTGAAGTTGCTGCTGCTGTTGCACTTGCTGCAGGTTGTACGGCGCTGCTCCGGTGGACCGTGAACTTATCCGTTTCTCTGGCAATGGATGTTGCACGGGTGGATTGACCTTCGGTAGAGATGTTAGGTAATGAGATATTTTAAAATGCAAGCAGACCGTCTGAACTGACCTGTTGCTGGTTGGATGGAAGTACGCCCACCAAGTCGGGAGGTGCTCCGTTTTTGTAGCTAATGGCCCGTCGGCGGTCACTCTCCGTGTTGCCCAGCGATTCCGGAAAGCCCAGCTCGTCCCCCAGACTGAAACCTGTAAGTAGCAAAGGTTTGGGTTAGGTCGGGCCTACGACGGCCCCATCAATCACTTCAATCGAGGCCGAGGGTTGGGCAATGATGTGTTAATTAATGGCTTTTGTTTTACCCTTCACGTGGCTGTGTGTAAGGGTCTTATCAAAGTCTTACATCTATGTGGCTTTTATGTACACAGAGCCTAGTAGGATTCATCTATAAGGGGGGTCAGCGAATGATAAACATCTGACCAAAGTAGCGTATCAAACACTTCTTGTTCACATGCTCTCATTGCTAAATGGCCAAACTATCATTTGAATTAATAATTTCATATATTAACTATAATTAAGTGGAAGGCCGCAGCTGCTCGTTAAACTATAATTAACATCCGAACTTAATTGGTTTCAATACAAGATATAAAATAAATCATTTTTCGTTTAAAGTTGCAACAAACTACAAAAAGTGCATATTTATGTGCGATGCTTTTTGTGCTCTTTGGAATCATTAAAGTCCGATCAAACTTGAATCCTAGCAACCCCCCTTTCCACTCCCCTGCCAATTGAACTACAGGTCAATCTTCAAGCCGTTTTCTTGTTGGGCTACTCCGCTCAAACGCTCTACTTTATCAGAATTGAGTTCATGCCACTGACATTGGCATTAATGCATAATGACTTACTTAATCGCTATTCGCGGTGCGTTTGAGTTCAGATCGAGTTCGATTACTTGACCAATTAGCTGCACTTGAAAATTGGAGGATTGAAAGCCTTGGAATCACTACGTACTCTACGTCTACACCTTCAACTATTTCGGGGCCGTATATACACTGAGAAAATGAGGGTGGACGATGATGGGGATGGTGCGAATGGGTTGACAGAACAGTTGAGAGATTTACCTAAACCGAAATGGGCCTTAAGGCCACCCAAATTTCGTACACGAAACAGTCCAGACTTTTTGAAGTTACAATCGAGAATGAAACCGAAATCGGACGATAAAACACACGTCCCGCAAGCCAATCCTATAAATAAAGAATAGAAAAAGCAAACACAGAATAGGATAGTTCTTTGGTATAATACAATAGTAATGTTACAAATTAGTACATCAAGGGATTAATATTATGTTGAGATCGTTTTGGGTAAGGTAATCTGGTGATTGGGGGGATACGGGAGAGGGCGGAAAAGCTTCTGTGTTGTTTTCTCTATGCAACATTAAACCACAACCAAAAACTAAACATATTTTGGATTAATAACTAAAAATAGTATTGCTGTGTTAGAAAGGGTGTGGCATTAAATTCGCCATAAATTAATAAAAGTTTTATCACTTTCCAGCATGAAGTCTTCAAATAAAAATCGGCGCAAAGTTTTAAAGTTATCCCGTATCGAATCGCATTGATTGATGTGCGGATTGACTGATTATATCTCACATAGACATCCGATTCGGCGCGTGGAATCTGAGGTATGTGTGTTTTTTATTGTCTCCCATCTGCCAACATAAGGTGTGACCGCAGAATGACCCAGATTGAAGCAGAGAAGATGGCCCAATCGAACCGCAGACATACTAGTAATAAAACCAGGCCGCCAGCATTCTCACAGCGATCTCAATGTGGCCATAATCGATTAACTAAGCAGACCCATTATGGACCGACAAATGGCACTTCCTTATGATTGGGGTCCACAATACAATTGAGCCCCATAAGTGCCATAGGTTACGCATTAGCTGGGGTTACCCAAGTTATAAAGAGATCACCCCCAATGACCTGAACCAAGTTGGAGACTTCAATCCGAGCTGGTGAGCCAAATTGCGCGTCTTGGGTTCAAATTAAATTGTTAGCATGTCAAGTGGGACATGAAATACGTGTTTCGAATGAATTCTTTCAAAATTCCCTCGCCACTCGGCATGTCGACCATCCATATTCATGGAGCAGCATTTGAAACCGATTCTAAGGCGGCTAATGGCAAGCCATTATGTGCGAGTGGCACATGTTGCCAATTGTGGTAATCGTTTTAGATGATACACAGGCAGAAATTATGGCTAAAAATATCTTATAGTTAATTTAATTTTGAGTAATAATATATATAATATATAAAATTTGTGTGAGTTAACTCGTATCCATAAATTAAAATGAATTTGGAGTATAATGCTATAAAGTACATTCAACCAGACTGTTTATAATGTATGATAGCATCAATTTGAGCATTTTTTCTCAGTGTAGAGCCGCTACGGGTCGGATCAGAGTCCGGTCCAACACTTTGGCTTGTGGGTTCAAGGAAAATGGAGCTGGTTTTATAACCGCCCGCCTAATGGAGTGTCAGCATGGCAAGGCAATGTTTGGCCATCTCCGCGGGATCACAGTGCGCACTCGATGTGCTCACTTCCTCGTCTCCGTCAGCGTTATCATCATTATCATCATCATCAGATATACAACTCTACCACTCCAAAGCCACAATCGATTGTCCCCCGAATGTTGTTCGTAATGGAACTGGAAAGACTTTTTGCACGCAAATTTGCATTACGTATTCGCCGTGTGGGCGAGCAGTTATTTTAATTGCGCCTGCAAATGGCCTGCACGACGACAAATTTGAGAAGGGAAACCATCAATTAGCTAGGGAAAACTAGGCAAATAGCCCGGCATACCGGAGAGCAATATGAAATATGAAATTTATTTCGAATTGTCAGTGGGGGACATCCAGCGACATTTGCAGTTAGTCACAGGCGATCGACAAGCGCTTTCTCTCATCTCGGGTATGAAATGCGAGTTGCGGCTGCTTTACGACTTGTCGTGGCTGCCCGGCATCAAGTGGCCAAATAGAAATCCAAACTAAACAAATAATGAGGCATGAATATGCACGTGGGGCAGTGTTGGCATAGACCAGCCATTGACCATCGGCAGCAAATGTTTAGTTACTTTCCTCGAAGTCCACATCCCGCATTCCACATCTCCCTGATCAGTAAGGCCCATCTAGTTAGCACCTCGGACCGCGAAAGTGGGTCATCTGGTCTCAAAAACATTGATATTAATTGCTCACTCGGATGCCAAGACAGAAACCGAAACTGAAACTGAAACAAAACCATAAACCGGCTGGCCGCGCTCAGTGTTAATTCAATTTGATGATCTCCCTTGGCAGACGCAAATGCAAATATCTTGTATAAATTATCAAACATCTGCGCCTAGGTTGTCCATTCATTATGGCCGAACCTTAACCCAAACCTTTGAGGTTTCAGACAACGCCTCTCTAAGTGGTTTCCCTTTTAATATTCTGCACTCATATTTAAAGGCTTTAACATTCCATTGTTGGCAAAACGTTTTACGGTCAATCTTTTTATCTCATCGTCAATGATTTTTTCGCGAAGGCTCTTTTGGGCGACCACCTTTCGCTTTTTTTTCGCTGACATACTGGGCACAACTTTCCATTTCTCCTTAATTTACTTAGTTTACTGGCTTCATACCTTTTGTTCTCATTGTCAGTGACAGGAAATCGCTAGTTTAAGTGCTATCAATGACCTTGCCGAGGTGCTAGAAGTAGCCAATTTAAATGGCGGAGAATGTCTTGAATTGTCTAGCATCATAGATTGGCTCTCACACCTTGTTCTATGCCATGGAGGGAAAATCAAAATGTGATTTCGGGAACTTTACGATCTGCCCCTGACCTTGCCCCTGTGACTCGAATAAGTCGTACGAATGAAACCATTATCGCGCTTCGGGGGAGATTGTTTCGGATTGGCTTGGATTGTCCAAATGGTCTTCGACAAAGTGTCAGACCCAAAACACGGCTTGCTAATCCCCTTTGCCGGTTAATTATGTTAATTGAACGATGGTCTTGACAGTGAGCGATAGGCCGACGAAAAAAGAGCCCCGACAGTCAAAACTGATGACAAAGACACTTTAAGCCATCGAATTAAATTGCAATTTGAGCGTGTGTGCGTGTGGGCCAAACAATCAACTAGTCACAAAGGTGTGGAATGGAATGCAAGACTTTGGATGCCCAGAGATCGGTGCAGCATCTCCGAGGAAGGTCTTACGTGAGCGGGTTGCGTGCTCCGAAATAAGGCCCCAACACACTTGACGGGCCGAGAAACACAGTGTTTATGTTATGTGAAGATGGGCCCAGACAATAGAAGCGATAATCATGCCTTAATTTATTCCTAATTGCGAACAAAACGTACAAAAGTCTGCAGAGGGCAAGTGGAAAAAGGGAAAGGACGCGTCCCTTTTGTGGGAATATGTCCAAACGGAAGTCTCGTTGTGCACTGCCCAAGAAAAAGTCTGAAAAATATTTTCGTTCTCATTTATGCATTATGAAAATATGTCAGAAAATATTCAAATACTATTAAATAAGCTCAAATCATGGGTATTTTAAAAGATTTGGTAACACAACATGATTCCCACGTGGTATACTTGGTAATATTTGACTTGCACTTAAAATTATTACATTTTTCAACTCATATATAGTCAACAGTGTTTGCGAGCCAAGTGTTTGGTACTGCCTAGCTATTTGAAGCTAAAATTACGCGACATGTAAAAAACTAGAAAGCGCTTGAAATTGATATGATTTATCACTAAAAAGTTAATATAAAAAATGTGCTTTAGAATTTATGGGGCATGTTTTTGCAAGTGCACAGATGCCAGTTCCCCTTTCACTTTGCAAAGTACCAGCTCCGGAGAGCCTTTTACTTATTGACCAATGGTATGACAATGCAATTTCTTTTTCTTATTATTTTTTAGTACTTTTTGCCCCTGTGGCATTTGCAACAATGCATCTTAGAGAGGCCCAAAGGTTTGGCTAAGAAAAACATTTAACTGCAACGGCTAATTGCTGTTGAAAGTGTGTACATTTTGCCAGAAAACATTTATAATATTTTATGTTTACCTGTCCCACGGGGCGTATACTCACTAACGTATTGGCTATTAGCTGTCAGTTTTGACCAGGAAGGGTCTTCACACCGAAGCCAAGTGTTTCGGCCCAGAAGTATTGCATAAAGCTCTCAGACATCGGTCCGAATGTGGGTTATATAAAAACACAGAAAAAGCAACAGCATCAGAAACAACTGAAGATGCCTCCAAAGCGCTGCGTCATTGACCACAAAACAAATATTGAGTTTGAGCCAAACACGAGAGAAAGAAAAGAAAAGAAAACAATAAAGAGAAACATCTGCGGCCAACGCATCTCAATAAGTTCGGGTACAAATCAACGTTATATTGATGATTCATGGTCCACGATTGCTGGACGCTGCTCACTGAATTTTATAAAGCCATCAATGGGAACATCAAAAGATTTGGGCAGGGCAATGTCGGTACATATTTAAGCGATGTGTGTAAGCATTAGTTCCTCCTGCCCATGGATAGTTTCTTTTTGGCCTAGCAAAGGTCAGAAAACACACCATAAACTTTATGCAAATTGAACAGCGAAAATTGTCTGAACCAAAAGCCAGCAATGCGTGTTTTTAGACCACTATTGCTTTGATCTTGACCGATATTCTTGCCCAAGACGGTCCTAGCCATATTGAGGTGAGATTGGAACATCGTTACACTCAATCAAATAAAACAGGTTGAATTGTGGTGCGAAGGTTACACGAGGTTAGTTTATGTTTGCAATTTGCAAATTGATTAATTGGCGAATGGTCAATAAATGGGTACAAAGCTGCCCTAAATGCTGGCACCTTCAACCCAAATATATTCATGTGTATGTGTTCTTAATGAGCTGCGCATTACTTCAGGTCAAGAATGCTCCATGGTACCATGACTAACCTAAAACCAATCCGGTTTCCTCGGCAAGGTTTTTGCATCAAGCGAGCCGATTGAAGCGCAGACAATGAACACAAGCTGAATCCACATAAAAAAGCGATGCCAATAAACTTCAGCAGCGGATCGGTGGCTAAATATGCATAAACAAATGTACAGATAAGATTGTTACGATGGCTATTTGCCTATTATGGCGCACTTTTTGCTTTGACTTATGTTGATTGGACTTTAAGTGGATGTCCAAATTTTGACGCCAAATTGTCTGCCTTACTGTAAAATGTTTATCAATAAAGACTATGGTTCTGTTTGCGTTTCTCGTTGGATTTGTTCGACCAATTGGCTAATTATCGGCCACTAAAATTGGGCAACAAGAGAATCTCCACAACCAGTTTTGTGTCTGCAGTCTAGTATTACAGCATATCCATGTGTCATAAGACTCCCCATAAAATATAACTGCTGTCTTGAGTCTAATGACTTAAGGACACAAACTCGGCTGCGAAAAAAGTTCGTCGCCTAAGTTATTTAAATTTTAGCCTGCTGCCAACCCGAATTAAATAATTGTTATCCGACACCCGTGAAAAGCAATTAAGCCCCGGCCACAGCAACAACAGAAACAGCAATTATTTGGTAAAATGGAAACGGGAAAAATGAAAACTGCATTTTACTCACTTGCCGCCTGCATGATCAGAAAGCCAATCACAAAAAAGTTCATTTTTGCCACTTTTTTCTCTGTCGAATTTTGCTTGAAAATTTCTTTCTTCGGAAATTACGATGATTAGTTATTTTCGTCGGATGCAAGTAATTTTTCTTTGCTATTTTCCACGTACACTCATACACTCACTGTGAGAGGGGCAAACGCAAAATGAGGAAAACACAATAAACTTTTATTATCGTTGCGCTCGCGACTCGTGCTGCAGATCGGAAGCGGATAGTTGATTTAATTAAATTTAATAAACTTATTATTTTTATCAATTATTCCAGCATTGCGACTGGAGGAAAGCAATGAAATGCGCGTAAATTGAACGAAAATACAGAAAATGTATAAAAACCAAAATAAAACCGGTAGACACAAGAAACGCAAATGAGCGGGGCAAACACTCTCACTCTCTCTTTCGGCGGTAAAAGTGAAGATGGGCGGACGGAGGCGGTGACGCGACTGAGATGCGCCGATAATCGCGCTACGCGTGCGTAGGCGCCGGCAGAGGCGGTAACGGTGGCTGAAGCGGCGGCAGAGGCAGCGACAGAGCCAGCGACTGGCTGGAATATTTCATTTTCACGACTAGCAGTAAAACCTACCCTACCTGTGAACAGCTATTTCAAACATTAATTCCTATTTCAACTATTATTTACGTGAAATATATGACATGTGGTTTCTTTTTTTTTTTCATTTGTTTTTCTTTTTCATCTAACGATCAATGTGGAGCCGATCTATATAGTTCGATAAATTACTTTAATTAAAGGCATTATACAGAATTTAAAGCAATTTTATAAATTATAGCAAAATCACATACATTTCCAGCTATAACAATATCCGTAAAAAGCAATTATTTCTGTAATATTTCAATTTAATACCAAATTGATCAGCAAGAATTTAAGTGAAGACACATTTTTATGTAAGATAATACAAAGGTATAAAATATTTTATCGATCTGAGTGAAACATTATTAATATTATTCAATATCAAGCCAAGATTTCACTACATCACATGAAGCGATATTCCAGTCCGGCACTTGGCTCCTTCCCTGCTCTCTTGAGCATAACAACAACTTTCCAATTGCCAGCGCTTTGGTTTTGGTTTGTTGGTCAGCGCTCCATAATTTCCTCGGCTGTGTCTGTCTTTTTGGTCTTTTGTCACTGCCAACTTAAGGCGGCTGCGCACATGCCAACTACCAGCCACGCCCCCATAAGCAAACACACCGCGATAACAACAACACTGCGACCGCACGTTCGGCGGCAACGACTAAAACAACAACAGTTCTGCCTCGTTTTGAAACTGGCAGCATAGGTAAAAGTTGTTTTCGATACGTTTTAATTTCGTTAGCTCTTTTGGTCGCGTTAATTTTTCGCCCGAAATTAGCGCAAAACCGATTTACACGCACACACAATCACAGTCACTTAGCGCTGGCCAAATCAATGTTAACGCGAATTAGCCTCCTGATTTAATTTTGTAATTTTTACCACAGCCCAATAGATGGAGACGGGTCTGATAATATTGCCTTGGCTACACAAAATATTTGGACTGTGTTGCCAAAGCAAAACTAGCGAAGTTAGCGACTTACAACCTGCGAGTATCGCGATCACCTGGCCAGGTGCGAAACTTAACTTGTTGCTCTGGCGCGCGGCCAACGACTGAAAGCCGAATCAGAAACCGAAACATAAGCGCAATCCGAATCCGATTCGAAGTTGCAATAGCGGTAAGCCGAAGATACGCCAAACAAACTTTTGGCCCTCTCTTTCGCTCTCTCCGGTTACTCAGTTACTTGGCAGCACTGGATGGGCGGATAACTGTAAAAGATATGGCGGGTAACATTGTGAAAAATGAAAACTAATTTAATCACAAGGATTTCAATTCAGATTACAGGATTATTCTTTTTGGGGTAGGTGTAGGTTCGAGTCTTTCATGCATGGTGTGACAAACATTTGCGGCAGTTCGTTTATCCACTTCGTTAGCACTATAAAAAAAGATCCAGGTGGTACTTTTTACAAAACCATTACACCCTAAAGCTCACCGTATTTGGAACCGCTTATCACAGGACACGCTGAGTGCAGGGATTTCAAATTCATAGCTCCGGAATTGTGCAGATTGTACCAGAAGACCGCTGAGCCCTTCTTGGGCGTAACGGCAATATTAATCTTCGGGAAGATTGTGGCGCCACCCGAGTCAACTTCTCCCAGCTGGAAAGGCTTCAAGCTAATACCAAGGAGTGTGCGACAAACTGGACTGACTTACGTAGAACAAAACAGTAGCAATGCGATCCCCTTGCTTTGGCCTGGTCTAAAAACAAATGACAATATTACATCGACAACATAGTTTTAAATTATCCAAAACTCATACCGTATTCGTATATTCATGAAAGTCGTAGTGCAACATGTAGTGCCCACCTAAGCCGTAATTAATCAGCGAAAATGGATCGCTCATCTCCATACTGAATCCGGTCATATCGGTTACGCGCTCATTTAGAGATTTAG
Organism: Drosophila sechellia; assembly: GCF_004382195.2. Taxonomy (NCBI): domain Eukaryota; kingdom Metazoa; phylum Arthropoda; class Insecta; order Diptera; family Drosophilidae; genus Drosophila; species Drosophila sechellia. The sequence goes on from NC_045952.1 coordinate 20,128,915, forward strand.
CATCCACTATATATGAGTCCTTGGACGTTCTCACCTCCGACTTCTGGCCCGAATCAGTAAGTGATAATACGAAATTACTTGAGTTTAGCATTCCATCAATTTCGGTGTCGTAAACCACATCGTGAAAGACCACCATGTACGGATCTAAGCTCAGCTCCTCCATCTTAAGAGGGGCAATCCGCGTGAAGGGCGTCGTGGAGGTGTTGTACCGACAGTGGAGTCGACTTGGTTTTTGGACCACAGCAGTGCAGTTCTGCTTAGTCGCCAACTCCTCCTCGAAGTGTATGACTTCATTGCTGGCGACTATTTCCTCTGGCTTGTTCTCGAAGTGGTGAAAGGCTTCAGTAAATTGCTTATTCTTCGCCAAAAGAATGGCCCACGCCTTGTGCACTCGGTATTTGTCGAATTTATTTTCAAAACGATTCAAAGAAAGGTTATACCAAGCCTCGGCAAGATCGTCCTTTCGTTTTTGAACGCTAAACTCCCCGAGCGCTAAGCAATCGTAAGCTGTCAGTCCTGTTCTGGAAGTCAGCAATCATGATATACTCATGTTATACTTTAGAATAGTAACTTACTCTGGCTGCGAGTGCCCTGCTAAATTACCAGCTGCCAGTTCTTCTGGCTTCAGATCGTAAAAGGACATCAAGTCATGGATTCCACGACACGCCTGCTGCAAATCCGACGAGGTGGGTAGCATCTTTCTCATCAGTCGGGCATTCTCAATGTGCACTACGAACTATAATTTAAAGCTAACTCTTAAACTTAACGAGATATTGGCACTACCTAAAGCATTATTCTCGATCCTAATGGCATATTGATACCATTTTCTCCAACTCGTGTGTAGGCGATGTATTAGTCGAAAGCTGTTCAATGGATTTCCCAAGTAGGATTCATACTCACTTTTCATTTCGTTGTGCTCTATACTCATATCTATTAGGGATCTTGAAGAAACTCTTAGTTATGAAATTATTCAAGGAGGAATTGCATCTTAGTCCTACCTTTCCATTAAATTGAATTTAATTTTCAGTGTTTTCACATAGCCATTTAAATTGTCCACCAGTTCATCCTCCACCTCTAGGAGCTTCATCAGTTCCATTGTTGAGGCAGCATAGGATTTCTTTGGATACGATTTGACAAACCCTTGGCAGCAAATAAAACAAGCACTCAGAAAGCCAATAAACTTTAAGTGTTTTAAGATGAACATTTCACTTGTGGGACGTATTGGCAAATAAATTTACAACATGGTAAAGATAACATTGACAATAAGAAATTTGTCGCGGAATAATTAAATTAGCAATGCTTTATCTCTCTGCGCATTCAGAAAATCTATAAATCTGCTAAATTATTAAAGGACCACCCTAATAATATATAATATAATAATATAATATAATATAATAAAATGGTAACTTTATTTTAAACTTTATTAGAACGCGCTAATCTGACAAGATGCTCATAGTAAATGGGTTTTTTTTCTACTTCCGTTGTATGCGCTATATTAAGCTTGACTAATTATGTTACACCATAACCGATAACTTTAACTCATTGGCCGCTTATCGTAAAATTAATAGCCTGATATATGGTATATGGTTAATATGGTATCTTGGAAGGATACTTTAATCCAATGTAAGTTAATGAAGAAATATAGCATCAGTGAAAGAAGAGACTTCCAGAGCAGAACTGTCAGCTCAGGATTGTTATTCTCCATCGCATCGAGTTCAGCTTAAGAAATAGGAGAATAGATTAATGATTTCAACGCCTCCATGGCACAACTCACTAAAGACAAGTTTTTTCAGTTCATTGTCCATAGAACACGGGTATCATCCGGAAAAGGGAAAACAAATTTAATTTTAGGGATTTGAGTTCGGACTACAGAATTATTCAATTTGGGATAGGTGTAGGTTCGAGTCTTTCATGCATGGTGTGACAAACATTTGCGGCAGTTCGTTTATCCACTTCGTTAGCACTATAAAAAAAGATCCAGGTGGTACTTTTTACAAAACCATTACACCCTAAAGCTCACCGTATTTGGAACCGCTTATCACTGGACACGCTGAGTGCAAAGTTTTCGAATTTACAGCTCCGGAGTTGTGAAGATTGTACCAGAAGACCGCTGATCCCTTCTTGGGCGTAACGGTAATATTAAGCATCGGGAAGATTGTGGCGCCACCCGAGTCAACTTCTCCCAGCTGGAAAGGCTTTAAGCTAATACCAAGGAGTGTGCGACAAACTGGACTGACTTACGTAGAACAAAACAGTAGCTATACGATCCCCTCGCTTAAGCCTGGTCTGAAAATGAATGGCAATAATACTTCTAAAAGTAATAGTTTAGTCCAAAAATAATACCGTATTCGTATATTCATGAAAGTCATGGTGCAATATGAAGTGCCCACCTAAGCCGTAATTAATCAGCGAAAATGGATCGCTCATTTCCATACTGAGTCCGGTCATATCGGTTACGCGCTCATTGAGTGTTTTAGAATCTACTATATGTGAGTCCTTGGACGTTCTCACCTCCGACTTCAGACCAGAAACGGACTCGGAAATTCCAAAATTACTTGAGTTTAGCATTCCATCAATTTCGGTGTCGTAAACCACATCGTGAAAGACCACCATGTACGGATCTAAGCTCAGCTCCTCCATCTTAAGAGGGGCAATCCGCGTGAAGGGCGTCGTGGAGGTGTTGTACCGACAGTGGAGTCGACTTGGTTTTTGGATCACAGCAGTGCAGTTCTGCTTAGTCGCCAACACACCCTCAAAGTGTATGACTTCATTGCTGGCGACTATTTCCTCTGGCTTGTTCTCGAAGTGGTGAAAGGCTTCGGTAAGTTGCTTATTCTTCGCCAGGAGAAGTGCCCATGCCTTGTGCACTTGGTATTTGTCGAATATATCTTCAAAACGAGTCAAAGAGAGGTTATACCAAGCCTCGGCAAGATCATCCTTTCTATTTTGGACGCCAAACTCGCCAAGGGCTAAGCAATCGTAAGCTGTCAGTCCTGTTCTGGAAGTCAGCAATCATGATATACTCATGTTATACTTTAGAATAGTAACTTACTCTGGCTGCGAGTGCCCTGCTAAATTACCAGCTGCCAGTTCTTCTGGCTTCAGATCGTAAAAGGACATCAAGTCATGGATTCCACGACACGCCTGCTGCAAATCCGACGAGGTGGGTAGCATCTTTCTCATCAGTCGGGCATTCTCAATGTGCACTACGAACTATAATTTAAAGCTAACTCTTAAACTTAACGAGATATTGGCACTACCTAAAGCATTATTCTCGATCCTAATGGCATATTGATACCATTTTCTCCAACTCGTGTGTAGGCGATGTATTAGTCGAAAGCTGTTCAATGGATTTCCTAAGTACGATTCATACTCACTTTTCATTTCCCTGTGCTCTATACTCATATCTATTAGGGATCTTGAAGAAACTCTTAGTTATGAAATTATTCAAGGAGGAATTGCATCTTAGTCCTACCTTTCCATTAAATTGAATTTCATTTTCAGTGTTTTCACATAGCCATTTAAATTGTCTACCAGTTCATCCTCCACCTCTAGCAGCTTCATCAGTTCCATTGTTGAGGCAGCATAGGATTTCTCTGGATTCGATTTAACAAACCCTTGGCAGCTGGTAAAACAAGCACTCAGAAAGCCAATAAACGGTAAATTTTTTAAGATGTACATTTCACTTTTAAGATGTATTGGCAAATGAGATGGTAACATGGTAATGGTAATGATAACATTGACAATAAGAAATTTGTCGCGGTCTAATAAAATTAGCAATGCTTTATCACTGCCAGCTCATGATTGTTATGCGATAGTGGAGTTCTGTCTGACACATATGTAGAAGAAAAGACCATGCTTAAGCCAGACTCAACGCATCCCTGCAAGTTTTCCAGAATAAAACGACAATCCTTATTTTAAATAAAATGTGTCAAATAAAAAAATATATAGAAATAATGCGGATTCATTTAATATCACACAGACTGTATGTATGTATCTATTAACTAGATCCTGAGGCCGTTGCACGGGTAAGGCGGTACTTTTGCACCGCGTAGTGCGCTCCCTCCTCGGAGGTCAACTGATCCACGTACTGCTCCTTCACGAATCGATTGCTCGCCGCATTGAGCGAGTCCTTGATAAAGCCAAAATGCACGATGGCATTCGGAACAAAATTCAGCTCCAGGAGCGTTTCACCGGAGGGCAACACCTTCTTCGGTGGAATGGTGAAGAGATGGAATTGCTCACCTGACTGAACCAAAAACTCCCGAACAAAATCCTCCACCTTGGAAAGGGGCTCGTGCGGCTTAAACATGCCCTGGAGCACGAAGCGATCGGGAAACTGAATGCGCAGCACACAGTCCTTGTACTGGTTAAGCTTAGCCAGCATAGCCTTTTGGCGCTCCAATTCCCTCAGCTTTGCTGTCAGCAAGGGAGCGTCGTCATCTCCGCTCGAAGTACGCTTTAAATCACGGAGTACCATCTTCAAATCGTTGACGGTCAAGTCGAAAAATGAGTCCGGCAGGTCATTCGCATTTTTCTTGGATTCGTCCAAGGAAAATAGTACAGCCTGGCGTGGCCCAATTATTTTCACCACTGGTGGAGGCTTGTCTGGATTCTCTTCGACTTCGTTTTCTGCCTGCTTTCGCTCAGGAGGGTGGTGCATTAAGTATCCGGAACCATTGCCCCAGTCATATTTAGGTGCTTCTGGTTGAGGCTGCTGCTCTTGATTGGATTCCCCTAAGGGCTTGGCTGCTTCGCTACCGCTGGCCTTTTCTTCAGGAGCCGTGCGTTTTAAATTCTTGATCATATTGCTGGTAAGAGCAAATCCACCGCCTCCTCCGCTGCCACCAGCTGCCATTGCAGAGCGGGAGGTACTGGGCTGGTCGTCATTGTCCACACGAGGCTTGACAGCGGGAGCTTTGTACACATTTGCCTGGGTCTTAAGGTCCTCGGGCTTTTTGTCGATAAGACGCATCATAGCACGACCCTCGAGGATCCCTAGGGACTTAAGAGTGGTCTGTCGCATCTGCTCCTGTCCTATGACCTCGCTGCGCATGTAGATGATGACGGGGCTTTCATAAGCCTTGACATGTGACTCGCAGAGTTTCTCGACCACCAGCCATATAGTGTCGTTGGGCGAGAAGTCCGCTTGCTGGCGGGATCCGTCGTTCAGTTGGACGCAAACAAGAACGTTACTCAGTGTGCGCCGCTTTTCTGTTTGCTCCATCTCAAGGACACAGTTGTTAGGCAGGCCACTAAAACGGAACTGTTGCGTCAATCCGACCACCTTGTTGTGAAACTTGAGGCAGTGCTCCTCCGCATCGTAGCCGTGCTTGGAGCAGGCCGTCTCCAGAATCTCCAACAACGTCATGTTCGCCGTCACGTTCACATTCTGCCGCCGACCATTGGGCAGCAGGACTGTGACGCGCTTGTCCATCGGGTTGGCAACTTCCTTACAAGAATACGGATCGGTATGGCAGCTACGAGGTAGAGGCAAAAAAGACTCACCTATATAGACTTTTAAAGAAGAGACTACGTTCCGGAATTTGCCGGCTGGAATCGGGGTTGTGGGTGTACGTCTATCGATATACCTTAAATTTGTTTACTGCGTTGCGTGACTTTCGCTTTTCCCATTTTCATTAGAGATGTGCCCCGTGATTTATATCGGTTAGCAGGAGTTCTACCAATTATGAATTTCTAAATATTTAAATATTTAAGTTTATAACCGCCCAGTATAATATTTTGAAATATATTATGTAAATAAATTAAATATATATATAAATTACCGATCGTCAATAAGACTCATTAAATTCGAAGCCACTTATCGATAGACTTCTGTTCCTTCTATCCCAATCGATAGGAGCAGCCTGTGTATCGGAGTATTATTGATTGCAGCAGGAAGAAGCAAAAGAAAGGCGCAGCTAGCTGAATTAAAACTATTTAAAACGGAATTTGCTATAAAACTAAATTAAAATTCAGTAATACGACTGCCAGAGAACATGCTCTAAGTTACGGGGAAGTCCCCATCTAGTGAGTTTCAGCATCTTGAGTGACGACCTGCGTGGGAGAGCTTTTTGAATACCGCCGATCCAGCAAAAGACACTTCTAGAAGTCCAACTAAACTATATAGCCATTATGACCAATCTGGAGAAGCAGCACGAGATGGTGAAGCGTAGCCTGGTGCAGTTTATCAGCGGCCACATTCCGGGGGCCGACTTTAGTGTTGTAGACGAAATCGTGCTTTCGTACATTATTTCGATTTTGGAGGAGGCATCCCAGGATCCGTGCTTCGATGTTGATGGCTTTGTGGAGATGATGGGAGCCTACTTCGAGGAGTTTTCAACCATTGACCAGGGCATCATCTGTGACTGGATCTACAAGCTGGCCAATGAGCTTACCGATATGGAGAAAACCCAGGAAAACCCAGACGCCGTCAACTTATCGCTGAAGTATGTTTTCATTCTCATTCTTTTGCCAGAAGTTCTTAAATTTAATATAAATTACATTTACAGTTCCCTGAGCCTCTCCAGCATTATTCCGGAGTCCAAGCTGCGTGCTCGCAACTCGTCAACTTCCGAAAAAGACGAGCTCTCTTCGAACAGCAGCAGCAGCGGCGGCTGTGGCGGCAACAAGCGTTCTCAACATCTTTCGGAGACTAGCGATGGAGGCTCAACCGATAGCTCCAGCTCCACTTGCGACTACTTCCTCGACGAGACTGAGGTGCTCCAGGAAATGTTTCCGGATTCGGCAATTGCCGAGGTGAGTATTAGTTTGTGGTCAAATGTAAAGAATTTGTAATACGGTTGAATAAATTTAAATCCATTTATAGATCAAACACTGCATCGCAATTTCAAAGGGGGACATCGATAGCGCCACTCAGATCCTCTTGCATCGTCAAGAGACGAACCAGTGTATTACTGACAAGTCGCATACCACTTACATTAAAAAGAATGTAGTCGTCGACGATAATGAACTCAAGAATCGTATTATCGCTAGGTAAGTGTACTCCTTAAAAAGCTAATAAACAGCAGTATATTAAAGTAGATATCAACTGGAAATAGGCAGTTTCAGAATGTGTAAGTCTTTAGCTTACAAATATAAAATATTATTTTTTTACCCCGTCTAGGTACTCCTATGTTGACAAGAACGCCACCCAGCGTGAGTACAAGCCGGTGGTACCGAAGATGGAGCCTCGCAAGCTGGTTCGCTATCGGGACAATAAGATCGTATCGCTTAAGGGCGAGCGGTACACCGAGATTAAGCGTGACGAAGATGCTGAGTTAAAAAAACCCAAGAAGCAGATTCAACCGTAACTAAAGAGGAACAAAACCCTCTTCAAGTATTTTATCAAGAAGCAAATTAATCCACACCCCAGTAACTTATCCGCACCCACGAGACCGATCTTCGCCAGTAGCAGTAGCTGCAGATCCGACGGCATCAACAACAGCAGCCATCCCGAAAACGAACACAGTGTGTGCAATCATATGCATATTGTTGGGCTGAGCGCCGCCAAAAGCCATGTCAGCACCTATTCCAGCTTCACCATACCAGTGATCCCCGCCAAGCTTAGCCAATGTTTAGATGCTTCCCAAGACGATGACGATGAGCAGCGAGAGTTTAGAGATAAAGACGAGCCACCGAGCACAGCGAATCGGTTCCCATATCCGAGTGAGTATGGTGCAGAGTTTGTGGCATCGGCCGGCATGTTGGTCATACTTTTGCTAGTTGGCCATTGCCACTGGACCTCGAGCCCTCATCGCGCTAATGCCCATGACAAAGACACAAAGACTTTACATACCAAATTAGTTGATAGTTATGCTTTAGGACTACTCGCTTATGCAAATTTTAAGAGCCCATCTATCGCGGCCGCCTGCTTATGAGTCTTGTTGCTGGGAGCAGGCGGGTCAGACGGATTTGGACATGGATCTGTTTCCGTTGCCAGTCGTCAATTATGACGACTGGGGTCGCGCCTGCGCTGTGACTTTTCCTTAGTTCCTTACGCAAGCGAATTCAAATCGAACCGTATCTGTGAAAATCGTGTATCTCAAACTCTTGCATGTCCTCGAATAGTATTGTTAAACCTACTTCAGTCCCTAGGATCAGACGCAGGTGCGACACCAAAACCGAATTTGGCGCTCAAATAGACTTATTTAGACGTTTTTAGGTACTCGAATTGAAAAATTTTGTTGGCCGTGTGCGTGTTTTGGAAACGCAGCTGCACAAGTAACTTGCCATATCTGTTTAAGATCTGTTAACCCAGTTTGTATCGTGTAACTCGTTTTGTTTTTCTCTGGTCCAAGCTAACTAGCAAGAGTAAACTAGCAACAATGCCACCAAAGCCACATGCAACACAAACTAGTCCTCACCGCCCACTGAGATATCTGGAACCCATAACAATTCGGCTACTGCTCGGTGTAAGACAGCAATACTAACAATAATCTAAACGTATTCAGCATATAAACTAATCGAATAATCAACTATTTATACAGCGTAGCCTACCCCAATGATCCTTCCCAATGATTGTAATGATTGTAACCTACAATATCACGACTGTCCCACGCCCTATTCATGTTAGATGTAAGCAACCGAAATATTTTTCGGCAGTTATTAGTTTTACACTTTTTGTTTGAGACAAAAGATATTAACCCATTTTATCATTACTTGTAAATCTCAGAATTTAGCTTAAGTTTTTAATCCTGACCACCGCTTTATATTTACGTATCGAACTGCATTTTAAGCACATGGTTTTTTATATTTTTATTCAGCACCACGCTAAAAATGTTTTAACCATCACATATTCGTGTTTATGTTTACATGGTTTTGGTTTGATATTCACTTCTTTTATTTTAGTTTAATTTAATTTTAAATATTATTTTTGTGATATTCGCGTAAAAATTAACTTAAAAAAGGCAAAACACTCGAATTAAACTTTTGAAATTATTAAATAAACTACTATCAATATTTAACGCATAAACATTGGAGTCTTAAGTGTGTACCTAATATTGTGAATTTGTATTCTATATTCTAATGTGACGGTACTTTTGGTAAGTATTATAATTTAGAAATGAAATATAATTAAACAGGTTTGATGTTATCCTTCTCTGAACAATTATGAAAATTAGCTAGAAATAGCTTTAAGACTAGGTGTATAAGCGGCACTGTTCCGATGAACTGGTTCGGTTCGTTGGCCGTATATATACGAATTCTCAGTCGAGCAATATGGCGTTGACTTCGCGTCTGGTCACATTACTGGCATAGGTTTTTTTCGCACAACTCATAATTGTCGTGAAAATCCAGGTTTTGGCCCAAAATGACCACAATCGCGGATTTATTCACAAAGTATAATTGTACAAATTGCCAGGATGATATTCAGGGCATTCGAGTGCACTGCGCGGAGTGCGAAAACTTCGATTTGTGTTTACAAGTAAGTAACTCACACATACACGCCGTCGAGTGACGCACGTATATATGTGTGCAGTAGGGTGGGTCGCTCTTTTTAAGGTTCTTGAAACTTGTACATGGATTTATAAATAATAAAAATCAGTGATTATAATATGATATAACCACTTCCTTACCAAATTCTTGAATGGTCAATCTAAAATCTGAATTCTCCTCTCGGCCTCATTCCTCAAAATTAACCTCACCCATATCTTGACAAGAAAATTATATATCCTTGTAACTTTTTGTTTATTTAAAGGAAATTTTTTATTGTTAATTTTAGTAAATAGGTAGACTATCGTAGTTAAATAAAGTAATATAAACATATGGATAACTCTATTGTTGATTTTAGAAAAATTACTTCCTTCAACATAAGGAGTGTCATTATTATTTAGTTAAATGCCATAAATTGAAAAAAGTGAAAATAAGTGTTTGAATCTTGTACTAAAATACGTTCTGTCACTACAAAAAACCAATATTAAATGTGTTTCTGTTTTAATTTCCTTATCAAATTATTTTTCGAGGAATTATTCACACCTTTTCTTCGTCAACATAATCGATCCACCCTGTTACACCAACACTCGCACAATCTAGAGATGCGTCGCAAATTTGGAACCAAAAAACTGACTCATCTAGACATACAAATACATACACACAACCGGCAATTTCACCATATTGATTAAAAAACAGCTGACTCTGTATTTATGTTGTATTATTGTTTATTTTTTGCGCAGTGTTTTGCCGCAGGTGCTGAGATCGGCGCCCATCAAAACAACCACCCCTACCAGTTCATGGACACCGGCACCTCCATATTAAGTGTATTTCGTGGAAAGGGGGCGTGGACGGCACGAGAGGAGATCCGCCTGTTGGATGCAATTGAGCAATACGGCTTCGGGAACTGGGAGGACATTAGCAAGCACATTGAGACGAAGTCAGCGGAGGATGCCAAGGAGGAGTACGTGAATAAGTTTGTAAATGGCACGATTGGAAGGGCCACTTGGACGCCGGCTCAGAGCCAGAGACCCCGCCTTATCGATCACACTGGAGACGACGACGCTGGTCCTCTGGGCACTAATGCTCTCTCTACCTTGCCTCCATTGGAAATCAACTCCGATGAGGCGATGCAGCTGGGCTACATGCCCAACAGGGACAGCTTTGAGCGGGAGTACGATCCCACGGCAGAGCAACTGATCTCCAACATCTCGTTAAGCTCCGAGGATACGGAGGTGGATGTGATGCTTAAGCTAGCCCACGTTGACATCTACACCCGCCGACTCAGAGAGCGTGCTCGCAGGAAACGAATGGTCAGGGACTATCAGTTAGTGTCAAATTTCTTCCGCAACAGAAATTACGCTCAGCAACAAGGACTCACCAAGGAGCAGCGCGAGTTTCGGGACAGATTTCGAGTCTACGCCCAGTTTTACACGTGTAACGAGTATGAGCGGCTATTGGGGTCACTGGAGCGCGAAAAGGAACTGCGCATTCGACAGTCAGAACTGTACCGATACCGGTATAATGGCCTGACCAAAATCGCGGAATGCACACACTTCGAGCAGCATGCCGCAACAGCGACGCACCGCTCTACAGGACCATATGGCCACGGCAAGACCGTAAGTGTAAGGCTCCGCAACAGGGGTGCCGAAATCGAACTAACCATTAAATATTTAATTTGGACTTGAAAAACCGATCTTTTTGGATCGCTAACACTTTTTTTAAAATTAAACTCCAAAACATATTACATTTTTCCTATCGATTGTTTCACAAAAGTTAAAAGACAGACATTTTATCACAATGAGCAGATTAACTTAAATTGAAAGAAACCAAATGATTTAAGTTTTATGTATGGATAAAAGTTTGGATAAATGGATTTGGTATACTCAATACAAAATATTAGGTGGTCAAATTGGCTAGTTTCGATTTCATTCCCCTTAAAGTAAGCTTTTTCCCACTGAGAATGCATGACGAGTTGAATATCGTGTGTTCTGCCGTGCTTTAACCGTCCTCACCTGAACTGACCAAACTCTTACAATCGCTTTTCCGTCTTGTCTCACGATATTCAGCTCCACTGCATAATAAACGCGCCAAACAACGAGCGTTCGAATGGTTCTATAAGACAATGTTTAACCACAGGACCACACGCAACCCTCCAATGGAAGTCATCGGCCGCCAAGCTCTTCCTTGCACTCCCCACAACCGAATCTCAGAAAGGTGTAAGTAGTTTGGCAAAAAGTTTCAATTACCTTAGAACTTAAATAATACGGGCTTACTTTGTTTAGCGAAATGTCAAGCGGCGCCGAGGCAAGTTCAAATTCAATCGCACCAAGAAACACGCTCCACATCGCCGACCCGACCTGCTCCGGCGCATTATTGCCCAGCAAAAACTACTTGGATAGCTGTCGGGGATCGTCGGCAGCTACGATGCTGCAGACGACGGGAATGGTAATGGGGGTAACAGTGGAATCGGGAGCGACGACGGGAGTGACTTCCACGGCTACGACGATGGCGAATCTGCCAACGAACTCTGCGAAGGGAAGCCAACAACATCTACAGCCGCTGCAGCAGCATCCTCAGCTCCTGCAAAGCGGCAACCAGCACAAAATGCAAAACGAGGCCGCCGGCGGAGGCAGTGATCAGTTGCCCAGCATGAGCCTAAAATTGCGCACCCAGCTGGAGGAACTGAAACATCTGCCCCAGCCGCCGGGCAGTGAACTGCTCAGTCACAACGAGCTGGATCTGTGCAAGAAGCATAATATTACGCCCACCACCTACCTCTCGGTTAAGACTGTCTGCTTGAGCGGAGCACCATCGTTGGGTAGTCCAATGGAGACTTCGTTGCGCAAGTTCTTTATAAAGTGCGGCTGGCTGAGCCACTGAACACCTTCCAACTTTCCGCGCCCCTTCGATTAAGAGCCACATGCATTTCCAAGGACTTCACTTTATTTTTGCAATATGTAGAATAGGTTAAAGACATTTTTATACTGTTCAACTGTCGTTGCCATTTTCATCAAGGTAAAAACTACAAAACTGAAAATCAATTTACTTGTATCAAGTCAAGCTCAATTACATTAAGTGTTGTTCCTTTTTGTGAGATGTCGGGATCCAGATATTGTGTATTAACTAAGCTTAAGTAGGTGACCCAACCAATTGAATATGTATGATATGAATTGTAAATGAAGTAATAAATGTAATAGTGAATGTACAACAAGGACGCGACTTGTTTCTCGGATCTCACAGCTGGGAGACCGCTTCGGACTGAACGGCGCTAGTATATGTAAGAAGTAAAGTATTGAGTAAGCCTCTGATAGCGATACCACCGCGTTGAGTATTTATATTTGTATATTATTTCTTATCTTAGCTAGTTTTCTAGGCAAGACGCTGAACAATGCATTTGAACGTAATAATTCATTAAAGGCCATGAGAATGATATTCAATGTACTAAGCTGAGGAATGGAAAACAATGCTGGAAAAAATATATAATAACTAATATGCTAAAACTTTTGGAATGTTTTATAAATTAGCGAAGATTAAAACATGTTAAACGAAAATGCGGGTTTCTAATGACTTTCTTCGGTATTATTAACTTAACCAATTCACTCATTCAGTTCAGAAAACCTACTAGTTATTTATCCTAGCTTATGTTCGTCCAAGGCGGCACCCTAAAGCTTGCACTCTGTAACCGTATACCTACAAAAATATATCATATATTTAAACAAATTTATTCTCTTTGCCCTTATAACTAAAACGATGTGATGCTCGGATACACTGCATCACTTATTCCGAAGAAAGTAGCGATACAAAGTGTTCTTCTGACCGCTGGCGGGTGTGGCAGTTGCTGGGGCTCCACTGGCGATCGCTGCGCTTGTAGTGGCACCGGTCCCATTCGTTTGCTCGACAGCCGCCACCAGGGAGCTGCGCCACGATGCGATCAACTCGGTTTGCAGCTCCACGGGTAGCTCTTTGAACACCTCGGCATCCACACCCGCTGGACATGCTATATTCGTTAGGGCATCACACGTGACCGTACTACTGCTGCTGGTGACCTCCGCTGTCGTGGTGGGTGAGGGAAATGACAAGGTTGTTGTGCTGGGTGCGCTCATTGCCATGGAGTCGTCCATGGGAGAAGGAAGCGGCGAGGAGGCCGTAGAACTAGCATTTGAGCTCAAGCGACTGGCAGTGCGCGTCGTAACAAAGCGTAGACTTCCGTCGATCCGTTGCAGCAACGTGTTTGGTGGCTGGACGGTGCGGAAGCGAGGCGCAGGCGCGGACGTAGACGGCGTGGTGCTCATGGGAAAGTCTTTCTCGCTATCCCGCGAGTTGAGACGCAGATCACAGACGCGCAGTTTGCTGGGCGAAGCTATTTCGGCGGCGGAATCTCCCACATCCGCCGCCAAGCGGCTGCGCTTAGAAACTAGTAATCGGCCAATGCGACTCTTTTTTGGCGAGGGTTCCACCTCAGTCTCAGAGAAGTCGCTGAAATCCGAATTGGTTGCCGCTGATTCGGAACCATTATCAAGTAGCATGGGCACAGGTGATGCAGTAGTGGCTCTTCTCCTATAGAACTGATCACTGGGTTTAAATGTTGTTGGTGAGGAGCGGAAGGCGCATTCGTCTGATGTCGGACTCTCCGCTGTGGGACTTGTGAGACTCGTATTTGTCAGTGAGGTGATAGACTGCACCTCCAGATCCGCCTTTTTGATCAGGAAATTAGCAATTGATGAGGAGCCAACCTTGCGCTCCTGGAACTTGGAGAATGCGAGGCCCAGTAGAGTGATGTTGAAGGGCTTGCTCATATCAACAATTCGCTCAAAAAGTCGCATCACAATCTTAAGGAGTTTATCCTGGGCGCCATCTGCCAGTTGTACCTTGCTCACTCCAGTTTCTCCTGGACACATGGAGGTCTTAAAAAGGGAGGGTAGAATGTTAGCCTGTTTGGTTTCACGATGGCTGCTCTTCTTTTGCGAGTCGAACTTGCGGAGCACGACCTTGATGGCGATGGGAACGCGACCATCCTCTGCAACCTGGAATATCAAAATGTGTTCGTAAGTTGGCTGTTACCGAACTTATAGATGACTGTCAACTTACTTGCTCCACCAGCCGCTTGAGCAGCATGCGAAACCTTTCCTCCACATCGGTACGCACCGATATTGGCTTACAGGCATCTTCCATTCCAATGGTCTTTGGTTTTCCGCTGGGACGGACTGAGCTCGTGTCACGGCCAAAGGCCAAATCTCGCAGTCGGGTGGCAGTTTCAAATCCAAATTTCTTCCGCATTACGTCCATGTCGCACTGCTGCAGCTGCTCGACGGATGACATACCCGCCTCCAGGAGAAGGCACTGCGTCTTCTGCCCAATCCCAGTGATTCGTTTTAGGTCGCCCAGTTCCCGCATAAACTGCTCTGCATAGGTGGAAACAAGAACGGTCTGCTGATTAGGCTTATGACTACTGCCGACCAGCTTGGCCAGCAGCTTGTTATAGGCGATTCCAGCGCAGCAGGTAATTCCCAGCCGGAGCTTGAGTTCCTCCCTGATTTCCTGGGCGATCCGAGTGCCGATGGCCAGCCGCTGGGCACAGCCACAATCGCAAGTTGACAAGGGAGTACCATCCGCCGGATACGTATGACCCACCGGTGGTCTCAACAGGGCCTCAGCTACATGAGCCTGTCGCAGTTCTACCAGAGCAGTCACATCCATAAAGTTCTCATCGAAGCCAAGCTTCTCCACTAGGGGAGTGTAGTTAAGCAGGAGGTCAAAGATCCTTTGCGACATCTGCCGATAAGGGGCGAGGTCTTCTCCATTGACAAGCACCAAATCGGGACAGATGCGCTGTGCCTCTGCAATCAGCATCAATTTCGTCACTCCTTTGGCCCGCGCCACATAGTTGCAGGTGACCACGATGTTCTTCTGCTGAATGCCTAGGGCCTTCGACCGCAGCGTTGGATCCCGAATCTCCTCCACCTGAGCGTAGAAGTAGTCCATGTCCAGGTGGATAATGGTGCGCTGATGCGCCTCGCTTTTACCGAGTACGCTAGCGAAGTCCATGACGGTTCTGATCGCCTGAAAATGCGAAAGTCCATGAAATAGGAATGTAAGGGTTAAATAGAAGACAAATACTAGGATAAGTCCAGCAAACCCTCATTTACAGGGTATTCTGATGCAAGTTGGATGGCTGGCGGCGAAACAAAAGAGAGAGAGAGAGGGAGAGAGAGCATCTGGATGTGAAATCTGTTACTTTGCTGCTGCCACTGTTGCTCGTCGTTTCTTCTTCTTCCACTGGCGCCGCCGACTTTCTAATCAAACATTGCGAAAAACATTCGAGCTAAACGCCAACGCGCACACACACAACCCAGGAATGAGTGCCGGCTAAACAATTACAACGAACCACAACAAAATATTGCACATAGTTGTCTGTTTGGCGATGACGCATTAGTTTGTGGTCAAAAAATAAAACGAATTTCGTACGCCACGGTGAGCTTAACCCTTTTCTGGTTTATCGCTCCCCTTAACTTACCGGTGTATTTTAATAAGACGATTTAAGGATCAAGTGCACGGGACTGTAGTAAAATATTACTTTTAATTTGGGTTTATATTTACCTTGAAATATAGAGATGGGAATACAGCGATGGCAAGGTTGGAATCGATAAGCAATTGGCTGAAATCAAGATGGCAACTCTCAAGATGTTAAAGAATATGGCAGCCCTGGACTTGTATAAAAATTAGAATGGCAACTCCCAAGCTGTGCAGAAATCTGGAAAGCAACTTAACAACAGACATTTCCACGAAAGTACGTTATTTTCAAATCACGATCTAGGAAATAAATAGATTTAGACAATATGTTTGAAAAACGTTTATTTTCTTGTAATATTCTTTTAATGGAATGAAAACATTTATGAATATAGATTATTGCATTGAAATATAGAGCACACATTTCACGTATTGCTCAGATTTGTGGGACCATATGGGAGC
Organism: Drosophila sechellia; assembly: GCF_004382195.2. Taxonomy (NCBI): domain Eukaryota; kingdom Metazoa; phylum Arthropoda; class Insecta; order Diptera; family Drosophilidae; genus Drosophila; species Drosophila sechellia. Next base: position 20,145,316 of record NC_045952.1, read on the forward strand.
ATATATCTGGAATATCTTAATGAATGCTAAGTGTGCTAATCAAAATACATATAAGTTGCACTTATAGTACTACTACTGTTTACTGGTTTGATCATTAACATTGCTAAACATGCGCAATCTTCGAACGAAAGATCAAATAAAATCGCCTGAGCTACTAATTGGTATTTGAATAAATACCAGATATGTATGAGTTTAGAAAACCAGTTGGCAAGCCAATTTCTCGCGGAGCCATCGCGAGTACTAAAGGAAAATAAAAAACATTCACTGGATGTAAGTTACCACGCCCTTTCAAAAGAAGTTTAATTTTTTGGACAATGCTTCCTCATAATAAAAATACAGTTATAATGAAAGGAACTATGTTCTTCTGAAATAAATTTAATTGGAATAAAAAAATTAGCACATGCATACAAAAATGTTTTTTTTTCTGACTTGTATGTTTTAAAGAAAACTCAACTTTTATAATTTATATTTATTTTTGAGATGCAGTAAATACTTTTAGATTAATGTCTTTTAAAACCCAGTTCTCGTAGAGTATGTGGGAATGCCATATTTAATAAAAAGTCAAAGATCGAAGGAAGCGTTTCCGTGTATTTATTCTCCCAGTCGAGATCTAGGGAAATATAAAGATTTAAGTTCAAGATTAAGTCGTAGATCTGACGCCAACGCTGTGGAAACTTATTGCCACGCCCATTCTAGCGCCCACAAGACAGAACTTTCAAAACTTTCACGTCCGCACGTTTAAAAATTATTCAGTTTTGGTTTGACTTTAATATTTTGCCGTCAATCAATATACCCTAAATATCCTAGCTGAGTTACGGATATGTGATAGTCTTTTATTTTAATTTATTTTTTAATATTGTTTTGATAAAAATGCGACATTTATCAATGTTAATATCGAGAGCCAAAACAAGATAAGATGATCTTAAGAAGTTCATCAAATGTTTATTCTAACACAATTTATTTGGAAATAAAGATCTATAGACGTTATGAGAAAAACGTGTCAACCAGCATTTTTGATTATTCAAAATTAAAGTGTGTAAAAACTTTGATAATTAAGGTAAAATTGCGCGCCAGAAATTTTTTAAATTTATTTTGAAAGTTATGTATAAAAAGTGTTCATGGTAGAACACTCGACGAAAATCATCTTTAAACCGCAACAAAACTGAAGCAGTTTTTAGTAAACAAACAACATTTGTGTATCTACGAAAATATATCTAAAATATCTGGTTTATTGGATAATTAGATTTTAATTTAATCACAAACTAACCAAATTTGAAGTACTCGTACTGTATAGTGGTTCTTCGAATGATAACAACCAGTTGGTTTGTGGGGTATATAAAGGCGGATCATATCCCAGAGTGCACCACAAGCTACTACGATGAAGATCTTTGCTATCTGCGCTTTTTTGATCCTCGCCCTAGCATCCGTCCAGGGTGATCCCAAGCCACTTTCTCCCGGTGGCCTCAAGGCTGCTAAAGGAAAATAGAAGTATAATTATTGGGACAATGCTCTACAGAATATAAATACAGTTAAAATGGACTTCGCTCTTCTGAACATAAAAACAATATAAATAAAATAATAAGATGATGCATTTAAAATTGTGTTTTTTGATTGAAAACCCGAACGTTTCAGATATATATATGACAAGAAGTATATTGTAAAAAAGGGCGGTATGTCACAGGTCCAAGGATTTGTTTCCGACCATATAAAGTATATAAAGTGTGGATCAGAATCGGGAACTATAATTATTAAATATTATATTTTTACACTTTTGATTTCATAAAAGAAATCAGTTCTAAAAAAACGGGAAAAAAACGCAAACTAACATTTTTAAGTCTAAAATTCTATGTCACAATAATTTGGAAGAATTCGCAACAAATTCGACCATGAGAAATTCTTCAAATTACATCACTTTAAACATTTCAAGAGTATTGTTTTAAAATAAGGTACACATGTTGAAAAAATTACTTATTTACGTTTCGAAAGATCAGATTTATGCGACACAAACAAGTTATTTTTAAACAATGAACAATTTTGCGTCTGCGCAAATATATCTGGAATATCTTGTTTATTAGATAAGTGTGCTAATTAAAACACAAATTAAGCAAATTTGGAGCACGAGTACAGTGCTGGTTTGATTATTAACATTCTAAAGCATTCGTAATCATCGCTCGATGGCACCAAAAAAAATCATGACAGCTTAAAATTGATTTGAATATGAAACAGGAATGTACATAGTACATGCTTCGGAACCAGTCGGTTTCTATTTTAGGGGTATAAAAAGGTGGATCCCATAGCAGAGTGCAATACAATCTACTACGATGAAGTTCTTCGCTATCTGCGCTCTTTTGATCCTCGCCTTGGCATCCGTCCAGGGTGAGCCCAAGCCAATTTCACCCAGAGTAATCAAAAGTGCCCAAGGAAAATAATAAACCTTCACTGGAGACACAAGCGACTAGAGATTTTTCGATCAATGTCTTTTTATACAATGAAAATAAAATAATCAGCACAGGCATATTAAAAAAGTGTTTATATCTAATTACCAGGTGAATTTCTATTTTTATTGAGCTAAATGCTGGGCAAGATTCGAAGCTAAAATTTTAATTACTACCTGCCGGTCAACTTGTATTAATCGAGAACGTAAAAAGTCATCTATTATACATATTTAAAACAGTCCGGTTTACCAAGTGCGTTTTTGGTATAAAAGGCAGTGCATTATTCACATTCAGTAAAAAAACAGTCGAAATGAGGTTCTTTGCGGTCTGCTCCTTCTTACTCCTGGCAGTGGTCGCCGTAATGGCGAATCCCAAGCCTTTAACCCCGAAGACGATAAAAGTTGTCCAGTGAACTGGCTGTTTAAACTATAACTTGTTTTTAATGAAATAATAAGTGTAGTCTTAGAAGACAAGTTGAATTTACTAAATGCCAATTAGCACCGACAACAACGTTTGTTAACCTGTTTTGATTAATATGCATTGTCTTAAACATTCTGCCTAATAAAATGATTAAACCAGTTGTGACGAAATAATTTCGAAATGGGAAACAGAAATTGCGAATATTGGCCTTAGAGTGAAGTTTAAGTCTTAAGAATAAAGTTGGAGTTTAGACAATCTGAAAAGATTGTTAAAAGTGTATCAAAGAATAAGGATTCCCTTTTAATTTCGGGTTCAACATGTGAAAGTTTTAATCATTTAATGGTGGCATAATAAGAGCAATTAGCAACTTTGAAATCTCAACATCGCATGTCAGCGCAGTTGTGGTCATTACGATAATTTAACGAGTGCCCAGCCGTGATTTTTAATGATATTCATGAGTTTTATATTGGCGTAGTCTTCAGCAAGATAAAGGCGCGTAACAAAAAAAAAAAAAAAGGGAAAATAATATAATAAAATAAAAGCACCACCCCAGGTGGGTGGGTCTCCAGCTGGAGAAGGGGGACTTGGGGCGTGGACTTGGCGTTGTGGTCACGCGCTTTCATGCCCGCCAAGAATGTGGGCCAGCTCGGCTTTATGGTACGAGTATTGCCTGTGGTGTCGTATGAAATGCGCTCGGAATTCGCCAGCAGCAGAAGTGAACAAAAAATAAGGAAAATATA